>NC_081354.1:138947781-139575109 GCF_030684315.1 Stegostoma tigrinum
CATCTTCAGTTCTTGCTATCTATTGCACCTTATTTTGTAGCTTTTGGGGAAAAATACTCAGTAAAGATTTATAAAAAGTGTAACAATTAGATTTTTTTTGGCAAACTGGACGTTGTTTCATATAAATTTAGAATTATCAGAAGTTCAATGCCATATAGAAATAAAATCATCTAACTGAGTCGTCAAACAGGCATGAGACATGGATGATAACTCTTTTCTAAAAAAAGGTATTGTTCTACACTTGGTGCATTTTTAAAATAATCTAATTTTAAATTTGAAACACAATCACAATAGTTGGTCTTGCTTTCACTTGTTTACTAATTCTCAAAATCTTCAAGTCAGGTCATATCAGCACAGATCAAATGATCCACACACTAGAGCACTGAGATAAAATGTAACTTTAGCAAGAATTTGAAATGAATAATATTCAGTATATTACCAAAACCCTCTTCCCACCCTGAAATGGCACTTCAACTCGAGATCTCCAAAGCAGTCTTCAATTCTGACTTTCAACTTACTGCATTTTGGGATTCTACTGTGCAAGTGATCTGCTTGTTCGTTACAGTGAGGCATGCCTGGAGTTGATTACAACATAAATTGTTTTTCTTCTGGTTGTGCACCAACCATATTTGGTTCTTGGTGGTTATGTATTTAAAAAAGTGCCAAAAGCACAACACCACTGCCAATGTGTTCAACACTGACCAGAAATCCACTATAAGTTAGAAAGTGAGTGGCTACTTGGGATATGTTCAGAATAAAAAAGCGAGACAACTTTTGAATGGGTTAAAGACTGGTAATGCACTAGATTTAGAAAATAGATCCAAGAAGTGATCAAAACAAAAATAAATGTATGTAAAATATAGCAAGTTTTAGTGAAACCTCTGTGGCTTTAAATGCCAACTTATCATGGACTTGGTTTTCAGAGATATCGCTAGAACTAATATTTAAAGTTAGGCGCATTTGAAGGGGATGACCTGTATCTGTCCAAAGTAACTTGTAGCTGCTTACACCAAAGCAGCCCATGTTTGAAAGATACAAAATGGCCAACAAGGATTAAAACAAAACAGGACAGCCTGCTCTAACATTTAAGTGAAACACAACAAACAAGACTACTCTAAGGAAAACAAAAGAGCCTTAGCACTAACCATCTGAGACAGTTTTGGTAAGAGAATGCCTAAGAACAGGAAGTGATCAATTCCAGCCTCATTAATGAAAGGATGATTATCCCAGTAATTAACAGCACCAGGTGCAAGTCTCAGCCCATAAACCAGCCAGATTAACTCACTAAACAGCTGGAAAACAACAACTAAAGTTCCTTTGTAGTAAATAGTTGCTTCTTTGAGACTACCTGCAATATTAAATGGACTCTACTTAAAAATATAACCAAAGCATAATGCAAATGTTAGGGGAAAAACATTTAAATCTAGATGTGAAAGTTGATTAGCCTTTGGAAACACCCTATTTTACACCTTGAGCAAGATTACATTTAACGGTTTGTGAACAAAGTGCTAACATAGAAGTAGCTGTACAAGTTTAAATTTTATAACAGCAATTAACCTTATAGCAATTAGTTAAACTAACTATCTTTTGTATTTTTAATTAGGACTTTGGGAAATTTCAGAAGAGTAACTGAATTCGGTAAAGGCAGCAAATGGAATACAATGATTAATAGAACTCAAACTGTCCGTAGAAGACAAGAAGCCCGAGACAGATCTGTAGAAGTGTAGCCAGTAACTTTGGAAATGCAATAGAGTGCATCGAGAGATCCCAAGGCCTAGAAATTACAATGTCTGGTAAACACCATTACATCATGGGAACCTGGGGCTGTCCATAGGACATCATTGATTAGGTGTCCCAAGGAATTGGGTGTCTGAATTAAGAGGGAAGGACAGTGACTATGCTGTGTTCGACTATTGCAACATGTATAAAATGCTGTATTTTACTATACAAATCAGAGTGTATCACTGATCTCTCTTTTGGTCTGAGCCAAAGATTAAGAGGAAAATTACTTTCTCATGTCAAGGCTAGATTCAGGGAAGATCCTTTGGCCCTCCCCCTGCATCAACCAGTTTCTGATTGAATAAACATCTTCCACTTGCCCGATCCAGACTGCCTCCTCAGTGCTCAGTGTTCATCCCCAGTTGGTCGGGTGGGGGGGGGGGGGGTTGCAAAATGCTCCTACAGCATTAACCAAACAAACATTCTTATTTCCATTGGTTGGCTGTACAATTTTAATTTTTCTTTACTTCTGATCTTCAGAATTTGTTTTTTGTCTACAATATAGATCTCTGAAGATAGACTTACATATTTTATCCGCAAGGTTGGTGTTAGATAGATAGCTTACAGCATTTTTACACCACATTCTGTTTCCTTCATTCTTCAAACAGCCATTACCTAACACTAAAAATGTATTTTGTTACATCTGTAGTTTAGCTTAATTTAAACTGAATGTGAAGTTGCAAACAACTTATAACACAGTAAATAGAACAACAGTTTGGCACTCAAAATGATACGATATATTTATAGTATACTCAAATATACAGGAAAAATGTAACTAAAATCAATTCATATATACACAATAAAATGTACAATTTATTCTTTCATACATAGTAAAGTAACGTGATCAATTTTGGTGTCAAAAATCTGTTACATACCGAAAAGTGAGTAGTTTAAAAAACAAAAGATTAACACAGTACTGTTTTAAAATTCTTCAGTTCAGAAGTTAGTTCAACCAGAAAAAATTGATATGTCTGAGAAACATTTCAAATCAACATTTTCACAACTATTTCTAAAATTGCTTTGATTTTCTGAACGATTGTTATTGATTGTATATATAAGTGCAAAGATGCAATTTAATGATCACCCATATTCGTCACAAACATTTCAATTCAGACTGTGCCTATGACTTCATAAAGCAAAGCCTTCAGGATCTAAAATATAACATTGGGAATAAAGATATTAGGAATGTTATTTAATGATTGAATTATCTGAGCCAGAAATCATGAATACTTCATTGTTTGAAATAAATCAAAAATGAATTATTATCCTTAAATTGTACAGTACCACTGACCACATGCCCGGAAAAGGTCTCATTTGTTTTTCTGTCAACATTCAAAAACAAGAGTGTTCTCTTTTTGTCTAAGATAAATAACAAGGCTGCTTGAAAGGTTAAGTTTCAGCCTTGCATTGCATAATCCACAATCCACATAGCAATGGTATGACACTCATGTGGATCTGAAAATGCAATATGTCAACATTTCTTTGTTACAACAATTAATTTGCAGTTCAGCTGTTTTAATCTGGTACACATTTTCCAGGGCTGTAAAGTATTAAGAAAGTTATAATGAAGTGTGCTCGATCAAATTCTTCAGGACATCATTTAACGTGAATGAAAAACAATTGAACTTGGATCTTCTCCTTACTGAAGAATATTTTTATAATTATTTTGCACACTTTTGCATATTATTGTAAAACATTGAAATAGTGGTATATTTGGAAAATAGTCAAACCACTATTTGATGCTAGGGTTTGGACACGCATTAATGACTAAAAGAAAGTAACTGACAAATCTGAAGCTAGCTTTTCATTTACAGATACGAGTGTCAGGTAAGTCAAGTTGCTCATGTATTTGGTCCAGTGCTAGCTGCATACTCCAAATGCTCAGAGGTCTCATATATGCCAATGAACGATAAATGTTCTTTTTGCAGTAAGCTTCAGGTGTCTGAAAAGCCATGCCAAGTTGTTCCCATACTGTCCTGTATGTACCTTCTGCAGTCTTGAAGCCTTCATTGACAAGTCCCTGCGAATCCCCAAACAACAATTAGTCTTTTAAATTAATCCTAAATTAAATTTTATTTCAAAAATAGATAATAAAGCAAACAAATATACCCAGAGCTAACAAGGTGTAGAGCTGGATGAACACAGCAGGCCAAGCAGCAGAGGAGCAGGAAAGCTGACATTTCAGGCCTATTCAGAACTCATCTGTTGCATTGGGATAAACATGCAAGCACAAGAGCAGGAGGAAGATAGTGATTGGGGAGCACACAAGGGTGAATCGAAAAAGAGGTCAGACAGAATTAATGAAAGTTCACAGCCTAAATTTAAAAGTCTGGGTCCAACTTTGGCCACAAGGTAGCTCTTATGATGTATAGCAACTGCAGTGGATGTGATTCCAACCCCTACATATGCAGTTACTTTGATAATTTTCCTCTTCCTTTTCACCTCCTTTCTCATATGTTCTCTGCCCTCTGCCTAACTTGCACAATCACCCCCTCATTTACATCACCCAATAATTCTTCAGTCCAGTACAGATTTTCCCAGATGAGATTAATAATTATTTGCTTTAAAAATAAGGGATTAAAAGTTAGATCGTGGGTGACATGCGCAGATTGGGTGTTAGTTCTTTGGAGTTTTGAAAAAGGAAGTGGAGATTTGAGTTGCACAGCAATTTGTGGGTACACCAGCGAGACAAAGCCTAACATTTCGATAAATGGGTAATTGCTGGGATCTGAGTATTATACAAGTATAGTTTAGCATGATTATCCGCACCATGGCTACAGAAGTCCGGAAGCCACCAATTATAAAAAACAGAACAAAGTTTGTATTTGTTTGTATGTGCGTATGTATGTATGCCCATTTATATTTGTATGTGTGTACACGTACACACACACACACACACACACACACACACACACACAATGCTTAGCAGGGCAGAAATCATTTGATGACAGAGAAACAGTTGATGTTTCAGGTCAATGAATATGAAATACTGAATTCGTGTCTCACTTTTTCTCTCCACAGATGCTGCCATGCCTAAGTATTTTCAGGATGTTCTCTTTACTTCAGAATCAGAGTAATTTGTTTTCTCAAGTATATCTACAGTTATGAAACATACCAATGAACAGCATTTAATCTTTTCATTCATGGGAAGTGGATTTTGCTGAACAGGCCACTATTTATTGCCCATCAGTACATAAAGTCCTTTGGAGAAAGTGGTAGTAAGCTGCTTTCTTGAAGTGCATCAATCCTTTGAGTGTAGGGACATTCAGGCTTTTGACCTGGCAACAGTGAAGGAACAGGCAATATATTTCAAAGCTTGCAGCATGGTGAACTTGTAGGTAGTGATGTTCCCATGCATCTGTTAACGTGGTATTTCTAGATGGGAGAACGCAGGGTTGGAAGGTGTTTTGGAGAAACTTCTGCACACCTTGTAGATAATGCACACTGCTGCCACATTTTTTTTTATTCATTCATGGGATGGCTGGCTGGCTGGCCTGCATTTATTGCTCATCCCTAGTTGCCCTTAAGGTGGTGGTGAGCTGTCTTCTTGACAGCGGAGGGAGTGAACGTTGAAGATGACAATGGAGAGATTGCCAATCAAGTGGGCCCTATGTCCTGAATGGGTAGAGGGTATTCTATCACACTCCTATCTTCATAATGGTGAACAAACACTGGGAAATAGCAGGCAAGTTACTAACTGCAAAATTCTCAGCCTCTGACCTGCTCCTGTAGCCACAGTATCTATATGTTGGCTGGTTCAGTTTACTTTCTTATCAATGGCAACGCCCCAGGATGTTGACAGAGGGAGATTCAGCCACAATAATGCCAGTGAACATCAGGGTTGATGGTTAGAAGACCTCTTTTTGGGAATGGTCATTGCCTGGCATGTGCATGGTCAAAAATATTACTTACTATTTTGTCAGCCCAAGTCTTGATATTGTCCAGATCTTGTTGCATTGGTCACAACTGCTTCAGGTGTCCAAGGTGTTAAATATTGTGCAATCATCAGCAAACATTCCCACTTGTGACCTTAGGACAGAGGGAAGATTACTGATGAGGCAGCTGGAAAAGTTGGGAGTATGTCATTAATCTCAAAGAGCTCCTTCAGTGATGTCCTGGGGTAGAGATGCTTGACCACCACCAATGACGACCATCTTCCTTTGTACTACACAAGGCTCCAAAGGCAGAGACTTTTCCCTTCAATTTCCATTTACTTCGGCTTTGCTTAGTGTCATATTTTAGTCAATGTTCCTTTTATGTCATAGGCCTTCACTTTCACTTCACCTCTGGCGTCAGCTCTTTGGTCTATACTTGGACGAAGGTTGTAATGAAGTCAGGAGCTGAGTGGACGTGACAAAACTGAAACCCAGCAAGAGTGAACAGGCACGTGCTGCTTGAAAGTGCCATTAACAAACTCTTTCATCATTTTGCTAATGACAGAGAGGTAAATTGATAGGAGAACAATTGGCCAGCTTGGATTTATCCTGCTTTCTGTGCACAGGATATGGTGGAGCAATTTTCTACATTGCCAGCTAGATGTTAATGTTGTAGCAGTTGTTCACCACCATTCATAACTGGATGTCACAAGACTGCAGATCTAATCTGCTGGTTGTGTGATCACTTAACCTGGTCTATTGCATGCTACATCTGTTGTTTGGCATGTAAGTGGTGCTATGTTGAAACTTCACCAAGTTGACTGCCTCATAGAACCAGAAATGATCCCCAGGTTTGATGGCGAAGGTAAAGGGAGATATGCAATGAGGTTACAGATTGTGGATTATACACTACAAGTGCTGCTGATAGGGCTTACATTAGTGGACACGCAGATTTCAGTTGCTAGATCTGTTTGAAGTCTACTCCATTTAGCACAGTGGTAGAGTCACATGATAATATTGCTTGCTTGACTAGTGGTGGAACTGCTTTCCTCACTGGCTGAGGCATACCAACATCTTAAGGATAACTCTGCTGGGATGATAAGACTGTGTTCACAGATTGTTATTTCAGGTGCCTGTGTCTATGCCAGTCATTTTTTTTCATTCATTCGTGGGATGTGGGGTTTGCTGGCTGGCCTGCATTTATTGCCCATCCCTAGTTGCCCTTAAGAAGGTGGTGGTGGTGAGCTGTCTTCTTGAACTGCTGCTGTCCTCCTGCCGTGGGTTAACACACAATGCCAATAGGGAGAGAATTTCAGGATTTTGACCCAGCAACAGTGAAGGAATGACAATATATTGTCAAAGTCAAGATGGGAGTGGCTTAGAAGGGAAGTTGGAGCACATGGTGTTTCCATGTATCTGCTGCCCTTGTCCTTCTAGAAGTGGTCGTGGGTTTGGAAGGCGCTGTCTGAGGATCTTTGGTGAATTTTCCACAGTCCATCTTGTAGATATTACACACTGCTGCCACTCAGTGTTGGTGGTGGAGGGAGTGTTTGTTTGTGGATGTGATGCCAATCACACAGGTTGTTTTGTCCTGGATAGTGTCAAGCTTCTTGAGTGTTGTTGCAGCTGCACTCAAGTATGAGTATTCCATCACACTCCTGACTTGTGCCTTGTAGATGGTGGACAAGCTTTGTGGAGTCAGGAGGTGAGTTATTTGCTGCAGTATTCCTGGCCTCCATCCTGCTCTTGTAGCCATTGTGTTAATGCAGATCAGGTGGAGTTTCTCATCAACAATACCCCCCAGGATGTTGATAGTGGGGCAATGTCTTAACTGGTGATGGTCATGTATTTGCATTTGTGGCATTAATGTTACTTACCACTCGTCAGCCTGAGCCTGGATATTGTCCAGATCTTATTGCATTTGAAAATGGACTGCTTCAGTATCTGAGGGGTTGTGAATAGTGCATAGCATTGTGCAGTCATAGGCAAATGTTCCCATTTGACCTTATGATGGAGGGAAGGTAATTGATGAAGCAGCTGAAGACATTTGGGCCAAGGACACTACCTTGTGGAACTCCTGCAGAATGTCCTGGAGCTGAGATGACTGACCTCCAATAAACAAACCATCTTCCTGATATAGCTAACTAGTGGAGAGTTTGTTCCCGGATACCCATTCATTCCAGTTTTGCCAGGGCTCCTCAATGCCCCACTCTTGTCAAATGCAGCCTTGATCTCAAGAGCTATCACCTTCAACTAAAATCTCTGCAATTTAGCTCTTCCGTAAACATTTGAACCAAGGCTGTAACAATGTCAGGAGCTGAGTTACTCTGGCACAACCCAAAATGGGTGTCACTGAACAGGTTATTACTGAGCAGATGCTGCTTGATAGCACTACTGGATGACATCTTCCGTCACTTAACTCATGCATGAGAGTAGACTGATGGGGACTGTAATTAGCTGGGTTGGATTTATCCTGTTTTTCACATACAAGACAATCCTGGGCAATTTTCCGTATTGTCAGGTAGATGCCAGTGCTGCAACTGTACTTGAACAGCTTGGTGATGGGAGCTGCAAGTTCTGGAGCTCAAGTCTTCAGTACTGCTGCCAGAATGTTGACAGCACCCATAGGCTTTGCAGTAACCAGTGTCTCCAACTGTTTCTTGGAGTGAATCCAATTGGCTTAAGATTGGTATCTGTAATACTGGGATGACTGGAGGAGACTGAGATGGATGATCCAATTAGCACTTCTGCCTGAAGATTGCAGTGAATGCTTTGGCCTTATCTTTTGCACTGATATGCTAGGCTCTTCCACCATTGAGGACGGGGATATTTGAGGAGCCTCCTCCTCCAGTGAGTTGTTTGATTGTCAAAGCCATTCACGACTGGATGTGGCATGACTGCAGAGGTTAGATCTGATGTGTTGGTTGTGGGATCACTTAGCTTTGTCAGGCACTTATTGCTTATGCTGTTAGGCTTGCAAGTAATCCTGCTTGGTAGCTTCACCAAGTTTACATCTCATCTTCAGGTACCACTCTTGGCATGCCCTCCTGCAGTCTCCACTGAACCAGGATTGATCCCCTGACTTAGTGGTAATGGCTGACTGGGGGAATATGCTGGGCCATGAGGTTACAGATTGTGCTAGAGTACAATTCTGCTGCTGTTGATGGTCCAGAGCACCTCATGGATGCCCAGTCTTGAGTTGTCTGTCTAATTTAGAACAGTGATTGTGGCATCGAACATAATGGAAATTATTCTCAATGTGAAGGTGGGATCTCATCTCCACAAATACTATGCTTTGGTCACTCTTACCGATGCTGTCACGGACAGATACATCTGCACCCAGCAGAGTGGCAAGAACGAAGCCAAGTATGTTTTTCCCTCTTGTTGGTTTCTTCATCATCTGGTGCAAAACCAGATGAACAGCTGTGTCCTTTAGGACCTGACCAACTCAATGAGTGGTGCTGCTGCTAAACCATTCTTGGTGGTGGACACTGAAATCCTCCACCCATAGTCCAACTTTGTGCCCTTAGTGCTCCACTCTCAGTGTTTCCTCCAAGTGTGTCCAACATGAAAGAGTACCGATTCATCAGCTGAGGGAGGATGGTACATGTTAATCAGCAGGAAGTTTCTCTTTCCATGTTTAACTTGAGGCTAAGAGCCTTCATGGGGTCCAGAGTCAATGTTGAGGACTCCAAGGACAACTCCCTCCCGTCTGTATACCACCATGCGGCCAATTCTGCTTAGTCTGTCTTACTGGTGGAACAAGACATATCCAGGGATGGTGGTGGTGGTATCTGGGACATTACCTTTGAGATATGATTCCATGAGCATGACTGTGTCAAGCTGTTGCTGGACTATTCTATGAGACAACTCTTCCAGTTTTGGCATGAGCCCCCAGATGTTCTTAAGGAGCTCATAGTGTCGATAGGCACCATAGAAGACAACAGCAGAAACAGCCCTAAGTGGATGCCAGGTGATCCACCCAGTTTCGTTTCTTTAAGACTTTGTAGCAATTGACACAACTGAATGGTTTGCTAGGCCATTTCAGAGGGCAATAGAGAGTCAACCACATTACTGTGGGTCTGAAATCACATGTAGGCCAGATTAGGTGAGGATGGCAGCTTTAATTCCCTGAAAGGAAATAAGTGAACCAGATGGATTTTTATGATAATCAATTTACGCCTCTTGATTTTATAACCATTTGTAAGATCACCCCTCAACCACCTATGTTCCAGTGCAAAAATGTCCCAGTGGAAAAATGTCCCCGCATATCCTGATAACTCAAAACTTCCTGACCAGGCAATATCCTTCTTAACAACCTACCTCTTGTATCATAGTGGCAGCCAGACCATAGACTACCCCAGTCCATACTTCATCTGACTGGACACTGGATGTGTCTATTGTACCATTGGGTCTCATTCCATTTACTGCACCCATAGTTCCACTGGCAAAACTCATTACATTCAAGTCAAAGATTGTCTTTAGCGCCGATAAGATATGAGCTTTTGGAAATACCTGTAAATGATAAATGATATTCTTACTTTAGCAGCGCATATATACAAACACATACATATGTATAATATATATGCACAGATTATATGTTTAAGAGTTATCAACTATTTCTGTATACAATATAGCACAACCAACAGGGCAGGCAAGAAAGCTAGCCTTATGCCTCTTCCATGATTTTCCAAATTGGTTCACATCATCAAGCTTGTTTACCAATTATTTTTTAAGAAAATACTTCATCTCACATTGCTACATAAAAAAAACAAAGCCTAAAACTAAAACATCCAAATTTCAGATGTACATTTACTAAATAGACGCATTCCCACCGGACAGTTATTTAAGGAAATAGGTGGTGCAGAATTACAGGCTGAAGACACACAATAACCTTGAGTAAATGCATTGATTTCACAATATTACTATCTGTACAGAACAGTTTCCTTTTACGGTTAATCTGCTTAATCTAAATTTGTTGATTTTAGCCACAACATAGACAATTAAAATGAGGTACACTTAAACTAGAAAGGGATTGGAAAAGGAAGAATAATAGCCAAGGCTCCTGCTCCTGATACTAAATAGTGATCCAATTTGGAAACAACACAAATTTAAGGACAAAACAAGAAAAGGATCTGGCTTAGCTGAGAGTCTTCACTCAGTCAGATAACTTCCACAGTCATCATTCATGCATCAGGAATGATTTAGATTAGATGTCTGCTGGTACCCAAAAATATATCCAGATATGAAACTGCAGTTTAGGATAAAAGGACTTCAATAAATTTTCTGAGATTTACAAACATTGATAACGTTTTTTGAATAAATATAGACAACAGTACACCTTTTACAATATTTGCAGATGAATGAAGCAGAGGACTAGGCTGAGCTGTACTTTCATATTATAGACTGTGATCAAGCTAAAACCATTACTTATCAGGAGGTGTGAAATTAAGTTTTATGAGCAATAGATAGCCATTGACATTGTAATTTCACTTCTTCAGTAGGTGCCTTGCAAGGATGATGCAACATTCAAGTAATCTGCTTGAAACTACGACCCAACATTGCAGACTTTTGAAAAATAAAAATTAGAATAAAGAATAGAAATATTTCTATTAGCCTTCCTTTCTTCCTAAGAAATGGTCCTGGACCAGTTATAACAGCTGGACAGTAAGATGCTCAGATTCTAGTTTTCCATCAGCAATGTACAGATCCTGCACATTACCTTTTCTAAATGGCTTGATCATTGGCACTTACTCAGACCATAAGGTTGTAGAATTTTAGTTTTAAAAAAGGATTCTTTCATGGAATGTGGGTATTGAAAAGACCAGCATTTATGTTCAATTGACAATTGCCCTTGAAATGGTAGAGATTAGCCACATTCTTGAACTGCTGCAGTCCAAATATTTATTTATGATGAGATTCCCTACAGTGTGGAAACAGGCCCTTCAGCCCAACAAGTCCACACCGCCCCTTGAAGGATCCCACCCATCCCCATCTCCCTATAACCCACACACCCCTGAACACTACGGGAAATTTAGCATGGCCGATCCACCTCGCCTGCACATCTTTGGACTGTGGGTGGAAACCGGAGCACCCGGAGGAAACACACGCAGACGCAGGGAGAACGTGCAAACTCCACACAGACAGCCGCCCGAGGCTAGAATCGAACCTGGGTCCCTGGTGCTGTGAGGCTGCTATGCTAACCACTGAGCCACCGTGCTGTCAATTGAGAACGTGCAAACTCCACACAGACAGCCGCCCGAGGCTAGAATCGAACCTGGGTCCCTGGTGCTGTGAGGCTGCTATGCTAACCACTGAGCCACCGTGCTGTCAATTGTTGATACATTGCTGTTAGGGAGGTAATTCCATGAAGTAGTCCCAATTACAGTGAAGGAAGTGAAGACAATAGTTCCAAGTCAGAATGGTGAATGGCTTGGAGGGGAACCTACGTGTCATGGTGTACATGAATCTGCTGCCCTTACCCTTCTAGGTTATACAGATCACAAGTTTAGGAAGTGCTAGTGAGGGAGCCTTGGTGAGTTTCTGTACTGCATCTCGTGGTGGATGTGGTAGGCCAGGGGATCTGACACTAATGTTTAAATCTTCTGGACACAGGATGGGTGCCAAAGGACTGGAAGACAACTAATGTGACACCATTATTCAAGAATGAGTGATGTGGAAAAACTAGGAAACTACAGACATTAGAGTTTAACATTTGTGACAGGGAAATTATTGGGGGAAAATACCTGAGAGACAGAAGTAATCTCCTCTCAGAGGCAAGGATTAATCAAGGATACTCACCAAGGCTTTGTAGGGGGGGAGATCATGTCTAATAAATTTGATTCATTTTTTTTTTTGAGGTGACAAGGTGTGTAGATGTTGGTTGTGTAGTTGATGCAGTCTATGTGGATCTCAGTGTGACTTTAGACATGGCCTTACACGGTAAGCTGGTTAAGAAGCAAAGGGTTTGTGGAATCCACGGCAATTTCACAAAATGGATCCAAAATTGGTTTAGTGACAGGAAGTAGAGGGTAATGGTTGGAAGTATTTTTGTGACTGGAAACCTAGGTCCACAGGATTTGGTGCTGAGTCTCGATTTTTTTTTTATCCATTAATAATCTAGACATGAATGTCGGAGGTAGCATCGGAGGTCCAGGCAGCATCCTGGTCAACCTCCTTTGCACCCTCTCCAAAGCCTCCACATCTTTCCTATAATAGGGCGACCAAAACTGGACACAATATTCCAAGTGTAGTCTCACCAAGGTTTTGTAGAGCTGCAGCATAACCTCGCGGCTCTTAAACTTGATCCCCCTGTTAATGAAAGCCAAAACACCATATGCTTTCTCAACAACCTTATCCACTTGGGATGTAAGTTTGCAGAAGACAAAACTGGCGGCGTGGTAAATAGCGCGAAAGAAAGCGTTAGACTCCAGGACAATATAGACTGACTATTCAGATGGGCTGAACAGTAGGCAAATAGATTCTGGGCAAGACTTGAATATGTATGGCCCATTTCCTAATGGTGATAATTCCAACAGCATTCACTTCCATGGAGTAGACAGAATGTTCTAATTTAAAAGGAGGGTGGGGCATGTACTAGAGGTTTCATAATTCAATCCCTGCTGATTTGGCTGCAAGTGATGGCTAAGGGCTAATTTCAGTGCCTCTGTTCAATTCTTCCTAAGCACTTACGTCCCAAGATGAACTCCCTGGTTTCATGTTTCACCTGGAAGAGGATAAACTCTATATAATAGATAAATGAGGTTTAAAAGTTGTTAGGCTAGAGACAGAAAAAGAAAACTTCCATTACAAGAACATCCATAAAATTATAGTAAGGCTGTTCAGGCAGAGCAACACAAAGGGTAGTGGGATTCTAGAACATATCCGAAAAGACCATTAAAATTTCAAAAAAGAGGCAGATTTTTGTGGGACAAGGGTGTGAAGCGTTACACAAGAAGGAAAAGCACAAGTACACCATTTGACCTTTAAGTCTGCGACATCATTCAGTAATATCATAGTTGATCTGATTGCTTCACTTTTCTGTCTGCCCCATAACTCCAGACCTTGACAAACAAAATGGTGCTTAATGTCTTAAGAATTTTAGCCACACCATTCAATCCCTCAAATACACAAAATTATGAAAAACATTCAATAGAATTACCTCGTATTCACCTTCTCCAAGGCCACATGCTCTCACTAACCACTGCCCAGCACACTGGTCTGACATCACACTGTTTGCATAGCATTTCTTACTACTGTCATAGTTGTAGTATTTCCCTGCAACATTAGCAGAATGGCATATTCAGTAGGAGATATCTGCACAGAAGGTTGCTAAAATCCATAACGTTGCTAACAGCAGTCATGCCACATAAAGTCACATGTATTTTTCTCACACTCGATGTTAAATTCATGCATCACCCACCCATTTAAATGGATCAACCAACTAGTTGTAAGCACAGAAGGGGGAAAAAAAACCTTAAATATTATTAAAAAATGAGAAAATGGTGAAACTTTTAGTCCTGTACTCATCAGAGCAAGGATGCAAAAAACAGACTCTGAAAACAAAAAGGACAACTACTTTGCACAGGTAAGAGAGTGCTGATTTGTGGAGCCATCATTAGCATTGGGTTGTAGCTAGAACAGTCAATATTAAGTCTCAGAACAACTAAGTATGATTCTGATTGGTCAGGATGTTGCAAGGGAACTGGCTGTCTCCATGGCTCCTTTTTTGTTAAAAGGGAAGTGCAATGAGCATATGAGAGATAGAGATAATGGGAACTGCAGATGCTGGAGATTCCAAGATAATAAAATGTGAGGCTGGACGAACACAGCAGGCCAAGCAGCATCTCAGGAGCACAAAAGCTGACGTTTCGGGCCTAGACCCTTCATCAGAGAGGGCATATGTATTCTTTTGCATAAACATTTTCATAATCTTGTTTCACCATATTTTTAAGGAATGATGAAAACCCACATCAATACAGTGAACTTTAACAATCTGGATTTGGATGTTAAATTTTTTGTGCGATTTAAAGCAAGACTAAAGCGATCAAAACTGAGGTCGTAACTTCAGTGTTGCTTTTAGGCCGTCATAGATTCTGTATTGAAGTTTGATACCGATGGAGATGGATTTATTGAAAACTCTGGTTATGGTGACCAGATCTATGGTTGCGCTGTCTAAGGACCTAAGCAGGCAATCAATTTCTCTTTTTTTTGTAATTTTAAGCTACAACAGAATAATTCAAATCTGTGTTCTTTTTGCTTTCAATTTCGCTTGTATCTTTCCTTGTTATTCTTCTATGCATTATTCTTTAAACAGAATATACTGGAAGTCTTCTATTCTACACTGATCTTAATTTTAATTAGGAAAACGTCCCAGTGTACTTCAGAGGAGTATATTCAAAACAAGGTCTTGTGTATAATAGCTTCTAACTCATACAAATGCAGTGTCAGCCTGACTGATGATCTTAAATTGTTATAAAGTTACACTGGAAATCAGAGTCCAGATATTTAATAAAACATTTCCAATAGCAGAACTATATCCAGTAATGGATGCACGTTGTGGCTTGCAACCACAGGCTGAATTGGCACGATTGGCATTCTGCCTGCTGCAAACAGTCAACTGGACATGTTGTTTTTGTACAGTCCACTAGTCATTGGGACGGATGACCTACTTACAATTGTACCTCAAATTATTGAAAACGCTCCATAATTGTTGGTACCTAAGTACAGGTCAACACAAAAAGTGGACCAAATAAATTGTCCCATCTTACAGACAGACCAGGTGCAGAAGTAGGCCATTTGGCATGTTGAGCCTCTACACCATTTAATAAGATCATGGCTGATCTCCAATCCAGATTCCTGCTGACCCGGATAACCTTTCACCTTTCACCTCCTTGTTTTCTAAGGATCTATCCATCTCTACCTTAAAAAGGTAGTAGAACGTGTTGCTGAGAAAGGAGAACCTGATTACCTAGTACTTTTGAAGAAGCAAATATAAAACTTGTCTTGCTAAGAATGAGGATGCCCAACATAGCACACGTGCTTCGCTGAAGCTTAGCGATTAAAGTTTTATTTTTAGCAGTCAAAGTTAATTGACAGAGATATCAATGTGAAAATGTCAAGGTGTTCATTTCAAGAGAGAACAAAAGAACAGTATTATTTAAATGAAGAAAACCTGCAGAAAGCTGCAACACCATTGGGGACTTGAGGTACTTGTGCACGAAACAAGACCAGCAAACAGATGCAACAGGTAATCAGGGAGGCTAATGGAATGTTGGCCCTTATTTCCAAAGGAGTTGAGGAAGACTAGGGAAGTTTTACAACAACCGTACAAGGTGCTGGTGATACTACATCTGGAGTACTGACAGCAGTTTCGATCCCCTTATTTAAGGAAAGCAATTTCGTTGGAAGCAGTTCAGAAAAGCTCCACTAGGATGATCTTCAGTATGGAGGGATTAACTTAAGAACAAAGGCTAAGCAGGTTGGAACTCAACACACTGGAGTTTAAAAAATGATAGGAGATCTCATTGTAACAGGCAGGGTTCTTAAGGAGCTTGATAGGCAAATGTGGACAGGATGTTTCCCTTCATGGAACAGTCTAGGATCAGAGGGCATCATCTCAGAACGAAGGGATGTCAATTTAAGACTGGGATGAGGAGTAATCTCTCCTCTTATAGGGCTGAGTATTTTTGGAACACCCTACCACAAACGGCCAAAGGGACAGAGTCATTATGGATATTTAAGGCTGGAGATAGACAAATTCTTGGTCAGCAATGGTATCAAATTATTACAGGGAAATACACGTGAAAAGTGTTGGATGGCAGAACAGGCTCGAGCAGCCAAATGGTCAGCCCTGTTTTTATTTCTGATGGATTTAAGGGAAATTCTGTGTCCTCTAAAAGTTGTTTAGATTTATCTACTCTAGTTAACACGCTGGGAAATAAATCATTCCAGTTCAAGTGTTAATTTTTTTTCCCAATAATAATATTTTTAATCAAAATGCTAATATTATATGGGATTGCTACATTCAGGAATAAGGCTTACCATTCCATAAGATCCTCTCAAAAGCTTCTTTTCCTCTTTCTAGTATGACTTTGTATTTTTTATATTCTTCTTCTTCTTTAAGAATCTCAGCCATCTTGCACATAACACACACAGATGCTAACCACAGCCCGCCGCAGTAGGCACTGCAATTTATACAAAGAAAACAGAATTATTTTGAACAGTAGATACACCTCAGCTTTACAGAACTAATCAAAGCTGCTCTTAGTTGGAGTCACAATTAACGTTTCTTGTGAAACTATCAGAAAGTAGACTTTAAACAAATAACACGAGACAATATATTATGGCATACAATACAAAATAGCACAGCAACTGAGGTACACTAAATACTAATGTTCCACCCATGGTTTAAGGGCTTGGAACATAGGCCAGGTGTTGATTAAACAGGCGAGAGGGTATCAGAATTGTCAGCCCCAGTAGGTATTTTAAGCTCTGTAATGTTAAATACTGTTTGAACATAGTCCTCTAAAGCACACTGGGATGTCTTCCTGTATTAAAATTAAGGACAGCATAGAACAGAAGATTTCCATAGCACAATGAAGAGAAAAATACAAGTGAAATTGAAAGCAAACAGGGTACAGATTGGAATTATTCTCAATAAAATTGGCTTGATGCTTTAAATTGCTAAAGAAAGAAATTGATTTCCTACCTAGGTCCCGTTACAGCCCAACCATCATAGGTCTGGTCAGCGTAACCAGAGTTTTCAATAAGTCCATCTCCATCAGTATCAAACTTCAGTTCAGAATCCATGACAGCCTAAAAGCACATTGAAGTTACAACCTCAGTTTTCATTGTTAAATGTTGTTTGGAATTTAAAGCAAGATTAATAATCTGATTTTGGGTGTTAAAAGTTCACTCTTTTGATGTGGCCTTCCTCATTCCTTAAAAATATGGTGAAAAAAGATGATCTACCAGCTTTTAAAAAAGCAATTATCTGAATACAGTGCGAAAAGAAAATCATAATTAACAGAATGAACAAACTTCATTCAGCTCATTAACCTTGCCAGAAGTTACATCTGATTATTTCACCATAGTTTTCTCTCCTAGATCAGGTCTCAATTCTAGTTTAAGAAATATTTACTTATTTCCTGATGCTGAAACACATGTCAAGTGCTAATTTTGTTAAACATCTATTGAAACTTCATCAGTACTTCAATATTTGAGAAACATGAGTCATATCATGCATGCAATAAGCAATTTAGTATTTTTACCCTGCAACCTCCTCTCAATAAAAGGGTTGAATGAAATTTTGCTAACTACACAATTTTACCAAATGGTGTTCTACTATTAGAACTAAAGTTGAAAAGTCCCCTTGCCTAGCCCTCGTGTCTCAAAAAGCAGTGTGTTCTGAGATTGTAGACGCATTGGTTGTGACCTTCCAAAATTCTCTAAGTTCTGGAATGTGCCCATTGGATCAGAAAAATTGCTAATGTAAAATTCTATTCAAGAAAGACGACAGAAAGTAGGAAACTGTTTGCCAGTTAGGCTAACACCTGCAAGGGGAAAGCTTTAGAATCCATTAGTGACAGGTAAAAGCAGGATATAAGGTATATCATAATACTTGTGAAAGGCTTTGTGAATGGAAATCCATATTTGACTGATTTATTAGAATTCTTTGAGAAAATAACAAGCAAGATGGGTAAAAGGAAACCTGTAGATGTGACGTGATGTACTTGGATTATTTGATAAAATGCCACAATGGCTACCTCACAAAGTAGGAGCTCAGTTTTTTTGAAACACGAGGGCTTGAAGACATACATTAGCTAAACAGGAAGGACAAAATTGGCATTTTCAGACTTTCAGGCTGTAACTAGTTAGAGTGCCACAGGGATCAATACTAGGCCCCAACTATTTTCAAACATATTATTAACTTGGATGAATGGATGAAATGTATGGTTGCTAAATTTATTGGTGATACAAAGATAGGCAGGACAGCAAGTTGCAAAAAGGACAGAGTTTACAAAGGGATTAGGGACAAATCAAGTGAACTGACAAAACCTTGGTAGGTGGAATACAATGCAGTAAAATGTGAATTTGTCCACTTTGGCAAGACAAATAGAAAAGCTGTATACTTTTTGAAAGGAGAGAGACTGCAGATGCCCTAGTATACAAATCTCAAAAAAGGTGCAACAGATGGTTAGAAAGACAAATGGAACGTTGGTTTTTACTGCAAGGAGAATCAAGTGCAATTAAACCCTCACTCCAACACAGCTCCAATTTGTTTCAATACTTGTCAACACGGTAATCTTGTTCACAATTACCAATTCAGTTTTAAAGTTGTTTCATACCAATAGGATGTTAAGCCACCCAACTCGGTGGACAACAACCCTCTTACTGCCAAACCTCCAATCCGCAGCCTCTGCCACTCCCAATCACCCTTCATTGTTCCTTTCAGAACCATCCACTCAGCTCTCCCATTCCCTCATTACAAGTGAGGGAGCTGTGCAGCGCTAGGGCACGTGCCATGTGACTGAACAACACTGATAATAGCTCAACATTTCTACATCAGAAGTCACACTTTCACAACCCACAAGTGGCAACTTTGGAACATATATAACCCTGCTCAAGGATGTCCAGATCTGACCTGAAAGACAGTTCAGGCATCGTGAAAACGTAGGTCCCACAAGTGCCATGCTGGGGTTGTTGTAAATGGACGTCCTCACTGTAGTAAGATCCCCAGGGTCCTACAGCTGTCAAAGCTTGCTTCACTTACAGCAATGGTTCAGGAGAGAAAAACAAATGAACAACAGTTAAAGGAGTCCCACCTGCTCCAGAGGTGTGTGTCATAACACAGCTGAGCAGGTTGATTTTTTTTTTAAAAAGGTGATTTTATGAAAAGGCAAAAAGTGACCTAATAGTGAATGCAGAGAAGATTTCACTTTTTTTGTTGGACAGGAGTGGAGTGGGGGTTGCACGAGGGACAAACTTAAATTAAGAGAATTTTTTTTTCACAGCGATTTGTTAATGTGTGGAATTCTCTACACAAAGACCCATGGAGGTAGGGTCACTGAATAGATTCTGGGCCAAGCAGCAGAGGAGCAGGAAAGCTGACGTTTCAGGCCTTGACCCTTCTGCTGCATGGCCTGGTGTGCATCCAGCTCTTCACCTTGTTATCTCAGATTCTCCAGCATCTGCAGTTCCTACTATCTCTGAATATAGTCTAGATAGTTTTCTGATCAATAACAGCATCAAGAGTTGTAGGGAATGGGGTGTGGGGTTGGATAAGAAAATGGAATAAGGCCACAGTCTAACCAGTTACGATCTGAAATGCCAGGACGAGTTTGATGGGCTGTATCGCTGACTCCTGCTCCCAATTCTTGTGCATGTTTATAAAAGCCCAAGTGAGTTAGACAAGAAACCACAATAAACACATTCAACAAATTAGCATTATTATAACTGATATGGTTTTAGTTGTGAAAATTTAAGTTATCAATTTTCAAAATTATTTTTTACCAATGATTTGTTTATGAAAAACACAGCAACTTATAAATCATTGCAACTGCTTATTTATTGATAATGCTTACAAAACATAGATTGCATTTTGAAGTGGGACTTGAATCCATAACTGCTCAAAACAGGGGTTAGACTGCCACTAACCCAAACCCACAACATACACATTTCAGATCTGCAGTCAATATTTTCTTAGGCTCTGCATCACTGGACTGGCTTGGAAATAGAAATGGCATTGCTCAGGTTCAACAACTTATTACCCAATATTTAGTTATACAATAGTGACCCAAGAATTGAGACACATTACAGAAACTAGCCCCAAAGTGTATTTCTCCTATCGCCCAGGTGACTAAATAATTCACACATCAGGCTAGGCCACTTTTAAACTAACAGGCACGTGCACACAATCATAGCAGCATCAAAAATTTAATTTCATCTAATCTATAAAATTTCTGTAACATAGGAAAGAAAAAGAATCACTATTTTGACTAATGGACTAAAAGTACTTTACGGATTTGAAATTTCCCAAACCAAATGGCATTAAGCTGAGCTCTCAATTTGACATCTACCAGATTCAGAAAAACTAAATCACTTCCTTAGGCAAAATCAAAGGCTTCCCTCCAGAATCACCCTGAACTCTTGATACTTTGTAATTGGGTTTAATAGGTAGGTCTATTGATATCACCACAGCACAAAAAGCAGAACATTCAGCCCACTCGTTCTACACCACCTTTCAACAACTTCATTGCTGGTCAACAATCTTCAATTCCACTTTTCTACCTTTCCCTCATAACTCTGGAATTCTTTACGGATTAAAACTGTCTATCTCAGCCTTGAATAGTCCTCAAAAGAATCTTACAGATTCAGTACCTTCCAAGAGAAGGAATTTCTCCTCATCTGTCTTGAATGGGCGTTCCCTTATTCTGAGATTATGCCCACACACTCCCATAAAGGAAAGCAATCTTTCCCCATAAAACCTATCAAGTTGCTTAAAAACCTTAAATGCTTCAATAAAGGTAATCTCTCATTCTTCTAAACTAAAATGATTACAGGACCAACCTACTCAATTTCTCCTTGCAAGAAAATCCCTCCATTCCCAGAGTCAATCTAGTGGACCTTTTCTGGACTACCTCAACACCAGTATATCTTTGCTTAGATAAGGGGACCAGAACTGTTTACAGTGTTCCAGCTGTGATCTTTTTAACTGCCTTGAGCAGCTTTAATAAGGCCGCCCTATTTTTATACTCCAATTTCTTTAATATGCAATATTCCACTGGCCATCCCCATTGTCTGCAGTTCTTGTATGCTAACTTTTTGTGACGTAAGCATGAGGACTGGCAAATACTTCTGTCCTGTAGCTTTCTGCAGTCTCTCTTCAAATAATATTCAGCTCCTCTATTCCTCCTGCCAAAGTGCAAAATGTCACGTTTTCCCACATTACATTCCATCACTTTCCTGAATAGAAGCAGGTAATTGCATAGACTCTCATAACTGAAGCTACCCCATGATACCTGAATATTTACTGGAAATCTTGAACAATCACTATCATGTTCCGCTAATGTGATATGTAGCAAGCATTGAATTCCAAAACACATTCTGAAGAACTATATGCTGTCAATGTGGTCATTACTGAACTAAATAGAATTTAATAGCAACATTGTTATATTAATTATAAAAATTTCCATAAAGCCAAAAATCTTCAAACACAGCGTGATGTAACTTTCATTATAAAATTAAAGATCTGGCTTTCAACAGTCTTTATTAACAGAACATCAGTTGCTGCACCTTGAATTCAAGACCTTCTGAGTATAAATTTTTATTCCTTATTTATCAGAGTAAAAATATGTTTTGTCCAAATTCCACTTTCCCAATCCATATTATAGATTGTGAGCTATTTGAGTGGCTGACTTAACCCATGATTTAGGCTTTAGATTGCCTAGATAGGATATTTCAAGTATTATTTTAGACAGAACAACTTACCTTTCATAAAATTTAAAAACAAAAAACAGTCGTCATTGAACAATACCTACCTGGCATATAGACCACATGTCTTTAAGGAATGTGACATCATCAGTTAGATAGTAGTCTCTATAAACTTGTAGAACAAATTTCAGGTTGAGATCCTTCCAGTCAGCGGTATCATGAATCAAATAAGCATTGACTCTTTCCCACGGCTCGTCATCTAGCAGAAAGATTTTATGAAGAAGGACTTGTTTTAACTGGAGTGATTTGAACAACTTATTTTTATCATTGAAGAAACCAAATAACAAAGAAAAACTGAACAGTACAACAAGGCAGCAGCCTCCCCTTTTTACTTTGTTCAAGAGCATAATCACTAAATAACATCTTCAGTGGTTAAATAATTTGCTCCAATTCTAAAATTTTAGTTAACTAGTATTCCACCAATGTGCATTTATTGGAGTCAATGAATAGTCTGTTGATTGCAAATGTGATCCAAATATTAATTTGTATATTCACTCAACAGATATGAAAGTCTGTGCTTCCTGCATTTAGATATTTTGTATTTAGTTAATTCTTATATTGCACTTTTTGGCTTTTATTAGAAGATCTAACCCTCAATCTTATGAAAACTACAGATTGCTGCTTTGTAGCACAGAACTTCAGTATCGCTGCTGACAAGACCTTTCAGCTTGAACTCATCAGATCAGATGCAAGGAAACCAAATTTCAGAAGGAGCAACATCTTACACTATGAGAGAAATGGGTGAAAGGTTGAGAAATTTCCACAGAAAATGCACTAGGGAGTTATTACCTCATGGCTTCTCAATTCAAAAAAATGTCTCCATGCCTAGATAATTTCCTAGCGAATATAATGAGCTAAATTGCAAACCACCTGACAATCTGAATGTGGTTACTAGTGCAAAAACAGCTCTGAAGCTACATATGTTCATGTATAGAGACCCATCATTGTCAGGAAAAAAAAACATTTGTCTAAGAAATATGCCTTTTTTGAAAGGGCCTGGGGACTGTAGCTCCCTGGTGCATTATGGCTGAACCTAGAATGAAGAAAGATTATTTAAAACACAAGACCCTAACTTGGAAATTGTTTTAGCTTTCATAACATTCATAGGCATAAATCTTCACATTTGTAATTTGCTTTGATGATTAAATAATTTTCTACCGTCTTATTTGATTTTTGAGGTATTGGGATAGTCATAACGGAATTAGGTCTGTGGTGAACCAATGTAGTTTTTAACAAAAACAAAATTGCTGGAAAAACTGCAGATCTGGCAGCATCTGTGGACAGAACGCAGAGTTAATATTCAGGTCCAGTGACCCTTTGTCAGAGTCGATTGTTTCTAGGAAAAGATTGGTATAAATGCTGAAAATGGGGTGGAGGGAGGAGGTGGGGTAAACCTCAGGTGGAGGCAGAGGCGCAAGGTCAGCCTGGGAGAACTGTTTAATAGGCACCATTAATGGCTGACAATGGTTTATTCGTGCTAGCAGCCCATGTGCTAACAAGGCCTAGAGTAAAGGATTTGGGATAAGGACATGGGAGAAGGTGCTCAAGCCCTAAAACTGTTGTACTCAATAGAGTCCAGAAGGCTTTGGGGGTCCCACACAGGAAATGAGGTGCTCTTCCTCCAGCTTGTGCAGGGCTTCGCTGGAGCACTACAGCATGCCCAAGACAGAGATGTTGGCCGGAGAACAGCGATATGTTGAAGAGGCAGGCAACTGGAAGCTCAGGGTCATTTTTGCGGACAGAACACAAATGTTCTGTAAAGCGGTTGCCCAATCTGCATTTTGATTCTCCAATGTAGAGGAGACCACATGTATTGAAGTGCAATTTGCATAATTTATGATATTCCAGGGAGATAACACCTCAGGAATGCCTATGGTGCATTTTGGGTATTTGTGGAAAAGAAAATCATAGAATCCCTACAGTCTGGAAACAGGCCCTTCGCAGCAACAAGCCACACTGGCCAACAGACCATCCCACCCAGACTCATTCCCCTATAAACCCACCTAACCTACGCATCCCTGAATACTATGCGCAATTTAGCTCAGCCAATACACCTAGTCTGCACATCTTTGGACTGTGGGAGGAAACCAGAGCACCCAGAAGAAACCCATGCAGACATGGGGGATAACACAAACTCCATACAGACAGTCACCCGAGGGTGGGATTGAACCTGGATCCCTGGCACTGCGAGGCAGCAGTGCAAACAAGTGAACCACTGTGCTGCCTGGGAGTAGGGAATGCTAGTTTCCTACTGCATTATAAGCAGACTCTGGAGTCATAACTAGTTCAAAGCTTGCGCACAAAACCACAATTTCTTGCACTTTCTACCTGAATTAGCCACACTCAATACACTGTGGCTTTCAAACTTTCATAACCATTTCTCCAGTTAGCATATCTTAAGCAAATGGGCCAATATCACAAAAGGAACATAAGATTTATGTTTATCAATACTTGTGGCCCCAATTATCTGTATCAGAGTACATTGCAATATCATGCATGAAACTGCAGGTCATGCCATCATGGAAACACAACCAAGAACAATTCAAAGCATATTTAACAGCAATTGGTGTATATAGCTGGAAACACTGATGCCAATTAAAGAGAAAAACATATAGGGTCCGAGCTACATGAATAGAAGCACAGGATAATAGGATTATTGGAAAGCTCCAATTGTCTCTCAATATCATCCTTCTTTCCTTGTCCATATTTTACACAATTAAATGTTTTAAACAATACTTCTGTGTATAGACTATGTATCTCAATTTTTCAGATTATTTAAAAAGCACTCACACCTCAGAGCCAGACAGTGTGTATGCTCAGCCATCCAATGACAGCAAATTGTATTCAAAGGCTTGCAAATAGCTTGTACTCTCGGCATGTGCATTTACATTAAAGCACTCTGGTACTATAAACAGACTCTCAGAAATATTCATGCATGTGCTTGTGCCTATACTGGTCACATATGTAATTGTTCCTGGTTCCCAGTTCCAGTGCCATCGTTTTCTTCAAATGTTTATTTCATATTCCTCTAGCTATGGTTGCCTGTCCATAGTTTACTAATTTGAATGAAAAAATACTTCCTTCTATTATATAGCTCCTTATGCTTTTTGCTCATTGACCTAATTTTGTGGTCAGTGTTGAAGAAATAGTGATCTCCATTCTCACATTCATTCAAATTATTAGACTATGGACAAGCAACCATAGCTAGAGGAATATGAAATAAACATTTGAAGAAAATGACGGCACTGGAAAGAATATGGAACTGGAACTGGGAACCAGGAACAATTACATGTGTGACCAGTATAGGCACAGGCACATGCATGGATATTTCTGAGAGTCTGTTTATAGTACCAGAGTGCTTTAATGTAAATGCACATGCCTAGAGTACAATTTTTCCTATTGATTCCAATGTGTTATATAAATTAAACATATATTTTAGGAAAACAAGAACTTCAGCGAGGCAAAAAGCAATAAAACTAGGCCAAATTAAACTGCAATGAGAAATTGCAATCTTTTAAAGGGCAAGCATTCCTGAGAGTAAATGGTCATATGGAAAAAGAAAAAAAAAATTTGCTCCTATTTCGCTTTGACAAAATGCAAGTTTAATTTTGTCAGAAACATTGCATCAAACCTCACCTGGATCTCCGATATCATGTGGAACTACATTTGATGTATTCACTTTTGCCAATCTACCATTCATCAGATGTATTCGCTGTGTATTATCTTCCTTCAATACAGCAGCAGCTTAAAAGAAAGAAATTTTCCATGAATTTTCAATGTGTAAGCAACTCTCAATGCTTTGCCTTTATATTACAACTAAAATTTTGAATCTATGCCCAATTTTGGATTTGAACAATATTCTCAGGTTCCATGCAAGTCTCTTCCACGAGTGGAAACTACATTCCTTACAACTGAGAAATCAATTTTCAAAATCTAATTTGCAGTCATGCGGTGCAGAGCTCAAAGGCCTTGTTGTATTGTTGATTTGACAGTACGTGCACTGATACATTTGTTCGGTCTTTCTGGAGGGATATAAGCAATGTAATTTATATAAAATCATCTGTAAGCCAACAAATTAGTTTATTTACTTTGTAAGCGAACATACAGAAAATGGTGCTCATACAAAATACTTCCTTGAAAGTTCCTTCTTCTACCATACTTTCTGGCAGCAAGTTCCAGATACCCACAATTACCTAGATGAAATTTTTTTTCCTCAAAACTTCTTCTAAACCTCCTGTTCCTTACCTAAAAATTGTGCCTTTAGCTATTGAACCCTCCAAGAGAAATTTTTCTCCCTATCAATGCCTCTTGTAACTTTGTACACAAACAGGTCCCACCTCAGCCTTCTCATTCAAAGTAAAACTACACCAGCCTATCTAGGATAACAAGGTGTACAGCTGGATGAACACAGCAGGCCAAGCAGCCTCATAGGAGCAGGAAAGCTGACATTTCGAGCTGAGATCCTTTTTCAAAATTCCAGCTCTACACCTTGTTATCTCAGATTCTCCAGCATCTGCAGTTCCTACTACCACAGCCTATCTCGTCTCTCTTCATAACCAAGTTAATGTCTTCTGCATCTTCTCTGGTGCAATGACATCCTTCCTATATTATTGCAGCCACAACTGCCACCTGTGGCCTAATTACCATTATATACAACACCACCATAACCTCTTAGACCAAAAGATATAGCAGCAGAATTAGGCCATTCAGCCCATCAAGTCTGCTCTCCCTTTTGATCATAGCTGATATGTTTCTCAAGCCCGATTCTCCTGCCTTCTCCTGGTAACCCTTGAGCCCCTTACGCATCAAGAACCTCTGTTTTAAATACACTCAATGACTTGGCTGCCACAGCCCTCTGCAGCAATGAGGTCCACCGATTAACCACCCACTGGCCGAAGAGATTCCTCTGCATCTCAGTTCTAAAGAGTCATTCCTAAAATCTCACCAATGACCAAAGTCAGGCTAACCAACCTATATAGTTTCCTGTCTGCTGCTTCCCTCCCTTCTTAAATATGGTTGTTACATTAGCCATTTTCCAGTCTTCTGTAACCCTCATTGACTCCAGTAATTTCTGAAAAATCACAACCAATGCCTCCATAAATCTCTTCAGCTATCTTCTTCAGAACTCTGGGGTGTAGCCAATCCAGTCTGGGTAACTAATACCCCCTTCACACCTTTCAGCTTCCCCAGCATCTTTTCCTTAGTGACAGCCACTACTCTCTCCTCTTGAAGTTCTGGTATATATAAAATTTGTTAAGATATGATACCCTCCTGAATAGCCATGCTGACTGTGATTAATTCATGCCTCTGCAAGTGGAGATTAATTCTGTCTTCAATTTTTTTCCCCACCAATAGTCACCCTTCCATAGATGTCAGACACTAGACTCATGGGCCTGTAATTTGCTGGTTTATCCTTACTGCCTTTCTCAAATAATGGTGCTACATTAGCTATCTAACAGTCCTCTGGCACCCTGTGATCACAGGATTAGAAGATTAACGTCAAAGCCTGGGCAATCTCCTCCCTTGCCTCCCAAAGAAGCCTGGAATACAAATCACCCGGGCCTGAGACTTAGTGTTTTAATCAGGCTTGAAAATGGCTAACACTGCCTCCTTCGCAATGTCAACTTGTTCAAGTATTTCACACTCCCTTCCTTAATTTCTAGATATACATCATCCTTATAAGACAGATTGTAAATACAGATGCAAAGTACTCATTTATAACCTCAGTTGTGTCTCTGACTCTATTCACTGACTGCCTTTTTAGTCCCTAATGGGCCCTATTCTTTCCTTAGTTATGTACCTTTAAAACAGCTCTGGTACCACCACCTTCAAGGATAATTAGGGATTGGCAATGAGTACTGTCCTAGCCAGCAATGACCACATCCCAAAAAAACAAGAGAACAAACTTTCAAGACCAGGCAATTACTTTAGCCCCATAAAGTTCAGAATAGTTTCTTTTCATAAAATGGGCCAAATAGAGTATACATCACTTACCAATATCATACTGTAGACTAATTTCCAGTTTGGGCCATAGCATAATTAGTGCAAATGATGCATAAAAATGAACATCGTATGTATTGTACATTCGATACTCCTGTCCTACCATGCATGAGAAAAATAATTAATATACTTTACAGCACTTTATTCTTTATACACAACTAGACAGTCATTTCAATAGGAAAGAACAGTTCCATATTTAGTAGATGATTCTCAGACATACTTGTCTATTTACTGGTCCAGTGTTTCCAAAATTATCAGTCACAACGCCAATGAAATTGTGGCGTCATTAGCACTATTGCAGCAACTGTCTCATTTGACAGTTACAATGCCCTTTCAAATGCTTGTACTTTAACCATCTGTTTTTTTTAAAAGCACTGATTACTGTTACAATCGTAGGGGAGTCTTCCCTTTTTTAAAAGCAGAGAAAACTAAAACATAAACCATCTCCCACCCAATGGCTCTGTGGTTAGTTAGCACTGCTGCCTCACAGCACCAGATATCCAAGTTCAATTCCACCCTTGGGTGATTGTATGCGTGAAGTTCGCACATATTCCCCAATTCTGCGTGGAATTCCCCCCCACAGTCCAAGATGTGCAGGCTAAGTGGATTGGCCATACTAAATTACCCAGTGTTCAGGGATATGTAGGTTCAGTGCAGTAACCTTGGGAAATGCAGGGTTACAGTGATAGAACAGGCAGGGGTGGGGGATGTGTCTGGGTGGGATTCTCTACAGAGCGTTGGTGTGGACTTGTTGGACTGAATGGCCTGTTTCCACATCATAGGAGTTCTAAGATGCATCCACCCAATGGAAACAACTTCCTGCCTACCAATCTTAATTCTGGAATCACAAGATAGCAGAAGCATTAAAATGGATGTGTCAGGAAAAAGTTTGGGAAGTACTCCACTAGACTTTACAATGCAAAATCAAAAAATGAGATAATGGCAGAATTATTTACTTGTTGACAAAGTATTTTTCATACATTATTTCAAAGTATTAATTTGGCCAATTGCCCAACTTAATTAAAATTATACAATTTCAATGTAAATATTTGGAAAATAAAACAATTAAAATTTCTAGTCAAGTTTAATACTGAAATTATGCAAAACAAAATGTATGGATTAGTCTCTAAGATATGACAGCTTCAGAACCATTCACACTGATGATGGTGATAGGTAAAATCGATTGTTGTTACATTCGCCGAATAACATTATACATCAACAGTGTATATACCTTCTAAATATGCAAATCGTCCATACTCCTTCATCACTTTGGGTAGAGGTGGAAGCCCATCCTTCCTAATAGTCAAGCCATTTGTTATATTTAAATCATCAGTCACTTGAAGCCAAATCGTCCCTCCATCAGATATGAAATACAGTTCATTAAACAGAGCTGACTTGTACCAGTCAGGTAACTGGCTGTAGAATCAATGGGAACAGAAAAATGTGAACACAGATGCCTCAAATTTACAAAGTTTCAGATTAAAAAGAAAGGATTTTGTTTTTGTGATAAATATATGTGCAAAACAGGTGTGCAAGAATGTGTAAATGCAGGTCTGATCATTTCCACAAAAACTTGCTCAAGTCAGTTAACCAGAAATTAATCATAAGTAGGACAAATTTTCTTTAAACAGAGTGGGATTCTGTCTAGTTTTGTAATTAAGTGGGGGGGTGCACCATGTTCAAGGTGTGTCTACTTAAGAAACAATGCTAGCATTTACAATTTATCAATTTGTGAAGATCAACATATTCAAAATTATATCAGTTCATGAAAGCAAGAGTACAAATATAGAATTATGTTTAGCTAATAAAGATTCAAAACTACAATTTTGCCCTGCAATATTTAATTTGGTATGGAATGGAATGGACTGTCCTGGCTCAGTTAAAGATGTATTAATATGGAATATTTAAAACATTTTTGCTACCTACAGTTCCTCTTTGAGGGATGCCCTCATCAGCAACATTCCAAGTAGGTTTATTTCCAGTATTTCTTCAGTACCTCCTCCACCATACAAACTGCTTTAACATTTGCTCAACACATTTGATCTCATTTATATTATTTCTACTCTGCCAAATTTACATGGTAATTGTTGGTCAATACGTATAAATTATTCAGAAGTATGATTCAATTTAAAATGAAATTAAAAATTAGAGCTTCGCTAATGATTTAAATAGATAGCTACAGTGTTGAATTAGCTAATCCTAATTAGACTCGGCAAAAGAAATGAGTGTTGTTTGTAACATACTCTATTGTCCCATACTGGGACGTTTAACAGTTACATCAGGCAAGGACAGACTCCAAAATTTAGTGTCTAGGCCAAAATGTGAATGTCTTATTTGGCTAAAGTGACACAAGAGGTCTGCTGTTCCTATAGCTCAAGAAATAAACAGTATCCGCTCAAGGTTGGAAGAATAGATATTAAAAGGGGAAATTATGTATTAACATAGGCCAACTGAGAAAATAAAGTTTATGTATTGCAGTAGGATCTGACAAACTCTGGTGGCCTCAATTTTATTCAATAAAATGAAGAACTGTGGATGCTCAAAATCAGAAACTAAAATAGAAAGTGTTGGAATAACTCAGTGGATCTGGCAGCATCTGTGGAGCGAAAAATTGTCATATATTTGGACAATGTCAATGGTGGATAGAGTGATAGCGAAAGCAAGGCACAAACAGGGAGATAGAAAGGGACAGCTGATAAGTTGAGAGGCAGATTGATACTGAGTAGGGTCCTAATGAGACCTGTGAATAGTTGAAAATGTTGGTGGTTGACCACAGGTTGTTGTGCCAGAGTAATCTATATAAAACAGGATTCTGGGATGTGGGCATAGGCAAACTTGGAACAGGCTGTTCAAAATCGGAGATTGTTGAAACCCAAATGTTGAGTCCTGAAGATTGCAAAAGTATATAAACAGAGATGCTGCCAGATCTGCTGAGTTTCCCCAGCACTTCACTACTTTTGCTAAAGCTCTTAAGTTTCCAAACAACAATGGTTTATTAGTCTTTTTCTTCGAGATTTTAAGTGAGATCTCATTTGTTATTTCAGAACATAACGAACAAGTCCGGAGAATAACTGCATAATCAAGAACATGCCACTTTAACTGTATGTTCATCAATTTAGTTCCACCATACAATGACAAATCAAAGACAATCGCAAATTCTGATGAGAACGGCATTCAACCTGCTCTTTAGTAAGCCGCACAAATAATTTTCAAGTTGATCATAACTATTTAACTGAAGATGCATAAAATGCTCACATAACATGTTGCATATGTAGAGGACCGAATTAAGACAATGCACATTGTTTCACTGTCTTCTAAACAATAGATTATAGGTAATTTAAGCCTCAGGAAGTGGCTGAAATGAATTATCCTATTTTTTAAAAAACTTAACAGCGAAGGGCAAGTTTAAATATAAAATGCAAAAGTGCCTTATGCTTAACTTAGCACTATTTACCCATTTTCTAAAATTGGACGTTGCCAATCGTCAATCTTTTGCTCCCACAGTTTGTAATGTGTTAGGGAGTAGTGACTCAATGCAGGAGCAGCATCTCCACTTGTCCCAAAAAACCTTGTGTACCACCTTGAAACAAAATTTAACTCAGGTTAGCAACATACACAATTTCCAGAGGGTTTTAATATTCTCTCAGCAACATAAACAATCCCAATATACATACGAACACAACAAGATTAACTATTTTCAGCAACATTATTTTAAATGCTGATGGAACAGTTGAAATCCAAATGTTTCAAATCTGAGATGATAGTTGTCACCTTAAATTCCCCTTCAAATGATTGCACCAAGCATGGGATTGCTTAACAACATCAACGACAAGATAAACAAGCATGAATTTGTGATATATTTGGAAAAGTACAAAGGTTGCAGAACATGCAGGTCAGACATGCGCAAATAAATAATATCTTGGTGAATGTAAGGCAGGTTTGTTCTACACGGGTATTAACAAGTTCTTCCATCATGGGCCCTGTCACAAGCTACAAATCAAACATCAAACTTTCTGGTTTGCGCTGGATGAATTACAAACTAATTGAAGTAATGTAAAATGCATAAGTACAAGGCTGCAGCTGTTCAAGAGGTAGGTGGTTTATTTGGTATGCACAATAATGTGACCAGTAAAACAAAAAACTGCCAGAAGTACTGACTATTCAATAAAAGCTTATGGCCAAAACAAAAACAAAAATATGAACAGAAGTCATTCCATTGGCTTTTGACTATTATTACTCACCGTACTGTGGAAACATGTGCAGTAGAGGGTATAATTTGGACACGCTACCTTCAGAAGGGTATGTATGTATAAGGCAATGTACAAGCAGCTTTCAATGGGAAAGATAGAAGATATGCAAGTCTTAAAACATTAAGAGTAAATGGATGATGGTGAGGTGAACAGGCTTGCCTGCTTTGACTGAACAAAAGGCAGTGAAGGAATTAGTACATGAAGGCTACAAAGATGTGGACAGGTAGGGATTATCAACATCCTCATAAAACCATTTTCATGAATAGCAGACATTTGAAATTGACAAGGAAATGGTATTTGATACGGTGTGTGAACTTATAAAATCGATAAATCAAAAGCACCAGATTTGATATATCCAAGAGTACGGAGGGATATGAGGAAACTGTGGAAGTACTGGCCATAATTGTTTTATTCTGCTTGGTGACAGAGATTGAGGGAATAACAAATGATACATTCTTGTTCCAAAAACTGTAAAGAGAAGCCCAGTAACTATAGACGTTGTGTTTAAGCACTAGGAAAGTTGAGAAATAATATTTGGATAAAATTAATAGTCATTTGGGAAAATGTGGATTATTTAATCAAAGTCAGTATGGACTTGTTAAGGGCAGATAGTTTTAACTAAGTAGCTGGAGTTTTTATTTTGAGGCAGAGTACTGATGATAGTCATGTTGACGAGGTGTACATGGACTTCCAAAAGACATGCAGTGTGACATATCAGATTTGAATGCAAAGTTCTCTCCTCATGTACGAAAAAGTAACAACATAAATATAAAATTGGCTGAGTAACAGGAAACAGAGTCCTGATAAAGGAATGCTTTTTTTGGACGGAAGGAAGGCTTGTGGTGGAGATTACCAGCTATTATGTTGGGACACTTTTTTTTGGATATATTAGTGTCCTAGACTTTAGTGAAAAGGCACAACTTCAAAAATTGATGAAGATATGAAATTCTGCAGCATTGTGAACTGTGAAAAGGTTAACATAAAATTTCAAAAAGGACAATTTGTTAGGATAAGGAGACAGACGGCAGATGAAGTTCAATATGGAAAAATGTAAAGTGATTCATTGCAGTCAGAAGAATATGGATGGAGAATAAAGAACAAAAATTGTGCAATTCTAAATAGAGGTACAGGAGCAGGAGGACCAGAGTACAGATAGGGACAAATCAATGGAGTTGGGTTGAGAGGTGAGTTATTATAGAAAATATAGCAATTCTAGTTTTACTAATAGGAGCACAGAATACAAGAGCAAGGAGATTACATTCAATGTATAAAACACTAGTTCAGCCACAACTGGAATAATGTGTCAAGTTCTAGGCAGCACATTTTAGGGAAGATGTGAAGGCATCAGAGATTATGCAGAAAAAAGAGAGAGTGTGTGAAAGTTCCTTGTCCCTGCATTGGTTATGTAAATTGATTGGAGAAGTGGGAGTTTCTCTTCAAGAAGTAGGAGAGAGGGGGATCTGGCAGTTGACAGAGAAAGGCTGTTGCCACTGAAGAAAGGATTAGAATAAAAGGCCTTGCATTTTAAATATTTTGCAAAAGAAGCAATGGAGCCATGAAGAGAAAGATTTTCATGTGGGCAGTTAAGATCTGGAATACACTGAGAATGGCAGAGACAGGTTCATGCCAGGCATTCAAGAGGGAATTGGATTATCTAAAAAAGGAAGAAAAAAAGAAAAATTGTATCAGAGATAATGGGAACTGCAGATGCTGGAGAATCCAAGAATAAAATGTGAGGCTGGATGAACACAGCAGGCCAAGCAGCATCTCAGGAGCACAAAAGCTGACGTTTCGGGCCTAGACCCTTCATCAGAGAGGCCTCTCTGTTGAAGGGTCTAGGCCCGAAACGTCAGCTTTTGTGCTCCTGAGATGCTGCTTGGCCTGCTGTGTTCATCCAGCCTCACATTTTATTATCTATAAAAAAAGAAAAATGCAGGGTTATAGAGAGAAGGCGAGGAAATGACACGATGTATAGTTGATTTAGAGAGCTGATGCAGACAATGGGCCAAATAAACTCCTCGGTCATAACACTTCAGAAATTTACATAACATTCCTTAAAGTTTTTTTGAGAGTTGGGGAGAAATACATATTATACATATATCTTATAGAATTTTCTCAGGAGATTTTAACTTGGGCAGACCAAATAATATAGCCAACGGCGTCAAAATGGCCTTTGTTCTAGATAATTTTTATTTGAAAATGGTCTGGTCAAGGTTAAATACATGCACATAAAATTGGAAGAGCTTTCCTTTCCACTTTTACTTCTCTTACCTTGCATGCTCTTTTTCCCTTGATCCAAAATAGATCTTGGGCATGTCCCACGCAAGACAGAACTCAACAACATTTTGTTTTTTTGCTGGAACAATGCAGGTAGCTGCAACAGCTGCTGCAATGACTTGCCCTTTGTCTGACTGTTTACCTTTTCCTGGGTGCACAACAAAAAAGTGACACATTCAATTCATTGTCATGTGGGGGGGGTGAAGGCTACTGCCACCATTCCTTGCTTCGGCTTAACAGGATTTTTTTTTGCATGATGGCAATTAGATACACGAGTTAAATATTTACTAAGACCGTCAGCACACATGACACATTTGAGATCAAAAGCTGTTCTGATTTTTTTTCCCCCCGCTGAAGGCTGCTTTGATATAATCGGGGGGAACTTATTGCAGCTCCCAACATTAATTTGTTCAAAATCATTAGCTTATACAGACACAGAATCAGAGATAAACAGCACAAAAACAGGCACTTTTGGTCCAACTCGTCCACACTGACCAGATACCCTAAATAAATCTAGTCCCATTTGCCCAATATTTGGGCCATCGCCCCTCTAAACCCATCCTATTCTTACACCCATCCAGATGCCTTTCAAATGTTATAATTGTACCAGCCTCCAGCATTTCCTCTGGCAGCTCATTCCAAGCACGCACTAACCACTGTGTGAAAACGTTGCCCCTCAGGTCCCTTTTAAATCTTTTCCTTTTCACCCAAAACCTAGGATCTCCAGTTTTGGACTCCCTCCTCCACAACCCCCACGCGCCCCCCCCACCCCCACCCCCAAACCTTGGGGGGAAAAATTTGTCTACTTACCCTATCTATGCCCTTCATGATTTTATAAACCTCTGTCAGGTCACCCCTCAGCTTCTGATGCTCCAGATAAAATAGCCTCAGACTATTCAGCCTCTCCCTCCAGCTCAAGCTCTCCAACCCTGGCAACATCCTTGTAAATCTTTTCTGAATCCTTTCTAGTTTCAACCACCCTAAGAAAATTTGATAAGTCAGCTTACGGGAAATGTGTCATTCTGTGGACAATGAGGACAATTGCATTGCAATAGGGTTATAGTTATATGAAAATCATATGTTGATAAGCAAAAGGATCTTTTGGAACAGTCTTGGGTCTGATACATAAAGCTTCTGTTAAAATATACAATCCTGCACAGTGACTGGCAGCAAAAATAAATTTATGCTTAACAGAAGTAAAGATGTTAAAAATCAAAACAAAAGCTGAAAATGCTAGAAATACTCAGCAACTAGGCAGATTCTATGGAAATACTGAAAGGAATAGGGTTGCAGTTGCTAACCTTTCACTGGAGCCAGGAAGAGTTAGATATGCAATAGGTTTAGGCAAGTGAAAGGATGTGCTACTTGGTATGGGGGGGGGGGGGGGGGGGGGAAGAGGAGGAGGAAAAGGAAATATATGTAATAGGATAAAAAAATATATGAGATTAAATGCAAGGAAAAGAAAATGAAATAAAATTCATAAATGTTCTGGATGTAAATGTACAAGGTATGATTAGGACGTTTGCAGATGATACAAAATTGGGAGCTATCACTAATAGCGAAAGAGGTTATCAAAAATTAGAGGGATCATGAATAGATAGGGAAGTGGGCTGAGAACTGGCAAATGCAATTCAATATAGATTAGTGTGAGGTGTTGCACTTGGAATGTCAAACCAAGGTAGGACTTATACAGTGAATGGTAAGTTCCTGAGGAGTGTTGTGGGACAGAGGGACCTAGAAGTACAAGTACATAGTTCATTGAAAGAGGTGTCACAGATGCACAGGGTGGTGGGAAAGGCACTTAGCATGCCAGCCTTCATCGGTTGAGGCATTGACTATTGGAGTTGGGATGTTACGTTACAGTTGCACAAGTCGTTGGTGAGGCCGCACTTAGGAGTATTGTGTGCGCTTTTGGTCACCCTGTTATAGGAAAGACAGAGTTACACTGGCAAGTGTGCAAAGAAGATTTACAAAGGTGTTGCTAGGACTAGTAGGCCTGAGTTACAGAGAGGGGTTCGCCAGGATATACCTTTATTCCTTGGAAATTCGGAGAATGAGAAAAGTGACTTTATTGAGGTGTATAAAATCATGACAAGCATAGATAGCATGAATACATATAGAATTTTTCCCAGGGATGGGGAATTGAAAACTAGAGGGCATAGGTTTCAGATGAGAGGGGGAAGATTTAAAGAGGACCTGAGGGGCAATGTCATCACGCAAGAGTGGTGCGAGTGTGGAATGGGCTGCCAGAGAAAGTGGTTGATGCAAGTACAATAGCAACATTTAAAAAACATTTGGAGGGGTACATGCATCACTCTACAACTCTAGCAGTTTGTGGTGCAAGGCCAAAGGGAGTAGAAATGCAAGAAGAACTACAAGGGGTGTCAGTGGTTGATTGATTAACTGTTTCTGTTCAAAAGCAAAGATGAGAGAAAAACAGGAAAATAAAAACAAACTTGCAAAGAGAAAGGAAATAATCTCTATTTGGGTTTTATGGTTGAAAAATAGATGAACTTAACATTAAGGCTGGGAGGAAGCACTGTGCCGAGATGCTGCTCCTCAAGTTAGGGGCAGCACGGTGGCTCAACAGTTAGCACCACTGCCTCTCAGCACCAGGGATCCGGGTTCAATTCCACCCTTGGGTGATTGTCTGTGTAGGGTTTGCACATCATCCCAGTGTCCACATGGGTTTCCTCTGGCTCCTCAGGTTTCCTCATACAGTCCAAAGATGTGCAGGCTATTCTCCCCAAATTTCTACTTCATTCTGAGGATGTGGTCTTTGCTGACTAGGCCAGCATTTATTGCCTATTCTAATTGCCCTTCAGAAGGTGATGGCAAGCTGCTTTCTTGAATCATAGCATTTTTAGTTGAAGTAAATAGACGGCAATGAGACAGAGTCTCAGGATTTTGATTGGGCAATGCTGAAGACAGCAATCCCATGCATCTCACGATAGTAAGAACTGCCTATGCTGGAGTGAGAGATAAAACAGTGTGGAGCTGGAGGAACACAGCAGGTCAGACAGCTGACGTTTTGGGTCGGGACCCTTCAGAAGAATCTACGATGCTGCCTGGCCTGCTGTGTTCCACCAGCTCTACACTGTGTGATCCCATGTATCTGCTGCCCTTGTCATTGTAAATGATAGTGGTCCTGGGTTTGGAAGGTGCTGTCTTACGAGTGTTTGTTGTACCTAAAAGTTAATTTTAATTAATGAGAACTCAGGAGGAGAGTAGTTTGTTGCAAGATTCCTAGCCTTTGAGCCAAGCTTATAGCTGCAGTATTCATAGGTCAGGTTCAGTCTCTGGTCAATAGGTAACCCCCTAGGATGCTGATGGTGGGGATCCAGTGCTGGTATACTACTAAACATCGAGGCTTGGTGTTAGGTGCCTAGTTGGAGATGGTTATTGCCTAGTGCTTGTGTGCCTCAAATGTTACTTGCCATTTGTCAGCCCAAACCTGGATTTTGTCCAGCTCAATCGAACATGGACTGCATCAGAGTTGTCACATTAGTACTGAACACTGCAATCATCAAACATCCTCACTCTGTCCTTACAGTTAAGAAGCTGAAGATGGCTGAACCTCAGAAACTACCCCAAGGAACTAGCTGAATACTAGCATCTTTGATGCTGGGAACCTCAAGAGAAGGCAAATTTGGATTATCCACTTAGCACTTCTAGCTGAAAAATTACTGCAAACGTGGCATCCTTAACTTCTGCAATGAAGATTGAACATTGAGGATATTCGTGGAGCCACTGTTTCCCCAGTGGAGTTATTTAAGTACCCACCACCATTCACTAATGGATTTAGGAGGACTAAACAGCTCAGATCTAATGTGATGTGTTGGTTGTAGAATCTCTTAACCCAGGTCTATCATTTATTGTTTATGCTGTTTTGCATATAAGTAGTCCTGTGTTGTAGCTTCACCAAGTTGACACTTCATCTGTGGGTATTTTTTTTTAAATCAATCCGTTCAGAGATGTTATTATACACTACCAGAGGAGGTGCAACCTGAACCAAGCCCTCCTGGATCAGAGACAGAGGCACTACCACTGTGTTACAACAGCACTTTCTCATCTTCAGCTTTCTTTGGTGCTTCCCAAGGTATGCATTCCTGTACTCTTCATTCAGCCAGGGTTGAATGCCTATCTGGATAAGTAATGGTAGAATGAGGAGATGCTGGCCCATGAGATTGCCAACTGAGAGAATACAGTTCTGCTCCTGATGAGCAATAGCATTTGTGGATGCTCGGTCGAGCTGCTAGATCTTTTCAAATGTTCTCATTGAGCAGTGTGGTAGTGTTGTTAACATAGTGGAAGATAGTCCTCATTATGAAGATGGGACTTTTACCTTTACAAAGAATCTACGGTGTCTACCCCTACCACCACAGTCAAAGACAGATGCACCTGTAGCACAGATTATTGAGGATGAGGCATTGATTCCCATTTCAGCTGCTGTGGACCCAGTCACAGTCACATAACATAGAAACAGCCCATTCAGTCCAACTTGTCTGTGCAGACCAGACATCCTTATCTAACCTAGTCAGACTTACCAGCATTTGGCCCACATCCCTCTAAATCTAAACCTATGCCCTCTATACTGAACTTCCTCCACCCCAGGATAAAGACTTCGGTTATTCATCTTATTTATGGCCCTCATGATTTTATAAACCTCTGCAAAGTCACCCCTCAGCCTCCGATGTTCCAGGTAAAAAAGCCCCAGCCCACTGAGCCTCTTCCCTATAGGTCAAACTCTCTAGTTCTGACAACATCCTTGTAAATCTCTTCTGAACTCTTTCAAGTTTAACAATAATCTCCCTATAAAAAGGTGACCGGAACGGTACGCAGTATTCCAAAAGTGGCCTCAATGTCCTGTACAGCTGCAACAGTGGCACATCAACTCCTATACTCAATGTTCTGACCAATGGCAGCAAGAGTGCTAAATGCCTTCTTCACCACTCTATCTACATGTGACTCCACTTTCAAGGAACTGTGAACTTGTACCCCTAGGTCTCTTTGTTTGGCAACACAACCCAAAGCCTTACCATTAACCTTACCAAAATGCAATACCTCACATTTATCTAAATTAAACTCCATCTGCCACTCCTCAGCCCATTGGCCCGTCTGATCAAGATCCCATTACGCTCTGAGATCATCTTCACTACACCATTTACTTTGCTGTCATTTGCCAACTTAGTAACCATGCCTCCTTTATTCACATCCAAATCTTTTATAGAAGTGACCGAAAACAGTGGACCTAGCACTGATCTTTGTGGCACACTGCTGGTCACAGCCCTCCGGTCTGAAAATAACAACCCTCTATCACCAGTCTCTCTTTCCGACCTTCAAGCCAATTTTGTATCCAAATGGTTAGTTCCCCTGGATCCCATATGATCTAATCTTATGAACCAGTCTACCATGTGGAATCTAGCTGAATGCCTTGCTGACCTCCACATAGACAACATCTACCGTCTGCCTTCAATCTTCTTGGTCATGTCCCCAAAAAAATTCTGAAGAGAAAAATCAAGAAACTGTGAAGATGTCGTATGGAAGTTTATTAGTGAAATCTCCAGTTGTATTTCCAACACTCCTATATGCATTTTCCTCATGCCCTGTTTTGGTCAGATCAGTGAAGAAAAGGTACTGAGAAACTCAAGTGTCTATCCCCAGCACATGACATGCTACAACATTTTAAAATTCATTCATAGAGCATGGGTGTCACTACTTGGGAGTTACTTTTATTGCCTATTCCTAGTTGCCAGGAAAAGATGGTGTTCAGGTGCTCCCTTGAACTGCTAAAGTCTACAATGCAATTAAAGAGGGGTTTGCAAGATTTTTATCGTGCAACACCAAAGGAACTGTGACTTGTTTCCAAGTCAAGGCAGTGCAGCTTGGAGGGGAACTTAAGTGACCGTGTTTTCATGTATCTGCTGCCCTTGTCCTACTAGATGGTCACAGGAAATGCTGTCTAAGAGCCTTAGTGAATTATTGAAGTATATCATATAGATGATACACACTACTGCTGAGTGCCAGTGGAGGAGGAACTAAAATGTTTGTTGATGTGATGCTTGTCTTGTCTGTTGTCAAGATTCAGGAGTGTGGTTTGAGCTGCGCTTATCCAGGCAAGCAAAGAACATTCTATCATACTCCGATTTGTGCCGTGTAAACGGTGGATAGATTTTGGGAAGTTGCGTGTGGGGTGAAGGGGAATTACTCACTGCAAAGTTCTTAACTTCTGACCTGCTATTGTAGCTGCACTATTTATGTGGCTAGTTCAGTTCAGCTTCTGGTCAGTAATCACTCCAATGATGTTAACGTGGGAGAATTCAGCAATGGTAATGGTATTATTAGATGTCAAACAGCTATGGCTACATTTGTCTCTTGTTGGAAATGGGTACTGGTGGGCAAATATCACTTGCCACTTTTCTAGCCAAACCCGAATATTTTTCCAGATTAATTGTTACAAATAGTGCTATATACTGTGCAATCATCAGCAAACATCTCCACTTCTGACCTTATGGCAAAGGATGGATCATCGATGAAGCAGGTGAAGATAATTGAGACCTGACACTATCTTGAGGAACTTCTACATTGACATCCAGGATCTGCAATGACTGATCCCACTCTCCCCCACTCCAAACTATTTTCCTTAGTATCAAGTATGTCTAGGGGTCCTTGACATTCAAGGCCAATCACACTCACTTCACCTCTGGAATTCAGAACCTCGGGTTCCAAAACAGCCAGCTGCAGTGATACACTAGCTAAGATTTCCCAAACTCCTTTGGTTCAGGAATAAAAACAGACTTCTGAACAGTCATATTGTCCTCAAACTGAAAACTTTAGTTCTGTCTCCACAGAGGTTGCCAGACCTGCTGAGTTCCTACAGCGATTTGGTTTCATTTCAAAACTTCCAGCATGCTCAGTATTTTGCTTTTCCTTGGATTCAGAAATATTTCAACTGGAAGTTGGCAAGATGCAACGCGGCTTTTCAAGAAAGACAGGGAGAAAGCTAGCTATAGACCAAATAGTCCTATATCAGTCATTGGGAAAACGCTGGAACCTATCAATGTATGTAAGAAAGTACAGTAAAATTGGAGTAAGTCAATAGTCTTACAAAACAGAAATTCTGTCTGATAAATTTAACATTTTAAGACAATGTAATTCATAGGGTAAATAAAGGGAAACCAGTAGATGTAGTTTTCCTGGATTTCCAAAAGACAGTTAGATACCACAAACAAAGTTAAAAATAAGCTAAGGGCACCATGGAGCTCTATTTTTTGGGGCACGGTGTACAGGGAGAGGGGAGGAAGGAAGAGAACATATTAGCACCAGAGATGATGGGTTAATGGAGAGTCACAGAGATGGTATCATTAGGACAGTTTCATATTTAGCAAGTCATGTCTGGCAGAATACCACAAGGATCAGTAAAAGAACTTCAGCTATTTGTATACCAAATTAGTGACTCTGAAGGGACACAGAATAGTGTATCCAAGTTAGCCAACAATACAAAACTAGGAAAGGCAATCTGTACAATATGTAGGAGCTGCAAAAAGATAAGAAGGGTTCAGTGAAAGGGAAACAAGATGGCAAATGGAATATAATTTAGGAAAGTTGAAGTTGATCACTTTGGTCTTAAGAACAGAGATGCAGATTTTATCCCCGGGGCAATTTCAGATATTTGCTCAGAGTTCAAACAAGAAATTATAACTTTTAAGACCACCCTATTGAAATCCCTAACAGAATATAAATACAACAGTTTGAATGTCATCACCTGTGCATTAATGACAGCACAGCAGGTCAATATTGACACTGTGACTCTCATGGTTATGTAAAAATCAGTAATTGAGAAGCAGACTTGCAAAGAAACTATGCTAGCTGGACAGATTCAACTCATAGGTAGCTTTCATGAGTTTCATAGAAGAATGGCAAGCTGCAACAGCTGCCACATGACATCAAACTGGCCCTAGGTACCAATAACTGCACAAAAGGATAGCTGAAATTCAACGGATACACAAAGACAGCTATTTGGACACCAATAAATGGCTTGTGGATTGCTGTTCAAAATGACAACATTTTTATAGGTGGCTGCAACTCCAAGTCATTTCTTTTGCTTAAAGATTAAGCAGTTACAAAATTAAGTATGAGAAGCCTCAATACAAAAATATCCATGTTGCAATATTATGACAACTTTGCTACTCAAACTAAAGGGAAACTTGAGGCATAAATTTGTTTTCTACTCCAGCAAGTGAGAAAACTACACTCTTAACATTCACAAAATCCTGCGTGGCTGGCAGCAAAGAAGAATGGAGAATAAAACAAACTAAAGATAAAAACATACCAAGATAAAGAGCATGGGAAAGCGTGTTAGGAGAAGTAACTTTATTGGTTGTCAGAGGATAGAATGCCTAGTCACGTAGCTGTAGTTGAGGCAGAACATATTTCAGAATTTATGGAAATATAAAGGCAGAGAGCTAAGAAGAAAAGATTAATTCTGGATTGCTTTTGAGACAGAAATAAGAGGGTCAAATCAGAAATGCAGAATGAAAAAGGAGGAAAACGTGAATCTAAGTTAGTAGGCATTATCTTTAACAGAACTGGCTTACCTGTTGGATAAAGAAGAAAGTCCAGAGACAGTGGACAATGCCGATTCCTCTCAACTACCCACTAATTGAAATCGATCAGTTCCAGAGGCTACCTTAAGCAAGCGAATGGCAAAGGGAGAGCGAACACTGGGTACAACATTCAGCCTCCTAAATTTCTTTGACAGAAAAATCGTAGCGGAGGCAGAATAAAGAAGTAAAAGGTGAGCTCAAATTTCAGACAGAAAGGAAAAAAAAAACAGCATTTACCTTGTCCGGTCAGAAAAACTTTTTTTTTTCTGCTGATCATAGGCAAAATTAAGGCTAATTAGATTTCAAACAGATCTCAAATAGTTAGCATTTGTATTTATTGGGGAGATTAAAGGCCAGCGTACATGGCGAAGTAAATGCAGGACAGAAGACCACAGCACAAAACAAATCTGTGGCAGCAATTTGGCTACTTTATAGTGAAACTATTCACCTCATTCCCATAATCGCTATCTTCCAATATGGAAACAATTTCAGCGCATGTTGATCTACTTTTTTCTGCAGTATCATGCTGGATTCAAGATTCAAAGTTACTCACAAAGTATTTCTATATTCAGAAATGTAGCAAAGATGTCCAAACAATATTCCCATTACAACACTTCTGCTTCTTTAAATCTGTATCCTTTGTTTGTGATGCTTTCACAAGCTCATCTCTCTAATTTTTCCTTCCCAAGGGTTCTACACAGCTGTGACTTCCTGAAGTAGAAGCAAGCATGGCCACATACCACAAAACACCTGGACCCTCTAGGCAGAGATAACGGAAACTGCAGATGCTGGAGAATCCAAAATAACAAAGTATGGAGCTGGATGAACACAACAGGCCAAGCAGCATCTTAGGAACACGAAAGCTGACATTTTGGGCCGAAGAGTCTAGGCCCGAAATGTCAGTTTTTGTGCTCCTAAGATGGTGCTTGGCCTGCTGTGTTCATCCAGCTCCATACTTTGTTATCTTGGACCCTCTTGACAGCTGCATGGCCATACAGCTTACAGGAAACACTTCATAAGTGCAATTTTTCCCCAGCCCACTCAAAATTTTGAATACCTTATCAATTCTCCTGTTAGCCTTCCTTTCACGAAGGAAAACAGTCCCAACTTAAACTCTGCTCTCTAGCATTTTCATAACTGTAGATCCTCATCCCTAGAACAATTTCTGAGAATCTTCTGTGCACCCTTTTCAATGCCTTCATATCCTTCCTGAGTTTTGAGGCCCAAAACTAGGTGAAATATTCCAACCAAGGACAAACCATTGCTTTATATTCAACTTTCTTTTTCCTCTTTGCTCTTACACTTAATATGCCTTTTAAGGAGGCTAGGAAAGCTATATTTTATGCTCAATAAACAATTCCTTCAACCTTTCCTCCCACCTACAATTACCTATGCACACGTACACCCTGGTTCCTTTGCTCCTGCACCTCTGCCAGATTTGTACCATATCTTTTGTTGTCTCCCCATATTCTGCCTGCAAAAATGCCTCTCAATATTTCTCCCCAATGAAATTCATCCATCATTTGCTTACCCATTTACTAACTTGTCTACATCTTTTTGAAGTTCTACACCATCTGGCTCAGTTGACAACGCCCCAACTATCTTCAGCTGTTTCATCAACAACTGTCCACCCAAAGTCAGAAGTGGGCATGTTCACTGATGACTGTACAATGTTCAACACTACTCGCAAATCCTCAGATATTGCAGAAGTTCATGTTAAATGCAGCAATACCTGGACAATATCAGGTTTAGAATGGCAAGTGGCAAGCAACGCTTTTGCCAGACAATGACTATTTCCAACAAGAATCTAACCATAGTCCCTTCATGTTAAAGGGCATTATCCAGCACTGAACGCCCAATATCAACATCCTAGGGTTAGCACTGACTAGAACTGGCCTCACGAGGTAAATACAGTGGCTAGAAGAGCAAATCAGAGGCTAGGAATACTGCAGCAACTCGCCTCTGGACTCCTCAAAACCTGCCCACTATCTATAAGGCACAAGCTGGGAAAATAGTGGAATACTCTCCACTTGCCTGGATGAGTACAGCTCCAACAACACTCGAGAAGCTTGCTGGACTGGAACTACATTCACAAACGTCCACTGCCTCCAACAAACTCAGTAGTAGCAGTGTTTACCATCTATAAGATACACTACAGAAATTCACAACAGAGCACCTGCCAGCCCCACAACCATTACCATAGAGGACAGCGCAGCAGATACATAGGTACACCTCCTATTTGCAAATTCGCCTCCAAGCCATTCACAATCCTGACTTGGAAATGTATTGCAATTCCTCCAAAGTCACTGGGTCAAAATCCTAATGGCATGTGGATCAAATGGACTGCAATAGTTCAATGTGGTAGCTCACAACCACCTTCTCAAGGGTAACTAGAAATAGAATTAGAATTCGCCTTTATTGTCACATATACTCGGAGTGCAGCGAAGTTTAGACATCAGCACTTAGGTAACTAGGTACAGCTTCTTTAGTCACAAGATCTTAGACAATATAGAAATGAAAAGTCCAGCATTGCAGAAATAGAAATTCAGAACAACAGGCCATGCTGGCACCTAGCTGCCAGCCTGCTCCAGACCATGCCAGGCTTCAGCTTGAGGATCATAAGACTGGAGGATTGCTCCAGGCCACAATGCTGGGCCGAGGATGGTAGGTTATTATGCCCTGCCGGGAGGTCACTAAGGGCAAGTAATAATGTTGGCCCAACCAGCAAAGCCCACATCCCATAAATGAATAAAACAAAAATACTCCCCTCCGAACAGCACCATGGGTGCTCATACACAAGGGCTGCAGCAGTTCAAAGAGGGCAATTCATTACTCTCCATGTCAGGGCAATAACAGATGAATGATAAATGCTGGCAAGGCCAGCTCTGCCCATATCCCCAGAACAAAAAATGACCTCAGTTATATTCGCCACCTCTATACATAAATCCCCTTTTGATCCTCATTATCTGTATTCTATTTTTTTATTTCCTCATTTATATCGTCTGTAGACGACTTAGGGATTCCCTTTTACGTTAGCTGGTGGTCTCTTTTTCAGTTTCCTTTCTTGTTCATCTTATTTGCTTCTCCAACTCCTTCCAGATACAATTGAAAAACTAAGCTGAATGTACTTTCTGCCAGACACCCAGCATAAGTGCATTTTGTCTTTTCTTTATTTTTTCTTTTAAATCTCGTCATCCAGAGAGCTCTGGATTAGTCTGTCATACTTTTGTCTCTTCAGTGAATACTATACTCAAATTCTCTATTTTTGAAGGCAGTCCATTGCATAGTTACCATTTTACCTGCCAACCTTTGATTCCAAATTATTCAGGCCTGATCCATTCTAACGCAATTCAAGTTAGCTTTCCACACACTGGATTACTGGCTTCTCTAGCAGAGACCCTAAACGTTATGATAAAATGATTGCTATCACCAAAATTTTCTGTAATTATATTTGAGATGCACATTACCTGCAAGTGTGAATACCAAACTTGGCTGCCTGCCCAATATGTGAAATAAAAATCAGGGTTAATTGAGGTTGTTGGTGTGAGGAGAAAACGTTATTGAAACAGTACAGCAGAAATGAAGTGGAATGTCTTGAAAGGGCAGAAAGTTAGCAAAGTAAAAAAAACTCATACTGAGGTAGACAATATGAACTAGATAGGCTTGATGAATGAAGTAGCATGTTATCATCTAAAGAGGGCATTTCTGCTAGAAAACAGATCACATTATTCAAAACAAAAGTCAGAAGGTTATAGCGAACAGGTTTATTTGAAATCACAAGCTTTTGGAGTACAACTCCTTCATCAAGTAAAGTGAGACAGAAGAGCACACTAATACAGAATTTATAGACAGAGAGATCAAAAGATCATACAACTGGTGTGAGTGGAGTGTTGAATAATGAGTCTCTGCAGGTGCCCAAGAGTGTTAGTTTGAGCAAAGTGTCAACAACTGAATAACAAGTGAAGGGATGACCTATCATCTGATTAAATGAGGCAGAGATAATTACAAAAACAATTAAAAATAAGGTGGCGCTGGAAACAAAATAAGTGACTCAAATAACATGATAGATATAAGAGTTACAAACTGAGAGCACAACCAAAATAATAAGTAAGCCAAGACTGAAAACTAATTATGGTAGAGAGATCATAACCATTTATCACGGTGATGATGTCAAAACAGAGGGCTAACCCTCTGGACAATTTTACAGATACAGAACCAGTTGACTATAATCTGGTGTCGTATGACGGCTGACCCCAGTCCAACACCAGCACCTCGACGCCATGGCTATCATCAACACCATAAACTGCCAGCTTAAAGTGGAGAGGATCTCTGAGAAGATTGCGCATATTGACACAGTCATCAAGTTTCTGCAGAGATGCAAGAAAGGAGAGAAGATCCCAAAAGGACTCAAGCTGACCTACAATATAGACTATGCTGAGAGACTCTGCCGACACCACTCCTGCATACTCCTAAATCATCTTGCACACCAATTCTACAACAGATGCCACAACCTTGAAATCAAGATAAAGTCCATATTCTCAGCATGCACTCAGGATACAGCAGAACAGCTACAAGACACTGCCTCATCTGCTTGGCAACGGAACACCACCATTTATATTCAATAGAACTAAAACTGTGGAAACTTGGCATTACCACCGACAGTAACCGAGCCTCCCCTGGTACCATGGCTCAAACCGATACTACCGCAGAGAAATCCAACTTATCTGATCATACCCTTCAACAGGACGAAAATCGAAATTCTCAGCCAAGGGCTCAATTTCTGCCCCACTATCAAAATGGGCCCCACTGATCTCATAGCAGATACAGAGGAATTCATCAGGCAAATGAGGCTCTGGAAATTCTTCCGATTCATCAGTCATGCTCTCAGGTTAGAGCAGAACATCACCCAAGTGCAACGCAATGCCGTCCTTGATCCCAAGTCCAATTGCAACATTGTCATCTAACCAGCAGACAAAGGAGGAGCCATCAACGCACAGAATAAAATGGACAACTGCAAAGAAGCATACCGACAACTGAACAACCAGGAATGCTACAGACAGCTACCTACCGATCCGACCAAAGAACACTCCCATCAACTCAGACTGATCAAGACCTTAAAAATATCCTATGCACTCTCATCCCACATACTTCTCACCTAGGGGACTTCTGCTGCCTTCCACAGATCACAAAGCCAACACGTCTGGACGTCCCATCACATCAGGCAATGGGACGCTGTGTGAAAACCTCTCTGGCTTTGACGAGGGCATCTTGACACCTATTGTATAAGTAACCCCCAGGTTCTGTCGCAATACTACAGATTTCGTACAGAAACTCAGTTCCCATGGACAAGTCAAAACAGAAACCTTCGTCACAATGGATGTTTAGGCACTAGACACCAGCATCCCCCACAACAGAGGTATCACAGCAACTGCCTCATTACTCAATACCACCAGCTGCCAATTTCCAAATGCCACCCTGCAACTCATCTGCTTCATCCTCGACCACAACATCTTCACCTTCGACAACCAGTTCTTCATCCAGACACAGAACAGCCATGGGGATGACATTTGCACCCCAATATAGGAACATTTTCACGTAAGTGTTCGAGCAAGACACCTTTGCTGTGCAGAACCTCCAATCAATGCCATACACCAAATATACTAATGACATTTTCTTCTTTTGGATTCATGGTGAGCAATCACTGAAACAGCTACAGTGATATCAACAAGTTTCATCCCCACCAGACTTAAGCACGGGCTACTCTTCAGAATCAGTTTTAAATCTTGGACACGCACATCTCTATCAAGGATGGGCACCCCAATTCCTCACTCTACTACAAGCCCGTGGATAACCACAAGATGCTGCAATTCTCTAGCTTCCATCTTAAACATATTAAAGAAACCATCCTCTAAGAACATGTCTTGCTCATTCACAAGATCTGCTCACATGATGAGGAACACAACTGTAACTTAAAGATTTTGAAGGAACCCCTCACAAGGACAGGATACTATGCTCAATTAATTGATTGCAGTTTCTCCACTGTGGCACGTTGGAATTGGCAATTACCTCCTCAGAAGACAAACACAGGATACAACTGATACAGTACCCTTCATTGTCCAGTACTTTCCTGCAGCAGAGAAACTATGCCACGTTATTTGCAGCCTTCAACAGGTCATCAATGATGACAACCATCTCGCCAAGATCACCCCTACACTTCCACACCTCGCCTTCAAACAAGTGCCATAACTTAAACAGACTATCGTGCGCAGCAAGCTACCCAGCCTTCAGGACAATATTGACCACAACATCACACAACCCTGCCATGGCATCCTCTGCAAGGCATGTCAGATCATCATTCAGGGTATTGGTGAGACGACATCTGGAGTACTGTGCACGGTATCAGTCACCATATTCAAGGATGGTACATAAATGCATTAGAAGTAGTTCACAAAAGGCTTATCAAATTAATAGCTAAAATAAGCAAATGTTGGACAGGTTAGGCTTGTCTCCATTGGAGTTTTAAAGAGAAAGATTGAAATATACATTAACAGGGTAGACATAGAGAGGACGTTTCTTCCTACAGGTAAATCTAGAACTGGGGTCACTATATTAAAAATCAGGGTCAACAATTTAAAACTGATGAATCAATGTCTTTTTTTTCTCTCAAAGGGTCATTTGAAGATAGGGGAAAAGCAGGAGTCCTCAATTATGTTTAAGGCAAAGATAGAAAGTTTCTTGTTAAGCAAGCAAGTTAAACTTAACTGGCATAAGCGGGAATGCAGATTTGGTTACAATCAGATCAGCAGTGATCTTACTGAATGACAGAGCAAGCTTGAATGGGTGGAAAGGCCTATTCCATGTTCCTTGCAGCCCTGTAATTTTCCTTCCTGTTCAGATAATTTGTCAATTTCCTTTGAAAGCCACGATTGCTTCTGCCTTCAGCGCACACTCAGGCGTCGCATATAAGGTTAAGAAATTCAATACATATATAAATCTGAAGGAGCGTTTTTGTGTTTGTCTATTTAGGCAAATATCATGTAATTTTAGTTTTTAGCATATTCAACAGCTTTTCAAACCCAAAATAATTTTAGAATGATGCGGAGATAAAGTTTGCATGCCCATTTTCAGAAGAAACTGTATTTAAATAAAGACAAGGAAATCATTTTTAAAAGTAGTTAACATACAAATACCTGGTGGAGAATCCAATTTCCCATCTTGGAGCAGATCTTTCCAAATCTCTTGTCCCATGCCATTTGGATTAAATTCAGTCTGCTGACTAATTACTAAACCTTGCTGTTTATGAAATCAAATTGAATTCAAATTAGATTTGTACTAAATACATTTACACACGTGTCTATGTTTGTCAAGAGTCTAAGGAGAAGGCATAAACTCTCAATGTTGCAAAACAGACTATCACCTCTTTCAACCTTAAGAAATATGGCTGCAGAATATAAAAAGCACCACGGCAAAAAGTTTTATAATCTAGTTACATCAAACAAATCATCTTTTACTACAAGTATTATCATCAAGAGGAGACATCATTTAAACATTGCTAAACAATTACATGGAGAATGCACATACATGTCAATATTCATTGAAGACAAAGACAGAGCTTACATTCTTTAGCCAGTGTAAATGTGCATGTGAATATGCTTACAGCAGTACATGTTACACGTTCCTTGTTTGTACGGTCTATGCCTCAAACATAGAAAGGTAGGGAATATGCTCAAAGAGCTCCTATTCCATCATTCATTATAATTATGGCTGAATATCCAACTCAGTAGTCTGCTCTTGCTCCAACCCCACTCAATACCCTTTGATCCCTTTAGCCTCAAGTGTTACATCTTACTCCTTCTTGAAATCATTATCCTGGCCTTTACAGCTTTCTGTGGCAGTGAATTCCACAGGATCACCACTCTTTAGGTGAAGAAATTTCTCTTCATCCGAGTCCTAAATGTTTACCCTACGTCCTTTGACTGCAGCCCTGGGTTGGACTTCCCTGCTATTGGGAACAGTCTTCTTCCATCGACCCTACATATTTTAAGGCAATGCATTCATGCTCCAAAAATTCCTTTCATAAGTTTCCTTAAAAATTCTCTTAGTTTCCAATGACTCTTAAAATTGATGCCCTACTTCCATAAAGTTATACTAAACTCTGGAATAGTAATGACATACACTCACCTTATGTCTGGCTGAAATTGCCATTGTATAATTATTTACAGGGGCAGCATGATGCAACAACACTCCTGAGATGTCCTCCTCTTCTTTACTAAAGTGGAATGGTTCATTCCAGTGTCCTCCTTTCTGATCGTCCTTGGTTCCAATACCATTCCTCAGAGTAAACATAAGTGCAACCTCCAGGTCCTCTTCATTTTGGTTTTCAATTTCCCACATGAAGACTCCAACTGGGAGACTGGTGTCCTGCAAGGCAAGTGAAATACTTAAATCCATTACACATTTCTTTGGCTGATTCAGCTGAATGTTTCACAGCTTGCAATTGAAAATGCAGTTTCATATGTGCTCCACATTCAAATTATTAAATCTGTGTTATACTCAAACTAGACATTCATGTTTTTTTAAAAAAGTAGTTGACAAAACAGGGGATCCCAAATACTTAGGAATAAAACCACAAAATTCCACAATTTTTAACAAACAATATTATACAAAATTAGAAGAGTAAGACCTCCCACAATAATTACACGCAACTCTAACATCCAGAATTAACTAGAAGAAAGAAAGAACAGAAATGGCATCAAACAGCAAACACAGTCAAGACAAATCCCATAAATTGCTCAGCTACTCCCTCAAAACATTAGTGACATTTCTTGGTCACCAAATCTCATTAAAACTTTACAAGGATATCCAGCGTTTCACAGTTGAAGATCTAACTTCAGAAGCAGCTACATCGCAGATGGCCTTAATGGCTGCTCACATTCCAGTTGCTCATTCTCCCAATTGGGGCTGTACTCCTCTAGATTCTGGAAACTACACTCTGACATCTACTCACAGGCACAATTTCCACTTGTCCACAGACAGCCAGGTTCACAAAGCTGGTATTGTCCTTGCATTTCTTGGAACTCTAACTGTGCTCAGCTGCATAATGCAAATACAGCTCGTCAACATCCTTCACACGCCACAACCTCCCTTCCCCACCACCAACTACCTCAGTTTGCGCCGAACTATCAAAACGAGTGCTTCAGGTCATGAGCCCCAACTACCCCAACACTTCTGCCTAAACCTCCCTGGGCTCCTAACTATTCAAAGGCTGTTCTGGATGAAGCCTCTTCTCTCTGATCCAAGTACCTTGGCAACCTTATCAAACTTTCTTAGTTGAACCGACTGTTTGATAACCCTTCAACTGTTCTAACTGACCTATCAAAATCCTGGGTTCTAGGCAGTACTGAATATAGTCAATATTTTGGAACAATCATATGTAACAAAATCCCTGTTCCCTGAATGTTCCAATTTCCAGATTACTGGCTTACATATTAGAAATTGCATTCAAATAAAGGAAGATTTAATCACGCTGCAGCAAGACAAAATAAAAATCAACAACCTATAAAGGAGAAAATAAACTGAATGGGGTTATACAGCATTAAAGGAAAGTAGAGTACAAGTCATAAAAAGAGTAGAAATACTACCAAAAGGATTTTGTACACTGGTTACCAGCATTACACAGGAAGAACATTAATAAATGCAAACAAGATTGCAGAAACTCTCTACCACCAAAGGAAACTGGGAGAACATAAAGGGAGAAAGATTACTGTAACGGGCTACTCATTGGCATGATTTCTAAATAATTATCTTTGTAATAATGAAGCAGAAAGGTGCTTCATTAATCAAAACCAAAAGATTTGTTACTTTTAAAAATGTGATATCACTTTGGAATGGCAGACATTCCTAGATATGCATCACTGCATTTGACAGCATGCCTGTACTTCAACAACCCGCAAAACGTCCAAAAGAAAGTTTTAAAAGCTATTAAGAGAATCAAAGAAAAACTTATGAAAAAAGGGCAACTAACATAACAGAGAATCCCAAAGTCTTCCAGACACACATAAACAATAAAGGGTTGTTTAGATACGGAGGTATGGTACCGATATTAAATGAATATTTAGCATTTGTCTTTAGCAGAGAAAGATTTAAACCAGGCCATGATGATCAAGGATGCATCCGAGGATACTGAAGGAGTAGAGGATGGAAATTGCACTGGCCATACTCTTTCACACTTCCCTGTACACAGACAATAGTGCCAGAGAAAGAAACTGCAAACATTACTCCCTTGTTTAATAAAGGTGGAAAGGAGAAGCCCAACAATTTTAAAAAATCATCCAGTTTAACTTTGGTGGTAGGGAAAACTTGGTTCAGATTTCGATTCGGGGTCAATGCGGATTAATTAGGAACAGCCAGTATGTATTTCTTAAGGGAAAATAACAGTACTTTGAAGGATTAACAGAGGGTTGATGAGGATATATTGTTGATGCACTATATGTGGATTTTCAAAAGACATTTGATACATTGCCACACAAACCTGAGAGACAGGTTACTTGATGAACTTTAGATGGACAGCAACAATGTGGGTATAAAATTGGCAGACTGACAGGAATATTTTTATATTGTAGAAAAATTTCGTAGTGGAATTATCTAGGGATCCTTGTTTTACTCAATTTATAATCATGATTTAAATCTTGGCATGCAGGAAATTTCAAAATTTGTTGATGACACTACACCAAGAAGATTTATAAACTGGTGAGGATGAAAGCATACAAGTTCAAAAGGATATCTAAAAAATGCAGGCATAAGTACCCTAAGCTTTACTAAGTAATATGGTATATAACAGAGGAGAAAGACTATGCAAGCCCTTCATAAGACACTAGTCAGGCCTCGGTTGGGGTATTATACACAGTCTGAGTGTCACACAGAATAGTACACATTGGAGAGTGTGAAGTAAAGGTCTAGAAGAGTGGTCCAGAAAAGAAGAAACTTCAGTTATGGAAAGAATCGAGAGAAGTTGAGAATGGTTTCCTCAAGAGAAGGCCAAGTGGAGATTTGATAGAAATTCTCAAAATCACAAGGCATCTGGACAGAGTAGACAGGGGGGAAAAAAAAAAAATCAAGAATAAGAAGGCTCAGATTTCAAGTGTTTTGCAAAAGAAGCAATTACTTTGTGTAAGTTTTTTTTCTCACCTCCCAAGTGATTCAGGTCTAGAATACAGTGCCTGGAAATGTGATGGCAGCAGGTTTAATCAAGGCATTCAAGAGGGCATTAGATAATTACGTAAAAAGATGCACAAGGTGCAAATACAATGTGCCAAATGACGACCTCTGCACCATTACAATATTTATGGAACTGCATTCACTAAACAGATAAATGTTTCTAACAATGACAAAAAAAGGGGCCATTCCAGCAAATTCTAAGACTGGTTTCAACTTCTAGACTATTTTAGAAGAACACCCATTTGCACAACTTGATGCAGAAGCCGTTGATTGATGATAAATGAATACTTATGTCATAAATTATAAATAAATTAAATAAATGCAATAAATTACATCTTGTACTTATAATTCATTTTTCAAACCAAAATTTTCCTGATCATCTGGCATAATAACATGCTGCTAACAATAATACTAACCATATAATTGTGAGGAATAATTGGAGATATCTGCCGACACGTCAGAGTTACATTTTGTCCTGGAAGTTTGTAAACCGTCCAAGCACGTGGATAAAGGGCATGGTAAAAACCATATTCTCCACAGTAGCCCCAGTTCCAACTCTGCAGCTTATGAGGTCTCTCAACAGAAAGTACTTGTTGGTAAATAGTCTGTCCATTCTTCCTTAAGCAGACAGTAAACTGGGAACAACAGAAATCCAGTTAAGTGTCTCATTCATCGTATTGGTACATCCTGTAGGAAGTTTACTAACCAATGTCCTTGAAAGTTGCCACCCAGGTTGACAGGGCTGTTAAGAAGGCATACAGTGTTTTAGCTTTTATTAATAGAGGGATCAAGTTCCGGAACCAAGAGGTTACGCTGCAGCTGTACAAAACTCTGGTGTGGCTGCACTTGAAGTATTGTGTACAGTTCTGGTCACCGCATTACAAGAAGGATGTGGAAGCTTTGGAAAGGGTGCAGAGGAGATTTACTAGGATGTTGCGTCGTATGGAGGGAAAGTCTTACGAGGAAAGGCTGAGGGACTTGCGGCTGTTTTCATTAGAGAGAAGAAGGTTGAGAGGTGACTTAATTGAAACGTATAAAATAATCAGAGGGTTAGATAGGGAGAGCCTTTTTCCTAGGATGGTGACGGTGAGCACGAGGGGGCACAGCTTTAAATTGAGGGGTGAAAGATATAGGACAGATGTCAGAGGTAGTTTCTTTACTCAGAGTAGTAAGGGAATGGAACGCTTTGCCTGCAACAGTAGTAGATTCGCCAGCTTTAGGTACATTTAAGTCGTCATTGGATAAGCATATGGACGTACATGATATAGTGTAGGTTAGATGGGCTTCAGATCGATAAGACAGGTTGGCACAACATCGAGGGCCGAAGGGCCTGTACTGTGCTGTGATGTTCTATGTTCAATATAAAAAGAATTTAAAGCTTATTCCAGACACTTGTGTTGCAGTAGGTTATTCCTCCTCCACCGCCGCCCCGCCCCGCCCCCAAGAGTATCTGGTATGGTTTCTGTGCGAACACTGTCTCTGTCACAAAAAAAATCTGAGCAATCCAGCAGTGATGAAAAATATCTTTAAGAATTTGTTCTGTCCTGTTTCTTTTGGAGAGGTGTTGTAAACCTGGGACCAAAGTGTTTGCTCGATGGGAAGCAGAATAAATAGTTTTGGGTGTTTAAAAAAAAGACAAAAAAAAAGAAGAAAGCACAAGTGGTTGGAGTCAGGCACACAGACCCAGGGTTTTAGTTTTGCTTTCAGCTGTTGAAGCTGGGGTTTAGCAGTTGAAGCTGCTAGCTACAGGTTTCTCTTGCCCTGCTATTTGATTCATTCTTTTGGTTTTTACTTTCTCCTGGATCGGAAATGGCACATGAATGAATTTATCATGCCAAATTTCCTTTTGCCGAGGGTGTGTTTATGGGATGCTGCTTAATTGGAACAGTTGACGAGCAGAAATTAAACTGCTTACAGCACCTACCGCAGTTAGGAGAGCCAGTGGCCAATCCACTGCACAGAATGTAACTGGTATACAGCTATAATTCATCCAGTAGGCATGGCCAAGCTCATGTTGGTGACTTTGATCTATCAAGAGAGGTTGAGGATACATCCGAGAATGCAAAGTCAGAAACTCTTCAGCCTTTGTTGCTGCCTAGTAAATGGTCTTCAGGTCTAACCAGTGCACAGGAAAATGTTGTGAACAGTGGACTGGCGGATTCATTTGGGATGCTGTTGTTACACACCCTTATCCACATCACAAAGCTATAGTTATTTTGTTGAATCCATGTGTTGATTTCAACAATGACCGATTGCTGATTAGAAATAATAGGGAAAAGAGAACTGTCTTGACACAAGTGCCAATACTTAAAACTACCTCAAGAGTTTGCCGAGAACGAAATATTCTGCAACATGTTCATGAAGTAGTTAACAAGCACTGTGTGAAACATCAACTGGATAAACATCAACATGACTGTGGCCAAGGGAGAAAGCTCATATGATCTGCAGGCTCCAGAAAAGCTAAAATTAACTTAGCACCAAATTGCACACTCTCTTATAGATTAAAGCGATACCCAACTAAAGGTTTTTCTTAAGAAGTCAAATTTTAGGCAAGACAAGTCTAACTGGGTTATCATTACTGCAAAACAGAAACATAATAATCAGTTTATTTTTCTTACATTTTTATTTACACTACTAGTAAGAAAAAAACATTTCAAAAATAGCACCATTGCGAATGCTGTTTTTTTTGCAACAGCTCAAATTTACAAGAGTATTCAAGGTCAATATTAAGCTTCACAGCAGCCTTACTCCTGCAATCAAATGCATACCTGGTTCTCAATCACAGTGTCATAGGAGTACATTCCTGGGTTTAGCTGCCACCTGCAAAACTCCCCTCGCCAGCCCCTTGTAATGGTACCCCCTCCAAACCCACCGAGTGGAGCCCCTGAAAAGAAAAATCAGGTTGATATTTTAACTCCACCTATTCATCATACTTCCTGAAATTATTTTAGCAAAATTATTCCTACTGTTTGCATGTCAAAAAAAGAAGGGTAGCCTAATTGCTTGGTGAAAATGAACAGTAAAGGTCGACACTTGTATATTTGTCTTAATTCCTTGCACATATCCACTGCATAGCAAGGGTAAGGAACCTATTCTGCCATTGGCATTTACATGATTAAAATAATCAGTGTTATTCAAATGGCAACAACAAACAGCAATAACAAACTGGAAATTCTAACTGTACAGCAATCTCAAAAAACCTTCAAATTATTGCACCACGTTTAAAAATGTACTCATATGCACTTACCATAAATCTGACGCAATGGAATAGAATTAAAAGAGTCAATAAAAGGTGCCCTCTTCTCGATTCGAGTTTTTCTATACCACCATTTCAAATAACTGTTTAGAAATAGAATTGGAGTACATAATGACAGACAACTAAAAAATGCATGAATCATTTACAGAATTCAGTTTATATTAGTATAGCCCTCATCAGACCATACAGGATACTTAATCAACTCCTGTCTCCATTTGAAACAAATAAGTTCAAAAGCTTGACCTGATTATTTTTAAAATTATTCTTTCATCGGATACGACCTATGAGGAAGGAAATTCCAGGACTTTCACTCAATGACAGGAAAGGAATGGCCATTTCAAGATGGTACATGTTAGAAGGAGGACCTGCAGGTGGTGGAATTCTAATACAGATACTGCCCTCATCTTTTTGGCTCTAGAGGCTTAGAAAATCACGAGGAACATGGATAGGGTGAATAGTCAAAGTCTTTTCCCCTGGGTTGGGGAGTCCTAAAGTAGAGGGCATAGGTTTAAGGTGAGAGGGAAACAAATTAAAAAAACCTAAGGAGTAATATTTTCATGCAGAGGACAGTGCATGTATGGAATGAGCTGCCAGAGGAAGTATTGGAGGCTGGTACAACTACAACATTTAGAAGGCATCTGGATGGGTATATGAATCGGAACAGTTTAGAGGGGCTTGGGCTAAATGCTGGCAAACTGGATCAAATCAATTTAGGATATGGAACAAAGAACACAGGACAAGAAAATTACAGCACAGGAACAGGCCCTTCGGCCCTCTAAGACTGCGCTGATCGAGATCCTCTATCTAGAACTGTCACCTATTTTTCAAGGATCTGTATCCCTCTGCTCCCTGCCCATTCACGTGTCTGTCTAGATACATCTTAAATGATGCTAGCGTGCCCACCTCCACCACCTCCACTGGCAATGTGTTCCAGGCACCCACCTGAGTAAAGAACTGTCCACTCATATCTCCCCTAAACTTTTCCCCATTCACCTTGAAATTGTGACCCCTCGTAATTCAGTCCCCAACTGTGGAAACAAGCTTCTTGCTATCGTCCGTCTACACCTCATGATTTTGTAGACCTCAATCAGGTTTCCCCCCCGCCCACCCAACCTCCGTCTCTCTAATGTAAATAATCCTCATCTACTCCAATCTCTCTTCAAAGCTAGCACCCTCCATACCAGGCAACATCCTGGTGAACCTCCTCTGCACCCTCTCCAAAGCATCCACATCCTTTTGGTAATGTGGTGACCAGAACTGTAGGCAGTATTCCAAATGTGGTCGAACCAAAGTCCGATACAACTATAAACATGACCTGCCAACTCTTGCACTCAATGCCCCATCCTATGAATTAAAGCATGCCCTATGCCTTCTTGACCACTACTGACCTGCGTTGCCACCTTGAGGGTACAATGGACCTGAACACCCAGATCTCTGTGCATCAATTTTCCCCAGGGCTTTTCCATTTACCATACAGTTCGCTTTTGAATTGGATCTTCCAAAACCTCTCATTTGCCTGGATTGAACTCCACCTGTCATTTCTCCACCCAACTCTCCAATCTATCTATATTCTGCTGCATTCTCCGACAGTCCCTTTCACTATCTGCTACTCCACCAATCTTAGCGTTGTATGCAAACTTGCTAATCAGACCACTTATACCTTCCTCCAGATCATTTATGTATATTACAAACAACGGTGGTCCTAACACACATCCCTGTGGAACACAACTGGTCACAGTTCTCCATTCTGAGAAACTTCCTTCCACTACAACTGTCTCCTGTTGCCCAGCCAGTTCTCTATCCATCTAGATCATACACCTTGGACCCCATGCAACTTCACTTTCTCCTTCAGCCTACCATGGGGAACCTTATCAAACGCCTTACTGGAGTCCATGTGTACAACATCCACAGCCCTTCCCTCATCTATCATCTTTGTCACGTCCTCAAAGAATTCTATTAAGTTGGTAAGACATGACCTTTCCTGCACAAAACCATGCTGCCTATCACTAATAAGCCCATTTTCTTCCAAATGTAAACAGATCCTATCCATGAGTATTTCTCCAGCAGTTTCCCCACCACTGGTGTCAGGCTCACCGGTCTATAATTACCTGGATTATCCTTGCTACCCTTCTTAAACAAGGGGACAACATTAGCAATTCTCCAGTCCTTCGGAACCTCACCCGTGCTCAAGGATGCAAAGATATCTGTTAAGGCCCCAGCTATTTCCTCCCTTGCTTCCCTCAGTAACCTGGGATAGATCCCATCTGGGATAACAAAGTGTGGGGCTGGATGAACACAGTAGGCCAAGCAGAATCTTAGGAGCACAAAAGCTGACGTTTCGGGCCTAGACCCTTCATCAGAAAAGAGGGATGGGGAGAGGATTCTGAAATAAATAGGGAGAGGGGGAGGTGGACTGAAGATGGATACAGGAGAAGATAGGTGAAGAGGAGAGTATGGGTGGGGAGGTAGGGAGGGGATAGGTCAGTCTGGGGTGAACAGACAGGTCAAGGGAGCGGGATGAGGTTAGTAGGTAAGAAATGGAGGTGCGGCTTGAGGTGGGAGGTGGGAATAGGTGACAGGAAGAACAGGTTCGGGAGGCGGGGACAAGCTGGGCTGGTTTTGAGATGCGGGGGGGGAAAAGAGATTTTGAAGCCAGTTGAAATCTGGACCAGGTCCACCCTAATGCCTTTCAGAATACCCAACACTTCCCACCCCTTACGCCGACTTGACCTAGAGTAATCAAACATCTATCCTTAACCACAACATTCATCATGTCCCTCTCCTCAGTGAATACCGACACAAAAGACTCACTAAGAATCTCACTCATTTTTTCTGACTTCTCGCATAACTTCCCTCCTTTGTTCTTGCATGGGCCAACCCTTTCTCTAGTTACCCTCTTGTTCCTTATGTATGAAAGGCTTTGGGATTTTCCTTAACCCTGTTTGTTAAAGATATTTTCAGGGCCCCTTTTAGCCCTCAATTCCTCATTTCAGATTGGTCCTACTTTCCTGATTATTCTTCCAAAGCTTCATCTGTTTTCAGTCACCTAGACCTTATGTATGCTTCCTTTTTCCTCTTTGCTAGTCTCTCAATTTCACCTGTCATCCATGGTTCCCTAATCTTGCCCTTTCTATCCCTCATTTTCACAGGGACATGTCTGTCCTGCACTCTAATCAACCTCTCTTTAAAAGCCTCCCACATATCAAATGTGGATTTACCCTCAAAAAGCTGCTCCCAATCCACATTCCCCAGCTCCTGCTGAATCTTGCTATAAATGGCCTTCCCCCAATTCAGCACTCTTTTAGGACCACTCTCCTTTGTCCATCAGTGTTCTAAAACTTACGGAATTGTGATCACTATTCCCAACGTAATCCCTTACTAGGACTTCAACCACCTGGCCGGGCTCATTCCCCAACACAGGTCCAGCATGGCCCCTTCCCGAGTTGGACTATTTACATACTGCTCTAGACAACCCTTCTGGATGCTCCTTACAAATTCTGCTCCATCTAAATGCCTAACACTAAGTGAGTCACAGGCAATGTTGGGAAAATTAAAATCTCCCATCACTACCACCCCGTTGCTCCTACATCTTTCCATAATGTATCTACATATTTTTACCTCTATCTCACGCTCACTGTTGGGAGGCCTGTAGTACAGCCCAACATTGTTACCACACCCTTTTTCTGAGCTCTGCCCATGTTGTCTCACTGCTCGAGTCCTCCACAGTGCCCTCCTTCAGCACAGCTGTGATATCCTCACTGACCAGTAATGCAACTCCTCCACCCCTTTTACTTCCCTCTCTATCCCACCTGAAGCATCTATATCCTGGGAGATTTAGTTGCCAATCTGTCCTTCCCTCAACCAAGTCTCAGTAATAGCAATAAAATCACACTAATCAAAGCCCTAAGTTTAGCTGCCTTACCTACTATACTTCTCGCATTTAAACAAATGCGCCTCAGACCGCCTGTCCCTTTGCTCATCATTTCCTCTCTGCCTACTCTTCCCCTTAGTCACACTGACTTCATTATCTAATTCCTTACAGGCTTTAGTTACTATCTCCTTACTGTCCACTAACCTCCTCACTTGGTTCCCATCCCCCTGCCGCATTAGTCTAAACCTTCCCCAACAGCGTTAGCAAAAGCACCCCCTAGGACTTGATTCCAGTCCTGCCCAGGTGTTCACCCCCCAGTTTGTAATAGTCCCACCTCCCCAGAACCAGTCCCGATGTCCTAAAAGTTCTGAACCCCTCCCTGATATCTGATCAGCATGGACCAGTTGGACCGAAGGGTCCATTTTCATGCTGTACAAATCTATGACTTTGTTCTGGATGGAGTTGAAGGTAAAGCATTCATTCCAAGCAAGTGGAGTGTATTCAATCACAGTCCAGAGTTATATCTTGTAACTAGTGGGTAAACACTTTGGAGACAACAGGTGAGTTATTCAACAGAATTAAGAGTCTTTGTCCTGTTCTTCTAGCCAATGTATTAATATGGCTGGTCCATAGTAACCCTCGAATATCGATATTGTGGGGATTCTGTGACGGCAATGCCACTGAACAGCACGGGAAGATGAATGGATTCTTTCATGAAGGCAACTGCCGCCTTGCATTTGGCGAACAATGATAACATACAAGAGCTTTTTATAAAAACACAGCAAATTCCAGGTTAAGATCTTGCGCAGGGTTACTGGGAGAAGGCACAGATAATGGGACGAGGAGCAAACTGCTCTTCCGGGGACTCAACACAGACTTGCAAACAGCCTGCTGCTATACGGAAAGAATCTCTGACGACCGCAGTTCACAGTTTAAAAACTGAAAGACCCGTGGATGCTGTAAATCAAGAACAAAAAACAGAAGTTGCTGTTCTGAGGAAGGGTCGCCCGGACCCGAGATTTTTTTTCTTCACAAATCCTGCCGAGCTTTTCCAGCAACTTCTGTTTTTTGTGCAGGTCAGAGTTAGTGTATTGTAATCTAAATAGTAACGGAGAAAATTTAAAATCTTTCAGGGTAATAATAAGCTAGTGACACTGCTGATACTAGCACCTCTTTTTTTCCCAGATTTTGCACGCTTCGCGGTGGGCGGCAGGTGTTACCCGCATTGGGGCTATTTCAAATCGCAGAACAGAGCGACACCTGTTATCAATGCCAGTGGGCGAGGGAATTTACATAGAATCAACAACAATAACAAAGCAAACAGCACCAAATCCTAGGCCGGCGATATCAGCTACCATTTAAACACCAACTTCATCAAGTCAAAAAAAGCTCCAAAGCAAACAGCTCTCGCTTTTAACACAAACAGAAGTTGCTAGAAAAGATCAGCAGGTCTGGCAGCATCCGTTAACGTTTAGGTTAGCATCCTCAGTTCTTCCAGTTGTCACCCGGCTTTTAAACACCCTTTTCCGGGCCCTCGCTCACCGGATTCCCAGGCCCAGGTGGTCGATCATATGTGCCAGGGACACGTCGCTGGCCTCGAACGGCTTCCTCTGCTCCCTGAACTGGTGGGCCAGGCAGATCCTCCAACCGAACCGCGGCACGCCGACTCCGTCCGAACCGCCGCCCGCGTATTCCTGCATCAGCTCGGTGCTCGGAACCTCCACACTCCCCATCTTCTTGCCTCTCCTCATACACTCCGCCCAGCCGCCGCACCCGCTCTGACCGGCTGATGCTGACCTTGCACTTCGCCTCATCCCACCCAGCCCTTCCTTCCGCTCCACTCCGACACTCACCTTTTTCACCAACCCCTCAACCTTCCGCCCCGCGCTATACTTCACCTTTTTCAGCCCCCTTCTTCCATTTCCGCCCCTCATTGGCCCTCACTTTTCTCAGGCCCAAAAATCCCCTTCCGCCCCGCGCTAACCCTCACATTTTGCAGCACCCGTATTCCCCTTCCGCCCCGCACTGTCCCTCACTTTTTTTCAAGCACCCTCGCTCTAATTGTTCCCCGAGAAGCACCCAGTGGCAGTTTATTTTGGACTCAAGTTCACGCATGCGCCTTGTGCATGACGAGTGCGCACGCGCACTGCTGGTAACCACAGGGACCGCTGTGAAGTTACAATGAGAGCCCAGCAGGCTGCGGCTAGTTCATTTAAAAAAACCTCTGGGGCAGTCAAACTAGATGGGCTGAATGATCTCTGCTGTATTTGTCTATTAATTTAATGGGTTTATAAGAATGGCACTGAAACAAACTTCGAGTGAACCTGAACCAGAAAACGTTGGAACACAGAGATGATGGGAACTGCAGGTGCTAGAGAATCAATAAACAATAGGAGCTGGAGTAGGCCACCATTCATTATGATCCTGGTTGATTATCCACAATCAGTATCCTGTTCCTGCCTTATCCCCAAAACCCTTGATTCCACTATCTTTAAGAGCTGTATCCATCTCTTTCTTGAAAATATCCAGAGACTTGGCCTTCACTGCCTTCTGGGGCAAAGCATTCCAAATACCCACCACTCTCTTGGTGAAGAAGTTGTTACTCAACTCCGTTCTAAATGGCCTACCCCTTATTTTTAAACTGTGTCCTCTGGTTCTAGACTCAACCATCAGCGGAAACATGCTTCCTGCATCCAGAGTGCCCAATCCCTTAATAATCTTATACACCTCAATCAGATCCCTTCTCATCCTTCTAAACTCAAGTGTATACAAGCCCAGTCGCTCCAATCTTTCAACATACGATAGTCCTGCCATTCCGGGAATTGACCTCGTGAACCTACGCTGCACTCCCTCAATAGCAAGAATGTCCTTCCTCAAATTTGGAGGACAAAATTGCACACAATACTCCAGGTGCAGTCTCACCAGGGCCCTGTACAGCTGCAGAAGGACCTCTTTGCTCCTGTACTCAATTCCTCGTGTGATGAAGGCCAGCATGCTATTAGCTTTCTTCACTGCCTGCTGTACCTGCATGCTTGCTTTCATTGACTGATGTACAAGAACACCTAGATCTCGTTGTACTTCCCCTTTACCTAACTTGACTCCATTTAGATAGTAATCTGATTCCAGTTCTTGCCACCACAGTGGATAACCACACATTTATCCACATTAAACTGTATCTGCCATGCATCCGTCCACTCACCTAGCCTGTCCAAGTCACCCTGTACTTTCATAACATCCTCCTCACATTTCACACTGCCACCCAGCTTTGCGTCATCAGCAAATTTGCTAATATTACTTTTAATGCCTTCATCTATATCATGAATGTATATTGTAAACAGCTGCCATCCCAGCACCGAACCTTGTCGCACCCCACTGGTCACCGCCTGCCATTCCGAAAGGGATCCATTTATCACGACTCTTTGCTTCCTGTCAGCCAGCCAATTTTCAATCCAAGTCAGTGTTTTGCCCCCAATACCATGTGCCCTGATTTTGTTCACCAATCTCCTATGCGGGACTTTATCAAAGGCTTTCTGAAAGTCCAGGTACACTACATCCACTGTGATAATGGGAACTGCAGATGCTGGAGAATCCAAGGTAACAAAGTGTGAAGGTGAATGAACACAGCAGGCCAAGCAGCATCTCAGGAGCACAAAAGCTGACGTTTCGGGCCTAGACCCCACTACATCCACTGGTTCTCCCTTGTCCATCTTCATAGATACATCCTCAAAAAATTCCAGAAGATTAGTCAAGCACAATTTCCCCTTCGTAAATCCATGTTGACTCTAACCTATCCTGTTACTGCTTTCCAAATGAGTCGTAATTTCATCTTTTATAATTGACTGCAGCATCTTTCCCAACACCGACGTCAGGCTAACCGTTCTATAATTCCCTGTTTTCTCTCTCCCTCCTTTCTTGAAAAGTGGGACAACATTAGCCACCCTCCAATCCACAGGAACTGATCCTGAATCTATAGAATATTGGAAAATGATTACCAATGCGTCGACGATTTCTAGAGCCACCTCCTTAAGTATCCTGGGATGCAGACCATCAGGTCCCAGGGACTTATCAGCCTTCAGAACTAACAGTCTATCCAACACCACTTCCTGCCTAATATAAATACCCTTCAGTTCGTGCATTACGCTAGGTCCTTCAGCCGCTATTACATCTGGGAGATTGCTTGTGTCTTCCCTAGTGAAGACAGATCCAAAGTACCGATTCAATTCTTCTGCCATTTCCTTGTTCCCCATAATAAATCGCCTGTTTCTGACTTCAAGGGCCCAATTTTAGTCTTAACCTTTTTTTTTCTTTTCACATACCTAAAAAAGCTTTTACTCTCCTCATTTATATTTTTGGCCAGTTTTCCTTCGCACCTCATTTTTTCTCCGCATATTGCCTTTTTAGTTATCTTCTGTTGCTCTTTAAAGGCTTCGCAGTCCTCCGGCTTCCCGCTCGTCTTTGCTATGTTATATTTCTTCTCTTTTATCTTTATACAGTCCTTAACTTCCCCCATCAGCCACGGCCACCCCTGCCTCCCCTTAGGATCTTTCTTCCTCTTTGGAATGAACTGATCCTGCACCTTCTGCATTATATCCAGAAATACCTGCCATTGTTGTTCCACTGCCATCCCTGCCAGGGTATTGTACCACTGAACTTTGGCCAGCTCCTCCCTCATAGCTCCATAGTTCCCTTTATTCAACTGCAATACTGACACTTCCGATTCTCCCTCTCCCTCTCAAACTGCAGATTAAAACTTATCATATTATGGTCACTACCTCCTAATGGCTCCTTTACTTTGAGGTCCCTGATCAAATCCAGTTTGTTGCACAACATCAGATCCAGAATTACCTCCTCCCTGGTAGGTTCCAGTACGAGCTGTTCGAAGAATCCATCTCGGAGGCACTCTACAAACTCCCTTTCTTGGGGTCCAGTACCATCCTAATTCTCCCAGTCTACCCACATACTGAAATCTCCCATAACAACTGTAATAATACCTTGCGACAGGCCAATTTCAACTCCTGATTCAACTTACACCCTACATCCTGACTACTGTTTGGGGGCCTGTAGAAAACTCCCATTAGGGTCTTTCTACCCTTAGAATTTCTCAGCTCTATCCATATTGACTCTACATCTCCTGATTCTATGTCCCCCCTCTCAAGGGACTGAATATCATTCCTCAGCAACAGGGCCACCCCACCCCCTCTGCCCATCAGTCTGTCCTTTTGATAGCAACTATAGCCTTGAATATTCATTTCCCAGGCCCTGTCCACTTTAAGCCACGTCTCAGTTATCCCCACAACATTGTACTTGCCAATTTCAAACTGAGCCTCAAGCTCATCCACCTTATTTCTTATGCTTCGTGCATTCATAAATAATATTTTTAATTTGTTACTCCCCTCACCCTTCCTATCAATCCCTATTTCACTTGGCCATACGGTATGATCCCTTCTTGAGTTTTCTGCTCCATTGATTCTGTTGTCTTTCTTAACTTCTCTTATTCTCACTTTCCCTTTAACTTCATTCTTAAATTTCCAGTTTGGCCCCTCACCCCCACTACTTAGTTTAAACACACCTGTGCTGCTTGGCCCGCTGTGTTCATCCAGCCCCACACCTTGTTATCTTGGAACACACTTAGCAGCTGATTCTTAAGCAGAAAACAAAGTTTACATTTCAAAAATGAGTTCCCTTAAAAACTGGGTTGCCCCTGTCAAGAGACTGGACCTTGTTTATGTTAATGGCTCAGTAAGGGAGGCAGCACTGAGCAATGTTAAAGGGCATCACATCCCTCCCTTAATATAAGGAAGTTTCCCGTAATGAAATAGTCTAAATACTAGATCCAGTGAAACTGAAAGAAACTTAAAATAATACTCATTGAAGATATTGTTTTCATCAATCATGTAGGAACGTCTTGCATAGATACAAAAGTAATTCAGTGATAAAGAAAAAAGATAGGTAATTTATATCTGTAATTTTTACGCAACAAGTCGTTCAGAATGCAATGCACTTCCTGATAGATATGTGGAAACAGATTCAACTGTAGCTTTCACTGTGAAATGGGACAGAAACCTGAAACGAGTGTAAGGAGCTTTGGAAAGAAACAAGAAATGAGGGAAACTGGAGTATTCTTTGAAGGAGCTGGTGCGGATGCCACACAGACTCCAGTATTGTAAGATATGATTCATGCAGCATACATAAGATTCTATACAAGAAAGCCAGGAGCTGACCTGTGTTTTGCTTCAGGATAGGGATAAAACATTACTGCACTATAATACCTCCGATCCAAAATTCTTGGGACCATTTTTGAATTTTGGAATTTTCAGGATGATAAAATGATGTTGGAATACCTAATCACAAGTGTGTGAATACGAAAGCACTACATATACATGTTTACCTATAGTATAATGCAGTATGCAGCACTACTAAAAGCTGTAGTTCATAACTGACTAATATACAAAATAATATTATCAACACTCTGAGTTAATTAAATGTTTTTAATATGGAACTATGTACCAAAGTGCATATGGTCCAAACCGTACCAAGTCTTGAATATCCATCATCTAGGTCATCGTCAACTGTTGATTTCCAGTGCCTTAAACTTTCCTATTTAAAATTAAAATACCATGTTTACGCCACTTCAGATCCTCCTTTCTCCTTATCTCTGTAATATCTGCTAGCACTAAAACATGCTCAAACTTCATATCCTTCTGACACTAGCTTTTTGTGCCTGTTGCCTCCTTCCCTTCTTAATTGTAGCACTGCCTAGATCTTGTGGTTTACATTTCTCTACTTAAAGCTCAATATCTTCAAATGATATTAAAAATCTTCCTGAAAACCCATTTTTAAGATTAGATTAGATTCCCTATAGTGTGGAAACAGGCCTTTCGACCCAAGAAGTCCACACCGCCCCTTGGAGCATTCCACCCAGACCCATCTCCCTATAACCCACATACCCCTGAACACTACGGGCAATTTAGCATGGCCAATCCACCTAGCCTGCACATCTTTGGACTGTGGGAGGAAACTGGAGCACCCGGAGGAAACCCACGCAGACACAGGGAGAATGTGCAAACTCCGCACAGACAGTTACCCGAGGCTGGAATCGAACCCAAGTCCCTGGCGCTGTGAGGCTGCAGTGCTAACCACTGAGCCACCGTGCTGCCCCAAATTTTTCTGACCAAACTTTTTGTTGTACCTTTATCAACCACTTTTTTTTAAAGAAACATTATATTTATGTAATATATTTTATGACCTCATGCAGTGGCAAATTAATCCACAGTCAAGTCATTTTTCAAGCATAGTGTATTGGTATTGTGTAAAGAAACGCACAAAGCCAGAAAGTGCATTTTAAGATTCAACAGAGCAGTAATGGGATAGATGGTTGGGTTGGACATTTTGGTGGTCACGGTTGTGGAATATAAATGTTATCAAAGGCAGTTTCAGAATTCCCTGCTGTCGCCACTGTGTGGTCTGTTACATCCAATGGAAAGATCGGACAGGATCTGCACTTAACATTGCATCTGTAAGGCAGTAATACACGGTCCTGAGTTGGAACCATATCACTCCTCTTTCAGTGTTGCTGGGTGAGATTCTGGGAAATCCCTCCTTAAAACTGGACATGAGGAAAGTCAGCCATGATCCTATCAACTGGCAGAGCAGGCTTGAGGGGCTGAACGGCTTACCTCTTGCTATCCCTTATAGTCTTAGAAGCCCTAAGGGTGCACCTACATCAGACAAACCTACTGTAGTGAAATCCACATTGATACCATTGGGCTGCAGGGTTCCCAAGCGGAATATGAGTTGCTGTTCCTGCAACCTTCGGGTGGCATCATTGTGGCACTGCACGAGGCCCATGATGGACATGTCATCTAAAGAATGGGAGGGGGAGTTAAAATGGTTCATGACTGGGAGGTGCAGTTGTTTATTGCGAACCGAGCGGAGGTGTTCTGCAAAGCGGTCCCCAAGCCTCCGTTTGGTTTCCCCAATGTAGAGGAAGCCACAATGGGTACAGCGGATACAGTATGCCACATTGGCAGATGTGCAGGTGAACATCTACTTGATGTGGGTTGTCTTATTGGGGCCTTGGATGGGGGTGAGAGGGGGTGGTGTGGGGGCAGGTGTAACACTGCCTGCGGTTGCAGGGAAAAGTGCCGCGTGTGGTGGGGCTGGAGGGGAGTGTGGAGCGGACAAGGGAGTCATGGAGAGGGTGGTCCCTCCAGAAAGCAGATAAGGGTGGGGATGGAAAAATGTCTTTGGTGGTGGGGTCAGATTGCAGATGGCGGAAGTGTCGGAGGATAATGCATTGGATCCGGAGGTTGGTGGGGTGGTATGTGAGGACGAGCGGGATTCTTTTTTGGTTGTTATTGAAGGGATGGGGTGTGAGGGATGAGTTGTGGGAAATACAGGAGACACGGCCGAGGGCGTTCTCAAGCTTCAAAGGCTTTGCACAAGCTTCAAAATATCCCCTCCTCCACTGCATCCAAAACCAGCCCAGCCCATCCCCGCCTCCCAAACCTGTTCTTCCTCTCACCTATCCCCTCCTCCCACTTCAAGCCGCTCCCCAACTTCCTACCTACTAACCTCATCCCACCCCCTTGACCTGTCTGTCCTCCCTGGACTGACCTATCTCCTCCCTACCTCCCCACCTACACTCACCTATATTGGCTCCATCCTCGCCTCTTTAACTTGTCTGTCTCCTCTCCACCTATCTTCTCCTCTACCCATCTTCGATCCACCTCCCCCTCTCTCCCTATTTATTTCAGAACCCCATTCCCCTGCCTCATTTCTGATGAAGGGTCTAGGCCCGAAATGTCAGCTTTCCTGCTGCTAAGATGCTGCTTGGTCTGCTGTGTTCATCCAGCTAAACACCTTGTTAACAGGATTGAAGCGTTTTGTCATGTACACATCAGAACTAAGACACAAGAAACAGGCATCATTTTATATTGCATGAGAGGAGGGTGCTGTTTGGTTGGGCCATGGAAATGCAACAAGAACAATTAAATGTCAATATTAGTTCTCAGACCTGGCAGGCCTGAGGCACTCACATAAAATGAAAAAAATGTGTACTGCACCTCTTCCATTTAAAAAAGGATTATGAAAAAATCCAATTGCTGTAATGTGCCCATGGCAACAAGCTACCAGGTAAGTTGAATTGTACAGAGATAATGGAAACTGCAGATGCTAGAGAATCCGAGATAACAAAGTGTGGAGCTGGATGAACACAGCAGGACAAATTGAATTGTACATCGTGGTTAAATTCTGAAGTCACCGATTAATGCAAATAGTTTTAGCAGACATCTACAAATATTAACTTATTTCTTCCAGACTGGCATTCTTTTCTGAGTGTACTCAATAATTTGATAACTTGAGAGAAAAACTAAAGAGTTAACAAAACACAGCAACAACCTGTGGCCTGGAAACTTTAAAAAATCACAGCAGCAAAAACCAAGTCAGAACTGGCTTTTCCTCTTTCCAATCAATACTCTTTGTGGTTGGTTGCTTAGCACCAGTCCTGCCTTGATCGACCAATTCAACATCTAGGCATCTGTCAGCCCTGAGCATAACAATACTCGGTGCAGATACAGCTACAGTGTCCTTAGAAAAAGGAGAGGCAGTGGCATAGTTCTAATGTCACCATGCTAGTAATCCAGAAACCTAGGCCAATGTTCTGGGGACGTTCCCAACATCAAACATCTGTTTATTCTCTTCTCTTTTAAAACAAGCTGTTGTACAAAATTCAATTCTTAAACTTCAACTCAGGGTTCTGAACCAAAACAAGAAGGAAAAGTGGTGATGGTCTCTACAGTACATTGAAGTCCAGCATGTTACACAAATCTTTAGATGAAATCATGGAAACGTACTTACGGTAAGTGAATGATGGAAAGAAAATTTTCTTTCCCACAGGTAGCAGATGGCTGCCAAAGGAGATTAGACAGAAAGGGAGCATTTAAATAAATGCAGTATTAAGCATCGCTAACAAAACAGAAGTCAATGAGGAAACTCTCCAGTGAATGGAACCAAAGGAAGATAGTTGTGATTGGAAGTCAGTTATTGTAGCTTCAGGACATCACTGAGAGGATTCTTCGAGTAATATCCTCAGCCCAAACATCTTCAGCTGCTTCATTATCAACTTTCCATACATTATAAGGAGAGAAGTAGATTTGTTTGTTGGGTGTTTCATGATGTTCAGCAATAATAAAGCAGTGCCTGCTAGCCTGAAATTGGATTTGGATAGCATGCAAGTTAGGGTTGGCAAACTGAAGAATGTAACTGCAGTAACTCTCCAGAAGTTCAATATTGCTCAAGGTATAGTAGCTCACTTGACAGGCACCTGCCAGCAGGTTTAATACCTACACTCTCCACTACCAATGCTGACAGCAGAATTTGTGCTCTACAAAATATGCCTCCCTCTCTTACAAATTCTGCCACTAAGAAGAACAGAAACAACCTTATCAGAGGAATACCATCCATTCCAGGTCATGTGCCAATCTGTCTTATATAAACTTGGTGTTCTTTATTGTCTTTGGATCAATATCATGTGACTGAGCAACACTGTGGGATCAGCATTGCCACAAGGACTGTCATAATCCCAGGAGAAGATGCACCACCTTACCAAGACTACAACAATTTGTTGATGAATGCAGTCTTGCCTGTATGCAACACCTGTACCCCGAGGGCACATTTCATAACACTTCAGGAGAGGAGATGGAAAAATTGGCCAGGGTAAAAGAGTTGCGATAGTTGTAAGCAGTTACCAGTTTTCTCCAGCCGTTTTTCAATGATTGAATAAAATAAATGACAGTGCTGAATGAGCACTCATTCACTTCTTTTGCAAATATCCAACATCATTTGTTAATGTTTCTGCTGATACCCTCAGACTGTTTTTCCCATTAGATATTCACAATCTTGCTGTATGTTTCCATACTTCTTGCCAGTAATTTATACAGCAACATTCCTGATGCACAGAGATAACAAAGCACCTCCATCTCCTACCTACTAACCTCATCCCACCTCCTTGACCTGTCCGTCTTCCCTGGACTGACCTATCCCCTCCCCACCTCCCCACCTATACTCTCCTCTCCACCTATCTTCTTTTCTCTCTATCTTTGGTCTGCCTCCCCCTCCCACCCCATCCCCCTCTCTGATGAAGGGTCTAGGCCCGAAACGTCAGCTTTTGTGCTCCTGAGATGCTGCTGGGCCTGCTGTGTTCATCCAGCCTCACATTTTATTATCTTGGATTCTCCAGCATCTGCAGTTCCCATTATCACTAACAAAGTTTGGAGCTGGGTGAGCACATCAGGCCAAGCAGCATCTTAGGTGTTCCTAAGATGCTGCTTGGCCTGCTGTGTTCACCCAGCTCCAAACTTTGTTATCTCGGATTCTCCTACATCTGCAGTTCCCATTATTCCTGGATGCACAGTTTGCTTGTGGCGCAACAGGAGGCACAGAGATGTCTGATCAGTGTTTGGAATCAACCTGTGCAAACGTGTTGCAAGGTATTCCTGGCACAGGTGGGAATTGAAACAGGACTGTCTTGTACCCTTAGCTTTACAATAAATAAATATCTAGTTGGGTTGCTGTTTCAATTATTCTGCCTGAGTTAAAAACGTAATAAGTAGGAGCAGGAGAAGGCAATTCAGCGCCTCCAGTCAGTTCCGCCATTTGATACAATCATGGTTGATCTCATTTTAGCCTCAACTCCACTTCATTGGTCACTCTCCATATCTCTTCAATGCAGCTAATTAAAAATCTGTCTATCTCCTGCTCCTTTATGTCGAACTTAATGTCCCAGCATCCACTGCACTCTGGGGTAATGAATTCCACAGGTCTGTGACCCTTTGAGTGGATCAGTTTGCTGAGTGGGGAGAAGATGGATCTCACACACACTTGCGAATAAGCTTCAATTGCAACAACCTGGAACCTTGCTATGGGAACAGGAAGAGACAATTACAGGAGCTAGTTGATAACGCATGGCAATAACGTCCAGGAACACCAGGTGGTGCTGCAATAGCAATCTTTTCCGTTGCTCACATTTTCCACTTTTCACTCGAGGGAAATGGTTCCATTGCTGCTGGGGTTGTTGCTCCTGTGTAAGTTTAGACACTGTCCATTTGCAGAAAATTCAACTGAAAGGGGGCATATCATAACAAATGCAATACTATCATTCCAAAATTACATGCCTGCATGGTTGGGAAAACAGTCGGGAATTAAAACATCTCCCCTCCCCTGTCTCTGCCTCCCTAACCCGTTCTTCCTCTCACCCATCCCTTCCTCCCACCCCAAGCCACACCTCCATCTCCTACCTACTAACCTCATCCCACCTCCTTGACTTGTCCGTCTTCCCTGGACTGACCTATCCCCTCCCTACCTCCCCGCCTATACTCTCCTCTCCACCTGTCTTTTCTCTCCATCTTCGGTCCGCCTCCCCCTCTCTCCCTATTTATTCCAGAACCCTCACCCCATCCCCCTCTCTGATGAAGGGTCTAGGCCTGAAACATCAGCTTTTGTGCTTCTGAGATGCTGCTTGGCCTGCTGTGTTCATCCAGCTCCACACTTTGTTATCATTACCACAATGCCATTTCCTTTGACCAGAGTTAAGCATTCGTCTGTGGCCAATGCTGCCCAAGTGAGAGGTTTGCAAGGGGACTTGAGAGGCTATCTTATAGTCAAATTGCCTCAATAGAAAGTACTGTGAGAGCACTTTAAAAAGAAATATGCTACTGAACAAGTAGCTATGGTGCTGAAGGTACGATCAGCAGCCATTGCACAGTCCAGTTCAGAACAGAAACATGATGGAGTTGTATCTCCGCTTTCCTGTCACAATCCTGGCTGTTACTGTGAGTATGTCTGCTGAACAATTCTGTCATATATCTTCAAATAATTAGAACTGACATACAGTTTACAAGTACTGGTTTGAGGTTGGTAAGTTTGTGTCAGGCAAATACAGAAACACATCAAAAAGGACTAAACAGTGATAAGAAAGCATTGATTGTGTTACACAGGTGATTGTACACACGTAGATTGCCATCAATCAGTTCTGCTTGGCTATATTTCCAAAGACCTCATCACTCATCCTGCAAACAGCCTCTATTTGTCTATTCTCCATACTCACACTAATTGGAAAGGGAACAAATCCTTGTTGGTAATTTTAACTTTTAAAAAGTGATAAATTTGAGCAGGTGTTGAGGGGTTGGGTGAGAGTTAAGTGCGAAAAATCTGTTTCCCAATTCAATCTTGCCTCTAATCTGCCCACCTCCAGCTTTAACGGAGACCAGGAGGTGTGTGTCTGGTCGTGACCAATCTGCTTCAAGGAAGATGGTTGCAACTTTAAGCATGATAATGAGGCGTCATGTCACTGCCACAATCAACTGTACTGCGGCAGGTGAGAACAGTGGCAGCCTTTCTAATTGGTACAATGTAACAGCCTGCTCACTGGTTAGAGGGAGTGGGCATTGATGTGCCCTGATCTGAGGATGATGCAGGCTGGGAGCAGTTAGAGATGTGACCATTGAAAGTTGCCTCCAAACGCCTGCCTCCCTGTGCCCCATGCAATCTCCCTTGAAAAGTTACTTACCTCCTGCACCTGGCTGCAGCTTTGCTGCTAAGTCTTCTTTCCTGAGATAATGTCGCTACAGAGTGGCTGCTCATGTCTGATTGATTGTCGTTTCTGGGCGATTGTTGTCCCTGAATGTGATGTGCTGAGAAGCCCAGTGACTGACAACTAAACAGGCTGTCAGACGTACGATCTGATGAGGTTAGTAGGTAGGAAATGGAGGTGCGGCTTGGGGTGGGAGGAAGGGATGGGTGAGAGGAAGAACAGGTTAGGGAGGCAGAGACAGGTTGGACTGGTTTTGGGATGCAGTGAGTGGAGGGGAAGAGCTGCGCTGGTTGTGTAGTGCAGTGGGGGGAGGGGACGAACTGGGCTGGTTTTGGGATGCGGTGGGGCAAGGGGAGACTTTGAAACTGGTGAAGTCCACATTGATACCATTGGGCTGCAGGGTTCCCAAGCGGAATATGAGTTGCTGTTCCTGCAACCTTCAGATGGCATCACTGTGGCACTGCAGGAGGCCCATGACGGACATGTCGTCGGAAGAATGGGAGGGGGAGTTAAAATGGTTCGCGACTGGGAGGTGCAGTTGTTTACTGTGAACCAAGCGGAGGTTTTCTGCAATGCGGTCCCCAAGCCTCTGCTTGGTTTCCCCAATGTAGAGGAAGACACACCGGGTACAATGGATACAGTATACCACATTGGCAGATGTGCAGGTGAACCTCTGCTTAATATGGAAAGTCATCTTGGGGCCTGGGATGGGGGTGAGGGAGGAGGTGTGGGGACAAGTGTAGCATTTCCTGCGGTTGCAGGGGAAGGTGCCGGGTGTGGTGGGGTTGGAGGGCAGTTCGGAGCGAACAAGGGAATCACGGAGAAAGTGGTCTCTCCGGAAGGCAGGCAAGGGTGGGGATGGAAAAATGGCTTGGATGGTGGGGTCGGATTGTAGATGGCGGAAGTGTCGGAGGATGATGCGTTGTATCCGGAGGTTGGTGGGGTGGTGTGTGAGAACGAAGGGTATCCTCTTTGGGCGGTTGTGGTGGGGGCGGGGTGTGAGGGATGTGTTGCAGGAAATGCAGGAGACGCGGTCAAGGGCGTTCTCGACCACTGCGGGGGGAAAGTTGCAGTCCTTGAAGAACTTGGACATCTGGGATGTGCGGGAGTGGAATGCCTCATCCTGGTAGCAGATGTGGCGGAGGCAGAGGAATTGGGAATAGGGGATGGAATTTTTGCAGGAGGGTGGGTGGGAGGAGGTGTATTCTAGGTAGCTGTGGGAGTCGGTAGGCTTGAAATGGACATCAGTAACTAGCTGGTTGCCTGAGATGGAGACTGAGAGGTCCAGGAAGGTGAGGGATGTGTTGCAGATGTCCCAGGTGAACTGAAGGTTGGGGTGGAAGGTGTTGGTGAAGTGGATGAACTGTTCGAGCTCCTCTGGGGAGCAAGAGGCGGCGCCGATACAGTCATCAATGTAACGGAGGAAGAGGTGGGGTTTGGGGCCTGTGTAGGTGCGGAAGAGGGACTGTTCCACGTAACCTACAAAGAGGCAGGCATAGCTGGGGCTCATGCAGGTGCCCATGGCCACCCCCTTTGTCTGTGGGAAGTGGGAGGAATCGAAAGAGAAGTTGTTGAGGGAGAGGACGAGTTCGGCTAGGCGGATGAGGGCATCGGTGGAGGGGGACTGGTCGGGCCTACGGGACAGGAAGAAGCGGAGGGCCTTGAGGCCATCTGCATGAGGAATACAGGTGTATAGGGACTGGACGTCCATGGTGAAAATGAGGTGTTGGTTGCCTGCGGGACATGAAGAAGTATGTTATGTATTCCAGAACTCCAAGCTAATGTTTCTTTCCCAATTCATTGTTTGAGATGCAAGCATCACTGACTGTGTCGACATTTGTCCATCCCTAGTTACTCACAAGGAGGTGATAATGAGCTGCTTTTTTTTGAGTTGCTGGAGTCCATTTCGTGCAGGTTGACCTATAATGCCATTAGGAAAGGAGTTTTGAGTTTTGACCCAGTGACACTGAAGAGATGGTGATTTATTTCGAATTCGGAATGGTGAGATACTTGGAAGGGAACTTGCAGGCAGTGATGTTCACATGTATCTGATCTCCCTGTTCATCTGGGTGCTGGCAGTGATAGGTTTAGGAGAAGCTACCTAAAGAGTCTTGGTGAAATTCTACAGGGCACGATGTAGAAAGTACACTCTGCTGGTACTGAATGTTGGTTTTGGAGGAATGGAATGTTTACGGTTGGGGAGCCAAGCAAGCTACTTTGTCCTGGATGGTGCCAAGCTTCTTGAGTTTTGTTGAAGCTGCACTCATCCAGGCAAGTGGGGAGTATTCCATCACACTCCTGACTTGTAGATGATACTCAGGCTCTAGGGAGTAAGGAGGTGAGTTACACGCTGTAAGCTTTCTACTCTGACTTTGCATTCTTTCTTCCTTTTCTTTATCAGTTTCTTGGTTGACAGTGTATTTTCTAATCTTCCCAATCTTCAGATTTATATCCCATGTAAAATGTATACTGTACAGAGTAGAATTGCTTGCTCCCTGTTGTTCCCAGTAGAGAAAGTCAGAGAAAAAGGTGAGAGAAATGTATAAAATGGGGCAGTTGAGGATCTTTTCCTTCACGATGAAGGGTAATCCTTTGTTCATGTTGGAAGCACATGTGTGGAAAATAGCAAACATGATGGAAAGGCAAGACTGAGATATTGAGAGAGAAATCAGGATGAGAGGTAATATAACCAATATAGCTGAGTGGGTGCATTAACTTACAGTATATGTTGGTTGACAGCCTTCTCCCAGCAGTGGAGTTGGAGACGTCTTGTTACATTGTGCCAATAGTTTTCCACTTCTTCTACTTCTGGCATGTGGGATTCTAATTTCAATCCTGCAATAACTGAGGTTTAGTGATGTTTAAATGATATGTTTTCTTTGATTCAAAAACAGAAATTGCTGGAAAAGCTCAGCAGGTCTGGCAGCATCTGTGGACAGAAATCAACAGTACCACTGATTTCTCTCCACAGGTGCTGCCAGACCTGCTGAGCTTTTCCAATAATTGCTGTTTTTGTTTCTGATTTGCAACATCCGCAGTTCTTTCGGTTTTTGCTTTCTTTGATTTATTCATTTGCCACTAGCGCATGTTCAGCAGATATGAGCATTACGGTGCCTTGTGATAGGCAACTCATATCACCTACAATTCATCATTCTAATCATAATAGTAATAGCCCTTATAAAGGACCTAACATCACCGTAAAAAATATTTATTACATGTAACATGCACAACCTGCCTAAATGTCATATCAGAGCAGACATACTCAGTTCACAAAACAATACCAGTCTTTCCGTAAAAGGATGAATTTTCAGTAATGTGTATCATGCATGTTTTGGTAAAACAACCTTGCTCAATTATTTTTGGCTGTAAACTTCTTGCTAACATTTCTGTGCTTTTCCTGTATGTGAACTGAGCCATGTAGACATAAGGAGTGACAACACTAAGTGGAATTTAGTGAAATCCCTATATTGCAAGGGATTACCGCCTGTCATTCCTTCAATGGTAACACATACTGAGCTCACTACATGAGGTCAATCCATACATATGACTTCCATTGTGGCAAGCTTTAAATAATAATCCTGTAAAATCTATCACACAAGACAAGCACATGGTAAACAATAGGTTTTTGTTGGAAAAATGGCAATCTAATATCAAAAATGATGATTTTTCATAGAAATATAATGTAAAAAATCAACACCGGTGGAAATACGTTGTGTGCAGTTTGGATTTTTTGTACTGTTTTTTTTTAAATTGAGCACCACTAACACTTCCAGTATATATTAGCCGATGAGGAAGCAGTGATGAGCCACTTACAATTGATCTGATTTTGAATTGATTTGGTTTGATTTATTATTGCCACATTTACCTAGGTACAGTGAAAACTTTGCTTTGCATGCAGTACAGGCACACCATACGAGACAAAGTGCATTAGGGTATTAGAACAGAGCAAGCAATACAATGCAGAGAAGGTGCACAAAGAGCAAGGTCAACATTACGTTTGAAATTTGAAAGGTCCATTTAGAAGTCTAACAATGGTGGGGATGAAGCTGTTCTTGAATCTGTTGGTCACTGTCCTTAAACTTTTGTATCTTCTGCCTGACAAAAGAGGTTGAAAGAGATTATAACCCAGGTGGGAGGGGTCTTTGAGATGATGACTGCACTTCCAAGTGAAGTATGAAGGGAGAAGTATAAAGGGGGTCAATGGATGGAAGATTGACTTGCATGATGGACTGGGCTGTGTTCACAAATCTCTGTAGTTTCTTAGGGTCTTGGGCACAGCAGTTGCCATACCAAGCCATGATACATCTGGATTGAATGCTTTCTATGATGTATCTGTAAAAATTGCTAAGAGTCTTTATGGTCCTGCTGAATTTCCTTAGTCTCCTGAGCAAGTAGAGGAGTTGTTGTGAATGGCTTTAAATAATAGTGCCCTGGATGGGGTGTTGATATCTGAACACATGGAATGTTCAAGGAAACAGTTGGAGAGGAGATATTTGGAAACACGTTTGCTCCCAGTTAATGGTCTGTTCATGGTCCTCAAGGAGCTTTTAGCAGCCAGGGGTTGCTAGAGGTGATTTAAAAGTTCATGTTAATGCACAATTGTTATGTTCAATGAGGAAGCAATGAAGTGACATTTATGAGAATGATACACTTCTGGGATCTAGAGATTCTGTACTGAGTTGGACATGACACCTTTCCATTAGATGTGTGGCCATTTTTGTGAATCGTGATGCTGCTGGTCCTCCTGTTTCTTCCCTTCTGTAAGACAAAAGCAGATCTGTTCATAGCTGCCATCTGCCTTTGCCTGTCATTGCTAAGCAATAGCTGCCACCTAGCTCCTGGTAATGCTTGCTATCACTCATTGACATGCAACTAACCACAAGTCCAGTCAGGGCATTTCCATTTGAAAGTTGTTACATGAGCAGTGCAGGTGCTTGGGATCTTGAGATGCTCCAAGCAGGAATGCATTCAACAGAAAGATTATGCATTTGTGCAGGAAACAACTATTACACATTTTGAGGCTTTTGCATTCTATAGATAATGATCTGTGCTACTGTGATATACTGCTGGTTGTCTGAAGGTATACCGTTGGTTGTATCTCATTGTGGACCACAGTTCATGTATTCTTGTCACATGTGAAAGATTCTAATCCCCTTGAGGTTGTTTTAGCATCATACTGATCTATGATGAGTTTCTGACCCAATATTCACCTGCTGTTGAAGCCCACATTCATGCTTTTGTTACCTACAAACTCAACGATGTCAATACACTTCCTCACACCTCTCTATGGAAACCTGACATCATCCAAAATTCTGATGCTAATGTTTTAAGTCACAAAATTCCATTCCACTGAAAGTCCTTTGCTCGCTGAGCCACAATAGTTCACAGTCAAGTAATGTCTGGATTTTAATATTCTCATCTTTCTATTTAAATCTTCACCCTGCCCCTCCTAATATTTGAAATCTGCTCCAATCATACAATTTCTGAGATATATGTGCTCCTCTAATACTTGTCTCTTTCATGTCCCCTTGTTCTAAATACCTCACCTTGGCGGCTATGTCTTCAGTTCAGATTGTGTTGTTCTGTGGCATCATGTACTGTGCGACTGTTAAAGTCTGGCCTCAGCTTGGATCAAGACCCAAAATAAAACTATACAAGAAGATGCTACAAAAATAAGCACAAGAATGAGTACTGACCATTTTCTGCTTTATTTTCAAATTTTATTCCATTTTCTTTCCTTCAGTAGCAATAACTGCTTGCTGGGTTCCATTTCTTCAGGCATTGGCAACTTGCTACACTTATTAGTCGAGCTAAGCAAATGTCAGCAGGTACTTGATCAAAAATAGCATCAGTACAAAGTCTGAACTGGCTCCAACTAGAAAGAGAAAATTACCGGTTTGAACAAAGTTACTGAGTTGGAGTGGGAGAAAAATGCCAAATTAAAAGGAGAGGGGTGAAAGAAAAATGCCTGATTGAACTGCACAATGTGAGGTAGAGCCTTGTAGAGTTTGTTGGAAGTGCTGGAGGAGGTAATGGGCCATTTTGGATTGGGATGGCTTGAAAAGGTATTGTCTGTGGGGGAAGTGACAAGTGAAGTAGCTTCTGGGGAAGCATTGACTGACTGTTGGTTGGCTGATAAAATCCCTAATTTCATTTTTAATTTTGTCATCACAGCCATGATGACATTTCATTGGCACTTTGTGATGTCCTGAGAATGTGAAAGGTGCTAAATAAATGTAAGTCTTTTCTTCCTTTCTTAAGATTAAAATCTACCAATCATTAAATATGATTTTGTTTCAGATTAGGTGTTTTACAGTAAAACTTCAAGATCTTTCAGACAGTGGGTTCTCTTACCAGTCAGAAATCCTAATGTTGTAGGCACATGTATTCTTTGAAGGGCAGGCGCGACTTAATTTGGAATGTCTACAGCTTTGCCTCAAATAATCCTGTCTCCAAAATAATGGAATATCTGCTGCTCCTGCGGGAAACAAATTTTAAAATGTGAAGATAATAAACAACTCCCAATTGTTCCTAAAACAAGATTGCAAAGTATTGGAAAATACATTGAATAAAACTGAAATTGTAAAAAGTTCCTGTGAGGTATTTCCTAGATACATCTAGATAAAACTAGGTAAACTCCCTGCCTTCAGTTTTTTTTATTAACTCTCCAGGCTTTCACATAATCATGTTTATATCACTTCCCTCCTCCAAGTGAAGCAATGTTGAATCTATCATGCAGTTTAAGATACAAAACCCATTTAATTACTGGATAAGGGCTTAAAATCAAGTCTGAATTTGAATTGCCAGCATTTTTGGAGTTGCATCAGCCTTTACTAACTTACTAGTCATCTTTTGTTAATTTTGTAGGTTAACTGGTTTAGCAAACCTTCAACCATTCATATAACATTTTAACACAGAATCACAGAATTTTTACACTGCAGCACTATTTTAACTATTTTTCCCCAGCTTAACTGCAGGGTTAACATTTCCTATGAGCATATTAAACACTTGTGAGCTACATTATTTACTTGTATTCTAAATTTAAGATCATAACAATAAATTTTCTTGCTGATTTCAAAATTTAACTACAAACATTTATGAATACTTTGGATCAAATACTGTCAACATTGTTGGTTGAAAGTGTTGGCTGCTTTAGAAAAGGAATGATGAACTAAATTGCCTACACAATCCCAGACCTGCTGTGTGTAACAGCAATGGGATTTTCACTCTTTAAAGTCGGGGCTTACGATGTGATTTTATTTTGATTGCAACAGTCAGTAAAGCAGTTGGAAATAAACAAGAAAACTGCTTTCAGAATTAGTTCTGCCAGTGGGGAGGCAGAAAATCCAAACACTGCAAAATAAACAAAGGATTTGCAAGCACTTCACAAGAATCCAGTAGATACTTGTTCCAAAATATTTTAAATAACCAATGAAACCCCTACAACACGCTGACTGGACCATTCTAGAAGGTTGTTTTTTAGTGTTGCTGTTTTATTGACAGGAAAAAGTTATAAAAAACTGTGATAAAGCACACACATTTGGCATTTGTATTTTTCTAAAGTTTCTTCAGTAGGTGTGAGAAGTAGCTCCCCAAGGAGCTGTAAAATCACTGGAAATGTTCACATAAATAACTTTGCACCTTCTATTTTGCCACCCAGTGACACACACATGGGGAACAGGAGGCTTGAACTTGAAAGAACAACTGCACCATTTCTCAGCTTGCAAGTTGGGTGAATAATATGACTAAGACCAAAAGTCCTCATACTGAAGTAAACCAACTCGAGAGTAAATACATACGTTTGTTATTGACATCTTTGAATGTGTTCCATATTGACGGCTGTTAGTGTTGGAATGTAGAACAACAATCCTATTAAACACTAAAAAGTGCTGACACCACATGTACAACTTGTAAAGTGGAAACAGTTTACAGAGCTTTGGAAAGAAAGAAGAAGGGAAAAGAAACAAATTTAAAAATGAGAAATGGAAAATATTTTCATCCCATACTCACAGAAAAGAAGTGCCAACCTATGATCTTGGTGAGATTACAGAACTACTCAGTGGATTGTTTCATAGAACAAAGAACAAAGAAACCTACAGCACAGGAACAGGCCCTTCGGCCCTCCAAGCCTGCGCCGATCAAGATCCTCTGTCTAACCTGTCATCTATTTTCTAACGGTCTGTGTCCATTTGCTCCCTGCCCATCCATGTACCTGTCCAAATATATCTTAAAAGACGCTAACGTGTCTGCGTCTACCACCTCCACTGGCAACGCGTTCCAGGCGCCCACCACCTTCTGTGTAAAGAACTTTCCACGCATATCTCCCTTAAACTTTCCTCCTCTCCCTCTGAACTCATGACCCCTAGTAATTGAGTCCCCCACTCTGGGGAAAAAGCTTTTTGCTATCCACCCTGTCTATACCCCTCATGATTTTGTAGACAGATTGAAAGATTGAAAATGACTGGCTGCATTGTGAATTTTTATTTTTATATTCAATGTTGGCAAGGTAGCATTTGGTCATTCATTCTTCGGGTGTGAGCATCCCTGGCAAGAACATGATTTATTGCCCATTCCTTAGTTGTCTTGATTGAAATCAATGGCTTGCTAGGACACTTCAGAGGGCAGTTAATCATACAAAAGTACCCATCCTTAACTGCTCTGGAGAAATAGTGGGACTTTTTGAACCATTGTGACCTGTTTAAGTGCTGGTGCTCCCACAACAGTTTATGTCTGCATTTCACAAATTCTGGCCCTGAGACACTGAGAAGTTTAAGTCAGGATGATGTATTACATTGGAGAGAACCTACCAGAGACAGTGTATCATTAATTCTGATGTTTTGGTATGTCCACCACAGTTATCTTGTCTCTGATTCACAATGCTGTGAATTTTCAAGAAGTGGAGTGTAAAACTAAGGGTTTACCCTCCAGTGCAGAGGGAGTGTTTCACTGTTGGAGCCAATGACCTTTGGATGAGTTTAATCAAGGCCCTATATGATTTATCAAGTGAATGTTAAAAGATTCCTTGACACTTTCTCAAAGAAGAGTAGGGCTGTTGTCCCCTGCATCCTGGCCAATGCTTATTTCTTAATCAACATTGTGAAAATGAGCAGCCATTGTGTGCACTGCAAGCGCCTACTATACAATGCGCAGAATTGTCTGTTAATGTGTGAGCAAAGTGAGAAAGGGAGGAAAATTCAGAGAATGAAAAGATCACAAACTTGACATCGACAAATGTTTTTGCAATTTTTTTCCCTCAAGCCTTAAATAGTGACTTCAGGATCTCTCCTTGTGTGGTGGCTACATTATTTCCGCAGATTTGCATCACATTGAAGCTCCAACTCATCTTATTGATAAGCCACTTCCAATTTTCCTCTCCTTCCCTGAGCAACTGGGCAGCACACATTACCAACATGTAAATCAGAGCAGGTACCAGGCAGCAGCAAGTATGTTTGTCCTGGCCAACATGCGACAGCTTCTTCACAACTATGTGCTTGCGTGGTCTATAGCTTTCATTCATATAAGTCAGCATCGGCCAAACCACCAGCCTTACTACTTCAATAACATTATGCACAGGATGACATATAAGATACATTTAATGCCCCTAATCTTACTTTCTTGAGCTTGTTCACTTTATGGTTACTTAGGGGCTGCCAGCCTCTGTAATCCTTACATTGATTCCTTAGAACACACTTTTTTCTGACCTTCTTTTCTTTTGTGTTTTTTCAGTGTTTCTTTTCTCTGCTTGCTTTCTGAAGGGAGCTTGATCATGGAGTCAGTGGCAGCAGCTGGGGCTTTGGGCATTTTGCCATGTAGTGTGCCTGGGCAAAATGATGGCAGTCAGGTGACATTGTGACTTCTTCATGGTCTAGACCAAGGAAGCGGCTGGAGGCCCAGAGTAGTATCCGAGTAGGACTACAGCGGGAGAGCAGTAGCAGACAACCCAGGACAGATGGCAACGAGCCAGCTGCCCAGGGAGACTGGCGACAAGAGTGGGAGCAGGCTGTCCAGGGAGGCTGGCAATGAGAGTGGGAGCAGGCTGCATGGGGAGGCTGGCAACAAGACCGGGACCACGCTGCTCAGGGAGGCTGGCGATGAGAGTGGGAGCAAGCTGCCTGGAGAGGCTGGCCACAAGAGTGGGAGCAGGCATCCCAAGGCAGCAGCGGGGCGAGGTCACCCCTCATGAGGAATGCAAGTCCAGGCACTTATGAACTGTAGTGTTGAACTGTAAACTGTATTTCTTTGTTTTTCCACTTTTTAGTAAGAAGGACTGTAATATTTAACTTCTTAACTTTGGTTTTCTTTATTTTTCTGCTTTGTACCTAAGATTATGTATCTAGGTATCGTTGTATCTGAGATGACGCCATAGATGGCAACTTGTGGACTTTTCATCATACTCATGTGAGTGCACGTGACAATAAACATAATTCACAGTTCAGCACAGACTTACAGCCTGCCAGCCTCGATATGGCTCACATTGCTTTCTTCGTGTACGGGTCTTTAATGTTCAGTCATGGATTGCTAACCTTTGTGGCTTGAAATATTTTGGAGCTGGATGAACACAGCAGGTCAGGCAGTGTCAGAGGAGCAGGAAAGTTGATGTTTTCGTTCAGGTTTCTTCTTCAGATAACACACTGTGTTATCAGTGACTCCAGAACCTGCAGTTCTCAGTTCTTACTATCTCTGGCTTGAAATGTTGTTTAGCATAGCAAGACAGATGAGCAGCTTGTCACATTGAGGTGTATCCCAAAGGGTGGTCATGTCATTGTGTGGTACCACGCTATATAAATGTTACCCCTGAAGCAACTTACAGGGCAAACAGTGCATTTGCTTCAAGCAGATATCATAGCTATTATAGAAATGTGACTCCGGGTGGACAGGACTGGCAGCTTAATGTTCTGAGGTATAGATGCTATGGGGGGATAGAAAGGGAGTCAAGGGGGAGCAGGAGTGGTGCTTTTGATTAGAGAGAGCATTACAACTGTACTTAGGGAGGACACTCCTGGGAGTTTGTCCGGTGAAGTTGTATGGGTGGAACTTTGAAATAAGAAGGGGATGATGACTTTCTTGGGATTGTATTTTTAGGGGGAGGTGACAGCCTGGTGCTTTTGTCACTGGACTGTTAATCAGAGACCCAGGTAATGTTCTGGGGACCTGAGTTTGAATCCTGCCACAGCAGATGGTAGAATTTGAAATCAATAAAAACAATTGGAATTAAGAGTCTAATGAGGATGACCATGAAACCATTGTCGATTGTTGAAAAACACCATTTGGTTCACTGATGCCGTTTTGGGGAAGAAAACTGCCATTCTTACCTTACATATAACACCAGATCCACAGCAATATGGTTCATTATTAACTGCTCTCTGGGCAATAAATGCTGGGCTAGCCAGTGATGCCCAGATCCCATCAATAAGAAAAAAAGGTCAGCAGGAAATTGAGAAGTATTTATGTAACAAGAGCTCAGATATCCAAAAGAAAAAGAGGATAGTAATGGTAGGGGATTTTAACTTTCCAAACAGATTAGGACTGTCATAGCGATGCGGGCTTAGATGGGGAGGAATTTGTTAAGTGTGTACAAGAAAATTTTCTTATTCAGTATGTGGATGTATCCACAAGAGAAAGAGAAAAGCTTGACCTTCCGACGTAAGATAAAAAAAAGGCAAGTGACAATTGGGAGCACTTTGAGTCAAGTGATCATAATTCTAATAGTTTAAAATAGTTATGGAAAAGGATAGAAATGGTAAAAAAAAGGTTAAAGTTCTAAATTGGAGTAAAGCCCAAAGCTGGAATATGTAGGGAATGTTGGATGGCTAGAGAAGTTGAGGTTCTGGTCAAGAAAAAGCAGAAAGCATATATCAGGTATAGACAGCTGGGATCGAGTGTATCCCTAGGAGAGTATGAGGGTGGCAGGAGTATACTTAAGAGGGAAAGCAGCAGGGCAAAAGGGGACATGAGATAGCTTTGACAAATAGATTTAAGGAGAACCCAAACAGATTCTACTAATACATTAAGGACAAAACAGTAACTAGGAAGTGAATAGGCCCCTTAAAGATTGACATGGCTACCTATGTGTGGAACCACAGGAGATGAGTGAGATACAAAGCAAATATTTTGTGTTAGTATCTCTAGGTGCTAGAGGTCTTGAAATGCAAAATGATAGATAAATCTCCAGGACCTAATCAGGTATTTCCTCTTTGTGGGAAGCTGGGGAACAGTTTGCTGGACCCCTTGCTGAGATACTTGTTTCATTGATAGCCACAAGTGAGGTGCTGGAGGACTGGAGATGGGCTGATGTGGTTACATTATTTAAGAAAGACTATAAGGACAAGGCAGGAAACTATAGACCGGTGAGCCTTATGTCAGTAGTGGATAAATTGTTGGAGGGGATTCTAAGGGACAGAATTTAGATACATCTGGAAAGGCAAGGACTGATTAGATATAGTCAGAATGGCTTTGTGCATAGGAAATTGTTTCTCCCTATCTTGATTGAGTTTTCTGAAGAGGTGACAAAGATGATTGATGAAGGCAGAGCAGTAGGCATATTCTGTATGGACTTCAGCAAAGCGTTCGATAAGATTCTGAATAGTAGACTAGTTAGATCACATGAGATCCAGGGAAGAACTAGCCAATTGGATACAAAATTGGCTTGAAGATAAGAGACACAGGGTGGTGGTGAAGGGTTGTTTTTTAGACTGGAGGCATGTAACCAGTGATGTATCACAGAGATCAGTGCTGGATCCACTGCTATTTATCTTTTATATAAATGATTTGGATGTGAATAAAGAAGGTATGGTTAGTTAGTTTGCAGATGACACCGAAATAGCAGCTGTAGTGAACAGTACCAAAGATTACCTCAGAGCACAATGGAATGTTGATCAGATGGGCCAATGGATTGAGGAGTGGCAGATTGAATTTAATTTAGATAAATGTGAAGTGTTCCATTTTGGTAAGGCAAACCAGAGCAGGACTTATCCTCTTAATGGTGGGGTCTTGGGGAGTGTTGCTGAAGAAAGAGACCCAGTAGTACATAGTCGCAAGTAGAGGGGATGGTGAAGACAGCCTTTAGTATGCTTGCCTTCATTGTTCAGAACATTGAGTAAAGGAATTGGGATGTCACGGTGCACCTGTACAGGACATTGATGCGATAACAAGGTGTAGAGCTGGATGAACACAGCAGATCAAGCAGCATCATAGGAGCTGAAAAGCTGACATTTCAGGAGCAAGAGTCTAGGCCCGAAACTCCACCTTTCCTGCTCCTATGATGCTGCTTGGCCTGCTGTGTTCATCCAGCTCTACACCTTGTTATCTCAGATTCTCCAGCATCTGCAGTTCCTACTATCTCAGGACATTGATGTGGCTACGTTTGGATTACTGCATAGAACTCTGGTCACCCTTCTACAGGAAGGATGTTTTTAAACTTGTGAAAGTACAGAAAAGATTTACAGGGATATTGCCAGGACTGGAGGATTCAGTTATAGGGAGAGCCTGATTAGGTTGGGTCTTTTAGAGATTTATAAGAGGGATGGCCTTTTAGGCATTTCTAAAATCATGAGGGGCATGGACAGGGTGAATAGATAAGGTGTTTTTCTCAGGGTGGGGGAGTTCAAAACTACAGGAGATAGATTTAAGGTGAGCGTGGAAAGATGTAAAAAGGACCTGAGGGGTAAGATTTTTCATACAGAAGGTGGTATGTATATGAAATGAGCTGTCAGGGAGATAGTGGGAGCTGGTACAATTACAACATTTAAAAGGTACCTGGATGGGTATATGAATAGGAAGGGTTTGGAGGGACATGGGCCAAATGCTGGCAAATGGGACAAGGTCAGATTGGGACACCTGGTTGGTGTGGATGAATTGGACTGAAGGGTCTGTTTCAATGCTGTGTGACTCTTTCACTGTATGACTCTTCAACTCTATAAATGGCCACATGTGACTGTCCAGGGTACCAGTCCTTAATGAGGTGAAATAGGGCTACGGTCAGTCTGGGGGTGCCACCGCAATCAGTCATGGGGATGGTCTGATTCTAGTCAAAGGGATTGGCCATGGCCAGCCAGGAGCTTAGTCTTACCAGAGTCTGTGGATCCATGTCCACACTGCCCAAGGATTAGCATACAGTCTGTCCTGCAGGTCAAATGCAAACAGTTCAGGAGATAGGTTCATTTGTGTGCTGTGAGACATCAGTCTGGAAGTGGACCCATTTTCTCTGCAATGCGACAAAGGAATGGACGGAATAAAGTGGAAGAGCATGGAAGGGCCATTTATAGTGATGCATAACAGGAGAGATAACATCATCAATGAGTGAGTAGGAAGCACAGAGGGCAAGAAGGATTTGTCACTTGTAAGGGTGAGAGCCATTCAGTTGACATGATGCCTGTAATAATCAGAGTTGTACTCTATGAACCTTGAAGAAAGGTTTGAGCAATTGGAGAGTTAGAATGGGTCACAGCATAGAGGATATAGTAAGAACTGCTGATGCTGGAGTCAGAAAGAACATAATGTGGAGCTGGAGGAACGCAGCAGGCCAGGCTGCATCAGAGGAGCAGGAAAGTTGACATTTCGGGTCCGGACGCTTCTTCAGAAATCTTCAGAAATTTCTGAAGAAGGGTCCTGATCTGAAATGTCAACTTTCCTGCTCCTCTGATGCTACATGGCCTGCTGTGTTATCTCTACAGCAAAGAGGAGACCATTTGGCCTATCATTTCTTAGCTAACCTCAGAAGGAGCAAATTACCTAATGCTGCTTCTCTCTTTTTTTCTCTGAAGCTCTGCAAATTTGTCTTTTTCAGTTAATGACCCACTTCTCTCTTGAAAACTTCAACTGAACCTGCAGTTTCAGGCAGTGCCTATCCAGATCCTTACCACTTACTGTGTGGAAGTGTTTTTCCTCATGGTGTCTTTTGATTAGTAAGGAGATCAAGGGGGTACAGGGAAAAGGCAGGAGCTTGAGAAACATGTCAGGCTTACTCGAATGGCAGAGCAGAACTGATGGACTGAATGGCCTGATTCAGCTCCTATATCTTACGGCCATTACTTCTTTTACTAATTACCTTACACGTATAACCTCTGGGTCTCAAACCAATGCAAACAGTTTTTTTCCTATCCACTCAGGCCACGGCCTTCATGATTTTTAATAATTTCATCCTCTTGATCCCCTCTCAACTTTTTCTTCTTCAAGAAGAAATGTTCCAACTTCTCCAATCTAAGTATGTAATTGAAGTTCCTCAAATTTGGAACTAATTGTAAGAATTTTTTCAGACCCTCTCAAAGTGTTCACATTTTTCCAAAATGTGTTGCCTGGATTTGGATGCAACATTCCAGTTGAAGCCACACAGTGTTTAATGCAGGTTTAACATGTTGCATGTCATACTTAAAGCACATCATTTATGTTTGGATATGAAACGAATGAGGTACTGAGAGAATACGAACAGAATCTAGCAAAAAGGTCAGACGTGGAGACTGCTGACAGTGAAGCTAGAGACAAGACCTGTGTTTTATTACTGTGAGGAATTTATCAGTTTCAAGACATTGTGCTTACAGGCATGGGAATTTCAGTGCCAAATCAATTTAAAATGTCGCGGAAGCAAAAGAAAAACATTAGTGTGAAGAATAATAATGCGAAAGACATCAATAAAATAAATTAATGTTTAATCCAAAGAAAAGCAGCCCAGAGAAGAGTGGAGTTGATTTTGTTTTAGGTGCAAATATTAGTGGCTCCAGCTCTATCTAGTTTCCAGCTGTTTTGTTCAGATAAAAGCAAAGATCCCCCTCAACCTTCTATTCTCCTCAACCACCCCCAACGTTTACACTAAGACCTATTTGAGAACAGATGGAGTTCATTTTAATGTTATCTCCCTAGTTTTAAGAATGTTGCTTCTTCATGTGAGGTTGCCAAGCTAATTAGCCTTTAGCGTTAGCTAATTGTTTATGCATAAATTCTAATTACTTAAGGGAATGTGGTGAACTGAACAAATCTGCAGCATTTTTTTCACGTGTTTTTGTGAATTGTTTCTCCTAAAGCTGTCAATGCCTGTAGAGATACAATGGGGCCCTGACAACAACATAATTTCACATGTGTGACTATGCAGTGAATATTAGCAGCTAAACTGTGGAGGGGTCACTGAATAGGCCAATCTTGTTCCACCAATAGCTAGGCACGGAGTTTCCAGAAAGGGTTTCTGAAAGCAATCAGGAATCATGTTTGATTATTCCCTCTCCCTTCTCAGGGATGTTGAGTCTAATTATCGTATTTCATGTTGCAGCTGTACAAAACTCTGGTGCGGCCGCACTTGGAGTATTACGTACAGTACTGGTCACCGCATTATAGGAAGAATGTGGAAGCTTTGGAAAGGGTGCAGAGGAGATTTACCAGGATGTTGCCTTGTATGCAGGGAACGTCTTATGAGGAAAGGCTGAGGGTCTTGAGGCTGAGATAATGGGAACTGCAGATGCTGGAGAATGCGAGATAACAAAGTGTGGAGCTGGATGAACACAGCAGGCCAAGCAGCATCTGAGGAGCACAAAAGCTGACGTTTTGGGCCTAGACCCTTCATCAGAAAGGGGCTGTGGGGAGAGGATTCAGAAATAAATAAGGAGAGAGGGGGAGGTGGACCGAAGATGGATAGAGGAGGAGATAGGTGGAGAGGTGAGTATAAGTGTGGAGGTAGGGTGGGGATAGGTCAGCCCAGGGAGGATGGACAGGTCAAGGGGCGGGATGAGGTTAGTAGGTAGGAAATGGAGGTGCGGCTTGAGGTGGGAGGAAGGGGTAGGTGAGAGGAAGAACAGGTTAGGGAGGCGGGGATGAGCTGGGTTGGTTTTGGGATGCAGTGGGGGGAGGGGAGATTTTGAAGCTTGTGAAATCCACATTGATACCATTGGGCTGCAGGGTTCCCAAGCAGAATATGAGTTTCTGTTCCTGGAACCTTCGGGTGGCATCATTATGGCACTGCAGGAGGCCCAGGATGGACATGTCGTCTAAGGAATGGAAGGGGGAGTTAAAATGGTTCGCGACTGGGAACCTTCTATTTCAGATTAGAGTTCTTTCTTTCTCAGTAGTCCTTCAACATTGGGGATTGTTTGCTTCCACTCTGATTTTTGGGTCAGAATAAATCCAACATTTAATCTTTAGACTGCAGCATACAAGACAGGTGGTGCTTGGAAGGTGGGATACACCAGTTGGACATGAAATCCCTGCAGTGTGGAAAGGGGCCATTCAGCCCATTGAGATCACAGTGACCCTTCAAAGAGGATCAACCCCAGACTCATCACCCTACCCCCACCCTATCCCTGTAACCCTGCATTTTCCCATGGGTAATCCACCCAGCCTTCACATCCCTTGATACTCTAGGGCAACGTAGCACAGCAAATCCACCTAGCCAGCACATTTTGGAAACCGTAGCACCCAGAGGAAACCCATGCAGACATGGGGAGAATGTGCAAACTCCACACAGACAGTCACCCGAGGCTGGAATCGAACCCGGCTCCCTGGCAGTGTGAGGCAGCAGTGCTTACCACTGAGGCACTGTGCCACTCTTCATTTTGGTTGGTCACAAGCTAGGGGACCACATGGATCAGTGAGGATGGTTGATCTCTTCGGGGATGCTTAGAGGACATTTGTAAAGTGTTCCTGCTGTCTTCCTGGAAATCTCCTGCTATGGCTAGTTCCAAATAGAGCAGTTGCTTCAGAAATTTAGTGTTAGCCATTTGAATGACACCTCCTGCCCAGCAGAGCTGTGTCTGTCTGATTCGTACTTCGATGCTGGGCGTGTTCACTATCCTCTACAAGTATTACCAAATCAGACACATAAGTAAAGCTCCTCAGGTCTGCGGCTAAATGGCAACAACTTGTCTGCCATTATTTTAATGTATATTCTCTCTAATTTGATGAAACATTTCAAACCTATGTGTACGATGAAGGAATGAATTCAATAAATATTCTAGTTTTCGCAATATTTCTATACAATAGTGGTAAAGAGTGAAAATCCTAGGGCAATTTGCAGAAGACTAAAAGAACAGAAAATATGCAAGCAAGAATTTTGAAACTCAACATTTGTGTGTGCAGTTTTTCTGGGACAAAAATGATGTAAAATTCCTCATGTTCTTCTCATTCTCATATAAAGATAGGTCTGTATTAACCACATTTTCACAATGATAGTAATTGTTTACTAACCTGTTCCTTAATTGGCACATATTGATTCAAAACGTTTTCACATTTCCAAAGTATATGTGAAATCTCTTCTTTGGCAGTCTGTCTGGACTGACTAGTGGTTTTTAAGGGGACTGTACAGTCTGATCCTAGATCTTCACATGCTGCCACACTAGGGCAGGTGTTGTTTGACAAAGCGGGTGGGTGGATGCTGCTACTTTTTATGCCCTGCCTCCAGCTGGGCCTGTCAGGGAAGCTCAAGGTGGTGGGCACTTTCAGTTGCATCTTGACCAGTTTGTATGATCCTGGCCAAGAGATTTGATGAGTTAGTAGGGGTGTTCATTGTTTTCAGGAGACTTTGAGGACATCCTTGAAAGGTTTCCTCTGCCCTCTTGGTAACCACTTACCATGATGAAACCCAGTAGGGAGCTTGTTTTGAGAGGCTAGTGACAGGGAGGTGGATGATGCAATCATTTAGTGCCACCTGATTGACCACAACCATGCTGGGGAAGTTGGCCTCAGAGTACACTAATACTATTCTGCCACTGAATTTTCAGGATTTTCTACATGCATTGCGGGTAATATTTATCCAATGCTGTACATTATTCATGTCTACAAAGCTTGAAGAAGGGCAGATGTCACTTTTCTCTGATACTGCCAAAGGCTGGTCCAAGATTTGAGAAGTGGTCCACACTGTCGAATGCCTCGCCATATGCCTTGATAGCTGGGAGACAGTATTATACTGTGGAAGCATGCACTGTAGGGATTCTAGGATTCAATGGAGGCAGGCTGGTAGAGGATTGTAGATAACAAGGTGTGGAGCCGGATGAACACAGCAGGCCAAGCAGCATCTTAGAAGCTGGAAAGCTGACATTTTGGGCCTGGACCCTTCATCAGAAAAGTTGTGGATGTGAAGGAGCCTGAGGCAAATTCTCTCCTACGTCTCCTTGAAGGCATCAACAACAGACTGGAGCTCAGCCTTTGAGCATGTGTAAACACATCATCTGTGTTTAGCATTTTGATGATTGCATAGCTCGGGATGACCTTTGTTTTTGACAAAGCTGACGTAGGTTTAACAATTTCATGCTTATCCTGTAGAGAAGCTCCACTCCAGTGGGGAGTTCATTGGTGTGAAGTGAAAAGTTGCGGCGAGGTAGATAAAGTAAAGTGTTGGTACTTGACCATCCTTGCTTGACACTAGTTTGCACTTGTATTTGCTGTGTGACAGATCCATTATTTGAGGATCACAGCTAGTGTGTCATTGTACAGCAGAAGGATCAAGCTGAGTCTCTGCAGGCAGGCAGATTTGAGGAGAGTCCTCCATAATCTTTCCCTGCTGATAGAGTTGAAGGGCTTTGTGAGGTCAAAGAAGGGCAGGTAAAGCTTTGCATTTATTGTGGTCTCGGCTCATGTCTCTTGAAGGACACAATCCATATTGTCTCTAAGAAGACCCCTTCAGCCATTGAGAGGAGACAATGGAGGCAAATTCTTGCAATGTTCCTCCCTATGGTAGCCGATAGGGAAATACCTCTGCAGTGACCACAATCTGTCTTGTCTCTTTTCTTGAAGGTAGCTACAATTACGGTGTCTTGGAGATCTCTGGCAAGGTACGCCTCTTTCCAGATGAGGACATACATTCATACCACAATGTTTCAATATTTCACAGGGACTCTGTCTGTACCAGCAGTCTTGTTGGTACTCAGCTGTCAAATAGCCTTTTGAGCTTAATGTCAAGCTGGGTTGGGCTAAGATGTTGGGACGGGGAAGGTTGTGGGACGTGGTCAAGGGTACTCACATGAAGGAGTAAGAAAGTGCAAAAGATAATTCTTGGACTCCAGCTACAATACATTACTATAATGAATCTGCAGCATTCTGAGACACAGCAACTACAGAAAAAGCAAGAATTGATTAAGGATTGATAGTATGGCTTTGTGCATGTCTTACAAATTTGGTTGAGTTTTTTGAAGAGGTGACCAAGAAGCTCAATGAAGACAGAGCAGTTGTCTACATGGACACTAACAAAACCTTTGACAAGGTTCAGCATGGTGGATTGCTTAGTAAGATAAATCACATAGGATATAGGAAGATCTAGCCAACTGGATACAAATTGGGTTGACATAGGAGACAAAGGGTAGTGGTAGAAAGTTGTTGTTCAGACTGGAGGCCAATGACCTGCAGTATGCCACAAGGATTGATCTTTGAGGATGTAACAAAACTTATGACTGAAGGTAGAGCAGTGGATGGTTTGGATGTGTTTGGATTTTAGTAAGGCATTTGATAAGGTTCCCCATGGTAGGCTCATTCAGAAAGTACAGAGGCATGGGATTCAGGGAAATTTGGCTGTCTGGATACAGAATTGGCTGTCTAATAGAAGACAGAGGGTGGTAGTAGATAGAAAGTATTCAGCCTGGAGCTCGGTGACCAGTAGTGATCCACAGGGATCTGTTGTGGGACCTATGCTGTTTGTGATCTTTATAGATGACTTGGATGAGCAAGTGGAAAGGTGGGTTAGTAAGTTTGCCGATGACATGAAGGTTGATGGAGTTGTGGACAGCGTGGAGGGCTGTTGTAGGTTGCAACAGGACATTGACAGGATGCAGAGAGGGCAAAGAAGTGGCAGATGGAATTCAACCCAGAAAAGTGTGAGGTGATTCATTTTGGAAGGTCGAATTGGAATGCAGAATACAGGGTTAATGGCAGGATTCTTGGCAGTGTGGAGGAACAGACGGATCTTGGGATCCATGTCCATCGATCCCTCAAAGTTGCCAGGGTTGTTAAGGTGTATGATTGTTGGCCTTCATTGGCGGGGGATTGAGTTTAAGAGCTCTGAGGTTATGCTGCAGCTCTATAAAACGCTGGTTAGACCACACTTGGAATATTGTGTTCAGTTCTGGTCACCTCATTACAGGAAAGATGTGGAAGTTTTAGAGAGGGTGCAGAGGAGATTTACCAGGGTGCTGCCTGGACTGGAGGGCGGGTCTTATGAGGAAAGGTTGAAGGTCCTAGGGCTTTTTCCATTGGAGCCCTAGAAAGATGAGAGGTGACTTGATAGATGTGTACAAGACGATGATAAGCATAGATAGAGTGGATAGCCAGAGACTTTTTCCCAGGGTGGAAATGGCTATTACAATGGGGCATAATTTTAAGGTGATTGGAGGAAGGTGCAGAGGAGATGTTAGAGATAGGTTCTTTATGCAGAGAGTGGTGGGTGCGTGGAATGCACTGCCAGCGGTGGTAGTAGACTAAGATACATTATGGACATTTATACGACTCTTGGATAGGTACATGGATGATAGTAAAATGAAAGGTTAGTAAATCTGTGGATGACATCAAAATTGGTGATATAGTGAACTGTGATTGAAGGTTATCTAAGAGGACAATGGGATCTTGATCAACTGGACCAGAGAGCCAAATGATGGCAGATGTTTAATTTAGATAAATATGAGGTGTTGCATTTTGGTAAGACAAACCAGGGTAAGACTTATACAGTTAATGCAGGGCCTGGGGACCGTTGCTGAACAAAGAGACCTGAGGTGCAGGTACGTAATTCCTTGAAGGTGGCATTACAAGTAGACAGGGAGGTGCAGAGGCATTTGGCACGCTTGCCTTTATTGGTCAGTGCATTAAGTATAGGAGCTGGGATGTAATGTTATGGCTGTACAAGGCATTGGTAAGGCCACATTTGGATTATTACATACAGTTCTAGTTGCCCTGCTATAGGAAGATGTTAGCATGATAGGAAGACTGGAGGGTTTGAATTATAAGGAGAGGGTGGATGGGCCTGAACTATTTTCCCTAAAATGTAGTGGGATTGGTGGGGGTGGGAGGTGGAGGGTGACCTTGTAGAGGTTTATAAAATCATGAGCAGCATGGATAAGGTGAATAGTCACAACCTTTATCCCAGGATAGTGGAGTTCAAAACTAGAGGGATAGGTTTAATGTGAGGGGAAAACCTTAAAAGGGACCTGAGGGGCAACTTTTTCACACAGAGGTCAGTTTGTCTGTGGAATGAATTGCCAGAGGAAGTGGTAGATGCAGGTACAGTTTCGACATTTATAAGGCATTTGAACAGGAACATGGATAGGAAAGGTTTAGAAGGATTTGGGTCAAATGCAGGCAAATGGGACTAGTTCACTTTAGGACGCCTTGTCGGTAGGAAAGCCAAAGTTACAGAAAGTGACAACAATACTGCCCAGCCATCATTCAGTGCCTGGGAAAATGTCTGTAAAGGTGCATATCGCCAGTTCCTGTGCCCACGGGACCTGGGTTTGAACATGTAGCATCAGAACAACAGCAATGATTTGTTAAGGAATACTCACCTGATTCTCAATCCCTCCTTTCTTGCCTCTGTCATGTAAGGAAGAGAGTTCTGTTGATTGAGTGTCAGTAATATGTTTTGTTGTTATAAAGGTGGGGCATTTGATGGAACGCATTGTCTTCAGACCTAGAATGTGAGCTCAACAAGTTTCACCGCTTCCTCAGTGTTAGGTTACTATTACTGGCCAGAAAAATTGACTGCTTTCACTAACGTCTAATTCAGCAAGTTACAAACCAAGCCTTTTAAAAGGCTGCATGGTCATACTGACACACCCTCCCTCAAAGTTTCTCAGCTAAATGTGCTGTCTCCCTGTTTTTGTCCATTACCACATTAGGTCAGGCATCCATCATTGGCTGGCTTTCAGACAAGGGCATTCTGCACTCCTGAGTCTGTGTATGTACAGGGGAAGGAGAGGAGGAACCATTGGACTATCATGAGAGAAGTACATTGCAATTTGCTCCAATTCACCTTGTATTTCTTCTGTGATTTGTGTGAAAGGGAACATTTTCTGAACCTGGCCTTGTGGAATACTGTTGTGTAAACTTGGGGTATGCACTGTTCTCAGAATGTGTCAACGCAAATTTAAACATTGGGAAAGCCACTTACATTGCATGCCTGAGCTTTCAATATGACCTTCAGCTGAATAAGGCTGACATTGAACTATTTGTCTCCTACACTCATTTGGAAGGGCGTTTGGAGTGTCGTCTCCAATAGGTGCTCTGATGTCGCTATCACTCGCTTCTCACTACCCCACCAAAATATTACACACCAAGCGTCATAGTGCTTTGTACATTCACAAACCTGCACCTCAGTTATAGCCAGGATCCTATTTTTGCTATTTTAAACTAATCTTATGATTTAAGGCGATGATTGCTGGTGGTAATGAGGGGCTTGGGTGTGTGCAGAATGAGGGGTCCAGAATCAGGATGAACACCTGTGCATATGATTTCTCACTCTAGCCTTCTGCACCCTGATGAAAAAATTCATTTTAATGTTTATAACCTGGAACCTTTGTGGCTGAAGTAAAAAGATGCAGTTAAATTGTTCCTAACAAACGATTATTTTCTAAAATGTGCTTTTCTTTAATTTGAAGCACCGTGAAATAAAAATAGCAACAGACATTAATGGCCCTCCCAGATGACTACTCTTTCTTTGAACCCTAGATGACATGGTTGGGCCCTAAATTGTTTGAAATCCTTCTGGTAAATTAGAGATTCAATCAGTAAATCTCCCAACAGTTTATGTATGAGTTGTAAAGCTTTACTTGGGAAATCTCTTTGTTCACCATTATTGTTTCCTTCTCTCTCTGACATTTTAATCAGTTGTACACACTTCTAAAGGGATTAACCCCATCCTTCGAAAAACCTTACTTTCACTGCTATGCTCAAGCACCTCAGAATCTTGTGATTGGTCTTGTTCTAATTATTAAAAACAGCAGGAAATTTGTCTTTCAATCGTGTTTGAGATACAAAGTGTTTTTTAAGTCAGGCAACACACAATATGGGTTTTCTGCATCCTTCATAAAAGAGGTCTTGTGCTCTTTTAAATGAAACAAAAGAATGTTTCATAGCTTTGGATAAAAGCTTAAAGAACTGAGGAGCTTGTGGGAGATTTGTTTCTAATGTTATTGTGATCTTCTGAAAAAAACAATTAATCAAATCCCCCTTGGCCAATCAGATTGTTTGCACTCATCTTCTTCATCTCTTTAATACTGGTAGGTATTTGTCCATGCAGCCCTGTCTGCTCAAGGGATGATCCCTGTACTGGAATGGGTAGGCTTGAATCTTGCGCAGCTTTGAACCTGCACATCCACTTATCCTACCAAAGTAGATAGCTTCACATTTTTTCCACGATACATTCCATCTTCCATATTCTTCCCCATTCTCTAAGCCTGTCTAAGTCTTCCTGAAGTCGTTTTACATTTACCTCTCAATACATTCCCGCTTGGTTCTGTATCATCTAAAAATTAAGAAATGTTCCATTTAGTCTCCACATCCAAATCATTGTCTATTGCACACAGCTGGAGCTCAGGCAAGGATCCTTGTGGTACCCCACTACTTACAGTCTGTCAATGTGAGAATGACACATTAATCCCTATATCTGTTTTCTGTCTGTTAACCAATCATTAATCAATACCAATAAATTACTTCTATCCCATGTGTTTTAATCCTTCTAACCAGCCTACTGTGGAGTATTCTATCAAGGGCAGCCTGAAAATCTATTTATACTATGTCCATGAGCTCCTCTTTATCAATTTTGTTAATAATATCTTCAAGGAGGTCCGACGAGTTCATCAAAAACAATTTCATCCTTCCAAATCCGTGCTGTGCCCAAATATAGTTTTAGCAACCAGGTGTCTACTTTTCCATCCTTTCTAACAGATTCTAACACTTTCCTACCACTGATGTAATGTTAACAAGTCTGTAGTTTCCTGCTTTTCTTCTCTCTCCTTTCCGAAAGAGTGTGGTGACATTTGCTACCTTCCAAAATCATTCCAGAATTTATAGAATTTTGGAAGAGGATCACTAACGCATCAACTATCTCTACACCCACCTCCTTCAACACTCTGGGATTTTCCTTCAACACTCTGACTTTCAGATCCTGGACTGTTAGCAACTTTCCGTCCCAATAACTTATCCAGTACAATTGCCTTCAACCCCTCATTCTCCCTAGTTACTTGGATCTCTAGTTCTGAGAGATTTCTTGTAAGAAAGGAGAAGGGCCTCTATGTTGAGGCACCCACAAAGGATGGTGCTGGAGCTAGTGCAGACAGCTCTGATGATCAGAGAGATGCTTCTTCCAGTAGTGGAGCAGGAGTCCCCAGGACAGACATTGGGTAATTTTGAATCATAAAGTATTCAAAAATGAATGTCTGCACATGGGAAGCTGCTGGGACGTCACCTCAATGTAGGTGGTTGTTTCTCTATGTAGGCAGGGTCTGTTCTAACATGTATAAGATCCCAGTGATCTGGTAAAATGACCATTAAAAGGCCAATGGATTGGAGTAATTGACCATCTCTCTTTGGGTATTAATGCCGATTATTATATCTCACGGCAGTGGGAACACATCAGGCTTCCCACCCAATGCTATCTGCTGCTACTTTACCACTTCTCCCACCTCCCAGCTGATCGCTAAGGGACTGATAATGTCCCAGTCCATACCTTAAGCGGCAAAAATAATTCAAAGAAAATAGAAACTATGAGAAGCAGCAAAAAATGGGAGTATGTTTCTCCATTTACAGAATATCAGTGCTTCGCACATCCATATAGTGTTCCACGTTTATTTTAATTTTTTATGGGATGAAGGTATTGCTGGCTAGGCCGGCACTTATTGCGCATTCCTGTTTGTCCATATGGTAGTCAAAAGTGAACTGCTTTGCTATTGCTTTGGATTTACATGTAGGCCAGTCCAGGTGAGATTGCCTTTGCTAAAATGCATTAGTGAACCAGATGGGTTTTCAATAACAATCAGAAGTAGTAAATGGGTCACTATTAGATTATCTCTTTTAATTCCAGACCCTCTAAACCGAGTTCAAATTTTACCATCTGCCACGGGGAAATTCAAACCCACGGACCCAGACCGACCTGAAATCTCAGCTTTCCTGCTCCTCTGATGCTGCCTGGCCTGCTGTGTTCCTCCAGCTCTGCACTTTGTAATTTCTGACTCCAGCGTCTGCAGTTCTTGCTATCTCCGCTGCCCCGGAACATTAGCCTAGGTTCTGAATTATTAATCAAATGACATTGCCACTAGGCCACTGCCTCCCCAAATATTCTGGCCCATGTCAACTGAATTTGCAGAATTCATCCAAACGAGGGACTACGTTCAGTGCTATGAGAGAAGGGAGGTGAAAAACAAGCTCAAACCCCAACCCTAATCATGGTCCATGAGTCCTCCTGACAAGGGGATGTCAGGTGATAATGGGATTTAGCTCACCCTTGTACATGCCACTTTCAAACTATGATCTTTCTGGTCTGCATAGCACAGTTCCTCACCTGAGAAACAACTTGTATTTGATAAGTTATTCAAATTAACTTTTTACAATATTGGATACATTTGAACTAGTTATTGGAATTTGGAGACATTAATGTTTTGGTCAAACTTTGGAAACTTGAACCAAAAACAAAAATCGCTGGAAAAACTCAGCAAATCTGGGACCATCTGTGAAGAAAAAGCAGAACCCTTCTTCAGAACACTTGACCTTTGTTTTTAGTTTTGGCTTCAGTTTTTGTTACTTGGCTAAGTCATACCTCATTATTTCTTCATGCTATTTTGTAATCCTTAACTAAACAAGCTCACTCTTCATTAAATGAACAGATTCAGTCACTCAACTTGATTATCTAGTTCTCAGAATGGTAATCTCCAGTTCATGAATTGAGGAAATCTCTCTGGAAATGAGGAAGACAAGCTAACTGCTTACAGTCAGAAATTGTTGAAATTATTGATGATGAAGCACTGTACATGGACATTGACAACCATTTTAAAAATTATTTTCCTTTATTAATTTGCCACTTTGTTCGCCTTTTTTCTCCCTCTGCTGAAAATGCTGACTTGCTGCAGTTCTAAGGATGTTAATCACCTCCAACACTTCACTAGCGATTCTTCAACTGTCAGCATTACCCCGAGCACTTATAGAACATAGAACATTACAGCACAGTACAGGCCCTTCGGCCCTCGATGTTGTGCCGACCTGCCATACCAATCTGAAGCCCATCTAACCTACACTATTCCCTGTACGTCCATATGCTTGTCCAATGATGACTTAAATGTACTTAAAGTTGGCGAATATACTACCGTTGCAGGCAAAGCGTTCCATACCCTTACTACTCTCTGAGTAAAGAAACTACTTCTGACATCTGTCCTATATCTTTCACCCCTCAATTTAAAGCTATGCCCCCTCGTGCTCGCCGTCACCATCCTAGGAAAAAGGCTCTCCCTATCCACCCTATCTAACCCTCTGATTATCTTATATGTCTCAATTAAGCCACCTCTCAACCTTCTTCTCTCTAACGAAAACAGCCTCAAGTCCCTCAGCCTTTCCTTATAAGACCTTCCCTCCATACCAGGCAACATCCTAGTAAATCTCCTCTGCACCCTTTCCAAAGCTTCCACATCCTTCTTATAATGCGGTGACCAGAACTGTACGCAATACTCCAAGTGCGGCTGCACCAGAGTTTTGTACAGCTGCAGCGTAACCTCCTGGTTCCGGAACTCGACCCCTCTATTAATAAAAGCTAAAACACTGTATGCCTTCCAGTGGATAAACTTCAAAAGACAAAATGGTAGAGCCTGATCCTGTTCCTTTCCCAACACTGACATAGGAGCATCGCTGACAAGGGTCTCTCAAAGACAATCAGGAGTAACTGATCTTATCCCCCTCCTAAAGGCAGTCATAACACCTATATTGGTGGAACGGCTGGAATCAGCTAATTTGGCACATGCTGGATATAAAACCTGAAGGCCTCCTGATTGTGTCATTTAACTACTCACAACATAGCTCCACAATCCCACAATTGACACATACATTAGAGAGTAGTCTAGCTTTCAAGGTAAAGATGGAAAAATCAAACTGCTGTGTTAGTGTTAGGGAAAGTGATAAAAGAGCCTCAAGCTGTTTATTCTATGAGGGCAACTGTTTGGGTACAACAGAATAGAAATGAATGACAATTAGAGTTTGCACAGTGTTGCTTGCTAAAGGACAAAGTGCACAGATCTGGGCCAACAGAACCAGCACTTTCAAGTGAATATTGGACAAACATAGAACTGAAAGGCGAGAATATCTTTCCAGCCCAAACAAAGCTGTTCACATCCATTCCTGAAATGGGGGCTATTAGCTTGTTCTTTCTCCCAGAATAAATGTGTTTATCCCTCATATTAAGAATATCAACAGGAAAATGAATATCAGTTTGCAGGAATGAATTTGGAGTGTTTTGTTTTGAAAATATGAGAATAAGACATTACCTTCTAAGAGCAATTCTTTTTCGTATATTTTCTCCTCGATGCGATCCTTGGAGATTCCCATAGCAACACTATTTACTTGGAGAATGTGAGTAAACTTGGTCAAGTTGCAACATTTTCAGCTGGTCAGTAAAGTTTGGAGAAGCTGAGTTTCCTGAAACAGCGAGAGCTGTGATTGGAGAAACATTGAACACCATGGGAGCTATCAGTCAGTGATCATGGGTTGATCCTAAACAGGAAGGAAAATTTGAGCTGAAATCCATGGGGAATGAAAGAACTGGAGACAGGTGGCTGAGCAAAGACAGATGTCTCTGAAAGAAAATCTTTGTAAATATATGATTAAAACAATAAAAAGAGAAAGGGAGGGTGATGAAAGTAGATAGGATAAAGCAAATCAGCAGAAATCATGTTAAAGAGGAAGAGAATTTCTTCATGATTGAAGAATGCTAAAATCAAAAGCCCAAGTATATATTCATTCTACTAACTAAATGGTTCAGATACATTAATTACCAAACTGTGTCTCAGGGGGTATTGCACACACAGCCAAATACAATGAGTGAAATAAGACCATAAGGTACAGGAGCAGAATTAGGCCATTCAGCCCATCAATTCTGCTCTACCATTTGATCATGGCTGATATGATTCTCAACTAGTCTCCTTGCTATAGGAAGGATGTTGTGAAACATGAAAGGGTTCAGAAAGAATTTACAAAGATATAGCCAGGGTTGGAAGGTTTGTGTGACAGGATCAGGCTAAATAGTCTGAGGCTATTTTCCCTGACGTGTCAGAGCCTGAGGGGTGGCCTTATAGACGTTTATAAAATCATGAGGGCCATTGATAGGGTGAATAGCTAAAGTCTTTTCCCCAGGGCGGGGGAGTCTAAAACTAGAGGGCATAGGTTTAGAGTGAGAGGGGAAAGATTTAAAAGGGACCACAGGGGCAACCTTTTCACAAAGAGGGTGGTGTGTGTGTGTGGAATGACATACCAGAGAAGATAGGGGAGGCTGGTACAATTGCAACATTTTAACTTCATCTGGATGGGCATATGAATAAGAAGGGTTTAGAGAGATATGGACCAAATGTTTTTAAATGGAACTAGATTCATTTAGTATATCTGTTTGGCATGGATGAGTGGGATCATGCTGTATATCTCTATGATTCTATGACTCTATAACATCATTCTTTGGCTTCTCCCTGTAATCTTTCATCTGCTTACTAAGCAAGAACCTATCTATCTGTCCTAAATACACTCAATGACTTGGCCTCTACAGCCTTCTACGACAATGAGTTCCACAGATACACCATCCTTTGGCTGAAGAAATTCCTCCTCATTTCAGTTATACGGAGTTGTCCCTTCACTCTGGGGCAGTTTCTTCAGGTCAGAGTATCTTTTATTAATGGAAACACCTTCTCCATCTCCATTCTATCCAGAAATTGCAATATTCTGTAAGTTTTAATCAGATCCCCCCCTCATCCTTCTCACCTCCATCTTGTACAGGCCCATTTGGTCTATATCCCTTTAAACTCTTCCTATTCATATGCCAGTCCAGGTGGGTTAGAGGTCCTACATGTTACATTTTCTCTGTAGGACCATTTCACCAAAGTTTACTTGTGTTTCTTTCGGTCTGTTGACATTATTTACACTTAGTTATAATACATGGCACTTTGCTGTAAAAGCAAGTTTAAAAGCAATATTCTAATTTTGTACATGTGGTATTCTGCCAAGCAGTGGTGTTGGCCACAAATGCAGCTATGTAATAAAGGCTAAGCTATCCCTTGTTTTCTTATATAGTAAAACAAACAACTGTGCATGCTGCAAATCTGAAACAAAACAGAAATTGCTGGAGAAACTCAGCAGGTCCAGCAGCAGAGTTCTGAAGAAGTGTCACTGGACTCAAAGCATTAACTCTGGGCTTTCTCTACATAGGTCTGCTGAGTCTCTCAAGCAATTTCTGGTTTGGTTCACTTTTTTAATTGCTTACTGTTCTTGCAAAGTGACTTAACAAACTAGGATACACAGCATCCCCTCCACTTAGAATCCCTACCATGTGGAAGCAGGCCATTCAGCCCATACCAATCCTCCAAAGAGAATCCCACCCAGACCCACCCCTCTATCATATCCCTATAATCCTGCATTTCTCATGGCTATCCCACCTAGCCTGAACATCCCAGGGCAATATGGGTAGTTTAGCCCAGTCAAACCACCTAACCTACACATCTTTGGGCTGTGGGAGGAAACTGGAGTACCCAGAGGAATCTTTGCAGTCACGGAGAGAACATGCAAAGTCCACATGGCAAGTTGCCCAAGGGTGGAATTGAACCTAGGTCCTTGGCACTGTGAGGCAGAAGTGCTAACTACTGAGCCACCTAGCCACTGTTAATGCCAATGTTTCCTAGTCTCTCATCTATTAAAATATGTTCAGTGTTTCTAGTTGACCTAGTAAAGTGGATAACTTCGCACTGCCAGATAATCCATTCAATCTAATATATTCTGCCCATTCACCTAAATTGACAGGGAAATTAGGATGAAGCAAGCTGTGCAAGATATTTAATAAGCCTAATTTAGATGAGAGTTTGAATGGCATCCACCTTGTGCACTTAGATAAACTAACAAGAGCTGAGCGACAAACAAGATTGTATTCAGTGGAATGCAAACCTTCTGCCAGAACACATTCTATTCCCAACTGTGCTGAGCGAGGGAAAGATAATCACTGGGAAGAGTTAATCATTTATAACACCTCACATTGATATCACTGAAAAACAGTAACAGTATACTTTTTCTCACACATCGCTCACTAAGAAATACCACATTTATATAAATCAGTTTGTACTCACTTATTATTTGATAGTTTAATTTGGGGAAATTAAAATATTCCAAGAGATATTTTAGTACTGTCTAAAATCAGAATAAATTTGTAATCCAAAATTAATTTTGTGATGTGGGGTTGGTTAGTTCAGAAGTCTGAAGTGACACTGATGGTACAGTTTCAATCCCTCTGATAGGAGCTGGGTAGTTCATATCGGGGCTGTTTCCTTACACATAACGTAGCGTGGTCCCCCTAGAAAACTCATTTGATCCTAAACATTAATTCTGTTTCCATCTCTCCACAGATTCTGCCAGACCTGCTGAGTTTTTCCTGCATTTTCAGATCTGCAGCATCCGTAGCATTTATATTACGGTTACATTTTACTTTTGTTCTGGACATTGAAATGAAAAGGGAAGTGTGACGTGTAAATGGTGAAAAATCTGAAATGAAATGGTGTAAAATCTGAAATGAAATGCTGGAAATCCTGGTCGAAGTGAGGAGGCGGGCATTGAGGAGCGTATTGGTTTACTGAAAGCTGAGGGCGGCAGGAGGTGAGAACTCACTCACTGTTAATTGCTCATCGTTTGGTTCCAGTTGAAGAATGGTCGGAAGAAGCTGAGTTAGAAAATCAGCGGCTCTCACCGACTTCTCTGTGAAACTGAGCTGGCAAAATGGAAGGTTTTGTTTTCAAGAGTAGACAAGAATTTGAATATCTGGGAATAATGCGTTTTGGGAAGTCTGCACGGTAAATTTGCTGAAAGCATTTGGACAGGGATGCGATCTGCAAAGTTGCAAAATGGAAATTTAATGAATTAATTTGCAATTTCTTTCTTTTTTGTAGTGCGCGTAGATTCAGATTCCTCACTGTTGCGCTGTTCACTTTACAGGCGGTGAGGATTGAGGCTGGTAAGTAGTGAAAATAATATTTCGTGACTTGGAACTCTGTTAAACAGTTATCGAGAGCAGTCGATTACTTCTTTTGTTATTGATCTTCAGGAACATCCTTTAGATGTTGTTTGGTCAGTTTCAGGCTGCGAAGGTCAAAATTGTGAAGATACATCAGAGTCCGTGGCTCAGGAAGCTGTGGAGAAGACCCACGGATTTGCTTTAAAGCATTTCAACCAATTCACCAAACAGGCTGAAGATCGAAAGGCCAGGCGTGGGGAAGAGATTATACCGTTCATTGGGCTGACCGACAGTGAGTGAGAGCTACTGCACACACCGGGCTGGACTGCCTTTCTGTACAGTCCATAGTTACAGCTGTTTGAAATTGTTAGCTACTAACAAGCCTAATGTTTAGATGCCGCCCACTTCCTATTATCTGCTTTAGAACGGTTCATAATGAGCGGTACAAAGTGAATGGTTGGAGGTAACGCTACAAGATAGGGATAAAAATCGTAAACTTGACCTGACTCCAGCTTCAGTCTCTGTCTCTCCCTCCTACAATGAATTAAATCTTCAATAATCTCTCTTTAGTTTTTTAATCCTTATCCAAACAAATCAGTCTTTACTGAGTAAACACACAGCACTCATTGGGTTTTATTGCCATCCAAACAGGGATGACCTGCTGTGTGAGGGAAGTTCAAGAGAGAACATCGCTCCTGAATCATAACTGGCGATTCAATTTCCCTTGTGTCCTTTTTGTTCTGCTTACAGCTGTTTTAATACATTTGATCCGCTAAACCCGCTAACGGGATAAAAAATGTTATAAATTAGGTCTATTAAGAGAATTAAGACCGTGTGTGAATTTGATTATCAAGTACCAGGAGGCATAGGGTCACTGAACCTAATCGAGACCGGAAGAAATTTGTGCAGAATTAGACCATTCGGTCCATCAAGTATGCTCCGCCATTCGATCATAGAATCCCAACACAGTAAATAGAGGACATTTCGCTCATCAAGTCCATACCGACCCTCTGAAGAGCAACCCACAGAGACCCCTACCCTGTGCGTACACCTCGGCATTTGAAATGCCTGACCCACGTAGCTGCACATCCCTGGAAACTGTGGGGCAATTTAGCATGGCCAATCCACCTGAGCTGTGAGCCAGCAGTTCTAACCACTGAGCTACCAGAGCTGGTATGTTTCTTCACACCATTCTTCGGCCTTCTTCCCATGATTTTTGATCCCCTCACCAATCAAGAATCTGCCTAACCATCTACCTGTATATCTGTCTATCTCTGTCTTAAATACACACAATGACGTGGCCTCAAAGGCCCACTGTGATATTGAGTTTCACAGATTGTTCACCTACTGGCTGAAGAAATTCCACCTCAGTTCTAAATCTTAGCTCTAAAGAGGTGTACCTTCACCCTGAGGCTGTGCTAGTCTTTCCTTCTAGTGGAAACATCTTCTCCATGTCCACTCTATCCAGGCCTCTCAGAACTCTGCAAATTTCAATCAGATTCCACCTCAACCATCTAAACTCCATCAAGTACAGACCCAGAATCCTCAACTGTTCCTTGTATGACACGTTTTTCATCCCTGGGATCATTTTGCAAACCTCCTCAAGAATCCTTCCAAGGCCAGCACATCCTTCCTTACAAAAAGGTTCAAAATTACTCACTATATTCCAAATGGGGTCTGACCAGAGCCTTATACAGCCTCAACAATACATCTCTGCTCTTTTATCCTCGCACTCTTGAAATGAACGCGAACACTGTATTTGCACCTAACTGCCAACTGAAGCTGCATGTTAACCTTATGAGAATCTTGAACTGGGACTCCCAAGTCCCTTTGTGCTTCAGAAATCTAAAACCATTCCCCACCTCCAATTTACCTAGCAAAGTGCATGCCTCACACTTCACCACATTGTATTCCACCTGCCACATTTTGCCCACTGGTCTAGCATGGTCAAGTCCTTCTGCAGCCTCCTCACTTCTTTAACACTGTCCCTCCACCTATCTTTGCATCCTGAGCAGACTTAGCAATAATGCCCCTATTTCCTTCATCTGGATCATTAACATAATACATGAATAGTTATGGTCCTAACAATGACCTCCGTAGAACTCCACTAGTCAGCAGCTGCCATTCTGAAAATGACTCCTTTATCTCTATCTTCTGCTTTCTGCCATTCAGCCAATCCTCTACCTATGCCAGTAGCTTGCCTCTAACACCATGGCTGTTATTTTATTTAGCGTGGTCCTGTGCAACACCTTGTCAAAGGCCTTCTGAAAATCAAAATAGATTACATCTACTGTCTCTAATTTGTCTAACTTGCTTGTTACCTCCTCGAAGAATCCTAATAGATTTGTCAGGGATGACCTCCCCCTGATACAGCCCTATATTAGCACTTCCAGGTACTGCTTTGCTGTGATGCTGATTGCAAGGATGTCCTCCCAGTCTGCTTCACTGTGATGACAACTGCAAGGACACAATTCCCAGACTCTTTAATTTCAAAACCATATTTTATTCATAAAAATATCTATAGTATATATACAAAGTCACACGCAGTTCGGTTCTGTACAGTGGCATATCAAAGAAATGAACAAACATTGAATTTGACTTTCTCCAAACAAACCATCTGTTTCACATACAGGACTATATTTATATGCATTTGAGGCACCAGGAAGGTCCAATAACTGAACAAACCCCCATTTAACTTTAACAGGAAGACTTCAGACAATGGTCTTTCCCTGCTGTGTCTTGGCGGCAACTGCCGCAAGCTTTAGTGTGTCCTTCAGCACATTGTCCTGGGCCTTGAAATGTGCCAGTCTACAACAGTGGAGATCAACTCGTTGTTCTGGAAGACCAACAAGTTTTAGGAAGATTAAAGAGCATCTTTCACCAAGTTGATGGTCAATGTTTAGTCTCAGTGTGCGTGCTGGGGAACAGACCATAAGGCACAGAGTGCTGTGTCATGGAGCTGCTCGAGATGAACCTCGACGAAAACCACTGCATCTTTCTCCAGACTTTCCTTTGCAAAGACCCATTCCAGAAGGAGACAATGTGACCAACTCAAAAGCTGTACAGCTGCTTCGAGGGCAGAGTGTGGTGGCATGACCAACCAGGTGTAAGTGAAGGACCTTACAGGTAGTGCCCTTCTCACCACCAGCCAAGCCATGTCTTGGTATTTGTTGAAAAGTTCTGGTAACGAGATATTCTGCCAAATGACTTTTGACAGTCTGCTCGGGGAACCATGCAACAGGATCCATCCTCACTTTTACCTGCAGAGTCTCAAGGACACTATGTGCCGACCATTTCCTGATCGACTTGTGGTCAAAGATGTTTTTCCTTGCAAATTTCTCCACAAAAAGCTGGTGACATGGAACGGTACAACTACTTGGAGCATTCTGTAGTGCCAAGGCCAGTCCCATCCTTCACAACAGTGGGGACAGGTAGAACCTCAGTACATAGTGATGCTTGGTGTTTGCATACCGATGATCTACACACAGCTTGATGCAGCCGCACACAGAGGTGGCCTTCAGGATGAAGATAATGTTGAGTATGTTCTTCCCCCTTCTTATCCAGAGTTTTCTACATGTAATCCCTGCAGACATGGTCCATCTTAGGCTTCCAGGCAAAGTGGAAGATGACTTGGGTGACTGCAACAGTGCAGTTTCAGGGAATGGGCCAAACATGTGCCTTGTACAACAGAGAGAGTGCCTCATACCTGATGACCACGTTTTTACCCGCAATGGAGAGGAAGTGGTGCTCCCAAGAGACCAGTTTCTGCTTTACCTTGGCAATGTGCTCCTCCCAATATTTTGCACATACCCTTGCCCCTTCGAACCATAATCCCACTGTATTCAGGTAATCTGTCCCAATGATGAAGGGGATAAAGTGTCAGTCAACCCAGATCCCAAAAAACATGGCCACAGTCTTGCCTTGATTTACCTTGGCTCCCAAGACCAGTTCAAACTAGTCATCAATACTCATGAGTCCGCACACTGTCAGCAGATCCGAGCCGAAAACTGCGACATTGTCCATGTATAGGGAAGCTTTGACCTGCAGGCCTCCACTACCTGGATTAGTCACCCCTCTCAGGCTTGCATCCTTCCATTGGACTCAGCAAAAGGCTCTATGCAACAGACACTGACTGCAAGTAATTTAAATAAATGAGAGGTGCTTCATTTTGGTAGGGAAAATCAGGGCAGGGCTTATACACTTAATGGTAAGGTCCTGGGGAATGTTGCTGAATAAAGAGACCTTGGGTTGCAGGTTCATAGTTCCTTAAAAGCGGAGTCACAGATAGACAGGGTAGTAAAGAAGGCATTGGTATGCTTGCCACTATTGGTTGGTGCATTGAGTATAGGAGTTGGGAGGTCATGTTGCAGCTGTGCACGACATTGTGAGGCCATTTTGGAATACCACATTCAATTCTGGTCCTCCTCCTGTAGGAAAGATGGTGTTAAACTTGAAAGGATTCAGAAAATATTTACAAGGATATCATCAGTTTTGGAGGATTTCAGCTATAGGGAGAGGCTAAATAGGCTGGGGATATCTTCCCTAGAGTGATGGAGGCTGAAGGGTGACCTTGTAGAAGTTTGTAAGATCATAACAGACATAGATAAGGCAAATAGTCAAGGTCTTTTCCCCATGGTAGGGAATTTCAAAACTAGAAGGCATAGTTTTAAGGTGAAAGGGGAAATATTTGAAAGGGAACTAAGGGGGAACTTTTTCAAGTAGAGGGTGGTGAGTCAATGGAATGAGCTGCCAGAGGAAGTGGTGGAAGCTGGTACAATTACAACAGTTAAAAAGCATCTGGATGGACATAACAATAGGAAGGATATTGGCCAAATGCTGGCAATGGGAATAGATTCATTTAAGATATATGGTCAGTGTGGAAGAGTGGAATCGAAGGGTCAGTTTCCATGCTGTACATCTCTGTTATTGTATGACATCCTTCCCAGACTGCATCACCATGACACTGATTGCAAGGACACATTTGCCAAAGTGCTTCAATTAAATCTACTTTTTGATCACTTGCTGCATTTGGTATGTCCATGCTTTACGTCTTGATGTGCCACTTGGGTGCATATTGTAGAATTTTGACAACTTATTAATTAAATTATTAATTAAAATTAATTAAATAATTAAAGATTAGTTTTAACATTCCTATCTCAGAACGAATCCAATTGCAGTCCTGCTTCAGAATTTTTCACCAATAATCATAGAAACATTTTCCGTTTATATAGTGCCACTCATGGACTAAAGGCATTTTAAAGCATTGTCCAGCTAATTAAGTAGGTCTGAAGTGTAACAATTGTTGTAATGTGGGGGATGCAGCAGCCATTTTGGCAAATAACAAGTGCTAACAAACATGAATAGTCAGATATAATATGGTCAGAGTGTGGCCTGGAGTTTTGTCTGTATTTGCATCCAAAATCTATGTTTGATTTGCATAGAACTGAATTATGTCCTTGAATAGACCATTTTGATAGTTCTAGCTGTAAGTGACTTATACATGATTACAGTACTCGCAGTATTGACAACATCTTATCCATCAGACTATTAGTTCAAAGGAATCACTGAATGAATTGACCATAATTCCAACTATTCCCCTCCTACTGTGGTAAAATCAGAAAATGCTGAAATAACTCTTCTCCGATGTGCAGAGAGAAATGTGTTCATGTTCCAAATTAATAACCTGTCATACACTCTTAAGACAAAAAGAAGAAATGCATTTATGTGAGTTGGCATTTCACTTTGCTGTGATTGTTTATAAAGGTTAATGATAGTTTTAAGATCAGGTCCATAATAATAAGGTTGTAAGACTATTCTTTAGTTCAACTTGACATTGGTAAAATAGATCAGTTTTTTTGGGTTCAATGTTTGTGTCAAGGGGGAATTCCAGAATACTATGTGATGTTGTTGAAGGATGGATTTTGGCCAGTGTAGCAGGGAGAATACTCTTGCTCTTGCTCTTCTTCAAGTAATGCCTCAGGTATTTTACATCCATCAGAAAATGTGGATAGAACTTCAGCTTAACATTTCATCTGGAAGGTGACATCTCTTGTCACCTCCTTCAGCAGTGCACTGAGGTATGTATTTGGACTAAACTTTCAAACATCTGGATGGCCTTTAAATCCACAACAGTTTAAGTGAGAGGCAAATGCACTACCACTGACCCACAGTTACCACCAAAATGTTCTTTATAAACCACCAGACCCACCATATTGAAACAGCAAGTGAAAAAAAGTTAGTGCAAATGGGACACAGTTACTTGTGCTTTGTGGAGCAGATTGCTAGGGCTGTAGGCGGCATGTTCCCTAGGCCATAGTTTGGATTTGTTTGAACTAAATTGTTGTCTAATTCATCAACAGCAAATATTCAACATACACTCAGTCGTTTTTTTTACTTTAGAAAGGTATTCATTCACCCAATTTCAATTTTACATTTTGGTCCACGTCTCAGGAGTCCAGAACCTGTGGGCATAATCTCAGAGTAGGATAGAGATGGAGAAGAAATTTTTCTCTCAGAAGGTAGTGAATCTATGCAATTCTTTACCACAGAGGGCTGTCAATGCTGTGTTTGAATATTCAAGACAGACATAAGTAGGGAGTATATACTGCGGCCGCTGTGCATTGATGGTGAAGGGTGTTGATGTCAAAGGTGGTGGAAAGGATGCCAATCAAGTGAGCTGTTTTTTTTCTGAGTGGTGTTAATCTTTTTGCATGCTGTTGGAGCTGCACATATTGAGGGATGGTGGACAGACACTAAGGAAGTGGGTTACACGTCATAGAATTCCCAGCCTTTGACCTGCTTATGTAGCCACAGTATTAATATGGCTGATCAATGGAAATCCTTACGATGTATATAATGGGAGCTTCAGTGATGCTAATACTATTGAATATCAAGAGGTGATGAATTGGTTCTCTCTTGTTGAAGGGAGCCATACCTGGAATCTGTGGGGCGCAAATGTTCCTTGTCACATATCAGCCCAAGCTTGGATATTGTACAGGTCCAGTTGTATATGGACATGGTCTGCTTCAGTATCTGAGGAGATGTGAATGGTCCTGAACATTGTGTAGTTATCAGAAAACATTCCCACTTTTGACTCTTTGATGGAGTGAAAGTTATTGATGAAAGCAATTGAAAATATTTGGGTTTAGGATATTATCCTGAGGAACTTCTGCAGACATGTTCTGGAGCTGATACAACTTTCTTCCAACAACTACAACCATCTTCTTTTGTGTCAGGTATGACTCCAACTAGTGGAGACCTATCCCCTGATTCCCATTGACAGCAGTGTTGCTGGGTACTATGATGCTTCATTTGATCAATTGCTGCTTTGACATCAAGGGCAGTCACTCCCACTTCACAACTTTTTACCATCTCCCTAATCCAGAGTTGTGATGCAAATTGTAGCCATCGCAGATAAAGTCAATTATTGGGGTTTATAGAAACAGACATATAAACCCATTTTTCAAGAGGCTTGACCATAGTTTGAACTTGCCTAAAATAAATTGTTTAGTTCACCATGGAAATACTCATCATGGTGTACTTTTTATGCTGATTTTTTTTTGCTTCCAGAAGTAGTCACTTGACCGAACTGAAAACACTGGCAGTCAATGGATTAATGACAATACCCTGTCATCTGAACAGAACAAATGATGACATGTCAATGAAATGGTCAATGTGATGACATGTATAACCTGTATGACTCAGTTCTATATTGCATTTAGCAACACAGCCACTGGGTTCAAACTTAGCTCTGCCATTGTTTGCATATATATGTATAGATTTTAATACATATAAATACACAACAGTCACTAAAATTTCTGTTAGAAGTCTTATGTCTGCTGTGATTTTTATCAAATACTTAATTATCAGTTTCAAGTGTTAAGATATAGGACTCAACATTTAATAACATTTTATTTTATGGTTTATTTCTCTTTCCCCAGGTAGCAAGTTGAACAGGAATTGCTGTCAGAATGGGGGTACATGCGTACTTGGAAGTTTCTGCATTTGCCCAAAATACTTCGTGGGGAGAAACTGTGAATATGATGAACGTGTTAGGTAAGATCCATTTTGTTGCTCAGATTTAAGAATTAAACTCATCCCAACTGCTCACTGATGAAATTACAAAGACCAGGAAGGTAGTAGGTTAGATCCCAGCCTATACTGAGTTAGCTGATGCTGCTAGTTCTTTTTTCATTCATGGGATGAGGGTATCGGTGGCCAGGCAGCATTTATTGCCCATCCCTAATTGTCCAGAGGGCAGTTCAGAATCAACCACATTACTGTGGGTCTGGAGTCACATGTAGGCCAGACCAGGTAAGGATGGTAGTTTCCTTCCCTAAAGGGCATTAGTGAACCTGATGGGGTTTTTCTTGACAATTGACAATGCATTCATCGTCATCATTAGACTCTTAATTCCAGACATTTATTGAATTCTATTTCCACCAACTGCTGTGGCAGGATTCGAACCCAGGTCCCCAGAACTTTATCTGGGTCACTGGATTAACAGTCCAGTGATAATACCAATAGGCCATCGCCCACCGCTCCCCCCCCCCCCCCCACCCCCACCAATTTCAATTGGTTGCAGAACTTTGGTTTATGAAATAAAAAATCTCAGAAAATTTAAGAAAGTTAAATGAATGAAAAAAATACAGTTTTGATACATACTGCTTTTCCAGTGACTACTCCTTTCCACCGCTAGTAGAGGTTTGTATGACAAGTAATTAACATTAGAATGTCTATTTGGATGATCCCTAGAGTTCAGGAACAAAACACACGTTGGTACCTGATACAGAGTATCAGACATAGTTAGAGGTTCCTCCACAGTGGGCCAGTCTGACGAAACTTGTCAATGTAATTTATGAAGATTGATCACTTGGGTAAATCCTAAATGATTAACAGCCACCCATGGTACCATATTCCAGGAGAAAACATTTCAGGATTATACTGAACCATTCAAATTTGAAGGATGCCTGGTTTAATGCTTAGTTCTACTGAGTTAGGGACCCTTAGTCCTGGGATCTTAGATGCCTGTTTTACTTCATTCATTCTTCATGTAAATGCAACATAATATTTGCTATTTGTAACACGTTTATTATATATAAAAAAACTCTTGTAATACATGTTGATTATAACATTAAAACTACTATATTAACCTCAGTAAATTTAATAAAATATTATGAAATTTTGTCAATAGCCTGGTTGGTTTTGGCCCCATGAATAAAGGTAACAGATTTCAAAGTCCAGATTTGAGCTGAGTTATCTGATCAACATTTAATTTGCTTTTAATTTGCTATTTGTTTTTACCTGAGGAAACTCCTGGCCAACATTTGTTGCCCATTTCTAATTGCCTTTGAGAAAATGGTGGTGAGGTATCTTCATGAATCATTGTAAGTCCTTGGGTGTAGGAAGGCCTACAGTGCTATTAGAAAGGGAGTTCCAGGATTAGATTTTCCAGGATTTTTGCTGATAATTGCTGATTAGATTGCTGTATTAAGAATGCAATATGGGTAAGGACTATCTAAGTCTGTACCAAGTGTGAATCACTTCACAGTTCAAGAGGTATCAGACTTCTGGAAGTTGTGGGTGGTAGTGTGGTATCAAGTTAACGTTTTAGTTCTTGAGAGGTAGCCTCTACCTTGTACCTAATAATTGTGTGTATGCAGTTATAGTTTCCTGAATAGCGTCCTTTTTGCTCTGACAGGAACTGTGGCAATATTCCGGAAGGAGCATGGGTACCCAAAAATTGTACTTGGTGTAGATGCAGCTTTGGAATCCTGCACTGCATTCAAGGATCACAAGATAACTGTGGTAAGAAGTATGCAATGTCTTGCAACTTGGGCTTTATAGAAATTTCAGTATGAAACCTGTAGTATTGGTATTGATAAACAAGTATCATTACCCTTCATCTGATTTTTATCGCTGATTCACGAGATGTGGGCATTGCTGACCAAACCAACATCTGTTGCCCATTTTTAATTGCCCTTAAGAAGATGGTGGTGAGCTACCTTCATGTTGTCCTTAGGCTGTAGGAACACCTACAGTGCAATTAGAAAGGGATTTCCAGGATTAGCAATTTTGAGCCTTTTCTCACATGCATTCAAATAAATGATTAATATATGTAAACAAGTTTTATGGACTAGAGTTGAGACGAGGATTACAATGTAATCTGATTGAACTATTTAACATAATGAAACGAGTTCACATGATAGCGACTGAATGCTTCTTCCACTGGTAAGGATCTAGAACAAAGAGCAAAGGCTGAACACTTTTAAGTAATTACAGGTTTTTCTGCAATAATGCGTGTTTGTTAATGGAATTGGCTGTAATACAATTGATGAATAATGGATAACAAAGTGTGGAGCTGGATGAACACAGCAGTCCAAGCAGCATCTTAGGAGTACAAAAGCTAACGTTTTGGGCCTAGACCCTTCATCAGAGGGTCTAGGCCCGAAATGTCAGCTTTTGTACTCCTAAAATGCTTCTTGGCCTGCTGTGTTCATCCAGCTCCACAACTTTGTTATCTCGGATTCGCCAGCATCTGCAGTTCCCATTATCTCTGATCACAATTTTAACCACACTGCGAAGCCTCTTCCAGGGATGCCTATCCTGAAGAAGTTACCCTCCTCCCTCCGGACCAACCTCAGGGGATCTCTCTCCCACTGCAACTCTCTTGTCATCTCTTCGGCCTTGAAAAGCATTTCTGATGAAGGGTCGAGGCCCAAAACGTCAGCTATTGTACTGCTAAGATGCTGCTTGGCCCGCTGTGTTCATCCAGCTCCACACTTTGTTATCTCGGATTCTCCAGCATCTGCAGTTCCCATTATCTCTGAGGAATAGTGGACGCTGTTTGGATAATGCAAGCTTTCTACTGTACAATATAGCAATTTCCCTATAAAGCGATTTTCTATGGCGATTTTCTACAGCACAATTTTCTGTAACGTGAGGTTGCACAAGAACTCAATTGTCATGTTATAGGAGAAATACCTGTATCAAAGGTGTGGAATCTCACCAAGTATCAGCTCAGAAAATCACAAGCAGCACGCTGCTAGCATGTATCTGGAAAATATAAAGACATGGAATATTAAAGCGGAACTAAGATGGAAAAATTTAAGGCATACAAAAGGGTAGGTAATGTAAATACACTGCTAATTGTTACTATTTACTTGATTAGACAAGTTGATGTCATCACTAAATTATCATACTCAACTTGTTTTATGGGCTGTGTGAGCCACTAACGTGAAAAGATGTTTACATTTATGTTGTATCTCGCAGAAACTTCCACATTCAAACAGAATCTGTTTGAAATCCATTTCATGCTGTGATCCTCATAGTATAAACTCAGTGCCTTTTTTGTGTTATATAGCTGTGATGAAACTTATTCTTGGGGTAGGAACACAAGGACAGGAGTAGACCACTTAACTTCTCTAGCCTGTTTTTCAATTTGATCCTGGCTGATCTGTGACCTAACTCCATATACGCATCTTTCTCTTTTATTGTTTAATAATGGAGGAGGTGAATTGAGATTATGTGGAGCAATCAGATCTGCATGACTTTACTGATTAGAGGCTGAGGCTCAAGGGACTGAGCAATTTACTCCTGCTCCTAATTCATAGGATCATAATAACTTTGGATAACAAGAATCTGTCAATGTCAGATTTACAACTAATGACTGATCTGGAATTAGTTGCCATTTGTTGCAGAGAGTTCCAAACTTCTACCACCTCCTGTACGCAGGGTTGTGTGTGCCTTTGGAACTTTCTTCCTCACAATGTGGTCCTTGAATATTTTTAAGGTAGGGGCAGATAGATTCCTGTTAAGTAAAGGGTGAAAGTTTATCATGGTAGGTGGGACTCTGGATTTGAGGTTACAACAGATCAGTCATGAACTTATTGAATGATGGAGAAAGTCTGAGGGGCTGAATGGTATATTCCTGCTCCTTGTTCATATGAAATCGGCCATCCTTACCTGGTCTGACCTACATATGACTCCAGACGCACAACAATATGGTTGAGTCTTAACTGCCCTTTAAAACGCCTTCGCAAGCTACTTAATCACAGGCATTTAGAGATGGGCAGCAAATATTTGGTTTTATCAGTGATGCCTACATCTGATAAAAGAATAAGGGGAAATAAACAACGCCTTTTCTTATTCGTATTTTGCCTGCAGATTTTTCTGTAGGTTATTATGTTGAAATGACAGACAGGGAGGGAAGGGGACATGTAAAATGCATTGGGTAAGTGAGTATTGACAGTGTTTGCTCAGATTTTTTTCTTATCCAAAATGTAAATTTATGCTGCTTAATATAAGTTGAAGTAGGTGAACATGGCATTCCCTGATAACAGTTTGTAAAGTTCATCTGAAGAAGAAGAAAGCAATTTCAAATCCTCATTAAAGGAAAAGAAAGAGTGGAATACTCTGTTAAAATGGATACTTCACTTTGGGGTTATTTACATTTTCTGTTTTTAATTTTAGATTTCTTAAATATGTTTGGTAATTTTTGAAGAACATAACTTAACCTGATTTTAAAATCATGTCCGTTATTGAAGAGGACATTATACCTTCTGTTTTATACAGCTTCCTAGGTAAGTTTAACGAGAGGCAGTGAAAATGCTACATTGTCTCCAAGATCTCTGAAACTGAAGAGGGAAAATTTGTCTAATGTTTTGTTTTCATCCAGACTACAGTTCAGTAAAAGTACAGTTCACTGTAAGGTTCAAGGATGTTGGACAAGGATGGATGAAACAATTTGGAGTAATTGGCATTTGGACAATTGTCTTATGAGAACAGCTTGGACAGGTTAGGCTTGTATCTATGTGAATTTAGAAGAGTAAGACATGATTTTGTTGAAGCATATAAACTCTCGAGTGTTCTTGACAGGGCAGATGTGAAGACAGTATTTCCTTTTGTGGAAAGGTTTAAGGGATCATTGTTTAAAAATAAGAGGTCACTCATTTAAGACAGGGAAAATTCTCTCAGAGGTCATGTGTCTTTGAAACTCCCTTCATTGAATAGTGTTGGAAGCAGAGTCCATCAAGTTTGTAAGGCAGAAGTAGGAACATTCTTGATAAGCAAAGGTTGAGAGGTTATCAGTAGGAGGCAGGAATGTGGAGTAATTAGATCAGCTGTGATCTATTTGAATGGTGGAGCCGGGTGGCCTACTCTTGTTGTTGATTCATATATTGGTCCAAGAAGGTAGTTTGGTTAACATTCATCATCATTTCCTGGAAATTAAGGTCAAGAGTTTTTTTTAAAAGAATAATAAGAACTCTGGAGATTTAGCGCATATTTTGTAGATCTTGCCAGTTGGTCTTATTCTCCCCAATTACAAAATAATTAAAATTGTAATTCAGACCCTCTATCAAACAACCATGAGTCTTTACCCTATGGACTGTCACATGAAGTACTGACAAAAAGCAAAAATAAATTATAGAGAATAATGTGTAACATTTTGCAGGTTAGAATTCCTCTCACCTAAAGCTCCATATGTAAGTGTAAAAGTGTACTAAAGTAAGTCAAGCCAAAATGTTACACATAAGGATTTCTTCAATTTGACATTCAGGCTTGAAGATTGTTTTCTATATGCTTAACATTTTAAGTCTTTTCCTTTATACAACAGATATTAGAAGAGACTTAAAAGAAGATCACAAATATTACCAGTTACTCTCAGATAGTTCCCAGCTGCTACCATTCAGATATCTGCTGCTACCAGTGATGTTCCTCAACATGGTATTATTTGGACTATTACCTTACAATGTATGTTCATAAACTGGAACAACATGAGTACATTTACTTCTGTTCTTGGAAAATACAGGGAAATTATTCTTGGTAATGGCTGAGTTAATGTGCAGAATGTATTGTGTTTTATATTCCAGTGGAATGCTTCCATTATTTTCCAATACACTGAAATTTTTTAATTATTAAGTAAGAATTTATGACTTAGGCAGGGGGGCTGCTTGCAGTAGCTTTTTTTCAGTGTATTTTTTACGTGAGGCACAAAAGTCAGTTCATAGTAGGCAGGTTGATTGATGTTAAATTTCTTTTTATTATATTGTATCAGCTAGAAGGCTAGGCAATAAGGGAGGATTGCAATGATGTATTCATGCAATATTGCACAGTGGGAATTGTTCAGAATAGCCATGGGCAGGGAGATAGTGCAATGGTTTGAATAGTATCACTTCTTTCTTGTTTTACTGTTCAAGGAATTAACTTGTGTTGAAAGCTATCTATCAGTCATAGGTTTATAAAGTGTTATTTAAAATGTAAATATTCTGTCGTAAGTATGAAACTATTCTGTAATATATTAATAAATCTATTTATGTCGATCTATGTTTGCTCTTTAATTATCTTGATATTTTGTTGCTGATCTGAGTATAATCCTTTTATTGAGATGGACATTGATCTCTACTTCTACAAACTCCAATCACTCACTTCCCATATCCATCTAAACATTTCTTATTCATGTGCTTATCTAAATGTCTTTAAAACATTGTAACTGTACTCGCATCCACCATTTTTTTCTGAAAGTTCAGACAAACACAAGCCACACTCTGTGTAAAATAATTGCCCCTCATGCATTTTCTGAATCTTTCTCTTGTCACCTAATAAATATGCCCACTAGTCTTGAAATCCTCCACCCTTGGGAAAAGACACCTGCCTTTCGACTTATCAATACCCTTCATGACTTTTTAAACCACTACAAGGTCACCCCTGAACCTCCTATGCTCCAGTGAAAAAATGTCCCAGCCTATCCAGCCTCTCCCCATAACTCAAACCCTCCACTCCTGGCAACATGCTGGTAAATCTCTTCGGAACCCTCTCCAGCTTAATAATATCCTTCCCGTAACAGGGAGACCAGAAATGGACACAGTACTCTAGAAGAAGCGTCACCAATGTCCCATACTGCCTCAACATAATTCTCTCCAACAACTTTTACCCAAAAAGTGGACAGAATTACATTGGTGAATCTAAGAAGATCAAAGCAGTGAGGTTTACCATCACCTCATCACTCAAACTGGATTACTTACCCTAGCAGATAAGTGATTGTATATTCCTTCTTCACCCTTTATGCAATTTCCCAAAATTGTTGTTCAGCAATGCTATATACTCTAATGAGAGAAAATAAAGTCTCAAATTAGTGTAACTAGGCTTTTCTTGCAATTTTCTCTCCATCCTGATATTTCCAGAGACTTAGCAGTACATGCTATCCCACATTCTTCACTGAACCAGGGTTGATGCCCTGGCTTGATGATAATGGTGGAGTGGGGGATATGCTGAGCCATGAGGTTACAGATAGTGTGTGAATGCATGCCCTTGAGTTGCTAGATCTGTTTGAAATCTAATCTATGTAGCACGGTGGTAATGACATACAACATGATGGAAGGTATCCTCAATGTGAGAGTGGACTTTGTCTCCACAAGGACTGTGCAAATTACTCACCACCTGACTTCCCAAAACCTGCTCATCCCCATTTACAAGGCACACGTCAGGCGTGTGATAGACTACTCTCCTCTTGCCTGAATGAGTGAAGCTCCAAGAACACTCAACAAGCCTGATACCATTCACGACAAAGCAGCTGCTCAAAATTGGGAGCACATTCACAGAACTAGAAACCACAACTGACCCACAGAAGGAGCAGTGTGTACCATCTACGAGGTACGAGAGAAATTCATCATGGCTCCTTCAACAGCACTTTCAAACTCGTGATCGCTACCATCTGGAAGGACAAGGACAACAATACCTGGCAACACGACCACTGGCAAGTTCCTCTCCAAGACATTCCTAACTTGAAAATATATCGCTATTCCTGTACTGTCATTGAGTCAAAATCCTGCAACTTTCTCCTTAGGAGCACTGTGAGTGTACCTAAAGCAAATGGACTGCAGCATTTCAAGAAGGCAGCTCACCACCACTTTCTCAAGCGCCACTAGGAATGGGCAATACTGCTGGCACAGCCAGTGAAGACCTCATCCCCTTAAGGAATAAAAAAAATCAATGCGCTTTTCCACTCTGCTGCTCTTGTTGTTCTATCATTTGACTACAATGCCATGGATTTGTTCTGGAATGCCGTGCCTTTCTTTTGTTGCCAGACTCACTGGAAACCAGTTTGAAAGTACTACATTTCTGGATGATGTCTTCACTGCTGCATCTTTCTATCCTGCTGGATGGATTCCTAATAACCATCCTTTTGGATTCTATTGCAGAGTAAACACCTGGAACTTGCATATTCCAGAAATTACAAATATTGCTTTATATTTTTAGTCAGGTTTTCACCTTTTCTTCTCTTTCTTCTTTGTCTGCTGTTGCTGACACGTGTGGGGATGGATGGGCAGGTACAGTTCATAAACATTATGTGTTCTCTGTTAGCAAGTGCCCACTCTTCCGTTGTGAACTTAGGCTACCTTTCCATAGAGGCATCAAACCTAACAAATATCCACTGTGAATACAATGACGAGATGGAGTATAGGAAAGCGATTGCTTAGTGAAATGGTGTAAAGACAGCAACCTCTCCATCAACGTCAGAAAAACAAAGTAGCTGGTCTATATCCCCACTGTTACCCGCTGTTATCAGCCTTATGAACAGACCTTTCATATATTGGAGTTGATCTTGCTCTGCACCTTCTCTGTAGCTGTAGCACTATATTCTGCAATATGTTCTATTACCTTGATGTATTCATGTAAGGCATGATTTCGGGAAGTGGGGTGGAGAACATGCCCCTGTCTATATCAATGGTGCTGAGGTGCAGATGGTCAATTGCTTTCAGTTCCTGGGAGTAAATATCACCAACAATCTGTCCTGGCCCATCCATGTTGTCGCTACAGTCAAGAAACCATACCAATGCCCTTACTTCGTCAGAAAGCTAAGAAGATTTGGCATGCCGACAATTACTCTTACTAATTTCTTTACATGCACAATAGAAAGCGTCCCATCCGGGTGCGTCACAGCTTAGTATGGCAACTGCTCTGCCCAAGGTTGCAAAAAAAAATAGTTGTGAATGCAGCCCAGTCTGTCACACACACCAGTCTTCCTTCCATTGACTCCATCTACACTTCCTGCTGCTTTGGAAGAGCAGCCAACATAATCAATGACCCCTCCTACCCTGGCTATGCTCTCTTCCACCTTCTTCCATCGCGCAAAAGTTTGAAATGACGTACCAACAGATTTAAGAACAGCTTCTTCTCCGCTGTTATCAGCCTTATGAACAGACCTTTCATATACTGGAGTTGCTCTTTCTCTGCACCTTCTCTGTAGCTGTAACACTATATTCTGCAATATGTTCTATTACCCGGATGTATTCATGTAAGGCATGGTTTGTCTGGTTAGCATGCAAAGCAATGCTTTTCAATGTGTCTTGGTATATGTGACAATAATAAATTAAATCAAATCAACTACTTTGTTAATTGTTCTCTCCACCTCACCCATCACTTTTAAGCACAAACAAAAATAGAAATTGCTGGAAAAACTCAGCAGGTCTGGCAGTATCAGGAAGAAAGAATCAGAGTTAGTGTTTCAGGTCCGGTGACCCTTTCTCAGAACTGGGCGTTTTTATTGATCTGTGCATATATACACCCAGGTCTGTCAGTTGTTTAGACAGCTAGTATTACATTATAATGGAAGTGGAATACATATTATAATGTAAGATGGAAGTGTGGTGGAAGCCGTTTGATTCTTCACTTTTATAAAGGAATTAGATAGGCACATGAAAAGGAAACATTTCTGGGCAACAGGGAAACAGCAGTAGAGTAGAAACAATTGATTAACTCTTTCAGTGAACTATCACAGACACAATGACTCAAAATTGACTTCCTTCTTTGGCATGTTATTTTAAGGTTTTGGTGTATTTGTGAAGATGACAACTATCCTTTCTTTTGCTGAGTAAAGAGTTAGTTGTACACAACAAAACTTGAAATTGTTGCCAATGGCCTGTGTTAATTACAAATTCTAGTCTGCCTTATTGTGGACAATATGCACAAGTAAAATATGTGAAGATATTTTTGGCTTAGTCCTCATTAAGCTATTTGCAAACATTGTTAACAAATAGACGCATTAAGTGATCAAATCACCTAATTTTAACTGAGGTACCATTGCAGTGAGATCATTTTAATTGAATAATGGATATGTCTTTTCTTACATATACTTTGATTCAAATAACTGACAATGCTTAAAATCTGACCGCATCTGTCAACATCAGGTGATATTTTGTGTGACCTAAGACCTGATCAAATGTTCCAGTTTCTTCAGTACCTTCAAAGTAAATAAAATGACCACCAGTGAATTGGTGTGTGTCACAGGCCTTATTGTCCTTAAACAAATAAATGGTGGACATTATTAATACCATTTGTCTTCTAATGTTTAGCTGACATTTACAGATCCTACTCTCAATGGCTGGATAAATTGTCCTTGAGGACAGCAGAAATTTGCCAATGAAATTAGCACAGAATTAGCTAATTTAATCAATGCGTTTAGACTAATCAGTAAATATTATGCATAAATTCTTGCAAACTGATGAATTCTTTCAAAATTTGCAGTGTTAAATTATTGACCCACTAGTATATATCCACCAATGCAGCAATTAATTGTAGGTCACTTCCAATTTAAACAGGTGGAATCATGAGCTCTCTACTGTTAAATTCACAAAACTACCAATAATAGATTCATTGATTAAATGGAGGCTAATTGACAGTGAAATTGATTACCGAGCAATATCTTAAAAGGAAGTTTAGATAGAATAAATCATGACAGCACTTTATAATTCTATTTAGAAATTGTATCAATGCTTAGATATAAGAGTTAATTTATATGATCATTTGCAGCATTTATGCAATTTTCTGTTAGTATTAGCTCTCCCTGCTGTCAATTTGTCCTGTACCAGAAATTGTAATATTATTGATATTGAAAAATTAGCAGACATATCAAAACAATCTTATTAAAAGCACTGAGTTTACTGCCCTCAAAATTTTTCAGTCTTTGGGTGCTGATTGTAACCTAATTCCCACAAGTTCAGATGAATGAGATAAAGGTAAAATTGCCATTGACCAATCTCTTGTTAGAGAGGGATAACTGTCGGTGAGGTTAACTTGTGATAGGACGTGGGGTTAACACATGGTAGAGTATTACGTTATGAAGGCAGAACCTTCGTGGTAACCTCAGCCAGTGCAGAAATTAAGCCTGTGCTATTGGCATCACAAACCAGCCAACTGAGCTAACTGATCCCACTGTAACTGAGTGTGATAATGCACAAATCCTTGGTGCAATGCTGACACTTTTGGCCTAGAGTTTGCTGGAGAGAGGCATCTCTCGGCAGACCCCATTGAGATTCATAGAGGTAAAGAGCTGTACAGCATGGAAATAGACCCTTTGGTCCAACCCATCTATGGCAACTGGATAAGTCAGACCAATCTAGTCCCATTTGCCAGGACTTGGCCCCTGTCCCTCCAAACCCTTCCTATTCATATACAGATGCCTTTTAAATGTTGTAATTGTACCAGCCTCCACGATTTCCTCTGGCAGCTCATTTCAAATATGCACCACCCTCTGCATGAGAATGTTGCCCCTTAGGTCCCTTTTGAATCGTATCTTAAACCTACGACCCGTAGTTTTGAACTCCACTACCCTGGGAAAAGACCTTGGCTATTCACCCTATCTATGCCCCACATGATTTTATAAACCTTTAAAAGGTCATCACTCAGCCTCCAAAGTTCCAGAGAAAATTTCCCCAGCCTAATCAGCCTCTCCCTATAGATCAAACCCTCCAAAACTGGCAACATCCTTGTAAATCTCTTCTGAACCCTTTCAAGCTTCACAACATCCTTCTATATGAAGGAGATGAGATTTGGAATGTATTATTCCAATAATGGCCTAACCAATGTTGTGTACAGTCTCAACACGACCTCCCAACTCCTGTACTCAATGCACTTACTAATAAAGGCAAGCATACCAACACTTTCTTCACTATCCTGTCCACCTGTGACTCTGTTTTCAAGGAACTCTGGATGAAGGGACTGGGGGCATTCTGGCGAAGTTTGCCGATGATACGAAGATAGGTGGACAGGCAGGTAGTACTGAGGAGGTGGGGAGGCTGCAGAAGGATTTAGACAGTTTAGGAGAGTGGTCCAGGCAATGGCTGATGAAATTCAATGTGAGTAAATGTGAGGTTTTGCACTTTGGAAAAAAGAATACAGGCATGGACTATTTTCTAAACGGTGAGAAAATTCACAAATCAGAAGTGCAAAGGGATCTGGGAGTGTTGGTCCAGGATTCTCTAAAGGTTAATTTGCAGTAGAGTCTGTAATTAAGAAAGCGCATGTAATGTTGTCGTTTATCTCAAGAGGGTTGGAATATGAAAGCAGCGATGTGCTTCTGAGGCTTTATAAGGCTCTAGTTAGGCCCCATTTAGCATACTGTGTCCAATTTGGGGCCCCACACCTCAGGAAGGACATACTAGCCCTGGAGCGTGTCTTCAGCCAGAGAGTGGTGGGCTTGTGGAATTCATTGCCACGGAGTGCAGTGGAGGCCGGGACGTTGGATGCCTTCAAGGCAGAGATCGACAAATTCTTGATCTCAAAAGGAATCAAGGGCTACGCTGACAGTGCAGGGAAGTGGTGTTGAAATGCCCATCAGCCATGATTTAAATGGCGGAGTGGACTTGATGGGCCAAATGGCCTTACTTCTACTCCTATGTCTTATGGTCTAACTATGAACCTGCACTCCAAGGTCTCTTTGTTCAGCAATACTCCCCACGACCTTACCATTAAGTGGATAACTCCTGCCCTGATTTTCCTTTCCAAAATGCAACACCTCACATTTATCAAAATTAAATTCCATCTGCCATCCAACAGCACATTGGCCCATCTGATCAAGGTTGTGTTGTAATGTAAGGTAACCTTCTTGGCTGTCCACTACACCACCAATGTTGATATCATCCGCAAACTTGCTCACCATACTTCCTATGTTCATATCCAAATCATTTATATAAATGACAAAGAACAATGGACCCAGCATTGATCCTTGTGGCACACCGCTGATTACAAGCCTCCAGTCTGGAAATCAACCTTCCACCATCACTATCCTCTGTCTCCTACCTTTGAGCCAGTTCTGCATCCAAATGGTTAGTTCTCCCTATATTCCATGTGATCTAACCTAGCTAACTAGTCTACCACGCGGAGCATGGTCGAACCTTAAGTCTTACTTAAGTCCACATTGATCACCTCCACCACTCTGCCTTCATCAATCTTCTTCATTATTTCTTCAAGACACTCAATTAAGTTAGTGAAACATGCTTTTCCATGCACATAGCCACGTTGGCCATCCCTAATCAGTCCTTGCCTTTCCAAATATATGTAAATCCTATCCCTCAGGATCCCCTACAATAACTTGCCACCACTGATGTCAGGCTCATTGGTCCATAGTTCCCTGGCTTCTCCCTACCACCTCTCTTAAATAGTGGCACCATGTTAGCTAACCTCCAGTCTTCCAGCACCTCACCGGTAGCTATCGATGATACAAATATCTCAGCAAGGGGTCCTGCACTCACTCTCCTGGCTTTTCTACAAAGTTCCAAGGTACACCTGATCAGGTCCTGAGGATTTATCTACCTTTATGCTTTTTAAGCCGTCCAGCACCACCTCCTCTGTAATATGGACATTTTTCAAATGTCGCTATTTAGTTGCCCAAGTTCTCTAGCTTCCATATCCCTCTCCACAGTAAACACTGATGTAAAATACTCATTTACTATTTCCCCCATCTCCTGCAGTTCCACACAAAGGCAGTCTTGCTGATCTTTAAGGGGCCCTTTTCTCTCAATAGTTACTCTTTTGACCTTAATGCATTCGTAGAATCTCTTTGGCTTCTCCTTAACCCTATTTGCCAAAGCTAACTCATGTCCCATTTTTTGCCCTCCCAATTTCCCTCTCAAGCATAATTGTACTGCCTTGATACTCTTCTAGGGATTCACTCAATCTCTGCTTTCTAAACCTGACATATGCTTTCTTCTTTTTCTTGACCGAAACCTCAATTTCTCTCATCATCCAGCATTCTTTACACCTACCAGCCTTACCTTTCACCATAAAAGGAACATATTGTCTCTGAACTTTTGTTATCTCATTTTTTTAAAGATCTCCCACTTTCTAGTCATCCCTGTACCTGTGGTTATCCACCCCCAATCAAGTTTTGAAAGTTCTTTCCTAATGCTGTCAAAATTGACCTTTAGAACTTTGACTTCTGGATCCAGTCTATCCTTTCCCATCATGATTTTGAATGATGATCACTGGCCCCAAAGTGCTCCCCCACTGAAACCTCAGTCACCTGCCCTGCCTTATTTCCCAAGAGTAGGTCATTTGTTGCACTTTCTCTACTTGGTACATGCACACACTGAATCAGAAAATTTTCTTGTACACACAGAATAAATTCTTCTCAGTCCAAGCCCTTAACGTTATGGCAGTCCCAGGCTATGATTGGAAAGTTAAAATCCCACTAAGAGTTCTGTTTTTCCTCAACCATCTACTCAAAGGATTTCGTAACAAGTTGGTAACAGTTTGGCAAATTCAGTGGGGAACCTGGGACAGCAGTGAATGATGGGATCAAAATTAACCAGAGATTTAAGATTGAAAAAAAGGAATAGAAACAACTGGGAAGGAAACACAGTCAGTTTAGGCAAAAAGAGAAAATAATTAGAGAAATGAAGAGAAGAAGAGAAAGATTAAGTTGAGATGTAAAGTATTCTTTGGGAATTTTTCAAAGGAGAGCAGGTAAGTTATTCCTGGTCTCCTGACCAATATTTATCCCTCAAAAACAGATTTGAGTCATTATCACATTGCTGTTTGTGAAACTTGATTGCGTGTAAATTGATTTCCATGTTTCCAACATCATAATACACTGGCCACAGTACCCTATATCAAGAACATATCACAACTTACAAGACTCCTACAACCACTAGGTATCATGGTAACACACAAATCCACAGCCACACTATGACTAACACTCACAAGGACCAAAGACCCCATACTCATGACATGCATGACAATTGTAGTTTAAAGAATACCTTGCACTGATTGCAACAAACACGACATCAGCCAGGCCAGGAGGAAACTAGCCATAAGGATACACAAACACCAGCTCACAGCAAAACGACACAACAAACTTTCCCTCATCTCAGTGCACTCAGACAATGAAGGCCATCAATTTAACTGGGACAATGTGACCATCCTAGCTCAAGGCAACCACAGACACGTGTGGGAATTCCTAGAGGCCTCGTTTTCAACATGTATTGCAATCAACCAACGTGCAATTAGAACCCATACAAACTCATCAGAACAGAACTGGAGATGATGCAACCCAATTTAACAGACCAGATTATATAAATACAAAGCGGAGTAGAACAACATCGCTTCATCAGAGGCCGCACTGATGATGTTACCTAGCATGGTGATGAAACGTCTGTGCAATAACCAGCCAGCTCAATGAGCAAACCAACAATGTCATTATAGTAGTGACTACAGGTAGGAAGTTGTCCTTTCCAAACATTTTACACTGGAAAGTTTTGAAAGGTTAAATGCAGGTCTGTCCTTCTTACAATGGGCAGTAAATCTGAAAATTTTTCATTGGGCTTTCACCAATGAACTGGGTTTTTCAGACTGGGGGGCCAAGGACTTTCACTGTCAGACTCGGGTTAGTGACAGCAGCACCATGGAATCTGATATAGAGCTCCAAGTGTCACCATCACCGGTTCGCAATGGACAGAAGGCAATAAGACTCATTGGTTTTCATATGTGTAAAAGAGTTGAAGCTAGTAGATAGCTATTTGGATACATATTAAGTAGATTAAGCTAATAAATTTTTCTATATATTTTAAAGCACGTGTCTTCTTGTATTCATTGTGATCAGACCTTAAAAACTCAACAGGTACCTTCAGCCTAACAATAGCCACTCAGAGAGTCAGTCAGAAATGCACCTCCATTGACCACAGTAGCCTGGCAGCCAACAGCTCCAAAGGGTGTTATCTGGTTGGAGACAGGACTGTCTCCCCTCACTGAGGTGGATATTCTGCCTCAGAGAGCTACAGGACAACAGTTCCAGCAGCACTAGTCACAATGGTGGTCAAAATTAGAGTTACGTAACATCCTCAGGTTTTGTGTCCCAGGACAGAATTTAAGATTTAGGTCCTTATGGGATGTTTGCAGGCAGAGTGGCCTGTCAAATTTATTGTCTATAAAACCCCCAGGGTTGATCTGCCATCCGATGGTAAGGGTCAGAAATCACATGACACCAGGTTATAGTCCAAACGGTTTAGTTGAAAGCACAAACTTTTGGAGTCTTACTCCTTTTTCAGAGTTAGTGAGCGAGGTGGTATCAAGCAAAAAATTTATAAATAAGAGATCAAAGGGTCACACTGCTGATGAGGACGTTCTAAACAAACCTAAGATATTGTTAAATCTTTAATCAGTTAGAAATTTTTCGTTGATTAATATGTATGTGTAAATCCCAAATTCCTTTCAAGTCACTGTCCTGCGAGAACTAGGGTTTTATCAGTGTAAAGAAGAGGTGACATTTTACGTCACACAATGCATGTTATGTGTGAGGTCACGTTTAGAATCTGTTTGTGATTTGGTTTGGAGTCAGACTGATTTTATTTCTCAAATAGGAACTTAAAAAATGCCACATTGACTGACTGTCTATAAGTTGTGTGCTTTTTGAACAAAATAGAACATATCTGCAAATATAAATTCATCCCGTAGATTCATGTGTGTTTGCGTAAGGGAGAGCGAGGAAGAGGGAGAGAGAGAGAGAGAGACACACTGTGTGTGTGTGTGTGTGTGTACAAGAGAGGTTCTGTGTGAGTATGTATGAGAGAGGATCTGTGTGAGTGTGCGTATGTGTCTATGAGAGAGGATCTGTGTGAGTGTGTATGTGTCTATGAGAGAAGATCTGTATGAGTGTTTGTGAGAGAGACAGTGTATGTATGAGAGAGGATGTGTGTGTGTGTGTGTGCGCGCGTGCGCACGCGTGTGTGTGAGTGAGTGTGTGAGAGTGTATAGTGTGGTGCCCTGCTACATGAACCCAAGATCCTGGTTGAGGCCATCCTCATGGGTACCAAACTTGGCTATCAGCCTCTGCTTGGTGACTCTGTGTTGCTGTGTATCCCGAAGTCCACCTTGGAGAATGTTTACCCAAAGATCCGAACTGAATATCCTTGACTACTGAAGTGTTCCCCCATTGGGAGGGAACATCCTTGTCTGGTGATTGTTGCGTGCTGTCCATTTATTCATTGTCACAGTGTTTGCATGGTTTTGCCAATACACTATGGCTCATGGCACCTTTGCCTACAGCGTATGACATGGACAACATTGGCCAATTCACATGACTACCTGCCGTGCATGTGGTGGGTGGTGTTCCCACGTGTGATGGTAGTATCCATGTAGATGATCTGACATGTCTTGCAGAGTTCTTACTTTAGAAATAAAACCAGTCCAAATCAAACCGCAAACAAATTCTAAACAAAGCCTTACACCTCTCACGCATTGTCTGATCTAAAATGTCACCTCTTCTTTACCCTGATAAAACTTCTGGTTCTCTCAGGACAGTGACTTTAATAGCATTTGGGGATTTACATATACATATGGGCGGCATGGTGGCTCAGTGGTTAGCACTGCAGCCTCACAGCACCAGCGACCCGGGTTCAATTCCAGCCTCGGGCGACTGTCTGTGTGGAGTTTGCACGTTCTCCCTGTGTCTGCGTCGGTTTCCTCCAGGTGCTCAGGTTTCCTCCCACAGTCCAAAGATGTGCAGGTTAGGTGGATTGGCCATGCTAAATTGCCCGTAGTGTTCAGGGGTGTGTCTAGGGGAATGGGTCTGGGTGGGATGCTACAAGGGGCGGTGTGGATTTGTTGGGCCAAAGGGCCTGTTTCCACACTGTAGATAATCTAAAAAAAATTAATCAACTAAAACCTTCTAACTGATTTCAGATTTAACAGTATCTTAGGTTGGTTTAGTATATACTCATCAGTGGTGTGATCCTTTGATTTTTGACTTATAAATTCTGTGTCGGATACCACCTCTCTCACTAACACCTGAAGAAGGATTAAGACTCCAAAAGCTTGTGTTTTCAAATAAACCTGTTGGACTATAACCTGATGTTGTGTGATTTCTGACCTTGGCCACGCCAGTCCGACACCAGCACTTCCACATCTGCTGATAATAGTAGAGTGGAAGGTTTGTCATGCCTTGGAACTGTAGATTGTGATTGCTGACAGCTTTTCATGGGTGTCCAGTTTTGAATTGGTGGATCTGTTTGAAAGCTGTCTCTTTAACACAGTACACCACACAACATGATGGGGGGTATCTTTAATATGAAGATGGGACTTTGACTTTATAAGGGCTGTGTGGTGAACACCCCTTCTAATTCTACCATGGATGGATACCTGGGTGACAGGCAGATTGGTGAGGATGAAGTGATGTAGATTTTTCCCTCTAGTTGGTTCCCTCACTTCATGCCACATACCCGATCTAGCAGCTGTGTCTCTTAGGAGTCAACCAGTGCCATCAGTAGTGCTACTGCAAGCTATTCTTGGTGATGGACATCGAGGTCCTCACCCAGAGTACATTGTATATCTTTTCTACCCTCTGAATTCCTCAATGTGGAAGAATACTGATTCTTCAGCTGCCTGGGGTGGGGTGTGGGGTTTAACACCTCATGTGGAAGTGGGACCCTTGAGGGAAGCAAACAAATACTTTCTCTCAAACCTTCCGTTCTGACTAGGGTGACCTGCTGGTTTCTTCCTCACCTTAAAGTCTTCCTGCCAGACTCAGGCAGCCTCAATTGGAGGGTAGATAGGCTTTTTCTACATAAAGAGTAATTCATGTGTGGAATGAATTGCCAGAGAAAGTGGTCGACACATGCACAGTTAAAATATTTAAAAGACATTTGGAAAGGTTTAGAGGGATATGGACCAAGCAGGGGCAGGTGGGACTAGTTTAGTTTGGGAACATTGTTGGTGTGGACTAGTTGTACCGAAGTGTCTGCTTCCATCCTGTATGACTCTAAGGCTGCCATTGTCTTCACCTCCCACCGCCAAATCCTGTAAAATCACAGAGAGGCCGGGGTAAGTAGAGAATGACATGAAGGGCACCCAGGGAATTTTACAAGCTCTAAATTAAAAGGAAAATACTGCAAATCCTGGAGAACTGCGGAAAAAAAAACTTAGCAGGTCTGGAAGCATCTGTGGAAGGAAAGAGAAACAGAATTCTGAGGAGTCATAGCAAACTTTTAAAAGACAAAAATCACTCTTGGGATCTAAGCATTGCTGGCTGGCCTGCATTCAGTGCCTGTTCCTAGTTGCCTTTAACAAGGTGGTGGTAAGCTGCCTACTTAAACCACTGCAGTCCATGTGCTGTAGTTTGAAAGACAATGCTCTTAGGGGGGTGGAATTCCAGGATTTTGACGCAGCAACAATGAAAGAAAGGTGATATATTTCCAAGATAACGAAATGCGAGGCTAGATGAACACAGCAGGCCCAGCAGCATCTCTGGAGCACAAAAGCTGACGTTTCCGGCCTAGACCCTTCATCAGAGCTCTCTGAAACGTCAGCTTTTGTGCTCCTGAGATGCTGCTGGGCCTGCTGTGTTCATCCAGCCTCGCATTTCGTTATCTTGGATTCTCCAGCATCTGCAGTTCCCATTATCACTGATATATTTCCAAGTCAGGATGGTGAATGGCTTAGAGAGGAACTTGCAGGTGGTGGTCTTCCCATGCATGTGCTGTCCTTGTCCTTCGAGATGCAAGTGGAATGGATTTGGAAGATGTTGTCTAAAAGTCTTTAGTGAATTCCTGAAGTGCATCTTGTAGATAGTACACACTGCTGCTATTGAATGTTGGTGGTAGAGCGCGTGAATGTTTGTGGATTTGGTGCCAATTTTGAGCGGGCTGCATTTGGTGTCAAGCTCTTGCCTGTTTGAGCTGCATTCATCCAGTTAAGTCGGGAGATGAGTTACTCACCACAATATTCCTAGTCTTTAACCGGCTCTTGTAGCCACACTATTTATATGGCTAGTCGAGGTACGTCCGTGGCTTTATATTTTTATCCCTGAAACTGTGGCACAGGTATCACCCATTCCAACACCCTGAAACTCCGCACCTGGCGTTACAATTCCAGCCTCCCCGTTACCATTCCAGCCTCCCTGAAACTCCGCTCCTGGTGTTACCATTCCAGCCTCGCTTGAATTCCGCTTCTGGTTTTACCAATTCCTCCACCACAAAACTTCACCTTTCGTTGACGTCACAGCCCGACAGACTGTAGTCAATGCGCATGTGCATTGCCAACCAACTTCCGTTTGTTGTTTTGCCGGTGGATGTTTATGGAGCGTGTTTTATTTTGGTGCAGGTTTAAATGTATTGAGGAGGTCCATGTAAAATTGATTTAAAACAATTAATTGCGAAGATCTCGGGATGATTGAGGTGGTGGCAAAACTCCTTCGTGGCCCGGTGTTTCTGACCGGCGAAGTAATGGAGTGTGTTATAACTTTCACCAATCCTATGACTGCCCGCTCCACCTCGGCCAGCAGGTAAAGGTCAGCGCGAGCGCCGCTTCCTCTGCCCGACCGACCGTTACCAGACAACCGGAGTGTGCCGGTCACCCTTGGTAACCAGGTAGCTCATAGAATTCATCACCTTAGTAACCAGGTTGCCCCGACTGTTCGTTGGCTGGTAATATCACGCCTGATATCTGTCAATAATAAAGTTGTAAAGCATCATTAGAATTTCCTCCCGAAATATTTCTGCCTCTGTACTACCTCTTCCTCCTCGAACACCTTCCTGATGAAGGGTCCCGACCTGAAAGATCGACTTTCCTGCTCCTGTGAGGCTGCCTGACGTGCTGTGTTCCTCCAGCTCCACACTGTATTGACTCTTCCTTACAATCTTAAATGTCGGAAAACCTCGGCAGGTCTGGCAGCACCTGTGGAGAGCAGTCAGAGAGAGAACCCATTCTTCTCTGATGTTATTAGAGTGCTGAATGGGCCTGTCTAATGTTACCTCGCTTTTCTGCACTTATGCAGTGTTAACCTTATATGCCTTGCTCAATCGTAGTACTCTATGATCTGTATGGCCTTAATAAAAACCAGAAGAACTGTGAATGCTGTAAATCAGGAACAAAAACAAAGTTGCTGGAAAAGCTCAGCAGGTCTGGCAGTATCTGTGGAGGAGAAAACAGAGTTAACGTTTTGGGTCCGGTGACCCTTCCTCAAATCTGTATGCCTTTGTTTGCTATAATCTGCCTGTACTGCTAGCAAAACAAAACTTTTTACTGTACTTGGGTACATTTGACAGCAATAAATCAAAACAAATCTAATCACTGGACCCAAAACTTTAACTCTTGATTTTTCTCTGCACAGATACTGCCAGACCTGCTGAGATTTTTTCCAGCAACTTCTGGTTTTTTTTTCTGATTTCCAGTGTCTGCAGTTGTTTTGTTTTTTTACCTCAATTTTTTGTTGGCCAGGCTTTTGCCTTATCGCCTTGTGTCACTCAATGTCAAGACTTGCTCCATTTTCCTTGAAGTGCTTTGGCAAGTATTATTGTATTCCTGCCTCCTGAAGTTCCCAGCATCCCAGAAGCTAGTTTCCAAACAATCTTTCTTTCTCTACATGATATCAAGCAATGGCTGAAGGCACTGGACACAGCCTGTCAACATTTAGTTAGTGCTGCTGAAGGCATGTCCTCCAGAACCAACTGTGCCTCTAGCCATGCTGTTTCAGTGTAGCTTACAATGCTGCTATCTATCTTACATGTGGAAAAATGTATAATTATCCCCAAAAAATGCAAGATAAATCCAAACTGGCTAATTACGGCCCCATCAACGTCCTCACAATTGTCACCAAAGTAGTGGAAAAAGTCAACATTGATGTCAAGTGGCACTTGAACAACAATAACTGGCTCACTGACATTCAGTTTGTGTTTCTCCAGGGCCACCTGGCTCCTGGCCTTGTTATAATCTTGGTCCAAATGCAGACAAAAGAAGCTGAATATGAATGGAGGTGAGAATGACTGCTATTGACATCAAGACATCATTTAATTGAATGTGGCATAAACAGCCTTAGCAAAATTTCCTAGCAAATAATTATTTTGGGAGAAAGCAGACCACTTGACTGGCACCCATACACCAACTTACCTCTACCCTTGACGCTTCCTGATAGCTGAATATGTTATGTACAATGTACTTTGCCGGCTGTCACAAGACACTTTCAATAGCACATATTCCAAACCTATAACCTCTGCCACCTGGAAGGACAAAGGCAGCAAATGAATGGTGCCGCCATCACCTGCATGTTCCCCTGCAAGCCACACACTGTCCTGACTTGGTAACTTTATTGACATTCCCATACAAGTTGGAATGTAATCCTTCAAGAAGGCGGCTTCTCAAGATCAGTTAAGGATGGGCAACAAATGCTCATGTCCTGTGAAATAATTGTTTTAAAAAATTAAAGACAAGCTTTTGATGTTTTCTTGCCAGCTTATGAAGCATGCAAGAAGTGGATGTTACTGATTTGTACATGGTGCAGTATTGATCAGTAAGGTTTTTTTTGCAAGACACAACTAAAGAGAAAAAGAAAATATCAGACCAGTGTTTTTATGAGGAATGCATGCAGAAAATAATACATTATTTGGGTTTGGCTAATCAGATGGCTTTTGTGATGCAGAGTGATGACAACAGCATAGGCTCAGTTCTGCAGTGGGTTAGGTTAGCCTGAAGAACACTCTGTCTCAACCTCTCCCTTTGCCTGAGGTAACCCTAAGTTTAAGTCAATACCAGTCATGTCTCTCTTCTCTCTCCAACCATTGTCTACTACCACTAAGCTAATTTTGGATCAGTCTTGCCATGTACTTTTACCTTCTTTGTCAGTCTCCTATGTGCAACATTTTCAGAGGCTGTGCTGAAATCCATATAAACTACACCAGCTGTAGTACTCTCATCCAGACACCAGGTCACATTCTTGAAAAATTCAATCAAATTTGGTAGGTATTACCTCCCCCTGACAAAGCCATGCTGATTATCCCTGATCAAGTGGAGATTAATTCTTATGTTCAGAATTTTCTCCAATAGTTTCCCTACCACTGATGTGAGATTGACTGACCATAATTTCCTGGTTTATCCCTACCACCTTTCTTGAAAAGTGGAACCATATTAGCTGTCCTGTAGTCCTGTGGCCCTTGAGAAATTAAAAATTCAGTCTTAGAACCGCCATAATTTACCCCCTCCATCTCCAACAGCATCTTAGGATATACCTCATCTGGATCTGGAAATTTGACCATTTTGAAGCCCTCCAATACTACTTCGATCCCTATGTCAAGCCGCTCAAGAACTTCACAGTCCCTCGTCCTGAATTCTGTACCTACATTCTCCTCCTCCAAACCGTATCATTTTACACCTCAACATTTTAAATTTAATCTGCCTTGAGCCCGTCCATGTTGATCTGGTGTGTGCTACTAATCTTACTGTTTATTACATTTCTAAGCTTTGAGTCATGTGTAGGCTCTGAAGTAATGCCACCTAAAGCCAGGACCAAAACAATACATTATCATAAATGGTTCTAATGCCAGCCCAGTTGGAGATCACCGTATTCTTGCCTCCAGACAGCTTTCTGTCTGTCTGACTAATGTTGCATCCATACTGTCACTGTCTGTAACCCCACAGTTTAAAATATATCTAACAAGTCTGTAATGTGATGCTTCATCATATACCTTCTGAAAGTATAAAGAAACTAATGGAGATCATTTAAGTTTATAATTTTTGTCAACATAATTTCAGTCAAACATAATTCCGTATTACATAACTGCCCTTTCTTGGGATTAACTGATCGTATATCTTTCTTTTGGTTATCTTGTAATCGTGAAGTTGCTGTGACACATTCTTATCATTGTCATCTCAAAAGTACACCTTAGAATGGCCGCTGCTGTTTGTGAAACTTTGACAAAGTTGGAAACTTTTGATTATTTGTCTGTTGAACTAATAATAAATTGACCAGGTTTTGGGAAGCAGTTTGTAAAATATTGCTAAGGTCGTGCAAAAGCACTATTTTCCAAACAGCCAATGCATTTTGAATATTGTGATTATCCCTAAAGTTCAATTGAACTTTACAACTTGTCACCTAGAGTACACTAAAATATTTTGCAACTTGAGCCACAGTTTTTTTCTTTTATTTATCAGTGAGATGTTGGCATGGGCAAGTGCTCAGATACATTGCCAGTTTCATACCAGTGAAAGTCGTGTTGCACTACCACCTTCTGAAGATACAAAGCATGATGTGCAGGCAGAGAATGAAACTGTTTTTGTTCCAAACAGAGGTATGATTTTTTTTCTGTGCTTTCTTCTGTTCTCGATATAAGAAGGTCTGATTCTCTCTGTTTTTCAGATTGACACTTTTTGAAATGTTTGCAATGTATTATGGCACTGTTTACCCTGTCTTGCAATTTTCCACGTTTGAAAGTTTATGTTAGTGAGCTTGCCAATAGAGTTATGGAGTCATAGAGCACAGAAACAGACCCTTTGGTCCAAATACTCTATGCTGACCAAGTTTCCCAGACTAAACCAGTTCCACTGCCTGCGTTTGGCACATATCCCTTTAAATTTACACTTTTGGAATCATAGATAATGGCCATCTTTGATCATTTGTCTGCATCTTTCACTATGCCCATCCACTTGCTCCATTTCCTTGCATCTGAACTGGAAAATGTCATCGCCAAGCCACCTACAATAGCACTTTCTATACCCAACAATGTTACCTCTCTGCACATTCAACCCTGCGCTTTTTGCAGTTATTAATCTGCTCAATCATTCTTTCATCTTTGCTTTGTCTCAAGTGAAATGTCTCTCTTCCACTGGCAATTTACTTTAGTATACCTCCCATCAAGACTCCCTCAAATCCAATGATGTAAATTTCCAGGAACATTTTGAAAAACAAAGCTAGCCCCTACTTTTCATGATGATAAACATCTCCGGATTGTCTACCACATCCGACACTACAACGAACTCATGGACTTCTTTGTTAATAAGGTTGACATTGTCTATTCAGCTGTTTCTGCCAGATCACATCCTTTTCCCCGTGCAAAGATATTTCTAAGATTCTCCCTTCCATGCACTTTCTTCTGTTTAGTTTCTAGCCTAATCTTTCCTCAAAATTTATTTCCTTTATGAGTTCTTCCTGTCCGTGTGATTGGCTTCCAGCTCTTTTTCTGTTCCATTCTCATTTAACTGCTGATCATCCATTTCTTTTCCTGCCTCCCATGCTACCTGATACTGTTAAAAGTTTCCTCCCCTTCGATACTATGACAATCCCTTCAAAATGTGCTGTCTTCACCCACCTCCTCAAAAAACCCTAGCTTCACCATTTTTGTCCATGCAAACAACTGCCTCATTCCAACCTCCCTTTTCTCTCAAGTCTTTTCACATAATATTGCCTCACAGATCAATATCCGTTCCTTCCTCAATTCCTTGTTTGACCCTCTCCAATCTGATCTCAGCTGGGCTGTGGCACTGAAATTGCACTAATTAAAGCCACAAATGGCTTCTGTGACTATGACATATTATCCCTGTTCATCATCCTTGACTTGGCTAGCGTTACTCACCACACCATCCAGCCTCAATGCATTTTCTCAGTTGTGCATTTTTGTTTGATGTCCATTCTTGAGATGTCAGTGCCACTGTATAGTCCAGCATTTATTGCCCATTCCTAATTGCCCAGAAGGCAGGTAAGACTCAAACACATTGCCATTGAGATGGAGTTATGTGTAGGCCTAACCAGACTTACTTTTCTAAAGGAATTAGTGAAACAAATAGGTTTTTGCTAACAGTCGATAATGGCTTCAATGTCGTCATTAGTTTTTTAATTCCAGATTTTATTGAAATCAACTTTACCATCTGTCATGGAATCAAGCCCAGGTCACCAGAACATTTCCTGGGTTTCTGGATAAATAATCTACCAATAATACTACCAGGTCAAGCCCCCCCACGTTTGAGTCCGATTCAACATTTATGCAGTTGATGTAACAGATCCACAGCAGATGCCATTCCCTAGACCTGTGCTCGCTCTTGGAACATCTGCACCACAAGGACACCTATGTCAGACTCCTGCTCATCGACTACAGCTCTGTTTTCAACACCATTATCCCCTCCAAACTGATCTCAACACCTTGGTAAAAATGGAAAGAACTGTGGTTGCTGTCAAAAAAAATTGCTGGAAAAGCTCAGCAATCTGGCAGCATCTGTGAAGAAAATATCAGAGTTAACATTTCAGGTCCGGTGACCCTCAGAAGTTTGCTGACAACACCAGGGTGGTAGGATGGATATCTAACAATAACAAGTCAGAATATAGAGAGAAGATAGGGCTCGGTGAGGTGTTGCAAAGAGAGCAACCTCTCTCTCCATGTTAGCAAAACTAAAGAACTGAACATTGACTTCAGGAAGAAAGGAGAAGAACACATTCACATCTATATCAACAGAACTGAGGTTGAAAGGGTGGAAAGTATCAAGTTCCTAGGAGTGTTGACAACTGACAACCTGGCCTGGACTTCCCTTGTAGATGCGACGGTCAAGAAGACACAACAATGCCTCTTCCTCAGGCAGCTCAGGAAATTTGACATGTCCAGAAGTGCCCTCACCCCAATTTCTACAGATGCACCATTGTCAGTGTGGTACAGTGGCTCAGTAGGTAGCACTGTAGCCTCAAAGCGCCAGGGACCCGGGTTCGATTCCACCCTCGGGTCACTGTCTGTGTGGAGTTTGCACATTCTCCCTGTGTCTGCTTGGGTTTCCTCCAGGTGCTCCGGTTTCCTCCCACAGTCCAAAGATGTGCAGGCTAGGTAGATTGGCCATGCTAAATTGCCGGTAGTGTTCAGGGGTGTGTGGGTTATAGGGGGATGGGTCTGGGTGGGATGCTTCAAGGGGCAGTGTGGACTTGTTCGGCCGAAGGGCCTGTTTCCACACTGTAGGGAATCTAATCTAATCGAATCCAAACCATACTGTCCAGATGCATAATAGCCTGGTATGGCAACTGCTCTGCCCAGGACCGTGAAAAACTGCAGAAGGATGTGCCATCAGTCCAGACCATCACAAAAAGCAACATTTGATCCATGGATTCTGCTTACACATGTCGATGCCGCAGAAAAGCTGCCAACATCATCAAAGACCCATTGCATCCTGGTAATGCTCTCCTACAACCTCTTCTGTCAGGCAGAGGTACAGAAGCTTGAACACACACACCAGCACGTTCAGGAACAGATTCTTCCCTGCCATTATTAAACTGATGAACAGCCTGTCTACCTTCAAATACTGCAAGCTTGCCAATATTGATCGTTCCTAGTGCATGCACTTTACAATGTAACTTGTCTGCCTCAGTCTAAGTTTCTTTTTTCATCCTATGATCTGTGTGCCCTTGCTGACTATGGTCTGCCTGTGCTGCTTGTAAACGACGCTTTTCACTGTTCTTAGGTACATGTGACAATAAATAAATCAAATCAAATCAAATTAAAGTCATAGCAAGAGATTCTCCTGCGATGGTTTCAGTTCCCACCCCAACCTTTTGCCTCCTGTGTCATTTAAGGTCTTTGGCCCCTTTTGGCCCAGTTTCAGATATTAAGAGAGTTGGAAGCTTGAGTTGCTTTCTTTGGAACAGAAAAGATTAAGAGGAGACTTGATAGAGGCCTGAATGGTGAATAGCAAGCAACTGTTCTGCTTAGTTGAAGGGTCACTGAGAAGGGGCAGAATTTTAAGGTGACAGACAGGAGGTTTGGAGGTGAGTAATTTGAAGAACTATCTCTACACGCAGAGGGTGTTGGGGATCTGGAACACACTGCCAGGGAGGGTACTTGAGAGGGAAAACCTCACAACCTTTAAAAAATATTTGTATGTTAGACACATCAAGTGCTCGTCTCAGGCTATCAATCTAGTGTGGGAAAGTGGGTCTAATGCAGGTAGTAGTTTGTTTTTAATGGGACAGATTTAATTGGTCAAAAAGCCTCTTCTGTGAACCAACTGCTACATCTAGGCAACACATCTAAAAAGTCAGTTTCAAGTATCATGCTTGCGTGTTCTACCTCACCACCATCCAGCTCAGCCCCTCACTTTCGTTTGAAGTACCATTTATCTGACATCCACTGTTGAGTGATTGAAAGATTTCCTTCAAATAAACAAAAGGAAGAGTAAAGCTATTGATTTCGGCCCACACCACAAACTGTTCTCTCTCCAGAAATTCCATGTTCTTTCTTGCAGCCTTGGCCCGAATCAGAGTGTAACATTGATATCCTGACGACTCAGAGCAAAGATTCTGATTCTATCTCCTCTCCAGCATTTCTAACTCCGTTGCGGCCCTTTTTGTCTTTTCATCTCCACCTTTCTTCTTTTAAAGATGCTGCTTAAAGCCTACCTGTTTGACTAAGAATTTAATCAACTGTTCTCATGCCTCCTCTGGCTATATCCATTGTTGGACAAAGTCAGAAGTCATGTGACACCAAGGTATAGTCCAACAGATTTATTGGAAATTATAAACTTTCGGAGAGCTGCTTCTTAGTAAGATGAAGTGGAGGGAAGTGTGCAGGCACAGAATTTATAGGCAGAGGGATAATGGCAGGATAATTCCAGATAATTAAGAGTTTCAAAAGATTGTACATGGGTGGAATAACGAGTCTTTTTCATTCCCATCTCTTTTTCATAGCATTGTTAGCTTTGTCCTTAATCTCTTTAGCTCCCTGTTCCATAATTGTCTACCTAAAGCCTTCATTCTCTGGATCCTTTTCTTCCTTCTTTAAGAATGATTCCAGAAGCCATTGCTCTTAATATCTCCTTCCTTATATTGATATTCATATTTCCCTTGTGCTTCTGTACCTCTCTACCTACTGAGTAATAGAGTTATACAACACAGAAACGGACCTTTGGTCCAATTTGTCCATGCTGACTAGATGTCCTAAACTGATCTAGCCCCATCTGCCAGAGGTTGGTCCTTATCCCTCTAAACACTTGCTATCAAGTACCCATTTAGAAGCCTTTTAAATATTGCAGTTGTACCCACCTCCATCACTTTCTCTGGCAGCTTATGTCATACATGCACAACCCCCTGCGAGAAAAGGTTGCCCATCAGGTCTGTTTTAAATCTTTCCCCTCTCACCTTAAACTTACTCCCTCTAATTTTCAACTTCCCTATCCTGGGAAAAAGACCTTGGCTATTCACTGCATCCACATCCCTCATTGTTTTATAAACCTCTATAAGGTCACTTCTCAGCCTCTGACACTCGAGAGAAATAAAGCCCCGGCCTACTCAGCCTCTCCCCAGAGCTGAAACCCTCCAATTCCCGCAGTATCAGTGTATACCTTCTATGAATCTTTTCAAGTTTAACGTTGTCTTTCCTATAACAGAGAGACCATAACTGGACACAGTATTCTAAAAGTTGCCTCACCAACATTCTGTACAGCCGCAACTTGATGTCCCAACTCCTATATTCAATGTATGGACCATTGAAGGCAAGCATGCCAAATGTCTTCTCCACTCCTCTGTCTACCTGCAACTCCACTTCCAAGGAACTGTGAACCTGCACTTCTAGATCTCTTTGTTCATCAGTAGTCCCCAGGGCCCTACCATCAACTGTATAAGTCCTGCCCGGGGTAGCCTTACCAAAATGCAGCACCTCACATTTATCTAAATTAAACTCCATCTGCCACTCCTTGCCTCATTGATTCCATCTGATCAAAGTCCCATTATACACTGAGACAACCTTCTTCACTGTCCACTACCCCACCAAGTTTGGTGTCATTTACCAACTTAGGAACCAAACCTCCTATATTCACATCCAAATCATTTTTTTAAATGATGAAAAGCAGTGGACCCAGCACCGATCCTTGTGGGACACTGTTGGTCACAGGCCTTCAGTCCAAGAAATAACCCTCTACCACCACCTTCTGTCTCCTATCTTCAACCCAGTTTTGTATCCCATTTGGCTAGCTATAGATTGATTCCATATGATCTAACCTTACTAGAGGGATGGAGTTCAAGAACCGTGAAGTTATGCTCCAGCTATACAAAACCCTGATTCGGCTACATCTGCAGTATTGTGTCCAGTTCTGGTCGCCTCATTACAGGAAAGATGTGGAAGCATTGGAAAAGATGCAGAGGAGATTTACCAGGATGTTGCCTGGAATGGAGGGAAGGTCTTACAAGGAAAGGTTGAGAGAGCTAGAGCTTTTCTCTTTAGAACGAAGAAGAATGAGAGTTGACTTGATAGAGGTGTACAAAATGATCAAAGATATAGATAGAGTGGATAGCCAGAGCCGTTTTCCTAGGGTGGAGGTAGCTACTATGAGGGGGCATAGTTTTAGTGTGAGTGGGGGGAGATGTAGGGAAGACGTCAGATAGTGGTAGTAGAGTCGGCTTCATTAGGGGCATTTAAGCGGCTATTAGATGGGCATATGGATGATAGTACAAAGTAGCGTTGGCGGTTAGATCGATCTCAGGGTTAGGGTAAAAGTTCCGCACAACACCATGGGATGAAGGGCCTGTATTGTGCTGCACTGTCCTATGTTCTAGCTAGCGGAGCCTTGTTGAACACCTTTTTGAAGTCCATATAGACCACGTCTGCTGCTCACCTTCATCAGACGTCTTTGTCATGTGTTCAAAAACTCAATCTAGTTAATTAGATATAATTTCCCACACATAAAGCCATATTAACTATTCCTAATCAATTTGATTAATCTGATTTTCTGTTTTTTTCCTCACCTGATTATTAAAGGTGTTGTGTAAATGCAAGTTCTTGCTGTGTTTCGCTATTACCCTGGGTAATGTATTTACTCACTGAACCAAGGGGAGTTTTATCAGATAGGTTTTAGTTAAAGAATCCTAGTTTTGTCTGCAAAGAATTTGCTTCCTTTAATATTAGTAATCAGTTAAATATTTAGCGCAATTATTTCAACTATTCATTTGTTTTCAGGTGAGCGAGGGAAATGTATTCTAGCTACTCCACCCAAGATACTGTTCTGTGACTTGCGACTTGATCCTGGTGAATCAAAATCCTGTAAGTGCTTAATTAAAAACTGAAAGAACTGCGGATGCTGTAGATCAGGAACAAAAACAAAGTTGCTGGTAAAGCCCAGCGGGTCTGGCAGCATTTGTGAAGGAAAAAACAGAGTTAATGTTTTGGGCCCGGTGATCTTTCCTCAGAACTGCTGGTAGCTAGGCAAATGTCAGTTTATATGCAGAAAATAGGGAAGAGAGTGGGCTAGGGAGTAAATGAGAGGATAGAGCCCAAAAAGAGAGAAAGACAGTTGGACAGACAAAGGAGTTGATAATAATCAGGTTGGGAGGGTGAATAGTTGAAAATGGGGACTATTCGTGACTAACAAAAGGGAGTGTGTGCTGGCAGGCGATGTAGTAACAAGGCCTGGTGTGTGAGGTTCGGGACTGGGACATTGGAGAGTTTGGACCCTAAGATTATTGAACTCAGTAATGAGCCCAGAGGGCTGTAGGGTCCCCAAGTGGAAAATGAGGTGTTGTTCCTCCAGCTTGCGTTGGGCTTCACTGGTACACTGCAGGAAGCCAGAGGCAGAGATATTGACCAGGGAGCAAGGTGTTGTGTTAAAGTGGCAGGCAACAGGTGGCTCAGGTTCTTTTTTGCGAGCAGAACGTAGATGACTACATGTTCTCACATCCTATTTCCTGTAAAGACTCCATCCCGTTCTCTCAGTTGCTCCGTCTCCATTGCATATTTTCAGATGAGTCCAGCTTCAAAAAGGGAGCCTCCGAAATGTATACCTTCTTCCCCAACCGAGGACTCCCCAGCTCTGTTGTCGACAGGGCCTTCAACCAGGTCCGACTCATCTCCTGCACTTCCACCCTCACCCCTTTTCTTCCCTCCCGCAACAGTGATAGCGTTCTCCTTATCGTTGCCGACGATTCCACCAGAATCCACATTCAGAAGATCATCAGACACCATTTTCACCACCTCCAGCAAGATGCCATCACAGGACACACATTCCCCTCCCCTCCCTTGTCTGCCTTTCGCAGGTCCGTTCCTGCTGGGACACCCTGGTCCATATTTCCTTCACCTCAACACCCCCTGACCGCCCTATAGCACCCTGTAACTGGCGAAGGTGCAACACCTGCCCATTTACCTCCACCCTCCCCAGCATCCAAGGGCCCAAACATACCTTCCAGGTGAAGCAACAGTTCACCAGCACTTCCCAGAATCTAGTCTACTGCATTTGCTGCTCACAATGTAGTCTCCCCTACATTGGGGAAACAAAGCGTAGACTTGACGACTGCTTTGCAGAGCATCTGCGTTCTGCTCACAAAAAAGACCCTGAGCAATCTGTTGCTGCCACTTCAACACACTACCCTGCTCCTTGGCCAACACCTCTGTCTTCCTGCAGTGTTCCAGTGAAGCCCAATGCAAGCTGGAGGAACAACACCTCATTTTATGCTTGGGAACCCTACAGCCCTCCAGACACGATATTGTGTTTTATAACTTTAGGGCCTAAACTCTCCCAAGTCCCAGCTCCCAACCCCACACACCAGGCCTTGTTACCACATAGCCTGCCATTACACAGTCCCTGGTGTTAGTCACTAATAGTCCCCATTAACAACTATTCACCCTCCCAATCTGATCGTTAGCAACTCCTTTGTCTGTCCAACTGTTTTTTTCTCTCTTTGTGCTCTGTCCTATTGTTTACTCCCTACCTCATCCACCTCCCTATTTTCTGTATATAAACTGGCGTTTGCCCAGCCACTATCAGCTCTGAGGAAGGGTCACCAGCCTCAAAATGTTAACTCTTGTTTTTTCCTTCACAGATACTACCAGATCTGCTGGGCTTTTCCAGCAACTTTGTTTTTGTTCCTGTGAGTGCTTGTATATTGGTAATATGATCTGGATAAGCCCTTAAGTTAATTATTTAACACTTCATAAAAGCCTCCAGTCCTTTATGTGAACAGTTTGTTTGCATAAGGAATTGCACTGTATTGAATCATTTTACATCAACAAGAGTGTTTCTTTTCAATAGAGACATCGTCATTAGACATACAGCTTTATTTTCTGCCAGCATGCCTCCTGAGATATGTGTACCGTAGATTCTAAGTGTGTTAGTGTGGAGAAGCCAAAGAGTGAGGAACAGGGTTATATATTGGCACTGAGTTTACATTACCTAGGGGACAGGGGAAACAAAGCTGAGTTCAGGATTGTAGAAGATTAAAAGGCCTATAAAGTTGTGAGAAATTGCAGTAATTCTGAGAATTGGGAGGTTCCTAGAACATAACAAAGGAGAATCAAGAAACTGATGAAGATGGAGAGAATATGATATGAATATATTCTAGCAAAAACAACAGATTGTAAATATTTTTACGAGTACATAAAAAGGAAATGTTTAGTTCAAAGAAATGTGGGTCAGAGTCAGAAGAATTCATGATGGGGAATAGAGGAATCGTAGGGAAGCTAAATTATTACTTTATGTCTGTTTTTGCTGAGCAAGGGACAAGAAATGTTCCAGAACTAGACATCCAAAATGGTTAGGAAGAATAAGGAGTTTTAGGAAACTAGCATCAGTAAGAAGATTGTGCTGGAAAAATTAACTTGGCTGAAACTTGATATATACCTAGAACCTGATGATTTTGACAGTGTTGAAGGTGGTAGCTTTAGAGATAGTTGTACTGGTGATTGTATTCCATAAATTCTATGGATTCAAGTATTGTTCATGCAGATTGAAACAAAACAAATGTCATTCCACTATTTAAGCAGGGAGCCAGAGAGAACCAGAGAGAACTATAGACTCGTTAGTCTTAAATTGGTAGTAGGGAAAATGATAGAATCTGTTGGTAAAGAAGTGGTAGATAGATACCGGATTGATAATGATTTGTTGTATGTGGTCAGCATGACTTGCAAATGGGACATCGTCTTTGACAAGCTTGTGAAAGTTTTTTGAAGACAGTACTAAATATTAGAAAGGAGAGCAGATGGACATAATATACTTGGATTTTGAGAAGGCCTTCAAAGAGTGCCCCACAGGAGGCTGGCCAGAAAAAAACTTTAAATACACAGGATGGGAGATGATGTTTGGATGAATGGCATGGATTAATGGTAGTCTAACAGACAGAAAACAGAGAACGGGAATAAATAAGTCATTCTTACTTTGTTTAGGATCGATACTAGGACCTCACCTGCTCACTAGATATATATCAATGATTTGCAGTTGGAGACCTAACGTAATATTTCCAAATTTGTGGATGATACAGAGCTAAGTGGAAATGTGTAACAAGCACATGGAATGCTGGAGAATGCTGCTCTGCCAGCATCCGTGAGAGAGAAAAACAGAGTTAAGTTCAGCCGACTGAGTGGAATTCAGGTGTGTTGTGTGGAAGATGAAAAGTGGCTTCAGGAGGATTCAAACAGACTTAGTGACTAAGTAAGAACATGACAGCTGGAATATGGCAAGTGTGAGGTTATGCAATTTGGTAGGACAACAGATGTGCAGAATATTTCTTAAACAATAAGAGGTGGAGAGTATACATATGCAAAGAGACCTAGGCATCCTTGTCGATAAGTCACTGAGGGCTAATATGCAGGCAGCAGAATGAAATTTTAGCGTTTTTTGCAAGAGGATTTGAGCTCAGAAGTAATAAGACATAGGAGTGGAAGTAAGGCCATTTGGCCCATCAAGTCCACTCCGCCATTTAAATCATGGCTGATGGGCATTTCAACACCATTTCACTGCACTCTCCCCGTAGCCCTTGATTCCTTTTGAGATCAAGAATTTGTCGATCTCTGCCTTAAAGGCATCCAGTGTCCTGGCCTCCACTGCACTCCGTGGCAATGAATTCCACAAGCCCACCACACTCTGGCTGAATAAATGTCGTCTCATTTCAGTTTTAAATTTACCCCCTCTAATTTTAAGGCTGTGCCCACGGGTCCGAGTCTCCCCGCCTAACGGAAATAACTTCCTAGCGTCCACCCCTGCTAAGCCATACATTATCTTGTAAGTTTCTATTAGATCTCCCCTCCTGGACCAACACTCCCAGATCCCTTTGCACTTCTGATTTGCAAATTTTCTCACCGTTTAGAAGATAGTCCATGCCTGTATTCTTTTTACCAAAGTGCAAAACCTCACATTTACTCACATTGAATTTCATCAGCCATTTCCTGGACCACTCTCCTAAACTGTCTAAATCTTTCTGCATAATAAAATGTGAGGTTGAATGAACACAGCAGGCCAAGCAGCATCTCAGGAGCACAAAAGCTGACGTTTCGGGCCTAGACCCTTCATCAGAGAGGGGGATGGGGAGAGGGAACTGGAATAAATAGGGAGAGAGGGGGAGGCGGACCGAAGATGGAGAGTAAAGAAGATAGGTGGAGAGAGTGTAGGTGGGGAGGTAGGGAGGGGATAGGTCAGTCCAGGGAAGACGGACAGGTCAAGGAGGTGGGATGAGGTTAGTAGGTAGCTGGGGGTGCGGCTTGGGGTGGGAGGAAGAGATGGGTGAGAGGAAGAACCGGTTAGGGAGGCAGAGACAGGTTGGACTGGTTTTGGGATGCAGTGGGTGGGGGGGAAGAGCTGGGCTGGTTGTGTGGTGCAGTGGGGGGAGGGGACGAACTGGGCTGATTTAGAGATGCAGTAGGGGAAGGGGAGATTTTGAAACTGGTGAAGTCCACATTGATACCATATGGCTGCAGGGTTCCCAGGCGGAATATGAGTTGCTATTCCTGCAACCTTCGGGTGGCATCATTGTGGCAGTGCAGGAGGCCCATGATGGACATGTCATCTAGATGTCATCCATGATGGAATGTCATCTTGGGGCCTGGGATGGGGGTAAGGGAGGAGGTGTGGGGACAAGTGTAGCATTTCCTGCAGTTGCAGGGGAAGGTGCCGGGTGTGGTGGGGTTGGAGGGCAGTGTGGAGCGAACAAGGGAGTCACGGAGAGAGTGGTCTCTCTGGAAAGCAGACAGAGGAGGGGATGGAAAAATGTCTTGGGTGGTGGGGTCGGATTGTAAATGGCGGAAGTGTCGGAGGATAATGCGTTGTATCTGGAGGTTGGTAGGGTGGTGTGTGAGAACAAGGGGGATCCTCTTGGGGCAGTTGTGGCGGGGGCGGGGTGTGAGGGATGTGTTAGCAGAGGTTCACCTGCACATCACATTCCACATTAAGCAGAGGTTCACCTGCACATCTGCCAATGTGGTATACTGCATCCACTGTACCCGGTGCGGCTTCCTCTACATTGGGGAAACCAAGCGGAGGCTTGGGGACCGCTTTGCAGAACACCTCCGCTCAGTTCGCAACAAACAACTGCACCTCCCAGTCGCAAACCATTTCCACTCCCTCTCCCATTCTCTAGATGACATGTCCATCATGGGCCTCCTGCACTGCCACAATGATGCCACCCAAAGGTTGCAGGAACAGCAACTCATATTCCGCCTGGGAACCCTGCAGCCATATGGTATCAATGTGGACTTCACCAGTTTCAAAATCTCCCCTTCCCCTACTGCATCCCTAAACCAGCCCAGTTCGCCCCCTCCCCCCACTGCACCACACAACCAGCCCAGCTCTTCCCCCCCACCCACTGCATCCCAAAACCAGTCCAACCTGTCTCTGCCTCCCTAACCTGTTCTTCCTCTCACCCATCTCTTCCTCCCACCCCAAGCCGCACCCCCAGCTACCTACTAACCTCATCCCACCTCCTTGACCTGTCCGTCTTCCCTGGACTGACCTATCCCCTCCCTACCTCCCCACCTACACTTTCTCCACCTATTTTCTTTACTCTCCATCTTCGGTCCGCCTCCCCCTCTCTCCCTATTTATTCCAGTTCCCTCTCCCCATCCCCCTCTCTGATGAAGGGTCTAGGCCCGAAACGTCAGCATTTGTGCTCCTGAGATGCTGCTTGGCCTGCTGTGTTCATCCAGCCTCACATTTTATTATCTTGGAATTCTCCAGCATCTGCAGTTCCCATTATCTCAAAATCTTTCTGCAGCTTCCCCACCTCCTCAGTACTACCTGCCTGTCCACCTATCTTCGTATCATCGGGAAACTTTGCCAGAATGCCCCCAGTCCCTTCATCCAGATCATTAATATATAAGGTGAACAGCTGTGGCCCCAACACCGAACCCTGCGGGACACCACTCGTCACCAGTTGCCATTCCGAGAAAGAGCCTTTTATCCCTACTCTCTGCCTTCTGTCAGACAGCCAATCCTCAATCCAAGCCAGTAGCTCACCTCGAACACCATGGGCCCTCACCTTGTAATGAAATCTTGCTACAATTATGTAGAAGCTTGATTCGTCCACCCTGGAGTACTGTATGTGCTTTTGTTCTCCTTATCTTAGGAAAAATATTATTGTCATAGAGGAAGCACAATGAAGATTCACTAAACTTGTTCCCAGGATGGTAGGTCTATCCCAGGATTAGAGGTTGGGCAAAGTGTGCATGTATTCTCGAGAATTTCGTAGAGTGAACAACGATTTCATTGAAACGTACAAAATACTTGAAAGGAGACAGGGTAAATATAACTGAAGCAATTCTCCCGGTTGCAGCGCCTAGAACCTGGGGGATACATTTTAAAAAATAAGGGTCAACGCTACTTAGTTCTGAGATGAGGTAGATTTTGGGAACCTTTGACATCTACGCTAAAAGAGGCTGTGGAAGCTCAGTCTTTGCACATGTTTAAGGTAGTGATTGATAGATTTCTAACCGTGGCATACAGGGTTATGGTAACAAGGTGGATAAAAGGCACTGAAGCATTTGATCAGAAATGATCGTATTGAATGGCAGGACAGCTGGAAAGGGCTGAATGGCTTACTGCTGTACCTATATTGTAATGTTCCTTTATTACTTGGAGGGCAGGAAGTGATGATTGGCACAGTTATAAGGTGCCATTAGTGATAGGCATAGTGTGGCATAGGAGTCACGGGGGACCATGTAATAGAGAGTTGTGCGTAATTGACATTGGGGAAAATAAGTGCTTTGGAGGCTATGTATTTGGGCATTTGACACTGTCGGTATAAGAGACCATGCATGAGTCAAGGGCTTTGGTTGGTACAGGGGCTATGAGAGGCCAAGAAAGGATTATATTTGCAATGGTTGACATCATGATTGGGGGAGTAACTTCGGAGTGGATTAAGGACATTAAGTAGCATGGATTGGGAATGCACAGTCATGGAGTAAGAGTAGGATGGATGTTTCACATTTTATTCAGTCAGCAACCTCCTCATTTTCTCCTGGTTGCCTGCCTCATCTCTGAAACCAATCCATTGCTACACATGGCTACTTTGAAAGTTTGGGGCTTTGCTCTTACAGTTGTTTAGTCTCATTCCTTAAGTGTTAATTATTGGAGACGTTTTTAAAAATAGAGAGATAGAGTTTGGTCCAACTTGTCCATGCTAACCAGATATCTTAAATTAATCTAGTCTCATTTGCCAACATTTGGCCCTTATCCCTCTAAATCCTTCCTATTCATGTATCCACCCAGGTGCCTTTTAAATGTTGCAGTTCTACCAGTCTCCACCACTTACTCTGCCAGTTCATTCCAAACATACATCACTTTCTATGTGAAAATGTTTTCCCTCAGCCCCTTTTAAATCTTTCCCCTCTTACCTTAAACCTCTGCCTTCTAGTTTTGGATTTTCCTACCCTGGGAGTAAAGTCCTTGGCTATTCACCCTGTCAATGCCCCTCGTGATTTTATAAAACTGTATGAGGACATCCCCTCAGTCTCTGACGCTCCGGGAAAAAAGCCCCAGCCTATCCAACCCCCACCTATAGCTCAACTCCTTCAACCCTGGCAAAATCCATATAAATCTTTTCTGCACCCTTCTAAGTTTTAACAATATTTTTCCTATAGCAGGGAGACTAAAATTGAATACAGTATTCCAAAAGTGGCCTACGTAATATCCTGTACAGCCACAACATGACATCCCAAGTCCAATACTCAATGCACTGACCAATAAAGGCAAGTACCAAACACCGCCTTCACTACTGTGTCTACCTGTGACACCACCTCCAAGGAACTATGGACCCACATTCGCAAGATCTCATTGTTCAGTAACACTCCCCAGGACCCTACTGTTATGTGCACAAGTCTTGTTCTGATTTGCCTTACCAAAATGCAACTCCTCACATTTATCCAATCCGGAAGTGGATGTTATTAATGTGTTTATTGTTGACTTATATATCTTGATCACACTTAATCAGAGTTTGTCTGTTTATTTCTGTGTGTGAGACAGTAAAATAAATCATTCCCCCAAGTAATGCACGTGTTTCCCAGATTTTCTTTCTACTTTAGCATCATTTTTGTAGGACTCGATGTGCATAGACCTACTAAACATCCTAACCAAATGAAACCATTCCTATCTGCTTTATCACGTTCCGGTAATGTCTAAAATGTTTGTCAAATCACTCCTTAACTTAAATTTAAGGAACAGGCATGTGCATACTTAAAAGTCTTGCCTGATAATACAGCAATATTTATTTTCCATCATAGAGCAAGCTACGCTATCCAGTTGGATCCCAGGAACTCAACCCTGTGTCCTTTGTTCTGAGACCAAAGAGCTGTAATCCAATGCCCAGGTTTCTAACATATACTAAAAGCTATTGCTATGTAGAAGAGTCACTAAGCAAAGCAAACTTTTTTTTCGGTCTCACGCATTTGAATCCTGTTTTTTTCAATACTTCTGTTTTGGTTTCTGTAAATCATTTTGAATTGAATTAAATATTCTGATTTGGGCACCCTGGTTTAGACTCTGCAGTAAAGATGCTTCAAAAGAACTGTAGTTACTTGCCCTGTTCATGCATGTCATTGATGCCTTGTAGTTCAAAGGTATTATGTTTCCTCTGGCTATTTGACAATTGCAGATCACAGTGTGAAGACGCACAGAAATGTGCTAGACATGTGAAAGAATAATGGACGGCAAATGCTACAACTACAAAATCAGTGCTAAAATGAATGTCTGTAGCTTCTAATTAAAAAGATTTCCACATGGTGTGTCATTTTTAAAATCCATTCATGGATATGGGCTAAGCCAGCATTTGTTGTTCATTTCCAATTCCTCAGAGGATTGTTAATGATCAATCACATTGCTATGGGTGACCAGATAAGAACAGCACTTTTCTTTCCTGGGTAGATGTTAGTGGACCAGATGAGTTTTTATAACAATTGACAGTGGTTGCATGATTGTCATTAGGGTGGCTTTTTTTAAATGAATTCAAATTTCACCAATTTGCCATGGTGGGATTGGAGCCCATGTCCCCAGAATATTAGCCTGGAGTTCTGGATCGCTAGTCTGGTGACATCACTGCTACCCCACTACCTCTACCAAATAGGCACCCCCTTTGCTCGCTTATCAAATTTTAGGAATAAAAATTCATAGAAATGCTTGCTATATAGCAACAGTTAGTATTATCAGTGATTACGTTCCAGTGATTTTTCTGATATGTGGTTTCATTTTGCTGGAAATTTTCAGATTCTTACTGTGAACCTGTACCACTTGATGGTCCACCTTCCTTCCGTGGTCAGTCAGTGAAATATGTTTATAAATTGACAGTAGGCTGTCAAAGGGTCAATTCTGCAATCAAACTTCTGCGGGTTCCTTTTCGGGTTTTTGTTGTTTATGGTAAGTCTGAGGTAAAGGTAACTTAGCTTTTAGGAGCTACTTGAATGATAGTGTCTAATTTTATAGTCAGTGAAATATCTGTAACTGAAAGTTAAAATGTTCTATTTGGGACAAAAGACTTTTTAATTGTTTTTCTGTAAATTGGTGTTAAGATTCTCCTTGAGGACATTGTTGATGGATCTAACCCAGGCTTCTATAAGGATAGGCATCTATTTCGCAGGATTTTCCCCTTTTTGTCAATCATGATGTTTCTTGTTGAATCAATCAGATTGAGAAAAATTGCCTCTCAGATTTGTATTCACTATCTGAACATTAATTATAGATAACAATTTCTTATGTAAAATGTATACATTTTGGATATTAGCTTACTCTTAAGAAATTAGAGCAAAACTAACTTTATAACAAAGAAGTAAAATTTTTCTTGAAGTGGAAATCGGTGCTGAAGACTGAACTTCAAGAAAAAATGAGTTCCACTATGCATACTCAAGCTTCGTTAGAATCTAGATGTTTTAAGCATGGAAGAATTGTATATCTTGGCTACCAGTCTTTATTTCTAAAACAATAATTGAGTAAGTTTTAACTGCTGAAATTGGGCAGAAATTGGCTGGTATTGCACCATTTTGGATATTCCCTGATATTTAATATGATTGATCTTCAGACTTTGTGCAAATCGGATGACTGATTTGATTGGTTCTGTCCAGTTTCTACAAAGAGGTACTAGTGAAGATGCACTGGTGATATGAGTGTAAGCATGTGAAAAAACTAATTTCATTTGTGATTATACATTGTAGTGAAATGTAATTTTTTCGATATCAGGGTTGGAAGATTACCAGTTTCCTCCAGATGATGCTGTAGCTCCCACAAATCCATTTTTGGATGAAGATGAGAACGTTAAAAAAGACACAAGATTAGTAGATCTGGCAACAGAAATGCTGATGACCAGCACATCCCGCCGTAGTCTTCGTGAGTATTTAGTAATGAAACTAGCATTGGAGATTCTGTTTCTTCCTAGCATAATACCATTCAAACTTAAACCTTCTCCAACCTATTAATACAATTATTGGATTTATAACCAGTGGACGAATGGTTTCACCAAGCTAAGGAACGAGAAGACGACTGCAGTTATTTAAAATATTAGGTTTTTTTGTGTTAAGAAACCAACTTATTCAGGTAATTTCGTTTTGCTAAACTTTTCAAATTAAACTTTGCCCTGAAAAATTCCATCTTAAATGGATGCTTTCTTGAGTAATATTTTTCCTTTCTATTTTTCCTGTGACTCCCAACAGTGTGGATCACCATAATCAAACGATTTTTTAAAAATTTACTCACAACAAGTGGACATTACTGCTGTACCAGCATTTATTGCCCATCCACAGTAACTCTTGAAAAAATGGTGGTGAGCTGCCTCTTCAAATGCTGTAGTCCATTTGCTGTAGGTAGACCCACACTGCCATTGGGCAGGAAGTTCCAGGATTTTGACCCAGTGTCACTGAAGGATTGACTATACATATTTGCAGTTGGTGTTGTTCTGATTAATCTGTTGCTCTTGTCCTTCTAGTTGAAAGTGCCAGTGGGTTTGGAAGGTACTATCAAAGGAACTTTGGTGAATTCCTGTAATGCATCTTATAGATGGGACACACTGCTGCTACTGAGTGTCAGTGGTGGAGGGAGCAAATATTTGTGGATGTAGTGCCAATCAAGTGGGATGCTTTGCCTGAATGGTGTTAAGCTTCTTGAATGTTGTTGGAGCTGTACTTTGCCAGTATTCCATCATATTCCTGAACTGTGCTTGTAGATGATGTGCAAACTTTGGGGAGTCAAGGGCAAATTACATGCTGCAGGATTTCTAGCCTCTGACTTGTTCTAGTACCTATAGTACATTTATGACAAGTTCTGTTCAGTCTTTTGTCAGTAATATCCCTTAGGATGTAGATAGTAAGGGTTCAGTGATGGTCCCACTATCGAATGTCTAGGTGTGATAGTAAAATTTTTTTTTCTTTGGAGATGTTCATTGCCTCGTGGTTGTGTGGCATGAATGTCACTTGCTGCTTGCCACCCCTAGCCTGTGTATTGTCCATGTCTAGTTGCATTTTGCCATGGACTGGTTCAGTATCTGAAGAGCTCCAAATGGTGCTGAATGCTTTTCAGTCATCAACAAACATCTCATGTTGAAGGGAAGGTCATTGTTGAAGCAGCTAGAAGTTGATCTTGTGCACTATCTTGAAGAACTCAGGAGCTGAGGAAACTGACCTCAGCCACCACAGGTTTCTTACTGTGTGCCAGGTATGACTCCAGCCTGTGGAGAGTTTTACCCTAGTTTCCACTGACTCCAGTTTTGCTAGGGCTGCTTGATGCCTACATTATCAAATATGACCTCGATGTCAAGGCAGTCACTCATCTCACTTCTAGAATTTACCTGTTTTGTCCAAATCTTTAATGAGGTCAGAAACTAAGTGATCCTGGCAAAATGTGAACTGAGTATGACAGAACATTATTGCTAAAATAGTGCACTCGGTTCGCAATAAACAACTGCACCTCCCAGTCGCAAACCATTTCCACTCCCCCTCCCATTCTCTGGATGACATGTCCATCATGGGCCTCCTGCAGTGCCACAATGATGCCACCCGAAGGTTGCAGGAACAGCAACTCATATTCCGCTTGGGAACCCTGCAGCCCAATGGTATCAATGTGGACTTCACCAGCTTCAAAATCTCCCCTTCCCCCACCGCATCCCAAAACCAACCCAGTTCGCCCCCTCCCCCCACTGCACCACACAACCAGCCCAGCTATTCCCCTCCACCCACTGCATCCCAAAACCAGTCCAACCTGTCTCTGCCTCCCTAACCTGTTCCTCTCACCCATCCCTTCCTCCCACCCCAAGCCGCACCTCCATCTCCTACCCACTAACCTCATCCCACCTCCTGACCTGTCCGTCTTCCCTGGACTGACCTATCCCCTCCCTACCTCCCCACCTATACTCTCCTCTCCACCTATCTTCTTTTCTCTCCATCTTCGGTCCGCCTCGCTCTCCCTATTTATTCCAGAACCCTCACCCCATCCCCCTCTCTGATGAAGGGTCTAGGCCCGAAACGTGAGCTTTTGTGCTCCTGAGATGCTGCTGGGCCTTCTGTGTTCATCCAGCCTCACATTTTATTATCTTGGATTCTCCAGCATCTGCAGTTCCCATTATCACTGCTTGATAGCACTATTGATGATGCTTCCTATCACTTTACTGACACTCTAGACTGATGGAGCAGTGATTCGCTGGTTGGATTCATCCTTTTTTTGTGTGTACAGATGTAGCTGATGCCAGTGTTGGAACTATACTCTAACAGCATGGCTAAATGACTGGCGAGGACTAGGGCACAAGTCATTGGTCCAGTTGCCAGAATGTTGTCAAGGTTCATAGCCTTTGCAGTATCCACTGCCTGCAATTGTTTCTCGATATCATACGGAGTGAATCAAATTGGTTGGAGACTGGTATCTGTGATGCTGGAGACCTCTGTAAGAGGCCCAGATGGATTATCATCCTGCTCCAGTGAATTGTTTAATTGTCTGCCACTGTTCATGTCTAGATGTGGAAGGACTGCAAAACTTAATTCTGATTTGTTGGTTTTGGAATCCCTTGACTCTGTTCATCACGTGCTGTTTGTATTATTTGGCAAGTAAGTAGTTCTGTTTTATGGCCTCACAAGGCTAACACCTCACTTTTATGAATGCTTGGTGCTACTCTTGCTGTGTCCTCTGCAGTCCTCATCAAACCAGTATTGATCCCTTGGGTTGATCATAATGATAAATTAGGTGATATGCTGAATCATGAGGTTGCATATTATGATGGAATACAGTCTGGTTGTTGCTGATGGCCCACGGCACCTCATGAGTGCCCAGTGTAGAGTTGCTCGATCTGTTTGAAGTGTCACATACAGCATGGCTTTGTGCCACAAACATGATGGAGGGTATTCTCATTGTGAAGACAGGACCTTGTGGAGACAATAACTTTTGCCAATATTGTCATGGACAGATAAATCCTTGTAAGGCAAATTGGTGAGGATGAAGTCAAGTATGATTAATTTGCTTGCAGTTCTGAACCTGGTTTAGTAGAATAACAGATATAATGCCTGTAGATAGTGTTACTCACCTAACGTGCTTTAACAGTTTAACCATATCTGTTTTAGTTTTCTTTCATAGCCAATATTTCTCACTGTAAGCAGCTGCGCCATATAACGCAAAAATAATTTCTCAAGATTGTTCATTTGTTTCTCCATCAATCAATAATAATGAATAACAATGAGTCAGTAAGTTATTGATATAAAGACAATCCAATTTGAAATGTAAACTCTGTTCTCTCAACAGATGCTGCCTGACTAGTTGAGTATTTCTAGCATTTATGTTTTTGGTTTTACAAGGGGAGGCAATGGCCTAGTGGTATTTATCACTAGACTATAAATCCAGAGACCTAGGTAATGTTCTGGGGCCTGAGGTTCGATTCCTACCTCGGTAGATAATGGAGTTTGAATTCAATAAAAATTCTGAATTAAGAGATGAATGATGACCAAAAATCTATTGATTATTGGAAAAATCCATCTGGTTCACTACTGTCCTTTAGGGAAGGAAATTGTCGTCCTTATCTAGTATGGACTATGTGAGACTCCAGACCAACAGCAATGATTTTGACACTTCATTGCACTTTAGGCAATTAGGGATGGGCAATGAATGCTGGTTTGGCCAGTGATGCCTTCATCCTGTGAATGAATGTATTTTTTTAAAAATTAGAAACTTTCATTAATTTGATTATGGTCGTAAATGGGAAAAGAACTCTTTTATAAACTAGGATTGTGGAGAGGATTACTGCAATGTTTAAATGTAGGTTTCCTGATACTTATTGTAAGTGCTGTTCATACTGCTGTTTGTTCAAGCAGTGGGGCAAATCTCATTGCAGACAAGCTGGAGCCAAGGGCTATGTATGAATCGAGATTTGGCCTGCAACAAGTAACTAATTGGTATGGGAAATGGTGACCTGCTATTGGTGGAAAAATCCTTCTGCCTGCCAACAACTATGTGATTGGCTCCCAGCTAGCTGAATAGTTTATGGGCGTGAATGTTTGAGGTGAGCCATTGGACCACTGGAAAGCAAGTAGCTATCCTTTATTCTGCCATAATAAAACACCTTAAACCTGACAAAAGCCAGTTTATTTTCCCCCATCACTTGCTATTAGCTGTGACTTTTAACCAATAAGTCAGAGATGTTTACGAATGTGAACTCATCTCTCTGTGCCTCCTGCAAGTAAGTGAAAGTACCTGGAGAAGGAAGACAGAGGCGTAGCAAGTCAAAACAAGCAAATCCCTGTTGACAGGGACCATTGAGCTGCTTTCCCAGACTTTTCCTCTGCCTGTAATAACCATTTAATTTTTTGTCTGTCTGTTTCTCTCTGTATGTGGATTTAGAATTTTAACATGAAATTATAGATTAACAGTTTAATTGTTTACCTGTAGCTAGAATATATCTATCAGTAATAAATAGTAATTCTTGTAAAGTATAGAAATCTGACTGCTTTCTGTCAGTCTGGGTCTAAAAGAAAGGTCAATGTGGAGGTTTGCCAATTATAAAAGGGTGAGGAGGGGATTCCTGCTTTATGAACATCCCACTTATGAAAGCTTGCATTTACTAATGAGATTTAAGGATTTGATATGCAAGCATTGGCTAATGTTTTGGAATGGATATTTTATACTGCATTGTGTTCCAACTTGCATACAAATCAACTTATGAACATACTCAGAAATTGCTAAAATTCCATCCCCTATTCCCAATTGCTCCGCCTTTGCCGCATCTGCTCCCAGGATGAGGCATTCAACTCCCGCACATCCCAGATGTCCAAGTTCTTCAAGGACCGCAACTTTCCCCCCGCAGTGGTCGAGAACGCCCTTGACCGCGTCTCCCGCATTTCCCGCAACTCATCCCTCACACCCCGCCCCCGCCACAACCACCACAAGAGGATCCCCCCTCGTTCTCACACACCACCCCACCAACCTCCGGATACAACACATCATCCTCCGACACTTGCGCCATCTACAATCCGACCCCACCACCCAAGCCAATTTTCCATCCCCACCCTTGTCTGCCTTCCGGAGAGACCACTCTCCCCGTGACTCCCTTGTCCACTCCACACTCCCCTCCAACCCCACCTTGTCCGCTCCACACTCCCCTCCAACCCCACCACACCCGGCAACTTCCCCTGCACCCGCAGGAAGAGCTACACTTGCCCCCACACCACCTCCCTCACCCCAGTCCCAGGCCCCAAGATGACTTTCCACATTAAGCAGAGGTTCACCTGCACATCAGCCAATGTGGTATACTGTATCCATTGTACCCGGTGTGGCTACCTCTACATTGGGGAAACCAAGCGGAGGCTTGGGGACCGCTTTGCAGAGCACCTCCGCTGGGTTCACAATAAACCACTGCACCTCCCAGTCGTGAACCATTTTAACTCCCCCTCCCATTCTTTCGACAACATGTCCGTCATGGGCCTCCTGCAGTGCCACAAGGATGCCACCCGAAGGTTGCAGGAACAGCAACTCATATTCCGCTTGGGAACCCTGCAGCCCAATGGTATCAATGTGGACTTCACCAGTTTCAAAATCTCCCCTTCCCCCACCGCATCCCTAAACCAGCCCAGTTCGTCCCCTCCCCCCACTGCACCACACAACCAGCGCAGCTCTTCCCCTCCACTCACTGCATCCCAAAACCAGTCCAACCTGCCTCTGCCTCCCTAACCTGTTCTTCCTCTCACCCATCCCTTCCTCCCACCCCAAGCCGCACCTCCATCTCCTACCTACTAACCTCATCCCACCTCCTTGACCTGTCCGTCTTCCCTGGACTGACCTATCCCCTCCCTAACTCCCCACCTATACGCTCCTCTCCACCTATCTTCTTTTCTCTCCATCTTCGGTCCGCCTCGCCCTCTCTCCCTATTTATTCCAGAACCCTCACCCCATCCCCCTCTCTGATGAAGGGTCTAGGCCCGAAACGTGAGCTTTTGTGCTCCTGAGATGCTGCTGGGCCTGCTGTGTTCATCCAGCCTCACATTTTATTATCTTGGATTCTCCAGCATCTGCAGTTCCCATTAACACTGTCCTTATCCAGCCTGGCCTATAAGTGACTTCAAACTCTCAGCAATTTGTTTGACTTTTAATGGCGTCTGAAATGGCCAGCAATTCATTCGCTTGTATTCAAGATGAACAACAAATTTCTTAAGTTCAGCTAAAAGACAGTAACAAATACCCACAAACGAATTTAAATTAAAGGTAATTATCTCCCCTCATAATCACAATGGTAACTGATTTGTTTTCACCTTGGGATACAGATGGGGAGCTGCACCTGGTCACGTCAGCACTAAACTGTGGGATTGGTGTGGTAAATATACTTCTTAAATGGTCTAAATGTTTATTGGATTCTAAAGAACTTGAAAAGGGAAGGAGGTGAAGAGTCTTTGCTTCTTGCCTGTTTGATCAATGCACCAAATGAACAAGACTTCAGAGTTCAAATTGATTATTACAACAATGATTTTATGCTTCTCCTTAAATAAGAACTTTTATTAATAATTGCTTTATACATTCTATTCAGATTTGTATAACATTACTAATGTGCGAGGGAAGGTTGGAAAATTTTGCATCTTCAAAACAATCTATAAAATTGGAGAGGATGTAGTGGGCACATTTGATTTCTCTGAAGGCGATATTCCATGTTTGCAGGTCAGTATATCTTGTACTTGCTAATCTTAGTATTTTAACAATTTTAAAACTGTGATCCATTGTTTTAAAAATATTTTGATATTGTCTTGTGTACAAATTCAAATATATATATATATATATCTTGGAGCTAGTCACTGGCTAACTGGGAAGAATATTTGATTCCTGGGCTGAGTTAAATTATCTGATTGCAATTGGTGCCATATTAGGAATAAAATCAACTTTAGCACCCCTGAAATAGATAATGTAGAGAGAAGAGAAAATGTATTGTCATGATTGTTCGTCGTGGCTTTTCGTCACAGTCCAAAGCTCCTTTTTGCGACATATCCATGATGTTAGCAGAAGAACTGATCCATTGTGATGCCTCCGTAACTGAACCAAGTCAGCAACTGTTTAGTCACTTGAGTAAAGTACTGATGGGCAAACAATACCCCTGGCGCAATGCCTTGTGAAACATTTGTATTGCAGGATCAAGTTTTATAATTCTCTTGTTGAAGTGATACTGCTGGATCTGTATCTAATGCTTCTCACGAATATGGACAAAAGCTAATCCAAATATATTGAATTATTATAAAAATAATTATAAATCTCCACATACATGTTTTGCGTGGAAGAAGTCAAACTGAGATGAAAGCTGGCAATCTATGTACAAACATATCTCAGATTTTCTTAATGACAGTCCTACAGAATGACTTTTTTTTGGCTTTACTAATCTCTTCCGTCACCTTTCAAAATGAAATTGTAACTGCTTGTGACTACAGGGTTTAGTTTCTAGCAGTGCAAAATTCGGAGACGCCAGGATTAAAGCATTACTTCTATGGCCATGACGTGAATAATAAACATTATATATGAGCTTTCAGTTTAGAACACTGTTGTTATTTATGGGAATTAAAATTTAAACGGTTATCAGTGTTTATTTTGTAGTCAATCATTTGACTCTTTATCTTTCTTTATTTGTAGTTTTCAGTGTCTTTACAAACTGAAGAGCATGTCCAGGAAGAATACCAGAGAAAACCAGGGCAGCCTGTTTCCCTTAGCACACATGCTCGACACCAGGAGTCATGTTTGCATACTGCCAAGACTCATTTCAGTTTACCTATTCCACTTAGTGCCACTCCCAGCTTTATGACCGCTGTAGGTAAGCATTTATTTAGCGAGTTTTGAGAAGATTTGTAGCTCAGGTTGAGGTTCTGGATGTGAGTTTGCTCGCTGAGCTGGAAGGTTCGTTTTCAGACGTTTCGTCACCATTCTAGGTAACATCATCAGTGAGCCTCCGACGAAGCACTGGTGTTATGTCCCGCTTTCTATTTATCTGGTTAGGTTTCCTTGGGTTGGTGATGTCATTTATTTATTTATGTGGTTATCAGCTCCTATGGGCAGATAATGCCATGAGATGACCTGTTTTGTGTATTTATAAAAACTAGAACAGCACTATAGTTGCACCTAAACAATATGGACTGCTTCACCTCAAGAAAGCAAATCATCACCACCTTCTCAAAGGCATTTATGTGGACAACAAATGCTGATCTACCCAGCAACATTCATTGTGTGAGAAATTTGTTTTAAAAAAGAATCCACATTTCTGTGCTTAAATTGAATCAAATAGCAATGTTCACCACGAGCATTGCAAGTATGCCCTAACCATACAGTAATCGTTCTCATTGCTTGTTTTCTCCTTTCATACATTGATGAGGTGATCTAATAAACATAGTTCCCACAGTCTCGAAATGTGAATTACTAGGTATTATTAGAATCTATACAGCATACCAAGTAATCTTAAATATTTAAGATTTTTATAAATCCTTGCTTTTTGTATGACTTTAAACAATGGTTTAATTATATATGTTGTGGTGATTAATGCATATTTTTCAATTTCAGTAACCTTAAAGTGGCGTTTGCATTTTGAGTTTGTCACAGCTCGTGAACCAGTGGAACCGCCTACCGTACTTGAGAATCAATCAGAAATAATTACTTGGACTGGGACAGGGAAGATTGATGTGGATACATTCAGCTGGGATCTGTCCATGAAGGTGCTTCCAACCAATCCTGTACTTGCATCCTATGTCTCACAATTTGCATCTTCTAACTCCATCAGTATTTGAACTACATTAATTTCACTTCAGCTGTGGAGCAGTTCGTTGAAAAATGTTCAACCACTGAACTTAAAAAGTTTAAATTTTAATAACAGCAATGATACAAAAGAAACAAATGAAAAATTAAGAAAGAACATTGACATTGATGCTCCAAGTACACCAGTAGTGCTAATTGGGGTTACTGGAAGATAATCACAAAGTGAGACATCAGAATATTGTTGTTCAGAAGTGAGCAGTATTATTTTATGGAAATAGCATTTGAAGACCAGGATTTATGGTGACTAAAATTTCTTCTATTCACTACATTCAAAGACGTCAGCAGAGAAAAACAAATGCACTTTCATATTTTCTTCTATTTTTTTAAAAAACTGTCAATTTCAAAAAAGCACTTGAATTGAAAACTGCTTGTACTGAAGATTCTTTCGTGACTATTTTGCATGTATCAAGTGATTTTATGGCTTTTGAAATATAACGGGTAAATTAATAATGGCTAGCAAGAAACGTCATTGACATGGATTTTCTAATTACTGATGTATTTTAATGTAATTTGCCTGAAACCCATGAAGCGAGGATACTGGAACCTAACTATTTATTCTCATTTACAGGTGTATAGCTTTCAATTCATACTTAAGATTGATAGTGTGCTGTTCTTGAGAATTCTACATTTTGTTTTCAAAGTACACTTATAGTCATTGAATTATGACACCAGTTAATAAATCTTAATTAATATGCCATTACCAGTTAGTATCCACAATGCTTCCAATATATTTTACTTACTATTGCTGAAATGCGTGGCACCAGGAGAAATGATGGAAACTGGCAGGTGAATCCCTTGCCTCTGCTGACAAACTTCTTGTTACTCGATCTTGATTGTTTTTCTTTTATTTTTAAAGAAAATGTTCATCAAATTATATTTTTCTCAACTTCTTCCGTGAATAGTTTTCAAGAGAAATAAACTAACAAATTCTGAGAAACTTTGCAGAAAATATTTGCTTCAGTGTGTCTTGTTTCATATGAATGAAACATATTCACTTTTTAAAATTACTAGTGTTTCGTACTCTTTTTCTACATTTAATATAATGTAGCCTTCAGTTTAACTGGGATTAGTAAATTCCCATTCATTTTTGAATGCATTGTCAATTTTCAGATCCTGATATCTGATGAAGGCTAAAAGTTTTTTATTACTATAAGGTTTTAAATCTGGCTACCTGTATTTTCCCAATGACTTTTAATTATAATCATATTTGTAGTTTTAAATTTGTTAAGGCCATCATGTGCATAGCCCTATCATTGTATCATTCAGGCATCTGGTTTCATTTCAAAGTTATTTATTTTTTGTCCTAACCTGGGTTGTGTGCTCTTTGGCAATATGCAGAAGCTTAGAAAATCCCAGCACATGGACTTACTGGACACTAGGCTTTCCATTTGGGAAATAGTCTTGTTTATTTCATTAAAATTACTTTGACAACTTGCTGCAGATCATTATTTACATTGCATTTAAAATGGAAAAAGTGCATTAATCATAATGGTGAAAGCTACAATACTTGCTGTATTCCAGATGTTACAAAATAGAATATTTGTATAGTTTGTATTCTAGGTAAATCAAATGTTTTGACAGTTGTTAGAATTTAAGACTTATTCAAAGCCATAATGTTTAATTGTATATTAAAAACCATATAGCATTGCTAATCTCCATTTTTGAATGAAAATTCTGGTTTACTATTCTTTCTGAGGTTTGATGGATATTTTCACATTTGCTCTATATTTGTCACCAAGCTGCACGTTCATTTAAGTGTCTTTATTCTTTTACAATGTCTTTCATTTCATTTCCACCGAGCTTTAGGCCATCCACAAAATTGAATCCAACCCCTCATTTAAATCATTGATAAGGTTTTAAATAGAATATTCCAGCATGCTTATTACCAACAAGTGCTTTCCAATTTCATCTTGAAGTCATTGTTTCTTCTTCCACTATCAATGTTCCAGTGAGTTCCTGATCATAACCGCTCACTTGCCTCATATTTGCTAACATATACCCTGTCTGTGTCCCCTGTTGCTGCTACGTGCAGCAAATGGGCATACTTTTTCATTGTCTACATTTATCAAAACCTATCTTTGGTTTGTTCACCTCAATCAAATTGTCCCTCCTTTTTTCCAAGGAGAACAGTCTGCAGCATTTTAAACATAATCTTGTAACCAAAATCCAACACTCCAAAGCCATTCTGGTAAATCACTTCTCTACACTCAGGGACCCTCACATTCTAGAAGTTGAACAAAGAAAATATAGTCAATACAGTGTGGAGCTGGAGGAACACAACAGATCGGGCAGCATCAGAGGAGCAGGAAAGTCGACATTTCAGGTTTACACACTTCATCGCGATAGGTTACACTACAATTCTGAAGGATTGTTGCACTATTGGACTAGATTTAGAGAGATCCTGTCTATTCAGATGGATGCAAAGTATTGAATGAGATTATTCAAATATAAGACTGGATTTTCATATTATCATCTTGTCATTTGGATTTTCAGGCTGGAAAGGGGCCAGATTAGAAAGCAGAATTAACACTCAAGATCTGCCTGATCAAATTGAATAGTGAAGCAGGCTAATTGAGTCATGGAATATTCACAGGATGGAAGAAGGCCCTTTGGGCCGTGGTGTGCATACTGGTCATCATGCATACACCTGTCTATTCTAATCCTGTTTTCCAGCACTTGGCCTGTTTCAAGTGCTCATTAAATACTTCTTAAATGTCCTAAGGGTTCCGACTTCTACCAGCATTTTAGGCAGCAAGTTCCAGATTCCCACTACCGTCTGGTGGAAAGATATTTTCCTCAAAGTCCCCCAAAGCCTCTTGCTTGTTAATTTCAAACTGTGCCTTTTGATCATCAAGCTCTCTGCTAAGAAGTTTCTCCCTATGTATGCTTGTCATGACTTTACAGCTTAATCAGATTCCCACATCCTTACCTCCAGCCCAGGCCACATCCTAATGAATCCCCTACGCACCCTCTCTAGTGCCATCACGTCCTAACTACACTATAGCAACCAGATCTGCAGTCGTGGGCTGTATGATCTACACCACCTATTTGTAATGTTTGTATGTCCTTAGCAACAAAATATATAACAAGCTATTTACCTTATTTACTATTGGTAGGACTTAGCAGAGTGCAAACTGATCCTGATTGGACCATATAACGAGCGGAAATGCAAAATAGCCTATCAGCAATGAAGCATTTTAGGATATTCTTCATTCAAGGCAGTTCTTCTCAAACACTAACTGTCTTGGGTCAATTGAAAACATATATTCCAGTTCTTATTAATACTTTTGGTCTTAATGGTCAAAGTTACATCCTTTTAACAGACAGAAAATAGGACGAGCAAAGATAAAACACTTCTAAAATGCATGCATGGTTATGTTGTGATATGAAAACATTCTTCATCAGTGAACATTATCCCAAGCATTGTTTGTTCCTAAACATTGTTTAAGAGTTGCAATGTTGAAGCTTTTCATCTCGTACTCATCAAGACATTTATGTACAAGAAATCAAAGTTGGAAAGGGAGTAACAATTTATAGAGGAGGAGGAGGATGCTGTCTGCTGAACCAGGGTTGGCATTTGGATGCAACGGGAAGTGTTAACTGTCAATTTTGGTTGAAAAATTTTAAATCAGGCAGCTAGACTGATTTGTCAGGGTATTGTCATGCAAAAAATCTGATCCTTGAAATGACCTGGCGCAGTATATTAGTTTAGGATGTTTTAAAATTTTATATTGATTATTCTACAAATTGAAACACTAGTGTTTGCTTATTAACTCCGGACAATTTCAAGGCTTTTAAAATTGTTTTCTTTGCAACAGTAAGGCTATATGGTTATCTTTATTTCGACATATAAGGCATATAAGATTTTGGTTTGTAAGTGGAGATTTCCCATTTGCAAATTCACCAAGCCTCCTTAGAGTGCCCCTTCCAACCCATGACCCACTACCATCTAGAAGGGTAGCAGATACATGGGAACATCACCCATTAGCTTCTTTCCAAAATATTCACTGTACTGACTTGGAAATATATTGCAGTTCCTTCAGTGTCACTGGATCAAAATCATGGAATTTCCTCCCCAACACCATTGTGGGTTTAACTGCACCAAATGAATTGCAGTAGTTCAAAAAGACAGCTTATTAAGGGCAATTAGCCATGGACAACAAATGATGGCCCAGCTAACACTGCCTGCTTCCAATGAATGAATAAACTGCTTTTAACAGAAATATGCAAAATGTTTTTTGCTCCTAAAAGATGGTGAAGCTGACATCCTGTATATATAATTGAGGTCCGAGCACTGATCGATGTGGCATTCCCTTGATTACAGCCTCTGAATATGAAATTGACTTCTTTATCCCTTATCTATTTCCTATCTGTTAACTTCAATCTTCACTCCCTTGATTACAGCCTCTGAATATGAAATTGACTTCTTTATCCCTTATCTATTTCATATCTGTTAACTTCAATCTTCACTCCAAACTGTCCCCTGGAATCTTGCATTCCCTTCCAAATAGGATTTTAATAGTTGAGGAGGCCAGTGAGGAAAAGCTAAGTCTACAGAATATTGGTATAAATGAGTTTGCTTTTTCCAGACGAATTGAAGAAATTTAAATTACTGTTTCACTTTTAGTTCATCAATATCCAATGTCAACTTTACCCTGCCTTCATGGCTGTTATTCCAACGCAGAACCTTTGGATTTTAACTCTGAACTTTTGCTGTTACCTTTCATTTTCCATCTACTGCATGTTTCCCATTTACTTCATGTTTTCTAAATCTTATCTTTTTTATCAAAATATGATATATAATTGAGCTTTTCTTCAGTATATTTGTCTGTCCAATTGTTTAATATTATGTGAACGTTACCTTTTTTGTGAAGATTCAATGTCAGCCATCATTTACCTCAAGTTGGGCAGCCTCTGAATGGAAACCATCATCAGGGTTCACGTACATCAGTTGTTTCCTGGAGATCAGAATCTTTGCTCAACAACTGCACGGGATCCGTCACGAGATAAACAAATGAAATGGAAGATGCTGACTATTCAAGTGACAAGCCTGAATGTCAAGGACATGCACGATGGATTGACAAACCACAAGCCCATATGATATAGGAGCAGAATTTGGCCCATCAAGTCTGCTCCATCACTGAATCATGGCTGATATGTTACTCAAACCTATTTTCTTGCCTTTTCCCTGTAACCCTTGATCCCCTTATTAATGAAGAACCTATCTATCCCTGTCTTAAATTTACTCAAAGATTCAGATTTGTAGCTGGTCAATAATATGAGCAAAATGGATGTGATTGACATGGAACTTGATAGGCTGAACACTGAAAAAATGTCCCAACAAAAACACCAGAAGCACCTAGAATGGATCACTGAAAGAAAATCATTACAAGTTTATCTGGCAGGGTGGTATAGTTGAGAGAAAATATGGTAGGGATATGTAGACTTAGTTCATAAAACACCTCACAAATGGTTCATGAATATGTTTTTTCCATCATCCTCTCATTTCGGGCCAGGACATTGCTATCAAAACCCTTCCAAGTAAGAAAATCTTTAGGTACTGGAGACTTTTAAAGTGGGTGCAGACCTGTGCCTCAAATATAACCCTGAAATTATAAATGAGAATGGATTCAGATGTCTCGAGCTTTGTTACTTTCATGAGCTTTGTGAATCCTTCTTTTAGAACAAACTATCTCAGACACATCCAAGAAGGAAAAAGAATACTGTTGTAAGGGATAGGAGCAGTTGATCTGAAGTACAGGATGTAGAATCTGTTTGGGTGGAGCTAAGAATAAACAAGGGGTAGCAAGGATAGTTGGGAGTAGCCACCAAGAAGTAATGGGACTAAATGTTGACAAATTCCCAGGACCCAATGGTCTTCACCCTAGAGTGTTTAAAGAAATTGCTGTAGAGATAATAGATGCATTGGCAATCACCTTCCAACATTTTAATAATTTCTGCAGGCCCCATTGCAGATTGCAAAGTTGAAAATGGGGGAACCCATTGTTTAAGAACAAAGAGAGAGAGAAAACAAAGAACTACAGGCCTGTTAGTCTGATCTCAATAGTAGAGAAAATGCCAGAATCTATTATAAAGGAAGTCATTACTGGATATTTAAACATTCATTGTCTGATTGGACATGGTCAATGTGAAATTGTGACAGAGTAATCATGTTTGACAAAACTGATACTGTTTTTAGAGGGTGTTACTGGCAGAGTTGATAAGTGGGATTCAGTGTACGTGGTGTGTTCAGATTTTCTGAAGGCTTTTGATCAAGTTAAATACAGGAGATTAGTAAAATAAAAAGCATTAAACCTCACAGGAGTGCTGTTAATGCACTAACATGGATTGTAGACTGATTATGAGGTGGAAATAAATGGTCATTCCCAAATTGGGGCAGGCTGCGAATAGCCAGTACTGTAAGAATCAGTGTTTGGGCTCCAATTGTTCAGAACCTATATCAATGATTTGGAAGTTGGGGTTGACTGTAATAGTTTCAAGTTTGTAGACAATACAAAATTGGGAGTTTTGAAGAGAATATGAAGAAGATTAAAAGGGAGTTATTCAGGCCATCTGAGTTGGCAAGTGTACGGTAGATATTATGTATGTGGATATGTATGAGGTTGTCCTCTTTGGTAGGAGGAATGAAGATGTAATGTATTTCTTAAATGGTGAGAGGTCGGAAAGGACCAAGAGGTCCTTGTTCATAAACGTCTATGACTTTATGTTACCAAAAGCAAGCATGCAGATGCAGCAAGCAGCTCAAAAAGCAAACATATATTGGCCTTTTGAGTGCAGGAGCAAAGAAGTTTCTCTAGAGTATTGGTGAGACTGAACCTGGTGTGAAGTTCTGATCACCTTGCCTAAAGAAGGGGAGGCAATGGTCAAGTGGTATTATCAGTAGACTGTTAATCCAGAGACCTAGGTTCAAATCCTGCCATGGTGGATTGTGAGTTCAATGATAAATCTGGAATTAAGAGTTAATTATTGGGGGGAAATCATCCTTTAGGGAAGGAAACTGCCGTTCTTACCTGGTCTGGTCTAAATGTGATTCCAGACTAGGGATGAGCAAAAAATACTGACCTATGCCACACCCTCATCCTGTGACTGAATAAAAAAAACTGGCATACAGGAAGTGTAACAAAGTTTTGCTAGATTGGTTCCTGGTATGTCATGGCAAAAGAGATTCAGACGATTGAGCCTGTATTCTCAAGTTTAGAAGAATGGGTGGCAACCTTATGGAAATGTACAGGGGGCTCTGCTATAATGTTCCAGCACAACATCGCGTTATAGAAAATCATGCTATAGAAATGACAGGACCTATGGGGAAAGTGGGGTTAGGGGGCACAAAGGACACATAACAATTATATTTTCCAAAATTCTTCCTCGCCTGAGTAGCTTCATTCTTATAGCTACAGATATAATGACAGCTTATCAGACAGCTGATGCCGCAAAGAGGCAATACATGTACAAATCTGACCTTGTATTTACTTTGAAGTGACAGCAGGGCTTTAAATAGAGTTCTGCCACTGGAGATCCCAGCAATGATCAGTACTGTATGATAGCACAAGCATGATCCAAACGAGGTGAACAGTGCAAAATTCTGTGAGTTTGAGCTCACAGCTAGCAACCCTCCATAGATTTTCAGATAAGTGAAGCAGAGGAATCTGACCTTTCTTTCCTATGTAGCCCCATTGACATGGAAATTAACTGTCGGATTAAACAACATTGTAAACCTGAGTAATATTGTATTCCAAATAGTGCTGGAAAAAAGCAGGTTGTAACAGACAGCTTTTGGTATAAATGATATACATGAGCAAATTCTAAAAAATTCTTGTAGATTATATGCACAACAACATCCAGGCAAGAATACTACACACAAAGGAGCATGTTTTAATAGCATCCATATTATTTTAAACTCTACATTTTTTTACTATTACCGTCAATTTAACATTGGAGTCTATTCTTCTATTTAAAAGAGCTGCTTTTGTAAATAATGCTGATGCATTTAATGTGTTCAACATATACTCTTTAAACTAACACTTCACATATTTTCCTAATAAGACAGTAGTTCTCTGTGCGATACTATATTCGAGGCTTATGACATACAATCCATTCTCGCTGGAATCGCGTTATAACCAACTCAAGTTTGCATTTTACACATACGGTTCTCCTATTTTCCCCTTGAGTAAATACTATTACAAGGAGGCATAATTTTAAGGCGATTGGAGGAAGTTTTAAGGGGAGTTGTCAGAGATAGGTCCTTTATGCAGAGAGTGATGGGTGTGTGGAATGCGCTGCCGGCAGTGATAGTGGAGTCAGATACTTTAGGGACATTTAAGCAACTCTTGGATAGGCACCTGGATGACAGTAAAATGTAGAGTACGCAGGGTAGTTTGACCTTAGTGTAGGATAATAGGTTGGCACAACATCGAGGGCCAAAGGGCCTGTACTGTGCTGTACTGTTCTACATTCTATTTATCAATCGCATTATAGCCAACTCCTGTTGCTGGAACACATGTTATAGGAGAACAGTTTTTAATAGGACACTCAGAATAGCTGCAGAAAGGATGTTTCCCCTGGCTGTGGGGTGTAGAACCAGGAGACACCGATTCAGAATGAAAGGTAAATCATGCAGGGCCAAGATGAAAAGGAACTTCTTCAAAGATACAATGAAGAATCTTTGGAATTCTCTATCCCAGGGAGCTGTGGAAGCTCAGTCATTAAGCGAGTTAATGACAGAAATTGATAGGTTTCTAGTTACTAATCACAACAAGGGATACGGCAGGAATATGGTGTTGAGGTAGATGATCAGCCATTATATAGAATGGTGAGCAGGCTACTGAATGGTCTACACCTACTGATATGTTCCTATTCTTCCCATCACAAAGATCACCTATTTCCACTTTTAAGTTCATGCATCCCTGTTCATTTGCTGCTGAAACTCTCATTGATGCCTTTTTAAAACTTGAGACTGAATTATCCAAATCCAACTGAGGATGGTCTGCCATATTCTAACCTCTGCAAACCTTAAGCTATTAAAACTCTTCTGTGCATGCCATAAGTAGTTTTACTTATCACCACTGTGTTTACTGTCTTCACTGACTCCTTGCTTCTGAAATTCTCATCTTTGTTTTCATATCGCTCCAATGTCTTTTCCCTCTCAATCTCAGTAATCTCCTCTAGCTTCACAATCTTTCCGGGACTTATCTAATTTTAGCCACTTGAGAATCCCCAATTTTACTCACAACATTGCTGGTGGTGATGGCTTTGGTTGCCTAGATTCCAATCTCTTTACCTCTCTGTTTCTCTACCCCGCTTACTTCTTATTAAGGCATTACTTTAATCTACACTTTGACCAAATCATCTGATCAGATATCTCTTACGTAACTTGGTGCCATATTTGATTTATGGCAGTTGTGAAACACCTTGAAACATTTTACTAAATTTAAGGTGCTTTAGGTTTCTTATTCCAGTCCAACTTAGGAAACCTCCCACAATTCTTTCTCCAGTACATTGATGATGTAATCACTTCTGCTTCCTGTCTCATCTAGAATTGGAAAAAATGATCAGTTTTGCTTCCAATTTCTATCCTTCTCTCACTTACATATTGTCCATCTCTGAATCTTCCTTCCCCTTCCTTGACTTCTCTGTTTTCATGTCTAGACATAGGCGAGCCATCAATATACATTACAAACACATCACTTATCTTGATTACACTTTCTCACACTCTGCTTCCTTCAAGGACTGCATTTGCTCTCCCAGTTTCTCTGACTCAATCACATGTGGGCTAATGATGGCACCTTCTACACGGGTGTCTCTGATACATTCTCCTTTTCCCTCAACCCAGGAGACATCCCCCCCCCCCCAACCCATTCATCGTGGTTGAGAGGTTTGTCAGCTATGTCCAACTCATTTTCTGCACATTTATCTTCACGCCTTCACCCACTCCCAGGGTTTCCCTTGTCCTACCTTTCCACCCCACTCTGCAATTTCCAGCACCTCCAGCAGGATACCATCAAACCTTTCATTCCCCCCTCCCCTTCACTGTCAGCATTCTGCAGTGGCCATTCCCTCCACAACACTCTGGATGACTTCTCCATCACTCCTTCAACCCTATTACACTTTCCATGCAATAAGTTTATCTCTCATTCTTCTACATTCCAACAAACAGGTCCAACCTAGTCAACGTCTCCTCGGAAGACAGTCCCTCCATATTTGGCATCAGCCTAGTGAACCATTGGACTGCCTCCAATGCCAGAATATTTTTCTCCAGATAAGGGAGCCAAAGCAGTTCACAGCAAGGAAGGAGCTCAAAAATGGTCTGAGGAGAGCCAGGAGGGGGCACGAGAAAGGCTTGGCAGAAGGAATCCGGGAAAACACAAAGGCATTTTACACTTATGTGAAGAATAAGAGAATGGTCAAAGAAAGAGTAGGGCCGATCAGGGATAGCATAGGGAACTTGTGTGTGGAGCCTGAGGAGGTAGGGGAAGCCCTAAATGAGTTTTTTGCTTCTGTCTTTACGAAAGAAACCAACTTTGTAGTGAATGAAACCTTTGAAGAGCAGGTGTGCATGCTGGAATGGATAGAGATAGACGAAGCTGATGTGCTGAAAATTTTGTCAAACATTAAGATTGACAAGTCGCCAGGCCCGGATCAGATTTGTCCTCGGCTGCTTTGGGAAGCAAGAGATGCAATTGCTTCGCCACTTGCGAAGATCTTTGCATCCTCGCTCTCCACTGGAGTCGTACCTGAGGACTGGAGAGAGGCAAATGTAATTCCTCTCTTCAAGAAAGGAAATAGGGAAATCCCCGGCAATTATAGACCGGTAAGTCTCACGTCTGTCGTCTGCAAGGTGTTAGAAAGGATTCTGAGGGATAAGATTTATGACCATCTGGAAGAGCATGGCTTGATCAAATACAGTCAACACGGCTTTGTGAGGGGTAGGTCATGCCTTACAAACCTTATCGAGTTTTTTGAGGATGTGACTAGAAAGGTTGATGAGGGTCGAGCTGTGGATGTGGTGTATATGGACTTCAGTAAGGCATTTGATAAGGTTCCCCATGGAAGGCTCATTCAGAAGGTCAGGAGGAATGGGATACAGGGGAACTTAGCTGCTTGGATACAGAATTGGCTGGCCAACAGAAGACAGCGAGTGGTAGTAGAAGGAAAATATTCTGCCTGGAAGTCAGTGGTGAGTGGGGTTCCACAGGGCTCTGTCCTTGGGCCTCTACTGTTTGTAATTTTTATTAATGACTTGGACGAGGGAATTGAAGGATGGGTCAGCAAGTTTGCAGACGACACAAAGGTCGGAGGTGTCGTTGACAGTGTAGAGGGCTGTTGTAGGCTGCAGCGGGACATTGACAGGATGCAGAGATGGGCTGAGAGGTGGCAGATGGAGTTCAACCTGGATAAATGCGAGGTGATGCATTTTGGAAGGGCGAATTTGAAAGCTGAGTACAGGATTAAGGATAGGATTCTTGGCAGCGTGGAGGAACAGAGGGATCTTGGTGTGCAGATACATAGATCCCTTAAAATGGCCACCCAAGTGGACAGGGTTGTTAAGAAAGCATATGGTGTTTTGGCTTTCATTAACAGGGGGATTGAGTTTAAGAGTCGTGAGATCTTGTTGCAGCTCTATAAAACTTTGGTTAGACCGCACTTGGAATACTGCGTCCAGTTCTGGGCGCCCTATTATAGGAAAGATGTGGATGCTTTGGAGAGGGTTCAGAGGAGGTTTACCAGGATGCTGCCTGGACTGGAGGGCTTATCTTATGAAGAGAGGTTGACTGAGCTCGGTCTCTTTTCATTGGAGAAAAGGAGGAGGAGAGGGGACCTAATTGAGGTATACAAGATAATGAGAGGCATAGATAGAGTTGATAGCCAGAGACTATTTCCCAGGGCAGAAATGGCTAACACGAGGGGTCATAGTTTTAAGCTGGTTGGTGGAAAGTATAGAGGGGATGTCAGAGGCAGGTTCTTTATGCAGAGAGTTGTGCGAGCATGGAATGCGTTGCCAGCAGCAGTTGTGGAAGCAAGGTCATTGGGGTCATTTAAGAGACTGCTGGACATGCATATGGTCACAGAAATTTGAGGGTGCATACATGAGGATCAATGGTCGGCACAACATTGTGGGCTGAAGGGCCTGTTCTGTGCTGTACTGTTCTATGTTCTATGTTCTATGTTCTATGTATTCCAGCTGTGGTCTGACCAGAGCCTTACACAGTTTTCACAAAACCTCCCTGCCATTGTACCCATGCAGTCATGAATCATAGAATTGTACAGTATAGAAGGAGGATATTCTGTCTGTTCTGGCCCCCAATAGAGCTACCCAGTCCCACTCCATTCTAGTTGAAATAAAGACCAGCATTTCATTTGCCTTCCCTATCACCTGTTGAACTTGGATACTAGCTTTTTATGATTCATGGGCAAGGATTCCCACATCTATCTATTCTGTAATTTTCTGCAGTATTTCTCTATTTAAATTACATTCAGCTTATCTATTCTTCCTGCCAAAGTGCATAAGCCTAATATTTTCCCACATCATATTCTAACTGCCACATTTTTGCCCATTCACTTAACCTGCCATATCTCTCTGCAGACTCTTTGTGACATCCTCACCACTTGCCTCCCTATCTATTCTTCTGTCCTCCACAAATTCGCTCTAGCACATCATGCTTCTGATCCATGTCATATAGATATATCATAAATAATTCAGCCCAAGCACTGATCCCTGTGGTACTCCAGTAGTTATAGGTTGCCATCTTGATAAAAAAAAGCCCTTATCGCAGCTGTCTGGCTTCTATTAGTTGGTTAATCCTCCACACATCTAATACACTACCTCCATCACTATGAACACTTCTTAGACAGCCCAATGCATGGCACCTTATCAAACACCTTCTTAAAATCCAAATATATTATATTCACTGCATTCCCTTTATCTATCCCATTTGTTATCACCTCATAGAATTCTAGTGAATTTGTCAAGAAGACTTTCCCTTCATGAAGTCATGCTGACTCTGTTTGATCATGTTATATATTTCTAAATGCTTTGCTATTATATCCCTTGTAATAGCCTCTAAAGTTGTCCAAATAATAGCATTAAGTTATCTGGCCTCTAGTTACTTGTCTTTTATCTCCTTCACTTTTTAAGTAATGGTGTCTCCTTGGCAGTTTTCCAATCCTCTGGGACTTTTCCAGAATCTAACGATTCCTTGGAAATTACTACCAATGGAGCTATTGTTACTGTAGCTACGTTCTTTAATATTCGTGAATGCATCCCAACATGTCCAAGGGACTTATTGATGTTTAGCCCTAATCGGTTCCCTAGTTTTCTCTAGTAGTAGTAATTTTTTTGAGTTCGTCCATGCTGTAAGTAATTTCATTGTCTTCTGCAGATCTGTGATGGCTGAAGAGTCCAATGCAAGATCAATATGGACATCTGCAATTGTTATAGGTCTTTTTGTTACTTGTAGGATCTTCTGCAGCTGTGCCATCTCTGGCTGTCCTTTGTGTATGTTGCACGTTGTGAATTTGGTGTGGATAATCCTTGAAAATATGCTGAACCAAATTTTAACATTTCCATCCACATGAGCAGTTGGCTGTCGTGTTTTCCTAAAAGAGGGAGCTTACAGTGCAGGTGTTTATGAAGCTGTTTTTGAGGGTGTCTGTACATTGTTTGTACTGTTCACCTTGATGTAATTTACTCTGAGGCAGTATTATGTAGAAGAACAGCTTGAATTTCTGTAGTCATCCTTGAGGGACACATGGCTGGATATTGAGGCTGTATTTACTGGACGCTGTTCTCCATGCTATCAATGGAATGCAGTGAACGACTTCATTGTTTCTGATTTTGTTACAACATTATCTCTTTGTTAGGAGTGTATTCCAGAGGTTTGATGTGGTGTCAATAGCAGGTCCAGGATCATGCATCAAACAGCAGGGTCCTAGGGACAGTGGTCTGCTGGAGTTTGATTTTCACCTTTAGTTAATGCCACACACTTTGAAACACAGTCAACACCGATATCTTTGTCATTACTGGTATTCCTGTGAGCAGATGCCAAAGTTGGAGTAGTTTGAGACAAGTATCTTCAACTTTAATGTTTACTTTGTGCCAACTAAAACATAACCTTGGTGTTGTAGACACTGGTTTGAAGGCCAAGTTTTTGGAAGCATTTGAGAATTTGGTTTAGTTTGGACATCTTCCTTCCTGTGAGCAGTTGCATTCAGAAGCCCTCCAATTACTCTGTGACTTTATTGGAGGCACACAGTCAGGAGAACTTGCCTGAATGAAACTTAATACTGATTTCTGCAGTGGCTTCCTTAAATGGGGAGATATGGCAAATTCTTGCTTTATGTCACTAGTTATTGTAAAGTCATCTGACATCTTGCCACTGGCAAAAATACATCCAAACATGTCTTCATGCTGTAGGCTTTGGATTTTGACAAATGTTTTTGGACATGTTTTGCTTGGACAAAAGTGCTACGGATCAGGATGATTCACATTGTCGGAAGATTTAGTTAGGTCCATGAACAGCACATACAGATCCTAATGTTGCTCACTGCATTTTTCTTGAACTTTGTCTGGCTACAAACATCAGATTGGCTGTCCCTCACTGTGATTGCAGAAAGAACTCACTTTTATGGCTGCCTGGTTCTTTTTTAATAGGTCCTTGTGAGGATCTTTCCTTGATTGTGAGGAGTGTTATCCCTTAATAATTTCCTCATGAATTTTGATCCTTTCTGCTGACTGTGTTGGCATTCCTGAGGATGTGTGGAACCTTTGCTTGATTCTAGATACTCGAGGCTGCAGGAGGAAGAGGCAAAATTTATTTTTCAGCCAATTGCTCAATATGACGCAGAGAATCGGTGAAATGTGGGAATGCCAGCGGAGGAGCTCCATGAGGTCCTCACACCTACTTTCCATTTGAACTTGATCAGCAGTATTTCATTCATTTCCATTAATTGTTAGGCTAGGAGCTGCAAAAGTTACAGCTGTTAAGCCATAGAGATCATTTTAGATGTTTCAGCTCCTCAGTTTTTGTTTTCCAATGTCATTCTGCATTTCTTCTAAAGCATGTTACAGCTAACATGATATTCTTGAAGCCTGGCTGTTGACGGTGGGTTCTCCAGAAGGTTCACATTTGTGAACTGTTTCCATTGCAGCTTAGACGTATGCCCATTTTCCATTAAATGAAACTTCCATTATTTGAAGAAATGAAGTTTCAGCAGCAGCTGCTGGACTCTTGACAATTTGGTCACAGTGGTCTCTTGATATTGGATCACGTTTGAGGTATAGACTTTTGCCTTCTATATCTGGGAGTTGAAGAAGCATCCTTCTACAAGCAATATATTGAATCAATTTCTTTTTAATGATAACTGAGCGAATTCTATAACAAGCAATCTTTTTCAGAAGGTAACTTCTTAAGTGATGAAGACAATCATCTCTTAAAAATCACAAATGCTCCCAGGCAACTCTGCCTTGCAACTTTTACTATATTGTGAACTTCATTCTAAAGAAATGAAACGCTAAATAATTTTAAAAAGTGGAATGCAGAATGAGAGTATTTCTGGATTGATAGTGGCTCATGATACCATGGTAAATTTAGTTGAGGAACAGAATTTAACTAGGAAATGGGGAGATTTGTCAAACCTGCTTCTTCAGTTCACCCAACAATAACACTAGTCCTTTGAATAACATTAATTTTAGAAGTACAACACCAAAAAGATTTATACAATAGTTTTTGTTACGGTCATGTTCTATGGAGTATAATGTTCAGATACAATAAATATATCATTATCAAGTTCTTATTCTAGCCTATTAAAAATAATTTAAATAAAATTTACAATTTAATGCGTACATATTTTATGCAGAATGTTTATAAATAACTTTGTCTTCTTTGCTTGAAATATGACTTGTTTCGATATATTAGGTCACTGGATGAGCTGAGTGTGAATCTAATTTGTCATTAAATGGTACATCTGATTTAATGGAGCGTTTCTGTGTCTTCAGCAAGCTACGGCCACAGAGAAGCGAGAGTTGACAAGTCGATGGGTCGTACCAAACATCACAGCGATTACTATGGTCAACTGAGTAATTGACCCTGAATGGAGATCAATTCCAATTAACTTTTCATTCAATATAAATGAGCCATTAAATACATTGTTAAAGATCAGTGAACTACTAACAAATAGTATAAATTGTAACTGATGAAAATTGTGCAAGCTGCTCTGTAAAGCCAAATCATTATAGAAAATAACTGTAACATTTTTTTGGCTCTTTGTTCAGAAATTAATAGCAGCATTCATTCATTATGAGTGCATAATATAGATTTTGATTTTTAAATTTCAGAACAACACAAGATAGTTAAAGGAAGTTAAACATGGAAAGCAAGTTTACTGTAATGAAAAATTAAGTGCTAAATAATATTCAAATCATACAGTTATGTGATCCAGACCATTATTAACACAATGTTCATTGCTCACTTTACAGATCATTAAAAGCATACTTTCATGAATAGTCATGAATTTTATTGAATTTTTATGATTAAGTTATAGAGAATATTGATGAAAGGAATCTGCTGGATGTTGTCTATATGTGTTTTAAGAAAGCATTTGATAAAATGCCACATAAAGGACCAATCATTAAAAATAACCTTCATGGAAAGGGAGAATCCAACTGAATTTAAAAAAATTGGCTTAGTGAGAAACAGCAACAAGTCATGGCAGATAGATTTTTTGGAAAGCAAGGTAGTAAACAGCATTGCTCTGCAAAGGCCAATGCTAGGAACTTTTTTTTTGCTCTCTGTGAATGTCTTGAATCCTGAAAGATGGGGTAAAATTTCAACATTTGTCGATGATACCAAAGTTGAAGGAATGCCAAACAGTGATGAAAATTTCAATCACCTGCGGTAGGTCATAAATAGCAAATGTGGTTCCCCTGTTCAAGAAGGGGAGTAGAGACAACCCTGGTAATTATAGACCAGTGAGCCTCACCTCAGTTGTTGGTAAAGTGTTGGAAAGGGTTATAAGGGATAGGATTTATAATCATCTAGAAAAGAATAAATTGATTAGGGATAGTCAACATGGTTTTGTGAAGGGAAGGTTGTGCCTCACAAACCTTATTGAGTTCTTTGAGAAGGTGACCAAACAGGTAGATGAGAGTAAACCGGTTGATGTGGTGTATATGGATTTCAGCAAGGCATTCGATAAGGTTCCCCACAATAGGCTATTGTACAAAATGTGGAGGAATGGAATTGTGGGAGACATAGCAGTTTGGATCGGAAATTGGCTTGCTGAAAGAAGACAGAGGGTGGTAATTGATGGGAAATGTTCGTCCTGGAGACCAGTTACTAGTGGTGTCCGCAAGGGACGGTGTTGGGTCTACTGCTGTTTGTCATTTTTATAAATGACCTGGATGAGGGCGTAGAAGGATAAGTTAGTAAATTTGCAGATGACACTAAGGTCGGTGGAGTTGTGGATAGTGACGAAGGATGCTGTAGGTTGTAGGGAGACATAGATAAGCTGCAGAGCTGGGCTGAGAGGTGGCAAATGGAGTTTAATGCAGACAAGTGTGAGGTGATGCACTTTGGTAGGAGTAACCAGAAGGCAAAGTACAGGGCTAATGGTAAGATTCTTAGTAGTGTTGATGAGCAGAGAGATCTCGGTGTCCATGTACACAGATCCTTGAAAGTTGCCACCCAGGTTGACAGCGCTGTTAAGAAGGCATACAGTGTTTTAGCTTTTATTAATAGAGGGATCGAGTTCTAGAACCAAGAGGTTATGGTGAAGCTGTACAAAACTCTGGTGTGGCCACACTTGGAGTATTGCGTACGGTTCTGGTCACCGCATTATAAGAAGGATGTGGAAGGTTTGGAAAGGGTGCAGTGGAGATTTACTAGGATGTTGCCTGGTATGGAGGGAAGGTCTTACGAGGAAAGACTGAGGGACTTGAGGCTGTTCTCATTAGAGAGAAGAAGGTTGAGAGTTGACTTAATTGAAACATATAAAATAATCAGAGGGTTAGATAGGGTGGATAGGGAGAGCCTTTTTCCTAGGATGGTGAAGGCGACCATGAGGGGGCATAGCTTTAAATTGAGGGGTGAAAGATATAGGACAGATGTCAGAGGGGGTTTCTTTACTCAGAGTAATAAGGGAATGGAACGCTTTGCCTGCAACGGTAGTAGATTCGCCAACTTTAGGTACATTTAAGTCGTCATTGGATAAGCATATGGACGTACATGGAATAGTGTAGGTTAGATGGGCTTCAGATCGGTATGACAGGTCGGCACAACATCGAGGGCCGAAGGGCCTGTACTGTGCTGTAATGTTCTAAATAAATAGCCTAACAGAATGGTAGAGAAGTGGCAGATCAGATGCATCACAGTCATGCATTTTGGCAGATGGGATTGGAAGAGGATAGAGTGAATGTCACGTGGGGAGGTTTTTAAGTGGTTGCATAACGCTCAGCACCATTCATGACTCCTCAGATACTGAAGCAATCAGGCCTATACACAGAAAGACTGGAACAACTTTCAGGCTTACACTGATAAGTAACAATTCACATGAATACCAGACAAAGACCATCTCCAGCAACAGAGAATCTAACTTAATCTTAGCCTTGACAATTGAAGACATTGTTACCCTGACTCTCTCCCCATCAACATTCTGGGGGATGCCACTGACCAGAAACTTAACTGGACAAGATATATAAATACCGTGATGACAAGCACAAGTTAGAAGTTGAGTCTGGCAAAGGAGGCAAAAGTGATATGAGACAAAAACTCCCATTCTCAGTGATTAGTGAAGGTCTGGAATGTGCTCTCTGAGACTGTGGTGGAGGTAGGTTTAACTGAAAATTTCAAAAGGGAAATAGACTGTTACCTGAAAACAATAATGTTACAGGGAGAAAGCAAGTGAATGGAGCAAAGTGTATTGCTCATTCAAAGAGACACAAAAGCTGAAGGCCACATTCTGCACTGCAACAATTCTGTATTTCAGAGTTTCAAGAAATATTTGACAAGACATCACACAAGAGATCACTACACAAAATCAAAACGCTTGGAACTCAGTCACCATAATAACCTGGATTGAAGAACAAATAAGCTAATAGGAATAAATAGGATGGGGCGTCACGGTGGTTCAGTGGTTAGCACTACTGCCTCACTGTGCCAGGAACCCGGGTTTGATTCTACCATCAGGTGACTATCTGTGTGGAGTTTGCACATTCTCCCCATGTCTGTGTGGGTTTCGTTCGGGTGCTCCAGTTTCCTCCCGCAGTCCAAAGATGTGCAGACTAGGTGGATTGTCCATGCTAAATTGCCCATAGTGTTCAGGGATATGTAAATTAGGGGGATGGGTCTGGGTGGGATGTTCTGAGAGTTGATGTGGGCTTGTTGGGCTGAAGGGCCTGTTTCCACACTGTAGGGATTCTATAATCTATGATCAGGACAGTGTTGTGTTAGCAAATCTAAATAATGGGTTGCAATAAATACCAATTGGTGCCAGACTCCTTTCTGCTGTTTGACATTGGATTCAAGTTTTTTGACAGGTATTCCCATACACAAAGCATTCAGGTCTACATTTCATTCAGTATGGTCAGTGTCTGATTTCACTTCAGCAAATGTAGTCTGTAATCTTGTTCTTTGCTGAGCTGGCTGCCATACTATCCTTGAGAGATAATGGGAACTGCAGATGCTGGAGATTCCAAGATAATAAAATGTGAGGCTGGATGAACACAGCAGGCCAAGCAGCATCTCAGGAGCACAAAAGCTGACGTTTCGGGCCTAGACCCTTCATCAGAGAGGGGGATGGGGGGAGGGAACTGGAATAAATAGGGAGAGAGGGGGAGGCGGACCGAAGATGGAGAGTAAAGAAGATAGGTGGAGAGAGTGTAGGTGGGGAGGTAGGGAGGGGATAGGTCAGTCCAGGGAAGACGGACAGGTCAAGGAGGTGGGATGAGGTTAGTAGGTAGCTGGGGGTGCGGCTTGGGGTGGGAGGAAGGGATGGGTGAGAGGAAGAACCGGTTAGGGAGGCAGAGACAGGTTGGACTGGTTTTGGGATGCAGTGGGTTGGGGGGAAGAGCTGGGCTGGTTGTGTGGTGCAGTGGGGGGAGGGGATGAACTGGGCTGGTTTAGGGATGCAGTAGGGGAAGGGGAGATTTTGAAACTGGTGAAGTCCACATTGATACCATATGGCTGCAGGGTTCCCAGGCGGAATATGAGTTGCTGTTCCCCAGGCTTCGGGTGGCATCATTGTGGCACTGCAGGAGGCCCATGATGGACGTGTCATCAAGAGAATGGGAGGGGGAGTGGAAATGGTTTGCGACTGGGAGGTGCAGTTGTTTGTTGCGAACTGAGCGGAGGTGTTCTGCAAAGCGGTCCCCAAGCCTCCGCTTGGTTTCCCCAATGTAGAGGAAGCCGCACCGGGTACAGTGGATGCAGTATACCACATTGGCAGATGTGCAGGTGAACCTCTGCTTAATGTGGAATGTCATCTTGGGGCCTGGGATGGGGATGAGGGAGGAGGTGTGGGGACAAGTGTAGCATTTCCTGCGGTTGCAGGGGAAGGTGCCGGGTGTGGTGGGGTTGGAGGGCAGTGTGGAGCGAACAAGGGAGTCACGGAGAGAGTGGTCTCTCCGGAAAGCAGACAGGGGAGGGGATGGAAAAATGTCTTGGGTGTTGGGATCGGATTGTAAATGGCGGAAGTGTCGGAGGATAATGCGTTGTAATAACTGAATTAATAGCTGCAACTGTGAATCCGTGCCCTCATATTTACTGATAATAAAATGTGAGGCTGGATGAACACAGCAGGCCCAGCAGCATCTCAGGAGCACAAAAGCTGACGTTTCGGGCCTAGATCCACATCCCTCATATTTACTGTTGTTTTGTTCTTCTGCCACTTGCCTATGCAAATTATAACTCTACAGTATCTAAAAGGAAAAACTTACAAGTTTATAAAGGAAACAAAACATATGAAGCGAATACGTACACTGTTAATAGCTTTTCATTGAGAAGAGACTGTAGGGATGAAGGAGGAAAAGGTGAGAGAAGAATGATTTAGTATGTGGATACTCCATTGTAGACATAGCCTCAGCAATGGCCCTTCCAATAACAATGAACAAGATCTCATCCATGAATGTTGAAACATGCAAGTGTCTGTCTCTCCCTTTCATTAGCTTCTACTACCTCAAGTGTTTACTACCTTCTCTTGGTCAAAGACTGAGCTGGCACTTTAGGGAACAAGGATGAATTTTGTCATCTATATCTGTCCTCAACAAGAGTATAGAAAATGGTCCATGTGTTCCAGGTTCCAGCTGATGCTCTTAATCAATGGGAGCATTTATGGGATTTTGCTTTGGGAGATGATTGGAAATGGATGTTAATTTTCCAGCTGGTAAGCAAAAAAGGCCATCTTCGCATATGTTTCAGGCCAGAAGTGAACGATTATCTGTAGTTTATAACCATCTGCAACTTGAAGCTCTATGATTTTGTTGTCCTGATTGTGCATGAAGGCAACGTAGTTTGACGAGTTTCCAATCTATTCTGTACATTATTTTTAACCCTTTTACTAATTTCTGAAAGTGAGGTGCAGCAAAGAAAGTGGAGAAGCCACTTTGTGCAATGACACAACCTTGTTTTACTCCAGTTTTCACAGAGATAGATTTTGAGGTAGTTCTCTAGGTGACAATCTCAGGATCTCAAACCAAGGTCATGCTTTGCTGAACCCCAAGCTTCTGTAGCTCTTGAGATTTGGATGACCCACAGCAAACTTTAGAGAAATAATTATGTCTTTGCACTGGGGACTTGGGGTAAGTGTTTACTTTTGCATTGGGGAATGGGAGGGAAATAGTATTCACAAAAAAGTATGGCACAGTGGGTCAGTGGTTAGCACTGATTCCAACCTCAGGTGACTGTCTGTGTGGAGTTTGTATGTTCTCCCCATGTCTGTGTGGGTTTCCTCCACGTGCTCCAATTTCCCCCCACAGTCCAAAGATGTGCAGGTTGGGTGAATTGGGCATGCTAAATTGCCTGTAGTGTTCAGGGATGTGTAGGTTATGTGCAGGGTTACAGGAATAGGGTAGGGGGAAGGTCTGGATCGGATTGTCCCCAGAAAGTTGGTGTGGACTTATTGGGCCAAATGTAGGGATTCTATGATTCTATGATCTTTTGAATCCTGTGGCAAGAACAACAATCCAACAGCATCTCAAGCCAACTTGCCCAGCATTATATTAGTCACTACAACAGACTCACAGCTTTTGGGATATCTTCAATATATGTCTGAAGAGTAAAACCTTCAACTCATGGGAAGCTTTGGATTGCCACTAACCCAAATGGAGAAGGCTCACTGGAAGAGTATAAGTACATCAAGGGGATTTGTTGTGAAAATTCAGAGGTGTGATTGAGATGTTGGAAGGAGCACATGATCCTCTAAACAACCCTTCTGCCTAACCCTGCAAGCACCATCAGCCCTGCATGGGTCTTCATATCACACATTGTACTTAGTGACCATCTTAGAACCCAGGGTGGAAGCAAATTATCCTCAATCTCGAGGATTTATCCAAGAAGAAACATTGAAGCATAGAATATAGAAGCAGGAGAAGGTTGCTCAGCCCTTATAGCCTGCTGTGCCATTTAATGTGATCATTATTGATCATCCAACTCAGTACAATGTTCCTACTTTTCCCTCACATCCTTTGATCTTTTTAGTCCTAAGGACTATATCAACTGCATTTTTGAAAGTCTTCAACATTCTGGTCTCAATAATTTCCCATGGAGGTGAATTCCACAGGCCGTCTTTGAATGAAGAAGTTTTGCTTTCTCTCTGTCCTAAAAGTCCTCCCTCCTATCCTGAGACTGTGACCCCTGGTTCTGAACACCCCAGTCACAGATAACATCCTTCGTGCATCTACCCTATTTAATCCTATTAGAATTTTTTAGGATTCTATAAGATCTCTCCTATTGTTTTCAGTTCTAGTGAATATAGCCCTAACTAACCCAGTCTTTCCGCATTTGTCAGTGCCACAGTGCCAGGAATCAGTCTGTAAACCTAGTCTGCACTCTATAGCCAGAACATCATTCCTCAGATAAGGAGACAAATGCTGCACACGACACTCCATGTGTGGTCTTAGCAATGTACAATGACAGTAAGATAGCTCACTTCTGCGAGCTCCTGTACTTGAATCCTCTTGCTATGGAGGCCAACGTACCAATTGCCTTCTTCACCTACCTGCTGTACCTGCATGCTAACTTTCAGCGGCTGGTGTACAAGGTCACCTTGGTCTTATTGTACTTCCCCCCTTCCCAATCTATTGTAATTTAAATAATAACCTGCCTTTCTGTTTTTGCTACCAAAGTGGATAACTTCACATTGATCCATACTAAACTGCATCTGCCATGTATTTACCCACTTGCTTAACATGTCCCAATCACACTGAACTTTCTCTCTTTTCTCCTTACTGCAAATCCTCCCACCTAGGTTTTCTGATGAATGATCTAGGCCTGAAATATCAGCTTTTGTGCTCCTAAGATGCTGCTTGGCCTGCTGTGTTCATCCAGCTCCACACTTTGTTATCTTGGATTCTCCAGCATCTGCAGTTCCTATTATCTTTGTGTCATTCACCAACTTGGAGACATGACACATCATTTCCTCATCTAAGTCATTAATATTGTGAATAGCTGGTGTTCAGGCACTGATCCCTGCAGGACACCATTTATTATTGCCTAACACTCAGAAAAAGACCGATTTATTCCCTTTCTTTGTTTGCTGTCTACCAGCCTGCCTCAACCCATTTCAGTCCATGTGTGTTTAAATTTTGTATGCTGGTCTCCTGTATGGGATCCATTGAAACAAGAACACGTTTGCTGGAAACAAAGTGAAAATTGTATCAATGAAAAGCATGCAAACTGCTTATGAGATATAGTTTTGAGGTTTGCAGTAATGCTAAATGAAGGGAGATGAGATGATGGAGGATTGTGTCCTAATTGATAGAGATTATTGATGGATGAGTGTTGAGGTTGTTGAAGATTGAGAAGACGCTGATGACAATGGTGTAACTGGGAGGATGTGGCATTTGAGTTTGATACATTCACTGATTCTGTCTACGTATGTGAGATAATCAATCTATTTTCTGCACTGCATCCACATTCTTGGAGCTACACCCCAGCATTAGATTCCTGTGCTAGCTATTGCTACTGCTTTCTGAGTACACATGCAAGCTGAAGAACAGGACACCTCTCCTTCATTCCTCCCTTTTAATCCAGAAACTTTGGTGCCCGCCATCTTAAATGGTAAGCCATTCTTCAATCTTTTCCAGGTCAGATTCACTTTGAGAATGACTCCCAGCATTCATTGCAGCCATAATACACTTCCCTTTAAAAGATGCAAAATAGTTTCAGTTGCTCACATTGTTGTAATAGTTAGTTTCAGGGTCAGAGAGGTAATTTGACAGGCCATAATATAAAACACACTGTGAAACATTCACTTGGTCCCCTGGCAGGCTCATTCAGAAAGTAAGGAGGCATGGGATTCAGGGAAATTTGGCTATCTGGATACAATAGAAGACAGAGGGTGGGAGTAGATGGAAAGTATTCAGCCTGGAGCTCGGTGACCAGTGGTGTTCCACAGGGATCTGTTCTGGGACCTCCGCTCTTTGTGATCTTTATAAATGACTTGGGTGAGGAAGTGGAAGGGTGGGTTAGTAAGTTTGCTGATGACACGAAGGTTGGTGGAGTTGTAGATAGTGTGGAGGGCTGTTGTAGGTTGCACTGGAACACTGACAGGATGCAGAGCTGGGTAAAGAAGTGGCAGATGGAATTCAGCCCAGAAAAGTGTAAAGTGATTCATTTTGGAAGGTCAAATTTGAATGCAGAACAGAGGGTCAATAGTAGGATTCTTAGCAGTGTGGAAAGGAACTGAGAGATCTTGGGGTCCAAGTCCAAAGATCGCTCAAAGTTGCCACCCAAGCTGATAGGATTGAAAAGAAGGTTATGGTATGTTGAGAGGGGTAACAAGGTGTAGAGCTGGATGAACACAACATCACAGCATAAAAGCAGCATCAGTGGAGCAGGAAAGCTGGCATTTCAGACCTAGAGCCTTCTTCAGAAATGGGGGAGGGGAAGGGGGATCTGAAATAAATAGGGAGAGAGGGGAAGGCATAGCGAAGATGGATAAAGGAGAAGATAGGTGGAGAGTAGACAGACCGGTCAAAGAGGCAGGGATGGAGCCAGTAAAGGTGAGTGTGGTTGGGGAGGTAGGGACAAGATAAGTTAGCCCAGGGAGGACAGACGGGGCAAGGGATGAGGTTAGTAGGTAGGAGATAGGGGTGGGGCTTGGGGTGGGAGGAGGGGATAGGTGGGAGGAAGAACAGATTAGGGAGGCAGAGGCGAGATGGGCTGGTTTTGGGATGCTGTAGGGGAAGGGAGATTTTGAAGCTTGTGAAGTCCACATTGATACCATTGGGCTGCAGGGTTCCCAAGTGGAATGTGAGGTGCTGTTCCTGCAACCTTTGGGTGGCAGCATTGTGGCACTGCAGGAGGCCCAGGATGGACATGTCGTCTGAGGAATGGGAGGGGGAGTTGAAATGGTTCGCAACTGGAAGGTGCTGTTGTTTAGTGCGAACCAAGCGTAGATGTTCTGCAAAGCTGCCCCCAAGCCTCCGCTTGGTTTCCCTGATATAGAGGAGGCCACAACTTGAACAGCGGATAGAGTATACCACATTAGCAGATGTGCAGGTGAACATCTGCTTGATGTGAAAAGTCTTCTTAGCCTGGGATGGGGGTGAGGGAGGAGGTGTGGGGGCAAGTGTAGTACTTCCTGCGGTTGCAGGGAAAAGTGCCAGATAGAACATAGAACATTACAGCACAGTACAGGCCCTTCGGCCCTCGATGTTGTGCCGACCTGTCATACCGATCTCAAGCCCATCTAACCTATACTATTCCATGTACGTCCATATGCTTATCCAATGACGACTTAAATGTACCTAAAGTTGGCGAATCTACTACCGATGTGGTGAGGCTGGAGGGGAGTGTGGAGCGGACAAGGGAGTCACGGAGAGAGTGGTTCCTCTGGAAAGCAGATAAGGGTAAGGAAGGAAAAATGTCTTTGGTGGTAGGGTTGGATTGCAGATGGCAGAAGTTGGAGGTTGATGCGTTGGATTCGGAGGTTGGTGGGGTGATACGTGAGGACAAGGGGGGATTCTGTTTTGGTTATTATTGCGGAGACGGGGTGTGAGGGATAAATTGCGGGAGACACAGTCGAGGGCGTTCTTGACCACTGAGGGGGGGGTAGTTGCGGTCCTTGAAAAACGAGGACATTTGAGATGTACAGGAATAGAATGCCTCATCCTGGGAGCAGATGCGGTGGAGGTGAAGGAATTGGGAATAGGGGATGGAATTTTTGCAGGAAGGTGGGTGAGAGGAGGTGTATTCTAGGTAGCTGTGGGAGTTGGTGGGCTTGAAATGGACATCAGTTTCTAGGTCACTGCCAGAGATGGAGACAGAGAGGTCCAGGAATGGGAGAGGGATGTTAGAGATAGTCCAGGTGAACTTGAGGTTGGGGTGGAAGGTGTTGGTGAAGTGGATGAACTGTTCGCGCTCCTGTTGCATACACGAGGCAGCGCCAATACAGTCATCAATGTACCGGAGGTGGGGTTTGGGACCTGTGTAGGTGCGGAAGAGGGACTGTTCCACGTAACCTACAAAGAGGCAGGCATAGCTTGGGCCCATGTGGGTACCCATGGCCACCCCCTTTGTCTGTAGGAAGTGGGAGGAATCAAAAGAGAAGTTGTTGAGCGTGAGGACGAGTTCAGCTGAGTGGATGAGGGTGTCTGTGGAGGGGGACTGGTCGGGCCTGTGGGACAGGAAGAAGCAGAGGGCCTTTAGGCCATCTGCATGGGGAATGCCGGTGTATAGGGACTGGACATCCATGGTGAAAATGAGGTGTTGGGGGCCAGGGAATTGGAAGTTCTGGAGGAAGTGGAGGGCATGGGTGGTGTCACGGACATAGGTAGGGAGTTCCTAGACCAAGGGGGAGAAAATGGAGTCCAGATAGATGGAGATGAGTTCAGTGGGGCAGGAGCTGGCAGAGACAATGGGTCGACCGGGGCTGTCAGGTTTATGGATTTTGAGAAGGAGATAGAAACGGGCGGTGCGGGGTTGGGGAATGATGAGGTTGGAGGCTGCGGCTTTAATTCACTTGTGTGATGTGGGCATTGCTGGCTGGCCAGCATTTCTTGCCCATCCCTAGTTGCCCATGAGAAGGTGGTGGTGAGCTGCCTTCTTGAACCGCTGCAGCCCTCCTGCTGTGGGTTGACCCACAATGCTATTAGGGAGGGAATTCCAGGATTTGGACCCCGTGAGAGTGAAGGAACGGCGGTATATTTCCAAGTCAGGATCGTGAGTGACGTGGAGGGGAACTTGGAGGTGGTGGTGTTCCCATCTATCTGCAGCCCTTGTTCTTCTAGATGGTAGTGCTTGTAGGTTTGGAAGGTGCTGTCTGAGGTTCTTTAGTGAATTTCTGCAGTGCATTTTGTAGATAGTACACACTGCTGCTACTGAGGATTGGTGGTGGAGGGAGTGGGTGCTTGTGGATGTAGTGCCAATCCAGTGGGCTGCTTTGTCCTGGATGGTGTCAAGCTTCTTGAGTGTTGTTGGGGCTGCACTCATCCAGGCAAGTGGGGAGTATTCCATCACACTCCTGACTTGTGCCTTGTGGACAGACTTTGAGGAGTCATTCATTCCTGACCTTATGATGGAGAGAAGGCCATTGATGAAGCAGCTGAAGAAGGTTAAGCCTAGGACACTACCCTGAGGAACTCCTGCAGAGATGTCCTGGAGCTGAAATGATTGACCTCCCACAACCACGACCATCTTCCTATGTATCAGGTATGACTCCAACTACCGGAGCATTTACCCCCGATACCGATTGATTCCAGTTTTGTGAGGGCTCCTTGATGCCATACTCAGTCGAATGTAGCCTTGATATCAAGGACTGTCAGTCTCCCCTCTGGAATTCAACTCTTTTGTCCATGTTTGAAGCAAGACTGTAATGAGGTCAGGATCTGCATGGCCCTGGCAGAGCCCAAACTGGGCATCACTGAACAGGTTATTGCTGAGTAAGTGTTACTTGATAACACTGTTGATGACACTTTCCATCACTTTGCTGATGATCGAGAGTGGGCTGAAGGGCCGGTAATTGGTCGGGTTGGATTTGTCCTGCTTTTTGTATATATGCCATACTTGGGCAAATTTCCACATTGTCAGGTAGATACCTGTGTTGTAACTGTGCTAGATCAGCTTGGCGAGGGGAGTGGTAAGCTCTGGAGCACAAGTCTTCAGTACTATTGCTGGGTTGTTGCCAGGGCCCGTAGCCTTTGCAATATGCAGTGCCTCCAACTGTTTCTTGATATCACATGAAGTGAATTGAATTGGCTGAAGACTGGTATCTGTAATGCTGGGGACCATTGGTGGAGGCCAAGATGGATTGTCCATTCAGTGCTTCTGGCTGAAGATTGCTGCGAATGCTTCAGCCTTATCTTTTGCACTGATGTGCCAGGCTCTTCCATCATTGAGGATGGGGATATTTGTGGAGCCTCGTCCTCCAGTGAGTTGTTTAATTGCCCACCACCATTCATGACTGCATGTGGCAGGACTGCAGAGCTTAGATCTGATCCGTCGGTTATGGGATCACTTAGATCTGTCTATCACTTGCTGCTTTTGCTGTGTGGTGGCTTCACCAGGTTGACATCTCATCTTCAGGTATGCCTGGTGCTGCTCCTGGCATGCCCTCCTGCATTGAACCAGGGTTGATCCCCTCGATTGATGGTAATGGTTGAGTGGAGGTTATGCCGGACCATGAGGTTATAGATTGTGCTGGAGTACAATTCTGCTGCTGTTGATGGCCCACAGTGCCTCTTGGATACCCAGTCTTGAGGTGCTAGATCTGTGCAAAGTCTGTCCCATTTAGCACGATGATAGTGCCACACAACATGATGGAGGTTTTTTCCCAATGTGAAGACGGGACTTCACCTCCATGAGGACTGTGCGATTTTCACGCTTACAGATACTGTCATGGACAGAAGCAACTGCAGCTGGCAGATTAGTAAGGATGAGGCCAATTATGTATGGTGTGTTGGCTTTCATTGGCAGGGAAATTGAGTTTAAGAGTGCAAGGCTATGCTGCAGCTTTATAAAACCTGGTTAGATCACACTTGGAATATTGTGTTCAGTTCTGGTCATCTCATTATAGGAAAGATGTGGAAGGTTTAGAGAGGGTACAGAGGAGATTTACCAGGATGCTGCCTGGACTGGAGGGCGGGTCTTATGAAGAAAGGTTGAGGGAGCTAGAGCTTTTCTCATTGGAGCGAAGAAGGATGAGAGATGACTTGATAGAGATGTACAAAATGATGAGATGCATAGGTAGAGTGGATAGCCAGAGACTTTTTCCCAGGGCGGAAATGACTATTACAAGGAGACATAATTTTAAATGATTGCAGGAAGGTAGAGGGAAGATGTCAGAGGTGAATTCATCATAGGGGATCATCATAGAATCCCTACAGTGTGGAAGCAGGCCATTCAGTCCAACAAGTCCATACTACCACAAACAGCATCTACCCAGACCCATCCTCCTAATTTCCCACGTCGAACCCACCTAACCTAAACATCCTGTACACTATGGGCAATTTAGCATGGCCAATCCACCTAACCTGCACATCTTTGGACTGTGGGAGGAAACTGGAGCACCCGGAGGAAATACACACAGACATGGGGAGAATGTGCAAACTCCACACAGACAGTTGTCTGAGGATGGAATCGAGCCTGGATCCCCATTCCTTACACAGAGAGTGGTGGGTGTTTGAAATGCACTGCCAACAGTGGTAGTGGAGTCTGATTCATTGGGGACATTTAAACAACTCTTGGATAGGCACATGGATGATAATAAAATGAAGGATATGCAATAATTTGACCTTAGAGTAGGATAATAGGTTGGCACAACATCGTGGGCTGAAGGGCCTGTACTGTGCTTTTCTATGTTCTTTTTAGCCTTGAGTGGACAATATCTACTCTTATCTGCGTATGTATCGGATTTGAATTGGGTAAGTGCCACAGCTTCGCTTCATGTATTTTGTTGCTGCATCTCTTGGCAAATTGCCAGTGCATTAAAGCTCATAAAGGAGTAGGGCAGTTCAGATGGCAACATTCTAACTTCCATGCTTGACTGTAAATGTGCAGACTGCAGATCTTCCGCCCATTTTGTTTCTTAACAATGATGACCACGTCTAAATTACTAAATTGCATTTCTGTAGATACCTTTAAATTGAATGTGCATCGCAAAGTGATTAACAAGAGAGTACATGATCCAAATTGAGTACTTGGTCACTTCAGGAGATACTAAGGTAGACAGTTACAGACATAGGTTTAAAAGAGGAGGAAAGAAAAATCAGGAAGCAAGAGGTTTAGTGAGGAAATTCCAGAACCCTAGAAGTTGAAAACATGGCTGTCGCATTAGCTGGGTTATTAGATCCATGGCTGGAACAAGATATCAGGTTTGGGGGAGTGCAGAACTGTGGGAGGATTGGAGGATTGAAAAGGGACTTCAGAGATAAGGCCTCATTCCTATTATTGTCATTAAAAAATCTAGAATATCGTAAATGTTTTCTGATTGATTTTTACAAATTACACAAGCATTAAGTATGAGAAATTTAATGTGATCCTGGTGGATAATGGAACCGGTATCACACTAGTTTCCTTGGCTGTTTGAAAATATTTTAGAAGAGATTTTCTGAATAATTTGGTATCATCTGGGTAACTAATTTGCAGAGTAGTTCCTTGCTCCCTGGATCATTAAATCACTCACATGTCACAGCAAATTACTTGGCCTGCCTTCACACAGCTGCAGTGAAAACAATCAATGGTCTTCCAGGATTCACCAACTTCGTAATGATGGTTGCCATACTGGCATACATCTGGAAAATGAAAATACATCTTTTCACAAAGAAGGCAGTGAGGAAACAATGTCCCATAAGATATAAAATAAATTTGGCCATAATGAACAATAATTTAAAGTGATTTCCATTTATATAGTGCCTCCAAGGTAATAAAGCTTCACTATAGATTATAAATCAAAGTTAAATACCAAGCCACATTAGGCAATGTTGGGGCAGGTGGTCAGAAATTGGTCAAAGAGGTTTTAAGGAGCATCTTAAAGGAAGAAAGAGACTGAGAGAGGTGAAGGCTTGTAAGGAAAGGATGAAAATAGGAAAATCAAACTTCCAAATTGAATCAATACTAAGTAGTTGATTCTGAAATAGTTTAATATAAATATATCCAATGTACCATTGTATGGATGCACATGTAGAAGTTTACTACTTCAATGTGAGGAAATGGGTGTGAGGATAACCTCAGTATGGTAAAACAGGGCTGAGTCAGCACAGCTTGGTCAAGGGGACACCAGGCATGACAAATCTGTTAGAATTCTTTGAGGAGGCAATGAGAAAGTTAAACTAAGGAGAGTCAGTGGATGGGATCTATTTGGATTTCCAGAAAGACTTTGACAAGATGCTGCACTAGAGGCTGCTAAATAAGCTAAGAGCCAATGGTATCAGGGCAAGGTGGTGGCATAGGTAGATGATTGGCTGCTGGGCAGAAGGCAGAGAGAGGTGATACAGTAGTCTTTTTCAGGATGGCAGCTGGTGACTAATGGAGTTCCACACCGTTCAGTGTTGGGACCACAGCTATTCACATTATACATTAACAATCTTGATGAAGGAACTGAGAACATTGTGGCTAAGTTTGCAGGGGACACAAAGATAGGTGGAGGGACAGGCAGTGTTGAGGAAGTGGAGAGGCTGCTGAAGGACTTGGGCAGGCTTGGCGAATGGGCAAAGAAGTAGTATTGGAATACAATGTGGGAAAATGTCATGTGATACAATTTGGTACGAAGGATAGCATTGTAGACTATTTTCTAAATGGAGAAAAGCTTTGATAAACTGAAGCACAAAGAGGCTTCAGGAGCCAACACAGTGTGGAGTTGGATGAACACAGCAGGTCAGGCAACTTCAGAGGAGCCCGAGAGTCAATGGTTTGGCTCGGGACCCTTCATCAGGACTGGGGAAGGGAGCTGGGAAATAAATAGAGGGAGGAGGGTTGGGGTTGGGGTTGGAACGCCACCTTCCATCTACCTTCCCCTCTGACTCCAGCATCTGCAGTTCTTGCTATCTCTAAGTGCCTTAGGAATCCTAGTGTAGGATTTTCTTAAGGTTAACATTGTAGTATTCATTTCAAGAGGGTAAGAGTACAAGAACAGAAATGTACTACTAAAGCTATATAAGGCTGTGGTCAGACTGCATTTAGAATACTGTGTGCAGTTTTAGACCCTGTATTTAAGGGAGGATGTGCCAGCATTGGACAGGGCCCAGAGGAGATTTACTAGAATGATCCCAGGAATGAAGGGCTTGTAATTTGAGGAGCAGTTGACGACTCTGGGTCTGTACTTGATGGAGTTTAGAAGGGGAGGGGAGGGGAGAATCTGTTTGAAGGTTACAGAATATTGAGAGGCCTGGATACAGTGGGCATAGAGAAAATGTGTCCACTCAGGGGAGAGACCAGGACCCAAGGACATAGTTTTGGAGTGATGCAATGTCCCCAAAGTGAGATGTGGAGGAATTGTTTCAGCCAGAGGGAGGTGAATCTGTGGAACTCATTGCCACAAAAGGATGTGGAAGCCAAGTCATGTAAAGTATAGAAGGCAGAGATAAACAGGTTTTTGATTGGTAAGGGGACCAAAGGTTACAGGCAGAGGACAGGAGAACGGGGTTGAAAAATGTATCAACTATGATCGAATGGTGGCCTAATTCTGCTCCTATAACTTATGGTCTTCTAAGCCAGTCAGTTTAATTCCTGTGTGGAAAAGCTTTTAGAAATGATATTCAGTGTCACAATTAACAGTGACATAGACAGGTATGAATTCATTCAAGAAGTTAGGCAGGGAGTTATCAAAAGCAGATCAAGTTTAAACTAAGTTTAACTCATGATTGAGTTTTTTGATGAGATAACAGGGAGGGTTTCTGAGGGTAAAATAGTATCAGAGATAATGGGAACTGCAGATGCTGGAGAATCCAAGATAATAAAATGTGAGGCTGGATGAACACAGCAGGCCAAGCAGCATCTCAGGAGCACAAAAGCTGACGTTTCGGGCCTAGACCCTTCATCAGAGAGGGGGATGGGGAGAGGGTTCTGGAATAAATAGGGAGAGAGGGGATGGCGGATCGAAGATGGAGAGAAAAGAAGATAGGTGGAGAGAGTATAGGTGGGGAGGTAGGGAGGGGATAGATCAGTCCAGGGAAAACGGACAGGTCAAGGAGGTGGGATGAGGTTAGTAGGTAGGAGATGGGGGTGCGGCTTGGGGTGGGAGGAAGGGATGGGTGAGAGGAAGAACAGGTTAGGGAGGCAGAGACAGCTTGGGCTGGTTTTGGGATGCAGTGGGTGGAGGGGAAGAGCTGGGCTGGTTGTGTGGTGCAGTGGGGGGAGGAGACGAACTGGGCTGGTTTAGGGATGAGGTGGGGGAAGGGGAGATTTTACAGTGATCGAGAACGCCCTTGACCGCGTCTCCCGTACTTCCCGCAACACATCCCTCACACCCCGCCCCCGCCACAACCTCCCAAAGAGGATTCCCCTCGTTCTCACACACCACCCCACCAAACTCCGGATACAACGCATCATCCTCCGACACTTCCGCCATCTACAATCCGACCCCACCACCCAAGACATTTTTCCATCCCCACCCCTGTCTGCTTTCCGGAGAGACCACTCTCTCCGTGACTCCCTTGTTCGCTCCACACTGCCCTCCAACCCCACCACACCCGGCACCTACCCCTGCAACCGCAGGAAATGCTACACTTGCCCCCACACCTCCTCCCTCACCCCTATCCCAGGCCCCAAGATGACATTCCACATTAAGCAGAGGTTCACCTGCACGTCTGCCAATGTGGTATACTGCATCCACTGTACCCGGTGTGGCTTCCTCTACATTGGGGAAACCAAGCGGAGGCTTGGGGACCGCTTTGCAGAACACCTCCGCTCAGTTCGCAACAAACATCTGCACCTCCCAGTCACAAACCATTTCCACTCCCCCTCCCATTCTGTAGATGACATGTCCATCATGGGCCTCCTGCAGTGCCACAATGATGCCACCCGAAGGTTGCAGGAACAGCAACTCATATTCCGCTTGGGAACCCTGCAGCCTAATGGTATCAATGTGGACTTCACCAGTTTCAAAATCTCCCCTTCCCCCACCGCATCCCTAAACCAGCCCAGTTCGTCCCCTCCCCCCACTGCACCACACAACCAGCCCAGCTCTTCCCCTCCACCCACTGCATCCCAAAACCAGTCCAACCTGTCTCCGCCTCCCTAACCGGTTCTTCCTCTCACCCATCCCTTCCTCTCACCCCAAGCCGCACCTCCATCTCCTACCTACTAACCTCATCCCACCTCCTTGACCTGCCCGTCTTCCCTGGACTGACCTATCCCCTCCCCACCTCCCCACCTATACTCTCTCCACCTATCTTCTTTTCTCTCCATCTTCGGTCTGCCTCCCCCTCTCTCCCTATTTATTCCAGAACCCTCACCCCATCCCCCTCTCTGATGAAGGGTCTAGGCCCGAAACGTCAGCTTTTGTGCTCCTGAGATGCTGCTTGGCCTGCTATGTTCATCCAGCCTCACATTTTATTATCCTGGGTTTCTGAGGCTACTGTCCGGGCATTCTTAAAGTATTTGATAAAGTGCTACATAATAGTGCCACATACATTGCCAAAATAAAAGCCCACGGGATACAAGGGCAAGAGGAAGCAGTGGAAACTGATATAATTACAACATTAAAAGATATTTGGATGGGTATCTGAATTGGAAAGGTTTAGAGGGATATGGGCCAAATACAGGGAATGTGACTAGGTCTGGAGTAGATTGAAATGTCTGGTCAGCATGAATGAGTTGGACTGATGGATCTGTTTCTGTGCTGTATGACTCTGTGACTCGATCAGTGACAACATATATAAGAGTTAGGCTGACACTAATCGTCCGAAAGAAACAACTGTTCACTATTAGTCTCAGCCTAACTCTTATATATGTTCCTCAGGAGTCATTGTTAGGACCACTCCTCTTCTGATATATATTAGTGAAGCATACAAACACATCTTTCAAGAACAGAAGTAGAACATTGAGCCACTGCCTCTTATTCTGCCATTCAGTAGCAGCATGGCTGAGATCGTTCACCTTGTTCATATTGACCATGGATCATAAAACTGGGTCACGTAAGGCCACAAGGAGCTATTAAAGTCCAGCTTGTGTTTTTCGAAAGATGGCTGATACTATCAACATGACTTCAGATGTAAATTCAACTGGGTCCTCAAAAGATATATGGACAGGTGGAGCTGGTTTCCACTTGAATTTAGAAGAGGGTGAAGTGACATGTTTGAAGGTTATAAGATGATTTTGACAAGACAGACATGGAAAGGATGTTACCTCATGTAGGTCAGTCCAGCTAGGGTCACTGTGCTAAAATTCGGGGTCAGCCTTTCAGAACAGGGATAGAAGAACTTCTTCCTCTCAGAAGATTTTGTAACTGTCTACCTCAGAAAGCAGTGGAGGTGGGAGGGTGGGGTGTGGTGTCAGTGAATATTTTGAAGACAGAGTTAGTCAGCTTATTGTTAGATAAGGGAACCATCAGGGATAGATGGGAATGTGTAATTCAAAACACAAACAGATCAGTCATGATCTTACTGAATGGTGGAGCAGGTGTGAGGGGCTGATTGATCTAACTCTGCTCGTAGTTTGTATTTTTGTATGGAACCTTTCCAGAAGCTTCTAAATTTTGGAAAATTAACATGAGCACATCTACTACCTCATTAGTCAGTTCTTAAAACTCTCGAGTGAAATCCGTCAGGGTCTGGAGATTTGTGAGGTCATAGCTCTATCAGTTTGTGCAGCGTGGTTTCCCTAGTGACTTCACCAATTCCCTCCATCCCTTCCACTTATTAATTTACGGCTATTCCAGAATGCTTTTTGTATTCTTCATGGTTGAAAAAAGCAAAGTATTTGTTCAAAAGGCTCAGGTTGGTACCAATGACATGGGGAGAAACTTTGAAAGAGGTTGTGCTTAGCCTATATGGGGAGTTTGTCACCAAATTAAGGAACAGAACCTCAAAGAGGTTCTCTGGGTTATTATCCAAGACACATGCAAATTAGAATGGGGTTAGAGAGACAAATGCTGTTTATTCTTTTACTCATTCATAGTGTGAGGTGGTTGCTGGCTAGGCAGCATTTATCACCCATCCCTAGTTGCCCAGAGGGCAGTTAAGAGTTAACCACATTATTATGGATCTGGAGTCACATGTAGGCCAGACCAGGTAAGGATGGCAGTTTCCTTCCCTAAAGGTCATTAGTGGAACAGAAGGGTTTTTCCTCTGACAAATGATTCATGGTCATCATTAGATCCTTAATACCAGATATTTATTGAATTCAAATTCTACCATCTGCCATAGCAGGATTTGAACCCAGTCCCCAGAACATCACCTGGGTCTCTGAATTAAGAGCCCAGTAATAATACCACTAGGCCAACGCCTTCCCCCCGACTGAATGCTTGACTGAAATAGTATAATAGTGGGATGCCGACATCTGAACCAAACTGGAAATGGTGTTCTTGTGAATGACATAACTAGGGAAGTGGAGCAGATTTTAAATTAAACCGTGGGGGAAAGGGCTCAAATTTGGGATGTTATGATGAATCAAAGAGTGGGGAAAGGGCAACAGAGGAAGGAATTAATGAGGGAAACTACCCTTCAATTAAAGTAAAACAGTGTTTTATAAAGATTCATTATAAACCCCTCACTTTTGGCTCCAAATGAAGAGTTGTGTCTTATTCTGATCACATTTTAGGAAGGGCATGAATGAGAGACAGTATGGGGAAAAGATTAATTAGGATGTTTCTAATGACTTCAGATATATGGGTACATTGTTTTTATTAATTTAGGAGATATAAGGTTTTCTGGCTGAACCAACATATACTGCCCATTCCTATTTGCCCTTAAGAAGGTGATGATGAGCTATGTTCTGGAACCGCTGCAGTCTAGGCACAGCAACAATCCAGTTGGGAAGAGATCTTCAGGATTTTACCTAGCAAAATGAAAGGATTTCCGAGACAGGTTGGGGAGTGGCTTGGAGAGGAAATTGCAAATGTTGGTGTTCTAATTTGTCTGCTGCTCTTGTCCTTTTAGATGATAATGGTCATGAATTTGGAAGCTACCATCCAATAAACCTTGCAAATTCTTGTAGATAGCACACATTGCTTCTCCTGTGGTTTGGTGGTGCAGGGAGTGAATGTTTGAGGCTATGGTGCCAATCAAGCCAGCTGCCTTGTCCTGAATGATATGAAACGTCTTGATTCTTGCTGGAGTTGCATTGATCTAGGCATTTGGGGAGTTTCCATCATACTCCTGACTTGTGTCTCATAAATATTGGCTGGTTTTGTAGAGTCAGGAGGTGAGTTACCTGCTGTGGCATTTATTGCTTTGACCTTCTCTTGTAGCCACAATATTTATATGACTAGTCAAGTACAGTTTCTGGTAACCCCGAGGATGCTGATAGTGGTGAATTCAGCAATGGTAATATCATTGAATGTCAAGCAATGTTAATTTGATTTTCTTTTGCTGAACACGTTCATTGCCTGGCATTGCACTAGCAAATTTTCTTGCCACTCTCTCTTTTTCACCAAACCTACATATTATTGAGACTTCAGTTGGTTCATCTCTGACTCCCTGACTTCCCTATTTATTTTCCTGGGGAAAGGCTATCAACACAAAAATCCACTGAATTCCACAGTTACCTTCTCACACCCTGTTTCCTGCTAGGACTCATTTCATTCTCCCAGCTTCTCCATCTCCATTGCTTCTGTTCCAATTATGCCATCTTCCACAGGTGTACTTCTGACATATTTGCTGTTTTCCTGAACTGAGGAATCCTGCCATTGTGGTTGCCAGGGTCCCTGGCCGCGTTCAAACCATTTCTCACATTCCTGCCCTCTTCCTTTCCCTTCTCTTCCCAAAACAATGATAGGGTTTCTCTTAACTTCACTTTGCACACCCACAGTCTCTGCATTTTAAGGATCATCCTATCATTTCTGCCACATCCATCAGGACAAGAAGCACAACTTTGCCTCCATTCCATTGTCAACATTCCACAGGGATTGTTCCCTCTCTGACACACTGGACCATTTCTGCTGTCACACCTGACACATCTTCACTTCCATACCTCCTGCCTACAGAGCAAATTCCCATGCAACTGAGCATGTGCAACACTTGCACTTCTATCTCCCCATCCCCTCACTGCCCAAGGTCTAAGCACACCTTAAAGCAGCAATTTGCTTATACTCATTTCATCCAGTCTACTGTATTGTGCCCACAATACTGTTTCCTCTACAACGGCGAGAACAAACATGGGCTGTGTGACCGCTTTGTGGAACACCTCTGTTCTGTCCATAAGAACAGCACTGGCCTCTCAATTGTTGCCATTTCAATACACCCCATCTTGCTCTCATGCTAATATTTCTGTCCTAGGCCTGCTGCAGTGTTCCAGAAAAGCCATATGCAAGCAGGAGTTAAAACACCTTATTCTCCACTTAGACACTCCATAGCCTTCAGAACTAAACACTGAGTTCAACAAATTCATGACCAAATCCAATGTTCACTGTTCTCCATTTTGATTGCACCCCCTTCACCAGCAGCACCACCCAAGTCCAGTTTTGCTCTTACCAGAACTGGCCTACTTTCTGCTATTAACACCTACCATTAACACATGTTCTTGATCTATATTGTTCCTCTACTACTATCAGCGCACCCTTTCCCTTTTACTCCAGCATCTGTTCAATGTGTTCCTCCTCCTTTATCAACAACATAAAATCTATCCATTTCCAGATCCCTTCAGTTTGAAGCGGAGTCATATTGGACTTGAAATGCTACCTCTGTTTCTCTTGCAACAGATGCTTCAATGCCAACTGAGATTTTCCAACACTTTCTGTTTTTATTTCAGAACTACAGCATCTGCAATACTTTGTTGCTATCTGTATATTGTTACATTTAGACATGGGCTGCTTCAATACCTGAGGTGTTGTAAATGTTGCTGAACATTGTGCAATCATCTATGATAATCTTCACTTCTGACCCTATGATGGACAGAATGTCTTTGATGAAACAACTAAAGGTGGTTAGGACTCGGACACTGCCCTGAGGACCTCCTGAAGTGATATCCTGAAACTGAGATCATTAACATCCGACAATCACAACCATCTTCCTTTATGCTGGCTATAACTACAACTAGCAGACAGTTTCTCCTTGATTCCCATTGGTTCAAGCTTTGCTAAGGCTTCTTGATGCCCTACTTACTCAAATATGTGCTTGATTCAAGGGCAGTCTCTTTCATTTCACAATTAGTGTTCAGCTCCTTTGTCCATTTTTGCATCAAAACTGTAAAGAGGTCTGGAATTGCATGGCCCTAATGGAACCTAAAGTAAGTCACAGAGAGTAGGGCATTGCTTAGCAAGTGCTACTTGATAGCGATGTTGTTAAGACCTTCCATCACTTTACTGGTGATAGCTGGGTAGATGTCAGTGTTATAGCTCTACTGGAATAGCCTAGCTAGAGGTACAGCATGTTCTGGAACACAAGAGTGGTGACCTTATGACTGTTCTCCACACAGAAGAGATTGTTGAAGAGATTTAATGGAAATTTATGAAATCAACAGAACAGATACAGGGGAAGCTTTCTCTTTCCCAGAACGGCAACCAAAACTCATTAATTTCTGGTGAGTGCAAATGAACAAACAGGGCAATTGAGGAAAAGCACGTTCGGATTTGGGGTGAGCTATCTGATAGAATAGTGAAGACAAGTTCAGTTGTTGATTTTGGAAGTAGCTGAATATGGGGGTACAGGATAAAGGGAGATTGTCATTCACAGAATTGCCCTGGTAGAGAGTTAGCACGGACACAATGGGCCAAATTATTTACTGTGCTATAGCCATTTTCTCATTCTATGATCAGCTTAGTTTTAAATGGGCTTATGCATGTTTAAAAGGAATAAAATATATACAGTTCTGCATATAGAGAGCTGTAGGAGGCATGTATTCACTTGGCTACAATATTTAATCGAGCTTGTTTAAAAGGTTTTATTTAAATTCAGCCAATAGTTCAAAAGCTTCTCTGCTAAAAGCAATGGTAAATAAGAACATAATCAAGTTTACAGTGAAGGACATGATAAAATCGGTTAATTGATGTTGACTATCCACATTACCGTTGATGTTCCAGTAGCATTCTGCTCCGGATTGAGGAATGAGTGTTCCCAGTAAAACAGAGAACAGGAGGTTGACCCAGCTCTTCATGGGGGACTGTTGGTGGACCCTTGTTGTTCTAGACATTTGTAACGTGTTCACTGGCCCTCTGAAGGTTGTAACGTGTTCACTGGCCCTCTGAGGGTTCGGTTATAAAAGTCTTCAGGCAACTTGGAGTATTAAAAATAAATTTCCAACCACGAACCTGCACCAAAAGAGGTTAAAATCATTCCATCAATTTCTAGAGAGAAAAATAACATAGTTCCTACACGGTGAAGGTTTGGAAGCTGCTCAACCCGAGCACATTACAGACTCTGTCCATGTAGGGCAGAGAAACAAAATATAACTCTTAAAAATCTCACATTAATGTCAAGTCGTGGTTTCTTATTGGCCAAAATAATTTTAAAGCCTATCTCTGTCTTTTTACTAAAACGTCGCGCTGAAATTATTTCTGTCCCACTTCCTTGTTTCGGCTTGCTGCCGCCCTCCCTCTTGTTTGGTCAATATCTCTCCCTCGCTGACTGGCTGTAAATATACTGCATTGGAGATAATAGCGGTAGCAACAGTATCTATTTTCAACCAACAGGCTCTTCCAGATCTCTCACTTGTTTTAAATGATAGAATGAACAGCTATTTGACTCACTGAGCTGATTCTTATGTATTTTTGGTTAAATGTAAGTTATGTTGAATTTTTCGGAGGGATTTTCACCAGAAAGCCCAGCAAAATTTCTGGCTGTATGTTATCAAACTCATCAATGACCTACCCTGTCCCATGGTTCCATGGTGACCCTCATGTCTAGTTCGATCCCTTCATACCACGTGCTGTTTCTGGAACAATTCACCACCAAGCAGATATACATCAAACTATCAGCATCCTTGTATCCATACCATCTTTGAAAGACCACTGTAAATATCTGGCCACACATTGGAAAACTTGCATTGCCACTTACTGGCAGTATAATGGCACAGCAGCCCCAAAGTCAGGCAGCTCATGACACATAGTAAGCACGCTTGGTACATCTTCGCACATACAACCCCATTCTCTCGCCCGAGTCATTGTTCAGGCCCCAGGCCATGCAGTTTACTTGTCCCTAACTACATCTTTTCAAAACACGCTCTCTAAAGCATCATTCCTCTGTCCCCGGTGCCCAGTGGAGACCTGCACTGTCCCATCAGAAAACATCACAAACAGACATGCAACTGGACAATTCTGAACACGAGCTTTTATTTGCAAAGTAAATGTAATGATGCTGATGTTGCAGTTCACTCCCACAATGCAAACCAAATACTAGCATCATGACCAAATGCAGCATTCCATGATGGCCTTCTGCATCCACCCATACAGGAACTGGGAGTAACTGACGTTCTGTTAGGACTGTAGTCCCTCTGTGGCTGAGCTCTGTCATGCACAAAGACAGCTTTCCCCTGACCACTGTCCTTGTCCTCCTCCTCCTCAGAAAACAGTACTTGCTCCTCAAGTTCCTCAACATCCAGCATATTGCCTCATTGCTAGCTCCAATTGGGCACTGCACAAAATGCAAGGAGTATGCGGGACACTCTTTCTGGGCTATAGCGGAGTAAAACATTGTCTTTTCCAGTGCCTAGGTCGATGTTATAATGTAAATTGCCAGATGGTACTTCTAATCTTATTTTCTCATGGTATTGCATTGAAGTTTCAGCCTAGATAATCTGCTGAAGACAATGCCGCAGGGCTTGAGTCTACCATTGTCAGAACTCACTGAGGTAGTACAAGCCCCACTATTCCAATACTTGTCACAAATTTGAAACCATGTTTAAATAATCAAATGTACAGTTTTACAATATGTACACCTAAGTTTTATAATTAACAAAAATCAAGAATCATGACTTGCTAGCTTATTGATCCACAGCTTATACTCCGCCAATTTTTAAAAATTCCCATAGACATATGAACAGACAAACAAAGGCTCAAGACAAGACATATGAATTATGGTGGGGAATGAAAGAAGTGTTTCGAGAGGCACAACTCTGGCATCAGTCTGAATTACAGATGCTGATGCATGATTTTCTTTTGGCTTTCTTTCAACGTCTTCCAATTTTTTGCTAATGACGTAAGGTTATGGGTTCACTAATTCTCAGATTCAAACTTGCAGTTCTTCTAAAGGTGGTTTTGGCCCATTTCCCTTTAACAGTGAATTTGTGGAGTTGTACAGAACTGAATTGTTGGCAAGGCCATTTTGGAGGGCATTTGATAGTCAACTACGTTATGACGGGTTTGCAGTCACAGATGGGCCAGTCCAGGTAAGGGTAGCAGACTTTCTTCTTGAAGGAACATTGGTTAACTAGATGGGATTTTTACAATTGATAATGGTTTGAGCAGTCAGCATTTATGAGACTAAACTTTAATTCCTGAATTATTGGTTAATTGAGTTTACCTTTTTCCAGCTGCTGTGGCAGGATTTGAAACCAAGTTCAATAAGGGATAGGCAATAAATGCTGACACACATTTCAGATGAATGAATAAAATCACATCGCCATCTACTCTAAGGAACTCAGTGTCCAAAACTTTTGCAGGGATTTGGGAGCAAAATCTTTCTTTGAGGACTCTACCTGAGATTTTCTTGACAGCCATGTTTTAAGTTTCAGGTTTTTGGTAGCTTATTTATTTTTATTTCCAGATAATGATGAAGTTTCCTTTTGAAAACCATGATTTCAATTGGCTTCTGCCACAGATTCACACAGTGCATTACAGGTCATAATCACTCACTGCATAAACTCATGTTGACATCGGTTCTTGACGTATCCCACAGGCACGGACCATTTTCTCCCCAGATAGACAGAGGCCAAATTATTTATATATTGCAAGCAGTCAAAGAGGATTCATTAAGTTGAATTCTGACCTCATGAGGCTGTCCCCTGAGGATAGAACGAACAGGTTGGGTCTATGCCCATTCGAAGAATAAGAAGTGATCTTACTTATTGAAGCGTAAATTCTGAGGGGGTTTGACAGGTTAGTAACTGAGAGGATGTTCCCCACACAGGGGAACCCTCAACTATGGGGCATTGTTAAAAGTAAGGGTTCTTCCATTTAATAGTGAGTTCAGGAAGAGTTTCTCTTCTATACAGTTGTCAGACTTTGGAATTCTCTCCCACAGTGGTGCTGGTCATTGAATTAATCCCAAACTAAGGTAGGAAGATTTTTCATTGACAAGAGAGTCAGGGATTAGGGAGTAAGCAGGAAAATGGAGTTAAGGCAACAGTCTGATCTGCCATGATCTTAGAGCATGCTCAGTGGACTGTTCTGTCATTTCTAATGAGGACCCATCTCTGAAGCTGGTGTGCCATATGTGCTGCACTCAAGTGGTTAGCTGTGGAGTGTACACCCTGCTGGAGGCTCGTGTAATTGATCTAAATTTTGTACCTCCTATGTACAATTCCTGATTGGTTCCTTCTCTGTAACGGTGAAAAACTTCAGGGAGCAATGTTATGTTAACTCAGTTTTGGATGTAGGCAGAACTCAAAGATGAACCCAATGCCTTCCCTTACTTGCTGACCTAAAACTTGACTCCACAATTTCCAAAGATCAAATGCAAACACTATTCTGAGTCTTTGCAATTTCCTCCAACTCATCTTGCACTTATTTCATCCAATAGAAAAACATCCCATTGACAAAAATATCCAATCACCAGCTAAAAATTCAGGGCAAAATATCCTCAAAATGGTTTGAATGTGTCTTGAAGTGAAATTTCAGCGGTCAAGCTGAGGCCTGGGAAATTGAAACAGCTATTGCCAAATAGAACTGTGAACAGCTTATGGAAACAAAATATAATAACTTTTTGATCTAAGCTGTCAATGGCATACCTCAGCCAGCAGGTTAAAAGATTGCAATATGTCACTTCTTTGTTAAACATGTCATATCTGTAGCTTGGGCAGGGATATTGCAACATGCTTGGGTTCTGCTTTGTAAGCCCAAAATCAACATAGTTGCTAATATCACTGTTTACAGTAAACAACAACTTAAAATAGTGAATTAATATAATATATAACATTGAGTTAATGATACAGTTGAGATTTGCTTGGAAATTTAAGTTTTCTAGAAGGTGGTGAAAATTGTTTTGTTAGCAAGCAATTTTTAAACCATATTTGATATTCATAAGTGAATTAAAACAGACTGTCTATTAAAATAAATAAAAGTAATAGCAATAGAACCTAAGTGTTCTTACCCAGTGGTTAAGCTGCATTAGTTAGGCATTGTCATCATGACACGAGTGATTGCTGCTGAAACCATGAATCAGTTTCTAGTATTAAAAGAAACGAATTACTTATGAGAAATTTGAAAGTGAACAAACTGAACAATCAAAATTTCTAATCTCTTCTTACAAATGAGCATATGAACTTGGAGCAGGAGTAGGCCATTCAGCCCCTTGAGTCTGCACCAACTTTCAATATGATGATACCCAATCTAATTGTAACCACAAATCCACAATCCTACCTATCCTGATAATGATTTTTTAATACTTAGCAAGAATCTGTCTACTTCTGCCTTAAAAATATTCAAGGGCTCTGTTTCCACCACCTTTTCAGGAAGCAAGCTTCAAAGATACTTGATCCTCTGGGATCTCCTGCTTTAAATAGGCGAGAGCCTGATTTTTAAAAGCAATCCTTAGTTCTAGACTTTTTTGTATGAGGAAACATCCCTTCTGTAGCTACTTTGTCAAGACTCCTCAGAATTCTCTTTGGATGAGTTTATTTCGACATTGCAAAGTTAAGCACAGAGCTTAAATAACATTCAGAGAGAGAGAGGTAGGATTTAAACACAAGTTAACCTAAGGTGACCAATTACAAAACATATTCAATGATTGCTATTTCTCAATGTGAACATATATACAGAAAAAAAGCCCTACCTTTCCCTTCACAATTTTAGAAATCAACCTTAGCAGCTAACAGGCTTTTAATTTGGTGGGAGTTACTGAATTGGAGATAGAAGATTCATGATTAGATAATGCTGTAATGAATACATACCAGACCATGAATCAAAATAAAAGACCTAAGAATTTAGTGTGATAGGTTGTAGCATATATATTTGCCTGGAATTGGAATAGAATTTAACCAAACGTTTAATAGAAACCTGTAATATGAAAAGCAGGAAATATTATTTTAAATAGGAGGTAAGGTTTATCTAATTAGACAATTATGGACAAGTCTCGAGACATATGGATGGCCAACATCAGTCATAAGAATGATTCTAGATCTTTGAGTCTGCCCACATGTCCACTCTGGCTGTTTTTTCTCAAACAGGAAGGATGGGATGGTGTAAGAATCCATGCCCAATTCAGGAGTTAGCAATGCTAATCAAACCAGTAGGTATCAGGCATTAGACTTCTGACAGAAAGAGCAAAACCACAATAATTATGAATAAAACCTTATTCTGGGAGAACTATTTTCTTAAAATCTCAGACCTGCTGGAATATGAACTCAGGTGACCAAGATCAGGTTCTCAGAGACAGGCCTAACAGTTGTTGAGGCCAGAAGTTCCAGGGGGCTAATTCACGAGTATCAGAACCAATCACCATCCCACCAGGAGAGAAACATTTTGGGTTATTTGAAGAAATGGAAAGAACATTAGACAAGTTAATGGAAGAAGAAACAGAGAGGATTCAAATAAGAATTAAGTCCAAAGTGTCTGTACAGACAAAATGAATTCACTTACTGATTCTAATTGAAGATGTTAGATTTCCATTTAATCTATTATGGTACTGCATTTAACGTCTGATTACACATGAATAGGATAGAGAGGGATATGGAAGATGGGATTAGCTTAGATTGGCTTCATGGTCAGCACAACATGGTGGGCTGAAGGGCCTGTTCCTTTGCTGTACTGTTCTATGTTCTGTTTTGATAAAGGATCCATGTGGTAGATGTTCCAAAACTGACTGATACTCCTTTCAAAGAAGCTTGTATCATCTGCTGCCTCCGCAAGGGTAATTTGTTGATAATGACTTGAAATTTGATTGTTTCGTTGTTCAAGATAAACTTTGGGAAACCAAAACAATGTTGATGCCTCAGAAAACGACGCGTACTGAGATGAAACAATGTATTCCTTACAAGGAATGGTTTGGCCTAAGCTGTCAAGGCCATAGCATTGAGATTGCAAATATGCTGGCAGGTTGCAAATACGTCACCTCTGTTGTGAAAATTAATGGATTCTTTGTTAAAGTTAAGCTGTTACATCGCGGTGGAGTTTGTACCTGATGCATTAGAATTATTTTATTTTTTAAGCTGCATTTACTATGGATGTTTGCATAGCAATTTTGTTTAATTGACGTTTAAAGCAGCGAACTAATGTAATTAAAGGGATACAGATTAGCGAATGATAAAAGTTGAAAACGTATTGGCTTGAAGTATGAGAATGGAGTGGTTCTCTAATGTAGGTTTAAAGATGTCTGATGTGAAAGTTCCAAAAACCACTCTGGGCAAAGAAATAAAAGTAGGGGGGAGAGAATGAAGATGAGATTATCTGGTCTTTATCTTGTTGGTGTTTTGAGATCTTGCCAATGCAAACTGACTGTTGCATTTTTTTTATATATATATACACACACAGATCAACACTATTTCACTGATTAATCCACTGCTTTTGGGTGTCTAAATGCCATGGAGTTGAAATAAGATGGCAATGGAATGCTAAGTGATCATAGGGAAGGTTGGTGTATTCGGAGAGAAGTCAAAGTGCTGCAAAGTGCTCACAAGTTGGTGTATATGCCTACAGGTAACATGCCTGGTCCACACATAGGGCTGTATAAACCTCTATAAGGTCACCTCTCAACCTCCCATGCTCCAGTGGAACAAGCCCCAAAATGTCCTTCTAACCCAAATCCTCCAGTCCTGGTAACATCCTCGTAAATTTTTTCTGCACCCTTTCCAGTTTAATAATATCCTTCCTAAAGCAGAGTGATCACAACTGTATGCAGTCCTGCGAAAGTGGCCTCACCAATGCCTTGTACAGCTGCAACATGACCTCCCAAATCTTATACACAAAGCTCTTACCAATGAAGGCAAACATGTCAAATGCTATCTTTACCACCCTGTCTACCTGTGACACTACTTCCAAGGAACAATGTACCTGAAACCCTAGGTCTCTCTGCCTGATAGCACTCCCCAGGGCACTAACATCAACTGTGTAAGGCCTGACCTGATTTGTCTTACCAAAATGCAACATCTCACATTTATCTAAAATAAACTCCATCTACCACTCATCAGTCCATTGGCCTAGCTGATCAAGATCCCATTGTACTCTTAGATAACCTTCTTCACTGTCCACTCTACCACCAACTTTGGCTTCATCCACAAAGTTACCAATGATGCCTCCTATATACTCATCCAAATTGTTTATACAAATGACAAACAACAGTGATCCCAGCACTAATCCCTGCAGAACACCACTGGTCACAGGCCTCTAGTCTGAAAAACAACCGTTTACCATCACCCTCAGTCTTCTACTGTCAAGCCAATTTTGAATCCAATTGGCTAGATCTCCCCGGATCGCACGTGATCTAACTTTACTAAACAGTCTACTCTGTGGAACCTTGTCAAAGGCCTTGCTAAAGCCCACTTGGAAAACGTCTACCATTCTATCCTCATTTATCTTCTTGACCATAGAACATAGAACACAGAACAATACAGTGCAGAACAGGCCCTTTGGCCCTCGATGTTGTGCCAAACTGTGAACTAATCTAAGCCCCTCCCCCTACACTATCCCATCATCTTCCATACGCTTATCCAAGGATTGTTTAAATGCCCCTAATGTGGCTGAGTTAACTACATTGGCAGGCAGGGTGTTCCACGGCCTTACCACTCTCTGAGTAAAGAACCTGCCTCTGACATCTGTCTTAAACCTATCACCCCGCAATTTGTAGCTATGCTCCCTTGTACAAGCTGACGCCATCATCCTAGGAAAAAGACTCTCACTGTCCACCCCATCTAATCCTCTGATCATCTTGTATGTCTCTATTAAATCCCCTCTTAGCTGCCTTCTCTCCAATGAGAACAGACTCAAGTCCCTCAGCCTTTCTTCATAGAGCCTTTGCTCCAGACCAAGCAACATCCTGGTAAATCTCCTCTGCACCTTTTCCAATGCTTCCACATCCTTCCTGTAATGGGGTGACCAGAACTGCACGTAATATTCCAAGTGAGGCCGCACTAGCGTTTTGTACAGTTGCAGCATGACATCATGGCTCCAGAACTCAATCCCTCTACCAATAAAACCTAACACACCGTAAGCCTTCTTAACAGCACTATCAACCTGGGTGGCAACTTTCAGGGATCTATGTACATGGTCACCAAGATCCCTCTGCACATCCACACTACCCAGAATCTTTTCATTGACCCAGTATTCTGCCTTCCTATTATTCTTCCCAAAGTGAATCACCTCACATTTATCTGCATTGAACCCCATTTGCCACCTTTCAGCCCAATTCTGCAGTTTATCCAAGTCTCCCTGCAACCTGCAACATTCTTCCACACTGTGCACCACTCCACCGACTTTAGTGTCATCTGCAAACTTACTAACCCATCCACCTATGCCTGCATCCAAGTCATTTATAAAAATGACAAACAGCAGTGGATCCAAAACAGATCCTTGAGGCACACCACTAGTAACCGGACTCCAGGCTGAATATTTTCCATCAACCACCACTCGTTGCCTTCTTATAGAAAGCCAGTTTCTAATCCAAACTGCTAAATCTCTCTCAATCCTACGCATCCATATTTTCTCCAATAGTCTACCATATGGAACCTTATCGAAGGCTTTACCTCATGTCCTTAAAAACTCAACCAAGTTTGTGAGGCACAAATTTCCATGCACAATACTATGCTAACTATCCCGAATCAGTCCTTGCTTTTCCAAATGCACGTAAATCCTGTCTCTCAGAATCCCCTCCAACAACTGCCCCGCACTACCATCAGACTCACTGGTCTATAGTTCCTTGGCTTTTCTTTGCAGCCATTCTTATTTAAAGGCACAACATTAGTCCACCTCCAGCCTTCCAGCACTTCACCACTACAATGGTTGTAAATGAAATAAATATCGCTGCCAGGGGCCGCGAAATTCTGTCAGTTATTTATTGAAGATATCCAACATTTGAAAGCACTGCAATGGTCCACAATTTACCATTTACAAAGTAACTGTTACAGCATTGCTTATTGCAGGCAGATACTAAAGGAATCATGCAGACAATATTTAAAGTGTAAAGCTATCTCCAGCTGGAACATTGTGATGGATCTAATTGGTTTTAAAAACACTTGTATCATATTTGTCAGAGCATTTCACATCAGTCTGTCCCTCCTTCTCATTGAATAAAGCACTTGACAGAACCTTTTTATTAAAGGCTAATCATTCTGTTATTTTTGTCTGGATCTATTCACTGTGGGTTTCATTGAAATATGTTTGAATTGAAAGTTAAGCGGTCCAGCATTATCTGAGATGAGAATATAGAAACTGAAGACTGGTATCCAGAATGGGAAGTAAACAAAGCATATTTACAGAGGAACAGTTGGATGAATATCAGGTAAGCCAATTAAACTGATGATATAAATATAAATAATAAAATAAATAAATAATAAAAGTGCATCTGAATGTGTAGTTTTATAAAATTATACTATGAGCATTGTTGTTGGTAAATCTTCTTTTGTATGGGCGTCACATGGTGGAGAATATTTGGAATTTCTCTTGCAAAAAAAAAACTAATATTTAATTGCCAGTTCATTGTGATTAGATTTTTTACATGATTGATGAATAAGCTAATGACTGAATTAATGATTCTTGAAAAGATCAATCATTCTATTCCATGTCCCTAATTCTAGAGAAACCTGTGGATTTCACCAAGTTAAAGTCATTATCCACATAGAACGAATGCTGGAATTGTAAAACTGATAGAATGCTGGAACACACATCAGGTCAATATTTTGTCTCTGACACTTCAGAATTTAAATTCCACAGGTCGGTTGAGAGGCAGGAATGTCAGTTATTTTATGTATGCGATATTGAAACAGAAGTTTAATTTGATACTGGAATGTATGAGCATGAAGCATGAATTTCACTGACATCTGTCTTTGGTTTGTAGGTTGTAGACATGTTGGATGCGACATACAGAGTCATAAAGAATAACTGTTAGGATACAAAATGCCATGTATCTCTAATTGGGGAACTCTTGATTAACCTCCTTATGGCAGTTACTTTAAGATAGCAGTGTGACAATTGTCTTTGCATGAAAAAGGTGGAGGACAATTCTTACAGTTAATATCAGAGCTCAAATATTCACTGACAAATTCAAATAAGTCAACACAAAAATGAAGTTGAATTCTCTCCATTTTCTTTTTATAAAAACTTGTAAAAAACAAAAATACTTTTGTGTTGTGAGGCAAGTTATTGTGTTCCTTTTTGTTATTTAACTTGCCATTTACCAAAAAGAGACAGAACTGCAGTACTTTGGTAATTTATCAAAAGGCCTCTGCTGCCTGCTGAAATTAGGAATATTACTAATGGCTAATATTTTGTTTTTATTTCAGGTTTCTAACAATTTTTGTTTACTTTATTATGTCTTTACATTTATTGTTTATTTTCTAAGCTTATAGATTCTTAGATTCGCACAATGCAGAAAAGGCCCTTTGGCCCATCGAGTCTACTGACATAACTACCACTAAAGTGCGCTAATCTCAATTTCCTGCATTTGTCCAATGTCATTGAATGTTATGATATTTGAAGTGCTCATCCAAATATTTTTTTAAAGGTTGTAAGGTTTCCAGACTCTACTATCTTCCCAGGCAGTGCATTCCAGATTCTGGCCATCCAGAGCGAAAATGTTTTTTCCCAAATCTCTTCTAAATTTCCTGCTCCTTACCCTAAAACTGTGACCTCACTCTTTTATTGTTGTATCTTGTAGTCAGGAACAGTGGAAAATTTTGTTTTGCATGCAGTACTTGCAAATCATACCATGTTAAGATCACGGGGTGATTGAACAGAGTGAGGAATACAAAGTTGCAGATGCAGAGAAAGTGTATGAAATGCAAGATCAACATCAGATTTGAAATTTGAGAGGTCCATTCATAAGTCTAATTGCAGAAGGGGAGAAGCTGTTCTTGGACCTGTTGGTACATGTCTTTAAGCTTTTGTATCTTCAGCTTGATGGAAGGGGTTGGAAGAGATTATAATTGGGGTGGGAGGGGATCTTTCATGTTGGCATCCTTTCTGAGGCAGCAAGAAATGTAAATGGAGTCAATGGATGGAAGGTTGGCCTCCACGATGGACTTGGCTGTGTTCACAACTCTCTGTAGTTTCTTAGGCTCCTGAGCAGTTGCCATACCAAGACATGATGCATCCAGATAGAATGCTTTCTATGGTGCATCTATAAAAGTTGGTGAGATTCCTCATGAATAACCCCTTAATCAAGTGCAACAGCTGCTCTCTATTCACATCGTCCATAGCCCTCATAATCTTATACACCTCAATCATGCCCCCCCTTAGTCTTCCCAGCTGTAGAAAAAACAACCTGAACCTATCTAGTCTGACCTTTCAGCTTAATTTCTCTAGCCCAGGCAGTATCCTGCTGAACCTCCTCTGTACCTCGCCTAGTGCTATTACAGCATTCCTGTAGTGAGGTGACCAGAGCTGCTCACAGTATTCCAGATGTGGTCTGACCGAAGCTCTGTACAACTCCAACATTACTTACTAGATCTTATCTTCTATGCCACAACTGATGAAAACAAGTGTCCCATATGCCTTCTTAACTATCCCATTCACATGTTCCCTGGCTTCAGGGATCGCTGAATAACTACCCCAAGATCCCTCTGTTCCTCTAAGCTACCCAATGTCCTGCCATTCATTAAATACGCCCTCATCTTGTTTCTGCTTTCAAAGTACATCACCTCACACTTCTAAGACTTAAATACAATCTGCCACTGCTCTGCCCATGTGACCAACCCTTTCATTACTTCCTGTAACCTGAAATGATCTTCTTCACTATTAACCATTTAGTGTTGTCTGCAAATTTGCTTAATATTCACCTCACATTTTCATCTATATTGTTTATGTGTATAACAAACAGTCAGGGTCCTAGCGCTGACCCTTGTGGTACACCACTGGACACCGGCCTCCAATCACTCAAACAGCCTTCTACAATTTTTACAATATCCTTTTATATTGTCACATGTTCTCCATTGAAGCAGTACAGTGAAAAACTTTTACAATGTCTGCCTTCATATGGAGACATCATAAACACAAGTACCCAAGTACAAATCTTAGATACAACAGAGAATAGAAGTAGTTGCTTAATTACAGAGTTGAAAATAAGTTAAAAATAAGAAAATGTTATGGGTGAACATCACAGTGCTCTGAGGTAAGTTCTAAGGTAAGGATTGCTCACTCACACTGGTCTCCATCCAGGATTCACTGCCTATGCGCTGCTCCAGGCCTCACTGCTCACAGTGCTCTGGGGCGTATGGGGCATATCTGCAGGCCTCAGAGCACAAGGCCACATTGCCTGGGATAGTTCTGCCATGGGGTCCACCACTCACTCTGGCCCGTCGTGGGACTCGGCCCACTCATTCCGACCCATAGCAGGACTCAGCTCACTCACTCTGGTCCATAACAGGATTTGGCCCACTCACTCCAATCTATAACGGAACTTGGCCCACTCACTCCGGTGCATCGTGGGTCTCAGCCCACTCACTCTGATCCATAGTGGGACTTGGCTCACTCATGCCACAACACCATTCTCTGAAGGAGAAAGGAGAAACCACAAGAAGAGAGAAAAAGAGTGAGAAAAGGTAAAGGGACTAGCGAGCAGAGGAACTCCTATTCTGCCACCATCTACCACTGCCCTTTGTGCCCTAGTATTGGGACATTTCCTAAACCTGTCCTCTTACTAAACCAGTTTTTGATCCAGAAATTGCCTCTGTCCTGGATGGGAGCAGAGGTTGGATTTGGGCCCATAGTGACCTTAATCCCAGGCAAAGCTCAATGATGGGATAGTGTACAGGGAGGGGCTTAGATTAGCTCACAGGTCGGCGCAACATTGAGGGCCGAAGGGCCTGTTCTGCGCTGTAATGTTCTATGTTCTATGACCGGGTAAATTTGTGTTAGGTACCTATTAATGTGGATTTCCCTGGGGGAAGTGACTTGTGGTTCTCACTGACTCTTCATCAGTAAGAAAGGTGGGCAGGTTAGGTGGATTGGCCATGGCAAATGCAGGGTTACAGTGATAGTGTAGGGGGTGGGTCTAGATAGGGTGACATGGACTGTATGGGCCGGATGACCTGCTTCCACACTGTAGGAATTCTATTAAGTACCCTTGTCCCTGTATCAAATTCCACTCAATGTTTCCGGTCTGTGACCTTTCACTAGAACTGAGAAGAGTTAATGTTCATTTTTCTAAGGATCATACATTAAATTTAACCTATGAAACATGGAACATGGAAAGTATTAGAGAGACACTGAACATCATAAAAGCTACATTAAATCCAATTTAGGTTACTAGGGCTTAATGTCTTTTCCAAGATAATGTAGAAAATGACTATCTAGCTTATTCAACTGGGTGCCAACTTCTAAAAAATTAGTTGCTTTAACTTTCTTTCACACCAAAGATTGCTATGGAAAAGTTTTGTGACACAGTGGCAGTGTCCTCACCTTGAACCAGAAGGTCTGGATAAGACATTAAGACCACAAGAAACAGGGACAGGTTGTTCGGCCCCTCAAGGCTGCTCTGACATTTGCTTGGATCATGGCTGACCCGACAACCCTCGAGTTCACTTTTCTGCCCTTTCTCTGTAACCCTTGATTCCCTATTGAATCTGCCTGTCCCTGCCTTAAAGGTGTGTGAAGATACTGTCCCCTTAGCTCATTTGGAAGGATGGCTGGTTTGTGATGTAGTGTTCTGCCGGCAGTGTGAGTCAATTCTTGTACCAGCTGAAGTTACTGTGAAAGACCTTCTCAACCTTGCCCTGGTGATGGTGACCTGCAGGTTAAACCACCAACAGTCTCTCTCTAATGAGAAGGCAGCCTTGCAGTCTGGTAGAACAATGCTGACTTTGCTTTTATATTTGATGCAAATCCAGCAACTCTTCCCATTTCATGGGAAGCTCCCAATTTTATGAGGCTGCTTTTCTTCATTACAATTTGTTAGGCTCTTTATGAGTTAATGATGGCAAGTGCTGAGTGTTCATCATTATTTTCTCAGAAAATTCTGGTCCGTCTCTTTTAATGATGTTTGCAACGACACCAGCAGACAATATTTTATGGTGAAATTCAATTGATGAGTAAGACCTAACGCATTACGGGCAAAATGCACTTAAGCTTAAAGCTAGATTGGCTCACACTGGCAAGTTCGAAATGTAATTTCAGACATATATTTCCCATTAAAAATGTATTTGAAACATAATCTCTTGCACAGGTTTTTATGTTGCTTTTATATTAATCCTCAAATGCAACTCACCCTTATTGGCTTCATTTGAAAATTGATACATGTGGTACCATGCCGTATGTACCCATTTGTGCTAAGTTAGCAAACTAAGCAAAAGATTCTGGTTTGGATATGTAATGTACAAGTGATAGAGACCTTTGTTCTATGCTGCCAGCTCCTGTTAATTCTGGAATTTACATCACAGACCACAAATAACCAGGAACAAAATCCAAGTTAAGGTACTCCAGCTTTAGAGATTCCCTAGTTTATTTGAAAAAGGCACTTCACCATACCCATAAGAACCTCAAGACCTGCAATTTCACCATGTGGCCTTACAGACACCCGGGACTGAATCTGTGTTTTTTTGGCTAATTCCAAGTTGTACTGAGTTTTTTGGAGGGATATCCATCATGTGGTCCAGCTGGTTTTCTTGCCATTATTAAACTCACCTCATTAACTACCTACTCAGCCCCTATGGTGCCTCTCATGTCTGAGATGTTGTAGGAAAGTTAGTGATCGCCTCCATCTCACCAGCTGCCATCTATGTTTTTCTAATACGTTGCACTCACTCCATCTCTGCTACTCTGATGGGAGGTGATCACCGAGTGGTATTATGGTTGGGCTGTTAACCCAGAGATCCCAGCCAATGCCCTGGGGGCCTGAGTTCGAATTTTGCCACAGCAGATGGTGGAATTTCAATTCAATAAGAATCTGGAATTAAGAGTCTACTGACGATCAGGAATCCATTGCCAACTGATGGTTGGGAGAAAACCATCTGTTTTAGGGAAAGAAAATGCAATCCTTACCTGGTCTGATATACACGTGACTCCAGACCCACAGCAGTGTGGTTGACTCTGAACTTCTCTTCAGGATGGGCAATAAATGCTGGCCTAGCCAGTGACACCCTCATCCCGTAAATGAATAAATAAAAAAAATGTTCCTCCAAGGTATCACTCTCGCTATTGCTTGCAACATGTTTTCCTCTTCACTCACCCAATCCACAAATATCACTTTGCCTGCATGTCCTCTGCAGTGCTTACTCACTCATTTAGGGCACCTCCACTAACGCTCACAGCTATGCCACCCACTTTCATCTCCCACAAGAGGGCAAGAAGATTAAAGATGAGAATCCTGTATCTGACAGGACTGTATTCAAGCCCTGTACTGGTCTCAGAATCTACTCCTAACTTACCATTCCAGGACTCCATAAGTGAAGGCTGGTTCCCTTGGCTTGACTGAGGCTGACTGACAACCATGACAAGGTAGCTTCGTTAATGCCCATGCTAGATGGCAGGGAGAGACAGAAGCAACATGGTCGTGGTATTTCTTGTTGAGGGGGACAGAGTACAAAAAGGCAAGGCAAAGATTCTGTGAGCATCCAGGTAGAGTCAGAGTGAGTAATGGTTATGAGAGCAAGCTAAAATAAAACACAGGCTGAGCACAAAGCCTGGCCCAGCTCATGAGCTGGGTGTGCACCCCACCCCACCCTAAGCACAGAGGGTGTGCTTCATTCAGTAGAGCAATGATAGTTACCAGTGTGACCCAAGGTGAAGCATTGACATGCAGAAGAATCCTGTAAGTCGATCTTAGAGCACTTCAAATACCAAATTAAGGCTGAGTTAGACAGACATTTAATCAGTAAGCAATCAAATGTTATGGGGAAAAGGCAGGAAAGTGCATTTGCAAATTATCAGAACAGCCATGAGCTCATTGACCGGCAGAACAGGCCCAATGAGTTGAATGGCCTGCTTCTGCTTCGATGCCCTTTGGTCAGTGTCCGTGGATGTGGGGTGATGCAGCTGGTGTCCGTGGAGTGTGCGCTGTGATGTTAGTGCCGAGTTTCTAACATGGCGGTCTTTCAGTACAAGTGGTGAGCTGAATTTGCCAGGTACCTGCTCTGAAATCCACGTTGAGTTTTCTGAATGTCTAGCTTGTTTGGCCTATTTGGCGAACAAGGATGCTGAATATGAATGAGGTGGGTTGGGCTTTTACCAAGGTGTTCAACAAAGTAATAAGCTCCATCAATTGGAAACCTAGTGGGAAACTCACCACCCTGCTGGGCAAAAGATTGGAAGGTAGAGAAACAGGCTCCCAGTGCTGAGATTGTAACTGCTGGAATTCGCATTCAAATTTGTTACAAATCTTGCCATAACCCACATTTCTCAGACTCCTCTAGTATTCTACCCACAGAGTGGAAACTCTCTTTAGAGTTTAACTCCAGAGGCAGGTCTGGAAGTGGGAGCCATTTGTGCTCGGGCTAGCAGGTTTGTTTTCACATGATCATGCAGTTTTCAGCATTACACTGTTCATGAGACTTTTCTTTGTGATTCTGAAAGGTCGGGTCAAGCAGGCAGGTCTCACCCTCGTCAGTACCTTCTACCACCAACAATCCAGGTTTCATAGATAAAAAGGTCATCTGGACTGACCCTCACTGTAAGTCAGCAGCTTCCCTTAGCCTCTGTTGGCTGTTATGCCCCACACACCCCTGAAGTTGTGCGAGTCAAAACAAAAACTGGTTCCAAGGTTAAGCAGTGTGCTGCCAGAGGTTCTGCTCCAAGCCATCCAGGAAAAAGAAAGGAGGTCCTCTTCCCCAGGGACAGGAGCATAAGGCTGACCAGGGCTCTTTCAGCCAAGGTCGCATTGCAGGTCACCACTGGTGTGCCTGGCCAGAGAACCTGGATTCATTTCAGGAAAAGGATGAACAATCTCTCATACTCTTCAAGACTAGTGACACTGTCCACTAACTGTAAGCCTGCAAAGTTAGAGGTATCACTCAATACAACTGTGCCAGTGCAGAGGTATGTCAGATAGCTTCAACATCTTGCATGAACAATGCAAAGAGCTGACAGTGCACAACACTGACAATGTTCCATTGGCTTTCTGACAGTGTATTTACTAATCAGTTAACTGGGAGGGCTCAGCACCTGGCATAGCTATCCAAGCCATGAAGTACTCAGGTACCCATTGGTCATAGCACTCAATCCTTCTCTGCAAAAAGTGCTGAATCTTCATAAAGCATCAAAAGTTTAGCACCATACGTATCATTTCTGATTTTCTTGGGGAAGGGTTTTTGGAACTGTTAGATATTGTACAAATATGGTTACCAGTGACAGCTACTTTTAAATCAGATCTTGATATCCTCATTGCATGTAGCCCAGAATGGGCAGAGCAGACCAGATCAAAGCAGTATTTTTTTGGGATATCCAGATCCCCTGTCAATATATTTCCTCAACAACTTTGAGGGAATAAAGGGATCCAGATGATTGGGAGAGGAACAGGTGTCCTTGCAAAAAGTAGACAAAGATGTTCCTGAAAAGTACATTGAACCATTTGAACTGAAAGGAACGTCAAAAAATGAAAGATGAGATGAATAGATTTTTGAAATATTGAGAAGTTGAAGGCTCTGCTGAACTAACATGAAAGAGGAGTTGAAGCCCAGGGCTAATCAGCCATGATTGTATAGAAAGCAGGACAGTGTTGAGGAGTTGAATGGCTGACTTATGCTCATATTTCTTATGTTCTTAAACAACATGGAATAAAATGTTTTCATAAGGGATTAGTTGAAGGCAATTCAATGGGTGGAATATTCCCCTCCCTATTTGAATTGGGTAATGGCTGGAACGTTTGGAAAATGTGTCAGGAATGAAAAAGTTGCAATCTTGACATCAAGGAAAAGTTTTCTCAAGTTTCCCTTAAGCTGTAAATGCCAACTTAAGAATCTTATAATTGAGTTGCAGCTATCTTATTTCCATGTAATTGTATCTCATTATCCACTTGCTGGTTGTAGCTTGGTAATTGTTTCTCCCAGGTATTATTCAACTTGTCGTCAGAAGGCCCCTGCATGGTCCATAGCCGTTATCTTCCATGTACCTTTGTCTGTGCAAGTCGGCAGTGGCAAACCAGCTTCACCACATTATTATGCCCATTCTTCAATCAACTCTCACACCACTTCAGCCCTTCAACACTTTATTTTGGAACTCAAGGAAACCTACAAATTTCATGCATCGACCAGGTTGTTTTGCGCACAGGGACAATTGCATCTCATATATCTCCACAGGATACATCTAACAGCTCTTAGCTTGCTTTCTTAGTGCTCAGCTACTTTGTACTTACTTGAAGGCTGCCAACCTCTTTTTCTTTCCACACAGAGCAGGAGGAAGACAGCGTGTCTGGTTGGGAAGCATTGAACAGTCAAGAGGGTGGACACATCACTGTATTGCACATGGTGTGTGAAAATCACACCCGTAGCATGTGCCCGCAGCTTACTCAACAAAAACACCGCATGGGATTCAAGTGAATGACTCTGCCCCCAAGTCAAAGGACAGACTCCTTGGTGTAGTTAAGGGGGACTATGGTTAGTGGTTAGTCAGAGACTTGTTCAGTGCATTGGCCATGGTTGGGCTTAATCAGTTCAACAATCCATGTCCTCGCCAATTGCAGATTGGGTTGTAGCCAGTCCTACATGTCCAGTGTAACCAATCCAGAGACTGCAGGCAGGTCAGCTGGGGTGCTGTGGAGACAGCCATCTGTGGGGTGGACAGTGGTCAGGGTTGTCTTTGGTCTGGAGGGTTGGGCCAGGGTCAGTTCTAGGAGCTTGCTCAAAAATAGTAGGGGGGTTGTCCAATATGTCCTGGGGAAAGCAGGTAACTCCAGTCTGGTGATGGGGTTCATTGTACTGAATTACTGAGGGGATGATGGCAGTGAGGAGCCTGTTGTTATCAGGCAACTTCCCATTCAGGCCACCACCTCATCCACATTTTCCATCCCGCTGGCCTTGGACCTTTCAGCCTAGTTATGGGCCAACTTTTCCTGCGTGAGACCAAAAAGAGGAATTGAGTATGATTCCAGTAGATGAAAGGGCAGTTTGTGGTACTGGAGGAATAGGAAAGGCATATAAAGCATACAGATTAGTAGTTTGGGAGGATGCAGTTAGTGAGAGCAGGGGAAGGGAGCGTAATTCTTGGAATAATGAGAATTGTGATCCACAAGCCTTGGTAAGCATTGTGGGCAATGTCAGGGTTAAGTGAGTGAGTGCATGTGTCTAAGAAAAGATGGTGGCGTTAACCCTGGCAGGATGATTGACCTTAGGGTGCAGCAGTGACCTGGGCTCTTATCTATGTCAATGCTAGCAGTGTCTGGAAAAAGAACAGCCCTCTCCACCACAGTGTCCTGAAACACTTCAACCTCACCAGCTGTGCAATTGTCCAGAAAGGTGCTACTGACCCTGGATGGGTTTAATGGGGTGAAGAGCAGAAGATTGCTTGAAAAAAAGATGCTCTGAGCCATAGCAGATGAGTGCCATGAATTTCTCTCAACAAAACACTTTCACAAAGAATGGGAAAATTCCGCCCAAAATATTGAAAGGTTTTATCTTACCACAGGTGATTTTTAAAATTATAAATAATGTCACTGTTGACAGAGATATAACTACGCTCTGTGGTTCCTGAGGTTTACCCATGCTGGATGTCAGCTTGGTTTGCGTGGAGGAAGAACGGCAAATGGTGGGGCTGGGTATGGGTTGGTATAATTTGGAACAGGAGCTACAAGGGCAAAAATGATGGGTACAAGTAAACATAGAGTATGAGGGGTAACAGGAATTGCTAGAGGGATGTAGGCTGGCATGGAGCGTAAGAGGTGCCAATGGGGAAGACATGGGTTGTGTGTCTGAATTGGGAAGGGTTATGGAGTTTGGGGCTGGAGGAATGTTTTTGGTTTTATTTGCTTTGTGGCCTGTGGCATTCACTGCCACAGAATGTGGTCGAGGACAAAACATTGTGCGTCTTCAAGAAAAAGGTAGATTTCACTCTTGTGTCTAAAGGATCAAGAGATATGGGGGTGTGGGTGGGGTAGAGTGGGCTTAGGATATTGAGCTCAATAATCAACCATGGGCAAATTGAATAGCGCAACAGGCTTGAGAGGTTGAATGGTCTACTCCTGCTCCTGTCTTCTCTGTTTCTATGTTACATTACCAATGCACAGTACATTACCAATGCACAGAGGTATGCTAATGTTAGCTGATAGAACTTCGTTGTAGAAGTGTTTTGATTGTGAACATTCGAGCACCTAAGGTAAATATCTTCAATGTCTGAATTTAGCCACTTTTAAGGAACCAAATAATTGGTTCAAAACATCAGAATTATTGATAGAGCAATGTTCCTTTCTCACTGTAATTAGAGTTAGAAAGCTTCCTGAAGTGTTTTTTTTGAGATTTGGAGTAAACATAATTGACATGTCTTTCATACCTACCCATATGAGTAACTGTAAAATAAAGGATAATTTTAAAATCATTCTTTTTTTTTAAAGGATTGTACTGTTTTCACAAGGAAAGAAATTCTGAGGTATGTCTAACATGCTATTCACATCTATAAATGTCTAAAAACGTTTGGGAACAAGTGTTTAACACAATTAAGTTGAATTGCTGTTATTGGCTAGTATAAAACGTTTAAGTTAACTAATAATCAATAAGTAAATCCAAATGTCAAGAACTCCTGTGCAAAATGATTAACTTCAGCCGACTCATATCAAACATGTAATCACATTGCCAATATTCTCTGGAATGGTGGCTTTGATGGAAAAAAAAGGCCAGCCTTCACTGAATATTATAAGCCAGAACTGCAAGAATGGTGTGAGCAAAGACATAAACACAGTTAAATTTGTGGTCTATAGCTATAGTCAGAGTGCAAAGTAATCTTTTTGACAAATGTAGAATTGTCAAGGGAAATGTACAAACACTAGGGGGCATATTTTTAAGGCAAGAGGAGAAAGATTTAAAAGAGTCCTGAGGGACAACCTTTTACACACGGAGGGTGGTTTGGATGTGGAAGGAACTGCCAGGGGAAGTGGTAGATGCAGGTACAGCGGCAACATGTAAAAGACATTTGGATAGGTACATGAATAAGAAAGGTTTAGAGGGATATGAGCCAAATGCAGGCAAGTGGGACTGGTTTAGTTTGGGAAGCCTGATCGTCATGGATGAAGTGGACTGGAAGGTCTGTTTCCATGCTGTATGGCTCTATGACTTGGCACCATCTTAAAAGGTTGTCTGCAAACTTTTTCATTACATCATAAAAATAAGGTGACTCAGCCCAGTTCTGAAATATTATTGTGATCATGGGAGTGCTTGTAAATTATTGTGATCACAAGAGTGCCTGTAAATTATTGCAGCCTGAAGTGCCTGGCAGAATATTGCCTTACAAAAAAAAATGAAACATCCGCTGTAGAGAAGACAAATTCTGTCAACATAATTGAAGCGCTTGCCAGTTATCAAGCTTGAGTAAGCCAAATATTACACATGTGCCTTACATTTCTAATGCGCAATAGTCAAATGAACCTGCTGGGAATTAATTCCTGAGATGGCAGGACTTGTGTTTGAGGAGACACTAAAGAGTTACAATTATACTCACTGATCATCAAAATAAGAGTGGGGAACCCTGTACAGTTCTGATAGGATTAGACAGGCTAGATGTAGGAAGAATATCCCTGAGTCCAGAATAAGGGGTCATACTTTAAGGATATGGGATAAACCTTTTAGGACAGAGATGAGGATAACTTTTTCACACAGATTGGTAAACCTGCGCAATTCACTGTCACAGAACATGGTCAAAGCCAAAATGTTATGTGTTTTCAAGGAGGCAGTAGATACAGCCCTCATGTCTAAAGGAATCAAGGGATATAGTGGAGGTGGGGTGAGGGTATTGAGCTTGATGATAGCCCAATACCATGGACATACTGAATGGCGCAGCAGGCTTGCAGGGTTGAATGGCCGACTCCTGCTTCTATCTTCTACGTTTCTAAAAATTTCAGTCTGACATTGATATCATGTGAGCTTGAATGTTGACAGCCTCCATAGGTATTCTCAAAAATGCTAAAAATGACTTGGTCTGCTGAAAATCAACTTGCATGATAGGAAAATTAATCAATAATGCCATTCAGTGATACCAATTGACCAGTTATTTACTTTTTGACACATTCTAAGTTTTGCCAAAATCACTTGACATGGCTTGATCCAGATATGGACACATAAACTGAATGCAGGTTGAGGTGGTGAGACTGACATCACTTGACATCATGATATTATTTGTTATTTTTCAGCTCTTTCTAGGAGTATGAGAACCTAGAAGCAGCACTAGGCCATTTTGGAGCCTATTCTATCATTCAGTACAATCATGGCTGATCATGTACGTTGATGCCTTTTTTCGCACATTATCCCCTTACATCTGTCAATTTCTATACTCAATCACTAAATTTCCAGATGCCTCTGGGGCACAGAATTCCAAATCAATTCAGCACCCTTTGAGTAATATAATTTCTTATAATCTCAGTCATAAATAGCTTCTTGCTTATTTTGAAGTTGTATCCCCTGATTCGAGACTCCCCAACCAGGGGAAATCTTACTTATATCACCGTATGTATCCCTTTAAGTAGTTTGTAAAGTTCAATGAGATCACATCAGAAATTGTAGTCTCATCTAAGATTGTGGAGGTGCTTTGTTAATTTTAATATGTTGTGTTACTTATCTGCTTCCTAGGACTTCTGTTGCTTCTGTTGAGTTATGAATTTTTGAAAGCAGTGAGGACAGAAAGAGGGTGTAATGATATGTGGAAAGTATAAGCAAATGGGCACTGTGATAGCAAATGGGGTATCATGTAGGAGAGTATAAGGATATTCACACTGGTAGTAAAAGAATTGATAAATAGATTTTTTTTAATGAGTGAAACTTTTAAATGTTGATTTTCAGAGTAATTAGAATGTGCTCAGACAAGAAGCATAACAAGAAATAAGGAAGGCAAATGGCATGCTGTCTTTATTACTTTGGGATTTGAGTACAAGAGCAAGGAAGTCTTGCTACAATTGTACAGGGCTTTGGTGAAACCATTCGTGGAATACTGTGTGAAGCTTTTGTCTCCACGTTTAATGAAGAACATACTTTTGTGGTGGGTGGACAGCAAGGGCTCACAGGATTGTATTTTGCTATGAGGGAGTCATCCTACAATGACAGGTTGAGAAAAATGGGCCCATATTATCTGTATTGTGGAAGAAAGTGAATATATCACATTAAAACATACACACACGATTCAGAATGGAAATGAGAACAGAAAACACGAGAAATGTATTAGCAGGAAAAGCAGCATTTGAGGAGAGAAAAATGGAATTAATGAAGAAAGGAGTCAACATAGGAAATATTGAAAAGCTGTTTCCCCTGGGATGCTCCAACATTGAGTAACTTTAACAAAAAATCAGAAGTGCAAAGGGATCTGGGAGTGTTGGTCCAGGATTCTCTAAAGGTTAACCTGCAGGTAGAGTCCGTAATTAAGAAAGCGAATGTAATGTTGTTGTTTATCTCAAGAGGGTTGGAATATAAAAGCAGCGATGTGCTTTTGAGGCTTTATAAGGCTCTAGATAGGCCCCATTTAGAATACTGTGTCCAATTTTGGGGCCCACACCTCAGGAAGGACATAATAGCCCTGGACCGTGTCCAGCGGAGATTCACACGGATGATCCCTGGAATGGTAGGTTTAACGTATGATGAATGGCTAAGGATCCTGGGATTGTACTCATTAGAGTTGAGAAGGTTGAAGGGAGATCTAATAGAAACTTACAAGATAATGTATGGCTTAGAAGGGGTGGGCGCTAGGATGTTGTTTCCGTTAGGTGGGGAGGCTAGGACCCGTGGGCACAGCCTTAAAATTAGAGGGGGTTAATTTAAAACGGAAATGAGATGACATTTCTTCAGCCAGAGAGTGGTGGGCCTGTGGAATTCATTGCCGCCGAGTGTGGCGGAGGCCAGGACGTTGGATGCCTTCAAGGCAGAGATCGACAAATTCTTGATCTCAAAAGGAATCAAGGGCTACGGGGAGAGAGCAGAGAAGTGGTGTTGAAATGCCCATCAGCCATGATTTAAATGGCGGAGTGGACTTGATGGGCTGAATGGCCTTACTTCCACTCCTGTGTCTTATGGTCTTATGGTCTAAAAACAAAGCTGCTGGTAAAGATCAGCAGGTCTGGCAGCATCTGTGGAGGAGAAAACAGAGTTAACGTTTCAGGTCCGGTGTCCCTTCCTCAGTTCTCTGCCAGGGTATGTGCCACATTCTTCTCTTTGCTACCTCACACTCACTCGATCTCTACCACTGCGCTTAATGCCTCCCAAGACTCAGGGCTCACCATCTTCAATGTTGTTTACAACGCATTCCGTCATCTGCTCTTCCTGCCTCTCCAACACTATTAACCCTGCATGGCGTCTCTGCTGCCTTGTTAGTTCTTTGGAGCACCTTCCCTGCTCACCCCACCCCCGCAATGCACCAACACCAACAGCCATGCCACCCACAGTCATCTCACTCATTTCTCCCATGTCTCTCATTACGGGAGAAGGAGACCGAAAAAGAACAGAAAGAACCCAGACAAGTGTGGTGGGTCCCCATCACTCATGTCCTCCCCCATGATTGAGACCACTCTTGTAGAGACGATGAGACACCCATGACATGTCAGACAGGTAAAACCATACTGTGTTCCATTGCCAGTCTCCCATTATCTATACCGTAAGTGTCAGTCATTGAACACCACTGTCAGTCACTGGCCAAGATGCCTTCTTTCTCTTTGTCTTGCAGCTTTCTCCAACTTCCTAATGCTATCTGCTGAGAAGCAGCTGACTGTCCTCCTCGTCCCCAGTGGTGAGAGAGCCAAGGCATCAAAGAAAGTATCAGCCCCATGCATCGCCTTACAGCCCAGATCTGACCCTTCCGGTGGGATCTCTAGAAAGTGTGGGATTACAGTTTAATGAGCACTGTGCTGTGACAGCTCTGGAGCTGGCAGAGGAAGGAATGGCCCAGGCAGCTAGCAGGCAGAGGAGCCCCAGGCAGGACAGGATCCTGTGATGTCAGTACTCAGGGACTTTATCCACACGGACAGGGACAAACAGGAGCAGTAGGTGGTACATGGGACAGGGGTATCACTCTCATTGTCCTGTACTTCAGTGAGTCATGTGGCTGTCTGGCTGCCTCATGGACAGCCATGTCCAACATGCACAAAGTCTGCCGGACAGGCACACACTCCTGCGCGGCACTGTCCCAGCCCCTGGTCCTCAGGGCTGGAGCTGTGGTGGCAAAGGTACAGAGAACCTTGACCCCAGTTCAGTCGCCCTAACTTCACAGTGAGACAGGGGCACCCAGTTGGAGGTGGTGCCCATACACAAGCCTCTCAGTCTTTTTCCCTCATGACACTGCAGAGGGGGCCATGCCTTCCACATCCACCCTATCTGACGTCAATCCCGCCACTCCACCCTTCCCCACCCTCCCCCAGTGTTTGGAATTCAAATTCCCCCATCTGCTGTGATAGGATTCAAACCCAGGTCCCCAGTACATTATGTGGATCTCAGGATTAACAGCCCAGCAATAATACCACTCCGCCATCACCTCCCTAATATCTCAATTGTTGTGTCCAAAATAATCTTTCTGAAACCTATCTGGCATTCTTCAAAGCATTGAGTATTGAATCTGATGTTTTCTCAGCTCAGCAAAATAGATTGATGTGTTTAAAAACTAGTCTCTTTATTTCTCGTTATTTATAAAGCATTACTATGCAGAAAATGACTTCTTTTTGTTTTGATAGTGATTACTGTTTTGTTTTGGCTTCTGTTTTCCTTCAGGTTATATCACCGGTATCATTCCTTGGCACCAGAGATTGTTCCATGTCACTTCAATGATTGCGCAGATATCAAACTACCTCTGGAACTCATTAGTGAGATGCCAGAGCTAAAGGTACTAGTCAGAGATCGGATGGTAATACCCCTTTGTGTATCCTAGTTGAGACATTTGATACTTTGTTGACATTGCCCTAATTTCAGCTTTTTGTCCTATTTAGTCCAAATGAGGTAACTAAGTAGCTAAATATCGTACATGGGCTTATACTGCGTTTCAGATGCGGTTCTGTCTTTTTTGCTGGAATCCTAGCAAGCTGGAAGCTGTCAATTCGGCCAGAGAACTGGGAAGTTTCTGTTCAATGACATGATCAGTGTCATGATTTTAACTCAAGGATTAGCAGCTCAAGCACTGAACTCAAGCAGAAAATGACGGAAACCAGCATCAGACTCAGAAAGACTTTGGCAAATGTTTTACACATTTTTTCAAAGATCCTAGTTGTTTAACAGGAACATTGCTGTACTTCCATTCTGAAGATAGCAATGATCGATTGGAAATAACTGTCTTCTGGTTGCTCATAGAAATGATCATTTTTATTTGTGGGACTTGAATGTCACAAGGTTATTTGACTGTTAAAAAGGAAGCATGCCCTTAGCCCAGTCCACTTCAACTCTTGTCTGTGATCTAAGGGCAATTTCCAGAAAAATCACAGAATGACAACAGCAAAGTTACTACTTCATACCCTTTAGGACATGTCTTTATCCTAGGTATATTCCGATTTGTGCTTGAACATCAAAATTCTTTCTTTTTCCAGGAAAATCCCTTTCACCAAAAAGTTCTTCAAGTATTTTCTGAGGATAAGCAGAATAAAATGTCATTTAATGACTTTCTAAATATGTTCTCCATCTTAAGTGATCTGACACCTCAGCATTTAAAGGCACATTACGCATTTAAAGTTTATGGTAAGTGTTCAAATGGTGACTGAATTTTGGTAACAGAATGGATAAAAATCTTTTATAAATCAAATGAAATTTTGACCTTCCTTAATTCAAAGCTAGAATATCCTTTATTGTCATGTGTATTAAGTACAAAATAGAGTGAAAAGAGTTCATTGAGAACTATTCTTGGCTATCTGGTATAAAAATCAGTTACTCAGTTGCAAGAAATAAAGCCTACATAAAACAATAAAAAAGGTTTTGTCTTCTAGATGGGATCTTTATTCAAGAATTGTCAAATAATAAGTACCATTGAAAATTAGAGAACCACCATAATTCATGATTTTCTGCATCTTCAATCTTTATCACTCATGATAGTATCTTCTGTCTATTGCAAAATCTTAATGTAGAATAACTCTGAAACTTCTACAATTCTCAGGCTTTTTACGTGACCCATTTACTTTGCTGAACTGTTGTTCTCCTTTCCTGCTTGTTCCAACTTTGACAGCTTTCTGCTAGTAAGACCTTGGTTTTCAAATTTTAAAAAAATCAAACAGTTCAAATTGATAACAAAAATGCACAGAACAATTTACAGGCCTACAGAATTTCAAGGTATGTCACTGCCGTATCTGTGTCTTATTTTACATAGACTTCAACAGTGATAACTTCATTTGCCAATCAGATGTGGAGGTGATGCTTGCTAAGCTTACAGGCGACGAACTGTCAGACGAAGAAGTTCAGTTGGTGTGCAATAAAGTCATGGAGGAAGGAGACTTAGATGGTGATGGAAAGCTTTCTTTCACCGACTTTGAGTACATGATCACTCGTGCTCCAGATTTTATGAGGTAATTTTAAGGCAGTTTGCAACAGTTGTCTTTTCTGTTATATTGTTTTAATTTGCCCATCTCATGAAGATACTGAATTGTGTACAATGCAGTCTCATAGTATGTGGATCTAGTAGTCATCCAGTCATTCAAAAGACAGTCTTCATGTCTGAGTCCTTCTCAAGAGAACTAATGGTCCAGGGGACGCAAAATAATGCAGCATAACACAGTATAGAGCTGGAGGAACACAGCAGGCCAGGCAGCATCAGAGGAGCAGGAAAGTTGATGTTTCAGGTTGGGACCCCTTCTTCAGAGATTTCCTGCTCCTCTGATGCTCCCTGGCTTACTGTGTTCCTCCAGCTCCACATTGTGTTATCTCTGACTCCAGCATCGGCAGTTCATGGTATCTCAAAATAACGTAGCATATTGTGTGAGTAAAGTTCACTGCTTTGCTGCAGTTGACACTGAAATAACTGATTCCAACAGGGGCTTCAGTCAGGGTATTGCAATTGCAAGGAGAACATTGGTCCTAAATTATTATCCAAGGACTGTGGCAAAAAGTGCACTTTCAAGTGCATCAGTCAATATAAGAAAAGCCTTGGCTATGTTCCTCCCACTCACTGTTAAAGAATTAATGGCAGCTTGGTAAGTTGACAGATGATACAGAGTACTGGTGGATCATTACCTTCAGCAAGGACACTTGATGAAACTCGGATAAGGGAAATATCGCTCTGTAAAATTAGAAGTGGCTAGTCAATAAGGCAGGAGGTCATAGCCATCCTCAATCTCATGCATGTTCATCTTTTCTGGCTGTGACCACAGGACAGTGATTACAAACGGAATTCTGGAATTCCTGCCCTTGAGCACAGGGCTGCTAAATCCAATTGCCACAGTTCCGTTGGGCGGGGTCAGATAACACAACACAGAGCCAGATTAAATCTGTTGGGTCTGTATGATTGCAAAAACAGCTAGGCTGTATTTAAAAAGGGGCTAAGAAGAGACTCAAAATCATGAATACAACTGAGCTAAAGATGAAAACATTGATTAACAATGTAAATAGGGTAAGAGAGATGAATGTGTGGCTTAAAGGTTTTTGTTGGGGCAATGAGTATTGTTTCTTGAGGCACCAGCATTAATACTGGGGAAAGTGGGAGATGTACTGTTGGGACAACCTACAGCTGAATGACAATGGGACCAGTGTTCTGGCAAATCATATAACTAGGGTAGTCAATAGGGCTTTGAACCAAATTGTGGGTGAGGGTTGAAGTGGAGATATAGTTGAAAAAGATAAAGATAGTATTGCCATTGGCTTATTATATCATAGCACTGGTAGTTTCTAACCCTGAGAGTCACCAAACCTCAGGTGAGGGGAGAGGTTGAAAAGCAGAATTGTCCATGGTAACCTCAGCAGGAACTGGAACTGAACCTTGTGCTGGTGGCTTCTCTATTTATCACAAACCAGCCATCCAGCCAACTGAGCTGACTCCTGGTGATGTAGTAAAGGGAAACAACAAAGTAATACAGTAGGGCAGCCAATTAAGTAATAATTATTAATGTGTGACAGGGCAAGACAGCACATCTAAACCTAAGAGTTCATCAGTAGGTAAGGCCAGAGATTGTTTAGAACTGTTCAAGGCATTGCCTGGGTCATTTACAACAAAAGGGATGAACTGTGAGCACAGATAGAAATTCTACAACCTGTAGGGCATTACAGAGACACGGATGAAAGATGACCAAAGCTGGGATCTTAATGTTGCAGATTAATGTTGACATATCAGTATGACAGAAAACTGAAAAACGGGTGATGGGGTAGTTTTGTTAAGTAAGTGTGGTTTTATTTCAGTACTAAGAGAGGTCCATTAATTCGAAAAATCAAGTTGTAAAATCAGTTTGGGTAGAGATGAGAAGTTATGAGAGCACTTTTTATGAACACAAAAATGAACATGCAAATTAGGAGCAAAAGCCATTTGGCTCCTTCAGCCTGCTCCATAGGTCAATAAGATCATGGTTTAGAGTTAGTAAGCATTTTAAATGCTACATTCCGATCTAACCTAATAACCTTTCATTTCCTTGCCAACAAGAATCCATCAATCTTTGCCTTTAAAACATTCAACGGCCCTGTCTCCACAGCCTCCTGAGTTTAGCAGTTGCACAACCTGCTCAGTGAAAATAAATCCTCTGCATGTCTGTACCAAAAGGGCAACTTCTAATTTTTGAACAGAGGCCTCTAGTTCTGAACTCACCCTTGTGAAGCTCGTTCAGCATCTTATACACTTCAATCAAGTCAGCCCCTACTCTTTGAAACTCTAGTGGAACCAAATCCAGATTATACACCATCTCTTTAGAAGATAACCACTCATTCCTGGTATCAATCTAATAAACCTGTTCTAAGCCACCTCCATGCATTTATATTCTTCCTCAAATAAGGAGACCAAAACAACACCCAGTATTCAAGATATAACTGAAGCGTAACATCCTTACTTTAATATTCAATTTCTTTTGTAATATGGCTTAATACTCCATTATGTAAAATAAAACACCAAGTGCTGGAAAGGATAGATAAAGGTAAACTGGTCAATGTGATATATTTGGATTTCCAAAAGATATTTGATAAGGTAGTCACGCAACTTAATAACATAAGAAGCCATGGTGTTGGGCGTACTCTATTAGCATAGGTAGAGGATTGGCTAACTAATAGAAGAGAGAGTGAAAATAAGGAGTGCATGTTTAGGATGGCAGCTGTAACTTGTGGACTGCCACGGGGATCAGTGCCAAGGCCACAATTATTTACTATATATATGGTAATGGACTTGGGTGTCGGATGTGAATGCATTAAAGCCAAAATATTGGCAAAGCAAGTCAACAACTGTATTGTGGCCAAGTTTATAGATTTCACAAAGATACGTGAGAAGGCAAGTGGATATGAAGACTCTGCGCAGGGATATAGACAGACTAAGTGAGGGTGCAAAATCTTGGCAGATGGCTCATTGTGTGGGAAAATGTGAGGTTATACACTCTGGTAGGAAGAGAAACCTAAATATTATTTAAAAGAAGAGGCTGTGAAAGCTACAGTGGAGAGGGATTTGGATGCCCTTGTGTATATATATAGCAAAGAGTTAGCGTCCAAGTTCAGCAGGTTTTGGAAAGTCAAAAAGAATTTTGGCCTTTATTTCAAGTGAAATGGAATATAAATGTCGGGAAGTCTGATGTACAGAGGTTGTTTCACCCTTTTGGGAGAGTGTCAGAACAAGAGGCATAATCTTACATTAAGGGGTTGCTCATTTGGGACAAAGATGAAGTTTAATCTTTCCTCCAAGAGGACAGTGAATTTCTGGAATTCTTTGTCGCTTTTAGGGCAATAGAGGTTGGGTCTTCTAGCACATTCAGTGCTGAGATAGACAGATTTTTAATCCATAAGAGAGTAATGGCAATGGAGAAATGGCAGAAAAGTGGAGTTGAAGACTTTCATGATCTCCTTGATTGGCAAAGCAAACTCAATGGCCCAAGTAGGCTACTTCTGCTTATACATCTTATGATCTTATGGTTGTGTCAGGTAGGTTTCGAATAGGCTCAGTACAGTAAAAAGATATGGGGTGCAGGCAGGAAAGTAGAGCCAAGGCCTCTACCAAACCAGCCATGATTCTCCTGAAAGTTGGAGCAGGCTCAAATAGGCAAATGTATGCTGCCGCCACTGCCAGTGAGGCAACTGAGAGCAGGATGCTAGTGGTGGCATGGCAGGGGCTATAAAGCCTGGACTGGGACTCTGACGGAAGCGTGGCATGGGTTGGAAAGCTCAGAGCGAAACTGCAGCAATGGAAGGGAATGTTGGACTCTCTGAAGTTATCTTTTTTCCTTATCTTATTCTAAGTTAATGTGAGTGGTGCCACGCATGTTTGGATACTTTTCACTGTATTTTTGAATACACATGGCAATAAATGATTCAATTCAATCCAATAGTGGTCAGATCAAATCTGACCAAATGTCATATCCACAACAAACCATTGAATTGAAGAGTGATTAAAAGATACCAGCTTAGTCAGAATGAGCTACAAATGAATACTGACTAATATTTGGAAATATAAGTTTGACAAAACTATTCCTTTGATTTGAAATGTTCAAGTGTGTCTCAACCAAACAATCTCATGTTTTCCCTCAAATATATAGAGATACGACTAAAAATATTTACATTTTGTTTGAATTCTGACATGACTGAAATCGGAATTGCAGAAGGAAAATTTATGTTCAGCCAGGTGAGATTTCAAAATTTTGAATCATAACATTTCTGTGAATTTTCTTTTGCAACAGCACCTTCCACATTAGAATCTGAAGTACTAATATTATTGAAACGCATGAGCACCATCAAGATTGACTGCTACTCAACCAAATATCTTCAGCTAGCTCTACTCTGATATGATATAGCTTTTTACAAAGGAGGAATCCATACTCGCAATAATACAAGAGACAAGAATGCAACCACTACAGTTGCTGGAGAGTTGAAAGAAAACTAAGGTGATGGCAGAACTAGGTGGGATACTCAGCATCTATGAAGAGATAGAAACAGTTAATAATGAGTCCATTGACTGCTCTGAAGAAGTCATACTGGACTTGAAACATTGACTGTGTTTCTCATATCCTAAGAGTCGATTAATTTCTTTGAGACAGCATTTCTGTTATATATAAACCTAAATGTTCCCTGTAAAATAATGAGAAAATTTACTAAACCAAATGACTTGAATTTAGAGCATTCCAGAACTATATTCTGTCTCATTCAAATGTTAATCATGCACAAGCATACTCCAATATGAAGGAAAGCTTTAACAGAATGAAAAATTATTTAAAAGTAATGAATTGGGCCAAACACAAAGAACATTTTAACGTATCTATTTTGGGTCTTTCCGGAGCTGTGATGGTGTCCCTATATTTTGGCTAAAAGACTCAGCCTCAAGTCCCACGGCATCATAACAGGACTGTTCAGGTTGGTTCTCTTTAAGAAAATCCATCTCAGATAAAGTTTTCTGGATATTTCTTCCTTGTGTTTCAACTTTACTGAGACAGTGGGAACTGCAGATGCCGGAGAATCTGAGATAACACGGTATGGAGCTGGATGAACACAGCAGGCCAAGCAACATCAGAGGAGCAGGAAAGTTTGATGTTTCGGGTCGAGACCCTTCTTTAGAAATCTGAAGAAGGGTCTCGACCCAAAACGTCAACTTTCCTGCTCCTCTGATGATGCTTGGCCTGCTGTGTTCATCCAGCTTCACACCATTTCAACTTTACTGTTCAGTTTGACTGCCATATTCAGGCAGAGATTCCCAGTGCTTTGTTCCTGGGGAAACATCTGTTACCATGCAAATATGATTCATTTACACAAATGTATGCACTGTCCAGATGGAACAAACAAAGGCACTTACACACAACAATTGAAATAAGGGAAGATGACCACTGAGTGATGTTTCGAAAGGGAGAGTAATACTCATATTTCGAATAATTTTATCCTGCTTCCCTTTCTTTAAATTATATTTTCCCAGGCTGCAAAATGTTCATTAAGAGGGTGGACATGTAACATTTTCTCGTTTCTTTTGGTCGCCTTTTGATGTCACTTTAATTGTTCCTGCAAGAAAGTGCAATAAATTCTGCAAAACAGAATGAGAGTTCATTATTTTTCCTATTTGTGAACTTTGCTGTCCACTGTAGGCACTACTACATTTTGTTTGCCAGCTATTGTATGTAGAAACAACATACAAAAACCTCAGTAATATATTCAACACATCAGTTTTAGAAAGTACATATTTCTATGTGGAAACTAAATTATTATTCTTCAAAGCTGCTCAGAACAAAACTAAAAATATACGGAAAGAAATCAGGCTGTTTTAAAGCAATGAACAGAACTGTGGCACAATATATCAATGATGAAATTTTTTTCAACATGCAACTTATTGACAATGTACATCTTCATTCCAGTTGCTGCATGTTTAGGATATGAATACAGTTAACTGCTTAATTAATAAACTGGCAGCTGCAGAACACAATAGTACAGAAGAAATTGTGTGAGTGATAGACAGAGTATCTAATTACAAGCAAGTAATCTGATAAGATGGCAGCAGATATTTTATATGCATATTATTTTTAAATAGGTAGAAACATATTCAGACTTGTGGTTATTTACAATGCACATTGCATACATCTACACATGACATTCCTCTCAATTCAACACAAAGCACTCAATACTGGCATCACTCACTATCTTTTAACAGTCTATGTTTGATGTGGGCCAAATCAGACAAAGTCTCTTCTTTACAGGTTTAAAGCTTAAAACTAAGACTAGCATTGCTGGAATTGTCAGTGTTAACATTGCTGGAGGATATTTTCTATTGAGTACGCACTGGCCACTCTGAACCAGTGGAGACAATGAATGAGTTGGGTGAATAGGTGAATAGGGTGCCATCTACAAGAAAGCATCCCAATGAGCAGCACCAGCTCCACCTCTCTCCATAGTCTTTCTAAAATGTAGTTTGGGCCTCCTCATTTTTAATGATGGAATCTCTGAGACTGCTCACCTTTTGTTATGCAATCTCTTCTGGTGAGAAAGTTATGGCTGTTAGTAATAGCTTGTATGGAGAAGAAATGACATCATTTATGAAGGATAACAAAGTGTGGAGGTGGATGAACACAGCAGGCCAAGCAGCATCTTAGAAGCACAAAAGCTGACGTTTCGGGCCTAGACCTTCTGATGAAAGGTCTAGGCCCGAAACGTCAGCTTTTGTGCTCCTAAGATGCTGCTTGGCCTGCTGTGTACATCCAGCTCCACACTTTGTTATCTCGGATTCTCCAGCATCTGCAGTTCCCATTGTCTCTGATCATTTAAGAAGGATATCTGAGGCATGGGTGTGAGTGGACAGTATGATGAAGGGGAGTGTCTGTACTCATGGCTAAAAGAGGGACAGCCTTTCAAAGGCTAGTGTTCATTCAGACCCACGTCAGAATTTCTTCCAATTAAATTCCTCCCTTTGACCGATATAATGTGCCAGGCCAAGCATTTGTGCTGGTTGCTCAGTAAAATTGGAAGGGATATGATGGCGTTGCTGAGTTAAATGTACAGATAAGTTCCAAACCTGCTCATTAAACCTAACATCTATTGAACCTTGAATAGATCAGACTTGGGGCACTGTGAGTAGTTGAGTTTCCAGTCTGTTAAAACATTAGTACATGGAGCACTGGCAAAGGTGAAATAAATGTTGCTATTACAAGAGAACTGAGAGATGACACTTGTCAGGAAAGGTTGAACTAATTGGGATGAAAAACAGAAAGATCTTCTGCAGTATTTTGCTTTTATTTGAATAAGCTGGGGCTTTTATTCTGTAGAGATGATCTCATGGAGATCTTTCAGATTATGAAATGGTTTTATACAGTGGGTGTTAAAAGAAGTTTCCACTTGTAGGCCTTTTAGAATTACGGGCCATAAATATAAAGGTAGTAACTAATAAATCCAATATAGAATTCAGAAGAAACCTCTTCACCGAGAGAGTGGTTAGAATGTAATGCCCACAACAAGAAACAGTTGAGATGAATTGCAGGGATACATTTAAAGAGAGCTAGATAAATACTCCAAAACAATCTGCAAGCTCATGGCCCATCATAAGCCCCACTCAAACATTACCGTCAAAGCCCAAGATCAAGCCTGTTCAATGGAGAGTGCAGGAGGGCCTGCCAAGAGCAGGACCAGGCATACCTGAAAAATGATGTGTCAACCTGGTGAAGCTACCAAACAGGATTACTTTCATGCCCAATCCAGTAAGCAGCAAGTAATAGAAAGGGCTAAATGATTCCACAAACAACAGATGAGATGTAACTTGAAAAGATCAAAAGAACTGCAGATGCTGGAAATATGAAACAAAAACAGAAATTGCTTTGGAATGTCAGCAGGTCTAGCAGCATCTGTGAAGGGAAATCAACATTAACGTTTTGGGTCCGTTCTTCAGAACTCCAGTTTCTGCGGAAGGGTCATCGGACCCAATACGTTAGCTCTGGTTGCCTCCACAGATGCTGCTAGACCTGCTGAGATTTTCCAGCACTCCGTTTTTGCTTAGGTTCGGATTGAAGCTCTGCAGTCCTGCCAATCCAGTCGTGAATGGAGAAGTAACTCACTGGAGAGGTGGAACCTCCATAAACATCGTCCTTAATAATAGGCGAGCCTAAGCACATCAGCACAAAAGGTAAAGTTAGAATATCTGCAACAATCTTTAGCCTCAACTGCCGACTGGATGTTCAATCTCGGCCTTTACCAGAAGACTCCGGTGTCAGGGACTTCAGTCTTTTTTCAGTTTGACTCCATCCATGTAAGATCACAAAACAGCTGAAGGCATTAGATACCGCAAAAGGTATGAGCCCTGACAACATTCTGGCAGTAGAGCAAAAGACTTGTGCTCCAGAACATGCTGTTCCCCTAGCTGAGCTCTGCTGTACAGTTATAACACTGGCATCAGACAATGTGGAAAAATTGTTCAGGTAGGTACATAAAAAGGACAAATCCAATCTCGCCAATTACTGTCTCATTAGCCTACTTTCAATCATCAGTAAAGTGATGGAAGGGTCATCAGCAGTGCTATCAAGCAGCATCTACTCAGCAATAACCAGCTCAGTGATGCCCAGTTTGGGTTCTGCCAGGGCCATTCAGCTCCTGACCTCATTAAAGCCTCGGTTCAAACATGGACAAAAGACCTGAATTCCAGAGGTGATGTGAGAGTGATAGGCCTTGACAGCAAGACTGCTTTCAACCAAGTGAAGCATCAAGAAATTGGGTAAAAATGGAAGTCTGGGGGAAAAGTGTCCACTGGTTGGAGTCATACCTGGCAAATAAAAAGATGGTTGTGGCTGAGAGGATAGTCATCTCAGCTCCAGGACATCTCAGCAGGAGTTCCTCAGAGTTGCTTCCTAGGCCCAACCATCTTCAGCTGCTTTCCCCCATTATGATGTCAGAAGTGGGGATGTTCACTAATCATTGCACAGTGTTCAGCACTATTCATGACTCCTCAGACACTGCAGCAGTCCGTTTTTAATTGCAGCAATACCTAGATAATCTCCAGGTTTGGGCTGACAAGTGACAAGTAACATTCATGCCACTTAACTACCAAGCAATGACCATCACCAATAAGAGACGGCATTCCCATTACTGACTATTCCAATATCAACATCTTGAAGGGTACATTTGACTAGAAACTGAGCTGGACTTACCATACAAGTATGGCGGCTATAAGAGCACATGGTTGTAAAGTTGTGCAGTACAGAAACCAACCCTTTGGTGCAGCTCATCTATGCCGACCAGATATTCTAAATTAATAGACCACAAGACCATTAGAGCAGAAGGTGGGCCATTCAGCCCATCGAGTCTGCTCTGCCATTCAATCATGGCTGATAAGTTTTTCAACTCCATTCTCCCTGTAACCCTTGATCCCCTTGACAATCAAAAACCTGTCTATCTCCATCTTAAATATAATCAATGACCTGGCCTCTACAGCCCTCCATGGCAGTGAACTCCACAGATTCACCACTCTCTGGCTGAGGTTTATCCTTATGTCTGATCTAAAAGGCCTTCCTCTAAGGCTCTAAGGCTGTGCTCTCGGGTCCTAGTCTCTCCTACCAATGGAAATGCCTTCCCAACATCCACTGTGTCCAGGCCATTCAGTATACTGTAAACTTTAATTAGATCCCTCCTCATCTTTCTAAACCCCAATGGTACAGACCCAGAGTCCTCAAACATTCCTCACATGTTAACCCAGGACCATTCTTGTGAACCTCCTCTGAACCCGCTCCAGGGCCAGTACATCCTTCCTAAGATATGAAGCCCAAAACTGTGCACAATACTCCAAATGCGGCCTGACCAGAGCCTTATAGAGCATCAGAAGTACTTCCATGCTTTTGTATTCAAGTCATCTCAAAATAAACGCCAAATTTGCATTTGCCTTCCTGACTACGGACTCACCCTCAAGTTTACCTTGAGAGAATCCTGGACTGGAACTCCCAAGTCTCTTTGCACTTTAGACTTCTGAATTTTCTCCCCATTTAGAAAATAGTCCATGCTTCTATTCTTCTTCTTATCAAAGTGCATGCCCTCACAATTTCCAACATTGTATGCCATCTGCCACTTCTTTGCTCACTGTCCTAACCTGTCCAAAGCCTTCTGCAGCCTGCTCAGATCCTCAATACTACCCGTCCCTCTACATATCTTTGTATCAATGTCGTTGCTGCCCTCTGCTGGCCTCTCGCCTTCACTCAGAGGGTGCCTTGCTGAGGTCCTCCTTCGGCTGGTAGTGACTGCACCGATACAAATCTTTGCCTCAGCCACCTAGCAGCATCAGTGATAATGGGAACTGCAGACGCTGGAGAATCCAAGATAACAAAGTGTGGAGCTGGATGAACACAGCAGGCCAAGCAGTATGTCAGGAGCACAAAGGCTGATGTTTCGGGCCTAGACCCTTCTTCAGCTCTCTGCGATCCTGAGATGCTGCTTGGCCTGCTGTGTTCATCCAGCTTCACACTTTGTCACCTAGCAGCATCATTGCTGCCCTCTGCTGGGCCCAGCTGGTCCCACTGTCCAGCATTTGGCCCATGTTCCTCTCAACGCTTCCTAACCATATACTATCCAGATGCCTTTTAAAATGCTGTAATTGTACCAACATCCATCACTTCATCTGGCAGCTCATTCCATATATGCACCACCCTCTATGCATGAAAAAGTTACCCCTCAGGTCCCTTTTATATCTTTCCCCTCTCACCTTAAACCTAAGCCCTCTGGTTTTGGACTCGCCTAGCCTGGAAAAGAGAGCTTGGCTGTTCACCCTATCTATGCTCCTCTTGACTTTATAAACTTCTACGAAGTCAATCTCTAAAGACACTCCAGGGAAAATGGCCCTGGTCTATGCAGCCTCTCACTGCAGCTCAAGCTTTCCAACCCTGGAAACATCCTTGTAAATCGTTTCAGCACCCTTTCAAGTTTAACAACATCTTCCCTATAGCAAGGAGAGTAGGACTGAACACAGTATTCCAAAAGTGGCCGAATCAATGTCCTTACAGCTGCAACATGGCATCCTAACTCCTATACCTGGCACATTGGCCAATAAAGATAAGTACAACAAACACTTCACTGCACAGTCTGTCCCTGGCTTCACCTTCAGGGGACTACAGACCTGCACCCCAAGGTCACTGAAATGAGACGACATTTCTTCAGCCAGAGTGGTGGGCTTGTAGAATTTATTGCCACAGAGTGCAGTGGAGGCCGGGACGTTGGATGCCTTCAAGGCAGAGATTGACAAATTCTTGATCTCAAAAGGAATCAAGGGCTACGGGGAGAGTGCAGGGAAGTGGTGGTGAAATGCCCATCAGCCATGATTTAAATGGCAGCATGGACCTGATGGGCCAAATGGCCTTACTTCCACTCCTATGGCTTATGGTCTTATGGTCTTTGTTTAGCAACACTCCCCAGAATTAAGTATGTAAGTCTGGCCCTGATTTGCCTTCTCAAAATGCAACACTTCACATATATCTCAATTAAACTCCTCTGCCCATCAGCCCACCTGATCAAAGGTCCCATTGTACTCTGAGGTAACCTTTCTCACTGTCCACTACATCACTAATTTTACATCTGCAAAATTACTAACCATTCATCCTATCTTCACATCTGGTGTTCGATAAGGTTCCGCATGGTAAGCTGGTTAGCAAGGTCAGATCACATTGAATCCAGGGGGAGCTAAACATTTGGATACAAAAATGGCTTGGAGGTGGGAGACAGAGGGTGGTGGTGGTGGAAGGTTGCTTTTCAGACTGGAGGTTTGTGACCAGCAGTGTATTGCAGGGATTGGTGCTGGGGCCACGGCTTTTTGTTGTTTTATATAACTGATGTGGATGAGCAGATCAGAAATTCAGAATCTTGCTGTTTGTAACTCACCTCCTGACTTCCCAAAAACCTGCCCACCGTCAACAAGGCATAAGTCAGGAATAAGGAGGAATACTCCCCACTTGCCTGGATGGGTGCAGCTGCAACAACACTCAAGACGTTTAACACCATCAAAGACAAATCAGACCACTTGCTTAGCACCACATGCCCAAGTATTCACTGCCCTACCACCTACACACAGTAGCAGCAGTGTGCACTATCTACAAGATGCACTGTGGAAATTCAAAGATCCTCAAACACTACCTTCGAAACTCATGGCCACTTGCATCTTGAAGAACGAAGGGGTGCTGATACGCAGAAGGGCTGCAGCCTGCAAGTTCCCCTTCAAGCCACTCACCATCCTGACTTGGAAATATATTGTTGTTCCTTCAATGTCACCTGAACAAAATCTTGGAACTCCTTTCCTAATGGCACCGTGGGTCTACCTACAGTGCATGAACTGCAGTGGTTCAAAAAAGGCAACTCCATGGCAAACTCCTGTAGCGGCCCTTATCCTTCCAGAGGTCAACGTCATGGGCTTGGAAATGCTGTTAAAGGATCTTTGATAAATTTTTGCAGTGCACCTCCTCGATGGTACACATTGTGCTACTGGACATTAGTGGTAGAGGAAGTCAATGCTGAAGGTAGTAGATAGGATCCCGAATAAGTGGTTGCTTTATCTTGCATGATGTCAAGTTTGAGAGGTGTTGCAACTGCACTCATTGGGCAAAAAGAAAGTATTCCATTGCACTTCTGAGTTGTGCCTGAAAGATGGTGGGCAGAGTCAGGGGGAGACAGACAGTGAGTGACCCACCACAGAATTCCTATCTTCTTACAGGATTATAGATTCAGAAGGCGTAGAACCTGTGTGGATAGAGTTGAGGAACCACAAGGGGTTGGGGGTCGTAAGAGGGGAAAGGACCTTGAATGGCATTCTGAGCAGTAATGAGGGCGTGGTAGAAAGAAAATTGGGAGATTGAAAAGGCATAAGAAAAAGGGACTATTAAAATAATGATTGGGCACTCCAATACACAGATGGCCTGGGAAAATCAGATGTCAAGAAAATAAATTCATTGAATGTCTGAAGGATTTTTTTTGGAGCAGCTTATAGTAGAGACCATTAGTGAACAAGCAGTTCTGGATTTAGTCATTTGTAATGAGACAGACTTGATTAGGGAGCTTAAGGAACCCTTAGGGGGCAGTGACCACAATAGAATAGAATTCACCCCATAGTTTTAGAGGGAGAAGATGGAATTAGATGTGACGGTATTATAGTTGAGTCAAGGAAATTACAAAGATATGAGGGAGGAGCTGATCAGAGTTAGTTGGAAAGGGTGCTTAGCAGGGTAGACTAGGGAGCAACAACTGCATGGAGTATGTGGAGATAACTTTGGATACATTTCTACTGCACCTACCAAGGAGGAAGAAACATACAAAAGGAGGATAAGCAATCATGGCTGACAAGGGAAGTCAGGGGCAGTACAGAAGCAAAAAAGAGAAAACATACAATGTAGTGATGATTAGTGGGAAACCAGAGGATTGGGAAACCTTTAAAAAACAGAGGATAACTAAAATAAGCAATAAAGTGGGGAGAAGATGAACATGAGAGTAAGTTAGCTTGTAATATAAATGAAGATTGTTTTGTTTTTAAAGATGTATGAAAAGGTAGGAGAGAGGCAAGTGTAGATATTGAACCACTGGAAAAATGAGGCTGGAGTAGTAATAATGGGGAACAAATAAATGCCAGAGGAACGGAATATATGCATTGCATCAGTTTTCACAGTGGAATACACCAGCAGCATATGTGATTATACTGACCATGATGAAGGAGAAGGTGTTGGGGAAGCTATAAGCTCTGAAGAGGGATCAAACTCCTGAACTACATGCACTACACCCCAGGCTTCTGAAAGAGAGAGCTGAGGTGGATTTAAATGCATTGCTAGTGATCCTTCAGGAATCACTGAAGTCAGGGTCTCACAGGACTGGGAAATGGCTAATGTAACACCCAATTAAAAAGGGAGACAGATGAGAAATTACAGGCCAGTCAGGCTGATCTCAGATAATGGGAACTGCAGATGCTGGAGAATCCAAGATAACAAAGTGTGGAGCTGGATGAACTCAGCAGGCCCAGCAGTGTCTTAGGAGCAGACAAGCTGACGTTTCGGGCCTGGACCCTTCATGAGAAAAAGCCTTTTTCTGATGAAGGGTCTAGGCCTGAAACGTCAGCTTTTGTGCTCCTGAGATGCTGCTTGGCCGGCTGTGTTCATCCAGCTCCACACTTTGTTAGCCTGATCTCAGTTGTTGGTAAGAATTGAGAATCCATTATGTTGAATGAGAATGTGGAGTACTTGCAAATGCATGGTAAATAGGGCTCAGACAGCACAGTTTCATCAAGGGAGGACATGCCTTACAAATCTGTTAGAAATCTTCAAGGAGGTAATGAGCATGATATACAAAGGAGAGCCAGTGGATGTGATCTGTTTTGATTTCCAGAAACCCTTTGACAAGGTGCTACATGGGAAGATGCTAAATAAGAGCACACAGTGTTAGGGGCAAGGGACTGGTAGAAGGCAGAGAATGGGGATAAGCAGTTTTGTTTTTACTAGTGGAGCTGTGCCGAGGTCAGTGTTGAGACCCCAACTGCTTGTTATATACTTTAAATGATCCAGATGAAGGAACTGAGGGTATTGTTGCTAAGCTTGCAGAGAGCACAGAGATAGGTTAAGGCAGCAAATGCCACATTACATTCACTTCAAGAGGGCTAGGAGGCAAGAGTAGGGATATACTGCTGAGGCTGTACAAGGTTCTGATCAGTTCACATTTGGAGTATTGTGAGCAGTTTTGGGTCCCATATCTAAAGATGGATGTGCTGGTTTTGAAGGGAGTCCAGAGGAGGTTTACAAGAATGGTCCCGAGGATGACGGGCTTGTCATGAGGAGCAGCTGAAGACTGTGGGTGTGTACTCAGTGGAGTTTAGGAGGGGGTATCTGATTGAAGCTTATAGAATACTGCAAGGACTTGATAGAGTGGATGTGGAGAAGGTCTTTCCACCAGTAGGAGAGACTGGGATCCAAAGACACAACCTCAGAACAAAGGGACAACTTTTTAGAGTTGGGAGGAGAAGGAATTTCTTCAGCCGGAGTGCTGTGGAGCCAAGTCACTGAATGTATTTAAGACAGAGATGGATAGGTTCCTGGTGAGTAACTGGATCAAGGGTTAAAAGGAAGAAGGCAGGAGAATGGGGTTGAGAAGTACATCAGCCATGAACAAATGGCAAAACAGACTCAATGGGCTGGATAGAAGATAATAAAATGTGAGGCTGGATGAACACAGCAGGCCCAGCAGCATCTCAGGAGCACAAAAGCTGACGTTTCGGGCCTAGACTCTCCATCAGAGTATGAATGCTCTAATTCTGCTGCTATAACTCATCTGTTTTGTCTTATGATCTGTTGTTGACACTGTATTTATATAAGGGTCCAATTCAGTTTCTGGTCAACATTTTATACCATAATCACTGGTTACGTTTTTCTCCCCTCAACCAGCAGATGCTGGTAATGTTTCAGCTATTCCCATTTGAAAATTGTCTCAGTGCTATTGTTTTTCCCCCATTGCACTTTTGAATAAACATGTCATCTGATGTTAATTAATTTGCTTTATCTGACATGGGGTCACTTAAAACCCACTACATTTGCAATGTTTTGCAGTTTTGACAAAAGATCATGCATCTGAAATATTACTTCTGTTTCTCTCACCACTGATATTTTACAGTACTTTTGATTTATAACTCAGACTTCCAGCATCCAGAGTAACCCCTCAGTTAACTATGAATGAAAAAGGCTCAAGAAACAACTTTGATACTCACATTTTGTCATTTTTAATAGTTGTACAGATTATTTTCCTGCAAACACGTTAAAGAACAGATCACTGGCATATAAAAAAGCTAATTACAGAACATGGAATGAAAATATAAACACACCATAACAAGCAGCTTTTTGCAATTATTGACAATACTTTGTAATATGAAAAAATCTATTCAAAAATAGAATTGTGCAAAATATTCACTGGAGACCCTACATCATATGCCCTGCACATGCAGGTCAAGATAAACTTTGTATCTTATCTCAGAGAAATAGAAGCATTTTATTTTATAGAGATAAACATATCGGAAGTATCATCTCTCTTCAGCCACATGTTGACACATACTTGAAATCTTCAGCCTGAAAGACAATTGTGTCAATTATAACATCAGAAAATCCACACAATTTGTGCTAAGTTTACTGGCTCATTTTATTAGAATTCAAATAAAATTAGAGGCTGCTTTTCATAGCTTAGTGACGATATTAATGTCGAGGACAAAATTCTACTCGATAACACTTCATAGATAGTCAGGAGATATTTTTGTAGTTATAAATGCTACAATTGACAGCTGTAAGACCATAAGACATAGGAGAGTTTAGCCCACATGCTATCTCATTACCATTGATAGCTTCATTAGTGGAGATGTTTGCCTGAATTGTGCAAAACACTCATTAGCAAATCTTTAAATCACCAGGTAAAGATCAGCCTCTGAATACCACTCCCCATGTCAAGTGCAGTTTATATCTCCTTTTCACCCTTGTAGATGGTGAAAGCAGCAGCTGTCATGTAAAGCTATTCCACCTTCATTAGCTTCAATGGCATCTTTTGTTGTCTTTTCTTTGCTTTTCACTGATACATCCAGTCACATAATTCAACTCTCCTAGCAAAACAGCACTCATGCGGAAGTGATAATGGGAACTGCAGATGCTGGAGAATCCAAGATAATAAAATGTGAGGCTGGATGAACACAGCAGGCCAAGCAGCATCTCAGGAGCACAAAAGCTGACGTTTCGGGCCTAGACCCTTCATCAGAGAGGGGGATGGGGTGAGGGTTCTGGAATAAATAGGGAGAGAGGGGGAGGCGCACCGAAGATGGAGAGAAAAGAAGATAGGTGGAGAGGAGAGTATAGGTGGGGAGGTAGGGAGGGGATAGGTCAGTCCAGGGAAGACAGACAGGTCAAGGAGGTGGGATGAGGTTAGTAGGTAGGAAATGGAGGCGCGGCTTGAGATGGGAGGAAGGGATGGGTGAGAGGAAGAACAGGTTAGGGAGGCAGAGACAGGTTGGACTGGTTTTGGGATGCAGTGGGTGGAGGGGAAGAGCTGGGCTGGTTGTGTGGTGCAGTGGGGGGAGGGGACGAACTGGGTTGGTTTTGGGATGAGGTGGGGGAAGGGGAGATTTTGAAGCTGGTGAAGTCCACATTGATACCATTGGGCTGCAGGGTTCCCAAGCAGAATACGAGTTGTTGTTCCTGCAACCTTCAGGTGGCATCATTGTGGCACTGCAGGAGGCCCATGATGGACATGTCATCTAAAGAATGGGAGGGGGAGTGGAAATGGTTTGCGACTGGGAGGTGCAGTTGTTTATTGCGAACCGAGCGGAGGTGTTCTGCAAAGCGGTCCCCAAGCCTCCGCTTGGTTTCCCCAATGTAGAGGAAGCCACACTGGGTACAATGGATACAGTATACCACATTGGCGGATGTGCAGGTGAACCTCTGCTTAATGTGGAAAGTCATCTTGGGGCCTGGGATAGGGGTGAGGGAGGAGGTGTGGGAGCAAGTGTAGCATTTCCTGCGGTTGCAGGGGAAGGTGCCGGGTGTGGTGGGGTTGGAGGGCAGTGTGGAGCGAACAAAGGAGTCACGGAGAGAGTGGTCTCTCCGGAAAGCAGACAGGGGTGGGGAAGGAAAAATGTCTTGGGTGGTGGGGTCGGATTGTAGATGGCGGAAGTGTCGGAGGATGATGCATTGTATCTGGAGGTTGGTGGGTGGTGTGTGAGAACGAGGGAGATCCCCTTTGGGCGGTTGTGGCGGGGGCGGGGTGTGAGGGGATGGGGAACCTGGGGTCATAGAAAGGGCTGTAAGACAATACTCCACAAGAGTGCAGCTTCCCAAATAACAGGGGGTGTCTTTTTCTGAATTTCCCTCCTTCGTACAGTCTCCCTATTGAAATCATGATTCACCAGTCTCCAATTGAAATTGGATGTTTGCCAAGAAACAAGACGTAGGAACACCTAGTTTCCATCATTACATCACTTAATAACAGTGCACCATTAAAAACCATCTCACTATAGCATTCCCGCAGGTTTTCCATCACACTATCCATCACGAAATAGGCTTAAAAATAGTATCCATCATCATTTAACATCATATGAACGATTGAGAGGACAGAACTAAATGTAATATCTTCAGGTTTGCTGATGACATGAAATTGGGTGGGAGGTGGACACAGGGATGATTCAGGTGTAATTTGGATGAGCTGAGTAGGCAAAAGCATGGCAGATGAAATACGAATGTGGATAAATGAGTACATCCACTTAGGTAACAAAACAGGAAGGCAGGTTATTATCTGACTGGCACTAGATTGAGCAGGGCAGGTCGGGGGGGGGGATGGGGAAGCAGGAAGGAGAGAGAGCCATCTTTGTACACCAGTCACTGAAAGTGCGCGCTCGGGGGCAACAAATGGTTGACCTTCCTAGCGAGAGGATGCGAGCACAGGAGCAAGGATGTCTTGCTGCAATTGTACAAGACTGTTGTGACCACACCAGGAACAATGCGTGCAGTTTTGGATTCCTTATCCAAGCAAAGCTTTTTCTGATTATCAGGGGAGTGCAATAAAGATTTACCAGACTGACTCCTGGGATGGCAAGATTGGCATAAGAAGAAGACTGGATTCACTGGAGCTTATAAGAGGGAAGGGAGTTTCGAAAACCTATAGACTTCTAGCAGGATTAGACAGAGTAAATACCGGAAGAAGTTCCTGATAGCTGGGAATTCCAGAACCACGAGTCACAGTTTAAGGATATGAAGTAGATCATTTATAACTGAGATGAAGAGAAATTTCTTCACCCAGAGAGTGGAGTACCTGTGGAATTTTCTGCCACAGAAAGCAGTTGAGGCCAAAACATTCAATGTCATCAAAAAGGAGTCAGACGCAGTTCTTTGGGTTAAAGGGAATCAAAGGGCTTGGGAGAAAGTGGGAACAGGGTGCAGAGCTGGATGATCAGCTGTGATCTTGTTGAATGGCAGAGCAGGGTCAAAGCGCTGAATGGCCTACTCCCACTCCTATTTCTATGTTTCTATGAATTGGCCATGAGGCCACGAGGAAGAACAGATGCCTGTGTCACACATAAACGTTTTATGGGTCAGCAAACTACATGTTGTTTTGTTGCTCAGACATTTTATAATCTGAACATCAGCATAACGTAGGTGTTTAAGCTGCATCTTACAAACCATTTATTTTTTATTGTAGTGTTCTGATCCTAGTAATTGAATTCTATGTCGCTCCTTAAACTGCTTCGGAGGGAGGTCTGGCACAAATTCCTCTCCACTGTTACGGCCATGAAACAGAGATTGTTGCTGTCAAAACAAAATATTTACTGGTGGTTAAACTCCAAGTATTCGCTTGGTAGTCATGCTTTAAATTTAACTACAAGACATTTCACAAAAAAGTCATCTATCAAAATGTTCATAAGCAACTTAAATAATGAAAAGAAGTAGAGCTAATGATGACATTAATAACAGAAACAGAAATTGCTGGAGAAATTCAACAGGCCTGATGAAATGTCACTCAACTCTGCTTTCTTCCCAAAGATGCTGTTAAACCTGCTGAGCTTTGTCAGCGGTTTCTGATAGAAACAAACAGAGAATGGCGCAGGAGTAGGCCATTCGGCTCTTTGAGCCTGCAGCACCATTCAATATAATCATGGCTGATCATGCAATTTCAATATCCCACTCCCAGTTTCTCTCCATACCCCTTGATCCCTTTAGCTGCAAGGGCCACGTCTAGCTCCCTCTTGAATATATATAATTAACTGGCCCCAACAACTACCTGTGGGAGAGAAATCCACGGGATCACAACTCCGAGTGAAGCAATTCTCTTCCTCATCTCAGTCCTGAGTGGCTTACCCCTTATTCTTAGACCGTGACCTCTAGTTCTGGACTTCCTCAGTATTGGGAACATTCTTCCTGCATCTAGCCTGTCTAGTCCCATCAGGATTTTATGTGTTTCTATGAGATCCCCTCCGTCATTCTTCTAAATTCTAACAAGCACAAGCCCAGTCAATCCAGATTTTCTTCACGTGTCAGTCCTGCTATCCCGGGAATCAGTCTGGTGAACCTTCGCTGGACTCCCTCAACAGCAAGAACGCCCTTCCTCAGACTAGGAGACCAAAACTGCACATAATACTGAAGGTGTGGCCTCACCAAGGCCCTGTACAACCGTAGCTAAGACATCCCTACTCCTGTACTCAGATCTTCTTGTTATGAAGGCCAGCATGTCATTAGCTTTCCTCAGGTGTCTGCTGCACCTGCATGCCACCCTTCAGCAACTGTTCAACCTCCAGATCTCCAGCATCCACAGTTCTTTTCTTTTATTTTACATTAACTGCCAGGAGCATCCTACAGGACCTGATAACATACTGATGCCTGTCTCTAGTGCTGATTTTCATGTAGGAGTCTACAAAAGTCATTGTTCAACAAAAAAAATCCTTTGAAGAAACTGAGCAATGAGGAAATAATTGAGAGTCACTGAGCCCTGTGGTATACAGAAATTGCACTGCTTATATTCCAGTAAACTGAAAAAAAAGGGAGAACTTTATTCATGCAGCACTGTTTCCGCTGAAGCTCCGACAAACCAGGCGGGTCACAAAAAGCAAAGTGAATGCTGAAGAGATTTGTGCTGTGCAAATTCAGTAAACTGGATTAGATCTCCCCAAGGGATAACACTGCTTGTGTCAGACAACCTGCTGAACAAAAAGGAAAAATGACCCGATACGATTACCCTACCAGTAGGCTGCCAATAGAATAATAATGTTCACCATGCTGATATATGCAACAACACAGCTTCACATTCTTTTTATTTGTTTTAAGGAAGAAAGATTTTGCTTAAACACAAATACGTAATGCTGCAGATTCTGGTTCAACAGTAAAACAGAAGTTAATTGCACGAGGAAAATGCAACTAAAAAGGAATAAAAATAAATTAATTATATATAATACATGTCTAACGATTTCTCATCACAAAAATATAAGACCATTAATCCCAAAAGCACCCCTTTAGAATATGTGTACCAGAAAGAATTCCTATCATTTTGTTTGTCTCATTTTAACTGTAACTTCAAATCCCAGTTTTGAGAATCTGGCAGCCTCTTCCCGCAGCAAATGAGTTTAATCTTTCACCTTCAAGTAATCCCTTCAGAGTTTTAACTGAAAAAAATTCTGGTTAAACTTCAAAAACTTCTCAGAAATGTCACTAAGCGCCTTACATTCCAGGAGTGTAGTTTTATAACTGTAAGCTTCATCCTTTCTCAGGAGCATTGGTTTTCTACAACAGTTTCAGCCAAGTGCCTTGCAGCATTGTCAGAAACTTTTAAAGAAAGAAAAATATTCCCGAGCTTTGGGTATTTCTCTTATTCAAAAGGAAAGATATTAAATCTCTAGCTTTCTCAACCGTAGCCTAATGTATAACGTTTACTCTGTTCAATGGTAACATTCTCTCAATGTAAACACAGCAATTTCTTTCCTGAAGTCTTTCTCTCATTGTTTTTAAATAAATTACCACGGCTACAGAAATTCTTACAAGTTAATCACTAAACTCAGAGACACAGAATACCCAAATACCACAAGCTAAATTCTAAAATCCAAATTCAAGAGCAAACGACACGAAGACCTTACTACACATAGGTTAGTTACTACTTTAACGGCATCTTGTGGAAAAAGGTTCTTGCAAGATTTTTTTTCACCCACTTCATAAAATTAACTTTTTAAGATCAACTCAGAGTCGAAAGGCAAGTAGTCCTAGTTAGATTTGTGGTCCAACATCCTATGGTCAAAGAAAATTTCAGCTTTTTTTTTCCCCCCACAAAATTGATTAGAATAGTTTCAGGTATTGAAAAAACCATCTTATATTTATGTAGAACATTTAATATAATAGAAGAAAAACCTAAAGCACTTCACAGAAGATTATAAAGTATAGTACTGAGCCATGCAAAGATATATTAAGATAGATGGGCAAAATGCTTGACCAAAGAGGCAGATTTTCAAAAATGTGTCTTAAAGGTGAAATGCAAGGTAAAGTGGCTTGCGGCTTATGGAAAGATGGTGTGATTGCCAATATTACAGTCATTAAAACTGGAGATGCTCAAGAGGGCAGAATTAGAGGAGTGCAAATATTTTGGAGAGTTGTCCATTTGGAGGAGATTACACAAAAGTCAGAGGCCATGTAGAGTTGTAAAAGATGAGAATGTTTTAAAAATCAAAAGCTGTGTAGAACAGCGAGCAGTGTGGTAATGAGTGAATTTTTCACTGGCTGCACTTTTATGGTTATGGGTGTCATGATTACACAGGGTATACTCTATTTGCAGAAGTACATTAGAATAGTTAAGTCCAACAAAGGCTTGGATGAGGGTTTCAGCAGATTAATTGAGCCAGGGGTGGAGCCAGGGAATGTTATGAAGGTGAAAATAGGTGGTCTTTGTGGTTAAAAAGTCACCTGTCAGTCAAATATAACACAGACAGTATGTATCAGCCTCACTTTGCAACTTTCACACTTCCATCCTTCCATCTGCTATTTTGTGATGGTATCTGAAAACAAAGGCTGCTGTCTTTCCATTAACTAAATGGAGGGCATTTCTGCTCACCCAGTCCTGGATGATGAATAAGCAGTCTCACAAATTAGACACAATGGAAAGGTCAAGAGAGCTGCTGGCAGGATTGTGCTGTTTGTCTTTATGTCACTTGTGAAATCTGGTATGTTTCAGTTATTGTCGTCAATGGGCAGCGTAACAATGAAAAATAGTAGATGCAGGGTGGCAAGGATAGATTGTTGGAGGATACCAGGGCCAACAAATGTGAACCAGAAGACAGCTTGTTAATTGTGAATTCTTGACTGTGATTAGATAGATAAGAGCAGACTCAAATCCCTGCTGAATTTCGCCAAGCAGTTGATAGGTAGGAAAACATTATCTCACTTCTTACACTCCCAATTTCTAGCAATGTTAAAATTTCAGGATGCTCATTAAATTAGATAAAAGGTATCCAGGAAGTTAAGTACTAAATATTACAGAGAATTCTTTAAAAATGCAATTGCAATAATTTCCAGTTCCAAATACAATGCGTCCCTAAAATGAACGTGTGAAACCGAACCCTCTAGCTAGCATAAGTCCAGCACAGCAGTTGTACATACCTCATGAACTTGCTGAATCTCCCTCATTGCCAAGCGTATTGAAGGGTACAGCCTGGGGAATGTGCGTTTGCCTCCTTCATGCTCGTCCTCAATCCAGTTTTCTGAATTCATTGCAGCTGAGCGCCCAGAAGCAGCAGCCTGAAGCTTTCTGTCTGTGATCTTTCTCATCACTGGAGGCACTTGAGGCTGGAGTGACAACGGTGAGTCAGGTGGTATAAAAAGCTTAGACAGCTCATTGTGCACTCGGTCATGAGTCGAGTTATCAGCTGCAGTACTAAAACTTGATTTGTCTCGAGTGTTGGTTGTCACTGAAAAATTTCTGAGCTCTTCATAATCCGGCTCATGGTCACATTTCTAAAAGGGGAAAATGTTGCATTATCACATGTGAAACAGTGTTGGGTAAATTTAACTACCTTATGTTGTGTGTCATAACAAAATATCTTTTAAGTGCACATTAGACATACCTTCACCCACATCTAAAAAGTTAGAGACTTAAGCCCTATTGCAAATGTTGAGCTCATAAACCACACTGATTTCTCAAAGCACTACTTAGGGAGTACTGTACTGGCAGAGGTGCCACCTTTTCCACCAGTTGCTACATTGAGGTTTTAGCTGCTAGCCCTTGGTAAACTTAAAAGTATTAAGTGGCAAAACCTGAAGAACAACATCCCTTTCTCAATCCATGAGACCAAAACCTGATCATCTGTCCACCTATTTAATTGCTATTTGTGAAACTATACTCCTAAACTAAAATGCATGGAATTTTGACCTTTGGAAACAGGGTACAAATGCCAAGGGATTTTGCTAAATCTAAATAATGGAAGATTTCAGGCACAGCTGTGGTTTTGTGACCAGTTCTGGGTGTCACGTGTTGGGAAGGAGGTGAAGACATTTACTGCTATAGTTCCAGAAAAGGCTTAAAGTTACCTGAGAGACTGAAAAAGCTGTGGTAGTCACTTTGAGCAGAACAGACTGAGTCGATTTAACAGATGTTTAGTCATGATTGGAGCATGGTAGTTTAACAGTGTTGTTACATAAATGGTTGTTGTGATTACTGGAGGCCAATGAGCCAAGTCCCAGGACATTGAGCAAGAACTCCTTTAGGCCCAATTATCTTCAGCTGCTTTGATGGCCTACCCTCCAACATTACATCAGGAATGGCTGTGTTCGCTGGTGACTGCATATGTCACTCCATTTCCAACTCGTCAAACTGAAGAAATCTGTAACCACATCCAACATTTGGGCTTGGGCTGCTAAGGGTTAAATAACTATCCCTTTGCACAAATGGCAGGTCATAACCGCCTCCAACAAGGGAGAGTCTAATCATGCTCCCTTAAGGTCCTATGGCATTATCATCAGCTGATTTGTCACCATCAACCAAAAATAGCATTGGACCAGCCACACAACATGGTTTGAGAGCAAGTCAGAGGCTGGGAATTCTGCAGCAAAGAACTAATCTCCCCCAGGTTTGACTACCATCTACAAGGCACAAGTCGTCTGCTTGATGCAACTCTTCCTATTTTATCTGTATAAGTGCAGTTCCAACAACATTGGGCTGGAACATGAATCTGAAAGGTTTAGAGGCATGTGGCGAAATGCAGGCAAGAGGGACTAGTTTAGTTGGTTAGCATGGACCAAAAGGTCTGTTTCTGTGCAGTATGACTCTAACTTTCCAGGCCAAAGTATCTGTTTGGTTATCACCCCATCCATTATTTTGAACACATACTCACTTCACCAAGTGCCACTTGTGGCAACAGATGCAAAGCAGAAACTCACCAAGTCTCCTCTGACAGCATCTTCAAAACCTACCATCTCTACACTTTAGAAGAATAAAAGCAGTAGAGCATGGGAATAATACACAACTACATGTTTCCCCAACATGCAACACATCAAACAATGAACTATATGCTGCTCCTTTACTGTTGCTGCTTCAAAATGGTGGAACTCCATTCTTAACAGCTCTGTTAACAATGGAGGGTCAGCAGCAAATGGACTGCAGCAGTTCAAGACAGTGGCTCACCACTCTTCTCCAGGGCAGTAAAGAAGCGGAAATAAATGCCAGCTTTGCCAGTGATAGTCACACTTCGAGAACAAATGCAAAAGAGAAGAAAAGAGAAACTGCTTCCAACAACTTAAAGGTAAGAGGCGAAGGATTTAAAAAGGGACCTAAGGGGCAACTTTTTCCACACAGAGCGTGGTGCACATTTGGAACAGGCTGCCAGAGGAAGTGGAGGAGGCTGGTACAATTACAACACTTAAAAGGCACCCAGATGGGTATACAAATAGGAAGCCTTTAGAGGGATATGGGCCAAATGCTGGCAAATGGGACTAGATTTATTTAAGATATCTGGTCGGCATGAAGGAGTTGGACCAAAGGGTCTATTTCAGTGCTGTATATCTCTACGACTCTCACAAAAGGGTCAAGAACCAGAGGATCAGAGTGACTGGTTAAATGAAAAAAAAATTTATTGCATAGAGTGGAAGTGGATTCAATAGTAGACATTAAAAAACAGAATGCATTCTCAAAGGAGAGGAAATTGCAAGGATGTGGAAAAGGAGCGTGGAATGGGACTGACAGGGCAGCTATATGCAATTGCAAAGCCTTGGACTTGAAATTTAGAAATAAAATTTCCAGCCGTGCTTCATTTTTAATTCTTTCACAATCCAGATGTCATTGTTGAGGGTTGAAGTTGTTGACAATCCTCCAACTTGCATCAAACTCCGTAGGGTTCCTGTCAAATAGCAATCATTTTGCCACTGATCTGGAGTCACACACAGACCAGACAAGGAAAGGTTGGCAGATTTCTTACCTTAAAAAAAGGACGCAGAGCCTGGTATGTTTTTGGTGACAATTGATAATAGTTGTCATTCCTGAGACTAGTTTTATTTTACTCATTTAACAATTGAATTTAAATTCCAGTAGCTGCCATGATAGAAGTTAAATTAATTCCTTTTAGATTATGTGTTACGTTACCACCTTCATCCCTTAGGCATTAGATAGTAAAAAACTAACAGCTCTTAAAGGGCAAGTTGCACCTATTTTTGCTCACATTGAGTACTTTACAGAAATGACAAAGATAGGTTGGAACAAAAACCTAAGTGGAGTCTTTGCAGCCTATTGCTGTATTCTGACTTGCCTCCAAATCCTTTTCTAGATTCTAGAAACAAGCCAGCTCAGCAGTACAGGCAAGTAAACAGAAATGTTGATTGACTGCAGACGATACTGAACAGAGGGTAGCACAATCTTTAGTTGTTTTTGGAGAAGTGTATTACTGTAACGTAACACATTCATGAAGAAAGCAGATATTTACTTGTCTGTCTATGTGAAACTGCTTTGCTTTTCTACCTACTCGCTTTACAAAAGCTTTGACATTGGAAAAGTTCCAATGGTATTCCAGTAATTTGTCCAAGTTGCAAATTTCTGAGCATTAAGTCACACAACTTGTCAACAGTAAGGAAGATAAATCATAGCAGAGTTGGATGCTGTCTGAATCCATAATGCTAAATCATCCTCCTGCATGTGCACCACATTCTCTCCTCACTCTTGATGCCCAGATCTCTGCCCTTTCCCGAAACTTATTCTTTTAATTCCATCGTCACTTACTTTGCCCCAACATGTTCCCCATGACGTCTGATGTCTGCTATTTTTCCCCTCACACACACTGACTCCCTTGTCTCTCAAGCACAACAGATGTTTTGTGACATTACCAGCCTGTTTCCTTGCTCAGTGCCAGGAAAACAGTGAAAAAGGAAGGTACCTGCATAATCAGGAGGCTTGTGAGTGATGTATGAGCATGGAGAGAGCTGAGAACTGTACCGAGAAGTGTGAAGTAGGAAGTGGGAAACAGATGGCAAGAGTCAGATCCTCAGCAATAACTAAAACACACTCAGGCACTGTTTATGTAAAAGTGTAACAGAATAATAAGCTTCAAAATTTTTTGAAAACCCAGAAAAGCTTGAATAATGTGGCCACAATATATTATCAGAGCTGAACTGGCAATTACAGACAATTACAGTTCCCTGAACATAGTACTGTTTAATTTGCAAACTCATACAGGTTTTACACATGGGCTAAGCAGCACAAATGTCAGGGAGAAAGTATGTGAATACTAATGTATGAAGAAAAGTTAAACTGGACTCAACGTTTAGTGCTTATTGACAGCGTACTGCTCCCTGATCTCAAACTCATGAAAAATTGCTAGATATAAACTTTTAGTCCCAATATCACTTTAGAGCTGTCCGGTTGATAAGAATACCGGTCAAGAATACAAAGTGAATTAAATATCTTTGTAGAATTTGGGGAGAAAGGGAGGGTCAGTGTGTGACTGTAATGATTAATTAGCGTTACAGTGGTTTATTTCTAATTATTTAATTTAAGGGAGGTGGCTCAGAAGACAGTTGGTAGCAGGTGCACATTATAAAATTACCTGAAGATTCTGAAGGAATGTACATAGAACAGTGCAGACCCTTCGGCCCACGATGTTGCGCCAACCTATTATCCTACTAAGATCAAATGACCCTGTATATCCTACATTATACTATCATCCATGTGCCCATCCAAGAGTCACTGAAATGTCTCTAATCTATCTGACTCCACTACCACTGCCGGCAGCGCATTCCACATACAGAAACAAATTACGTACTTGACCACAAGGCGTAGTGAGGACCTCCATGAATGGCTGAATTCCAACAGTTTTGTAATAGTCCACCAAGTCTGGCAGTGATGGGTGGGCCTTATCTTCACCCAGTATTACATACTTCCCATTAGGCTGCATTTCAATCATATAGTGTCGGCAACGATCCACACCTCTAGAAATAAAAACGTAGTAATAATGAGTGGTGACCAAACGTGAACAGTTTGCTCTTGATTTACTGACGCACCTGAACAGCTAGACTTTTAATTCTTCTGTTTTGACAGAACTGGGGAAACAAAACCACATTTCATGTCGAATTAAAGAAGTAACAAGGTTAACCGTGTTAGTAAATATACTCAAGCTGTTTTACTACTGTGCAAGAGAGGCAGACAGACAGTATGGAAAGTTATTAATCCCAAACAATGCTTATGTTATGATTCAACAGGCATTGTACAAAAAAAGTGTCTCCTTAAAATATAGATAAACATGGCCCATTCTTCGAACAAATTTTACAAGCACAATTGCTCAATCATAATAAAGCCCTAATTCTTAAAGATTCTTCTGCAGAGCCTTGCGCCTCTAGAAATTGTTAAATCTGAAAACTGTATTCTTTGTAATACAGTCTCTCCATCATAAAAACTATCCGGGGTACAGAAGGCTAGGAGAATGAATTACCTTCTTTAATACAACTGAGCTGCTTAACAGGTCATATCAGAGGGCAGTTCAGAGTCAACCACATTGTTGTGGGTGTGGAGTTTGGATGAGGATGGCAGTTTCCATCACTGAAGGGCTTTAGTAAACAACATACCCAAGAACATAAATAATAGGAAGAAGAGGCAACTCAGCCCCTCAGCCTCTTTCTGTCAATCACTGAGATCATGGTAGATCTTGTATGTCAATACCGTTTGCCTCGATATTCTTCACACGTTGAAATCTTTTAATCTCAATGAAAACCTCCAACGAGTCACCACTCTGAGGTGAAGACATTCCTCCTCATCACTCAGTCCTAAGTGGCCTACTCTTTCATCTTGAAACTGTCTCTCTTGGTTCTGGACAACCCCCATCCAGGGGAAACATCCTTCTCACATCTACAATGTTCACACCTGTTTCATGTAGATGGGAGCAGGTCCCGAAGTGAAAAGCCATCCAAACCTCAGCATCAGCCAGCTTCATTGATAAAGGTGACAATCTCAATAAAGCAGTGTTTTCAATTTTATGCTCATGTCAGCTTTAGAGTTCAATCCAGTTTAAGTGTTAAATCTCCTGTCTTCTGATTCACAGGAGAGGATGACTTGGTTGACTTTTCGGTTCTACGTTGACAGATAAATGTCTTTTTGGGTGAATGTAAAAAATAATGAAACTCTTTCAAAACCACGTGAACTTTGAACTAAAAGTCAGTGGTACTTTGCTATGTGCATCCTTCTGGGGGTCAGTTAGCAATCCTGAATGACAACAATAGCATGGGTTTAATTCCCACACCAGTTGAGGTTACCATGAAGGAATTCCCTTCTGAACCTCTCACCCCATGCGAGGTGTGGCGCTCCTCAGGTTAAACCACCACTAGCCATTCCCATCTAATGAGAGTGTAGCTCTACGGTCATGTAGGATTAAGTCGACTTTATCCTTTACTTTTTTTGTTTATAGGCTTACAGTGACTATGCTTTCAGAAATTTGGAAAGCTGCAAAGGTGTTTTTAAAAATGTACACAAATCAAACATTTCTCTTCATCTCCAAATCAAACCAAGAGGACAAGGTGCATCAGAAGACAAAGTGGGCAAGCCAGCCATCAGCTGGTCACCATAGTCAACAACTGTGACAAGCTAGAAAACTGCCTGTAAAAGTTCAGTTCTACTTGGGACTAGCAGATATCGGTCTTAAAATGTGAACGATTTCACAGGGACTGAGCTAGAACAGTGCAATTAAAACTGTGCTGTATTCATTAATTTGTTTCATTGCTCTCTCAGAATTAAAAAGGTTAAAATACTAGTCTTGGACCTGCACTTGTCTCCCTCAAATCATGTCAGGATCACCATAATCTACTGGCACCTTTGCTGAGGTTATTAATTAATCTGTTCTTGTGCAAGATATAAGATTGAAAGTAGTCGGTATTCTGGGTGGTACAATAATGTTCAAGTTCGCTATTTTAACTTCACAAACTCCACTCTCTTAAGAGATGGGTATAGATAATGCTAGAAATAGCATGAAATTTCAGGGAGACAGGAACAAGACTGTCAAAGCCAGAGTATGACAAGATATCATGGACAATATAAAAGAAAAGGGAACTCAAAGCTTTTTCTAAAACTACAAAATAAAATGTTAATCATACAGAACGGTGTGGGGAGGGGCAAACCAAAAGAGATCAAAAAGATGACCTTGTGCAAACAATTTGGAGATGACACAAAAATGGGTGGGAAGGGAAGTGGTGAGAGTGACAGAAAGAATCTAGAGGGATACAACTCAATCAAGTGAGTGGGCAAATGGAATATTAAGTGGATAAACAGGAAGTTATGCAATTCAAGGGGAAAAGAACTGAATATTACTTAAAATGAGGAAAGACTGCAGAAAGCTGCAGGAACAAGGGATTGAGAGGTGCTGGTGCATGAATCAAAGAAAGCTAACATCAAAATTCAGTGGGTATTCGGGAAGGCTTTTATTTCAAAGAGAAGGGACTATAAAATAAGGGATTCAGGCTAAAACTTTACAAGGCACTAGCCACAGCACACCATAAGTATTAAGAATAGCTTTGGTCCCTTTATTTAAGGAAATATATCCTGACATTGAAGACAGTCCAGAGAAGTTTCACTAGATTAATTACAGATAGGCAGGGATTTGTTACAGGGGAGGTCGAGTAGTTCAAGGCTATATTCTGGATGTGAGTTTGCTCGCTGAGCTGGAAGGTTAGTTTTCAGACGTTTCGTCACCATTCTAGGCGGCAACATCATCAGTGAGCCTCCGATGAAGCGCTGGTGTTATGTCCCGCTTTCTATTTATCTGTTTAGGTTTCCTTGAGTAGGTGATGTCATTTCCTGCGTTGGTGATGTCATTTCCTGTTCTTTTTCTCAGAGGATGGTAGATTGGCTCCAAATCAACGTGTTTGTTGATGGAGTTCCGGTTGGAATGCCATGCTAAAATGGCGTTCCAACCGGAACTCCATCAACAAACACATTTGATTTGGAGCCAATGTGTTTGTTGATGGAGTTCCGGTTGGAACGCCATTTTAGCATGGCATTCCAACCGGAACTCCATCAACAAACACGTTGATTTGGAGCCAATCTACCATCCTCTGAGAAAAAGAACAGGAAATGACATCACCAACGCAGGAAATGACATCACCTACCCAAGGAAACCTAAACAGATAAATAGAAAGCGGGACATAACACCAGCGCTTCATCGGAGGCTCACTGATGATGTTGCCTAGAATGGTGACGAAACGTCTGAAAACTAACCTTCCAGCTCAGCGAGCAAACTCACATCCAGAACCTCAACCTGAGCTACAAATCTTCTCAAAACTGACTATCAAGGCTATATTTTTTGGAAGAATGGGAGAAGCCCTTATTGAAACATGTAGATTAGAGAGATTGTTTCCTCTTGTGAGTGATTGTAAGACTAGACAGCATAATCTTAATTCGGTGTCACCCATCAAAGACAGAGACGAGGAAGAATATCTTCTCTCAGAGGGTAGTGAATCTGTGAAACATTTTTCACCATAGAGGGCTGTTAAGACTGGGTCGTTAAGAATTTTAGGGTGGAGATGGATGGATTTTACTCAGTAAGGGAATCAATGATTACAGGGGAATAGCAGGAAAATGGAGATGAGGATCATCAGACCTTCAGCCATGATCTCCCCTCGATAGCCCACTCGACAGGCCGAGTTGCCTACTTCTGCTCTCATGTCTTATGTTCTTAGATATGCCTGAAGATGTCCATTTAAATGTATCCACTCAGGAAGTAGTGTTGCCCGCACCACAGTAAAAACAGGAACAGAAAATGTAGCCGAGCTAACAGAAAAACTGAAAAGTAACAAATTAGATGAAGTGGTATTTAAGTGAATTAGCGATGGGAGCACATAAAGTAGAAAATTACGTTGTCTGTTGATGAGGAAAGAAAGACTGGAGATAACGGAAACTCCTATTAGTTTCCAATTCTCCATACATATAGGAGCAGTGCCACAGGACTGATGGATTGCAAATACTCTACTGCTGTTCAAAGGAAATGGTGAAGGATAAATCTAATAAGAGACAAGACAGCATGAAATCAGCAGGGAGGAAACTTAGAAACAATGAGATGCAAAATGATTCAGCACTTGGAAATGCGTGAGTTGTAAAACTAATCTCCGTATAGATTTGTTAAAGAGAAATCATACTTATTTAAACTTTGCCCAATTCTTTGATGAAGTTGCAAGAGCTGTCAATGCCCAATGTAATGAGTTCAAATTTGCTCCATAGCCGTTTGCATGGACCTTTATTAGGCATCTGAAATATTAACTCTCTATGTCTCTCTCCACAGTAATCCACATCTTCTGTTATGTTAAGAACCACAGCTCCGCTTTCTGATGCGGAGGGAGTGCCCATGAGAGCAGACAGGATTAAAACCGTGTAAAGTATGCCAAATAGCAGGGAATTCTGGGCATTTTCAGGAAGGTGTAAATAAAGTTTACAGTTGTGATGAATTTGCTATATATTCTGATAGACCAGGATGAGAAATTGAAGCTCTAGTTAAAAATAAGAAAGAATCATATTAGATACAGACAACTGCAATCAAATGAATCTCATGAAGAGAACAAACAGTACTGGGGCATTCTTAGGAGTGAAATGAGGAGAACAAAGAGGGGTTAATGATAGCGCCTTGGCAGTAAGGTTAAGGATAATGAAAGGAAATTCTAAAAATACATTAAATGCAAAAGAGAATCAGGCCCCTTAAAGATCAATGATGTCAGCTACATGTTGAATCTTAAGAGATGGGAGAGATACAAAAGGAATATTTCACAAAAATTTTTTTACTCTGGAGAAAGAAATGGAGGCCGGAGAACTCCAGGAAATCAATATTAATGTTCTGAAAACAGTTCACGTTACAGATCAGAAAGTGCTGGAGGTCTGAAAACACAAAGGTGGATAAATCTCCAGGACCTGATCAAGTGCATCCCTGGACATGGTGGTATGTTAGGGACGAAATTGCAGGGGCCCTAGTAAAAATGTCTGTAATCATCTACAGCTGCAGGAGATATGCCAGAGAACTGGAAGGTGGCTAATGTTGTGACATTATTTAAGAAAGGCTGGAAGGAGAAATGTGGAAACTATAGAACCTGTGGGTATGACATCGGTGGTAGGTACATTGTTGGAGGTGATTCTGTAACATAGAATTTAGATGCATTTGGAGAGGCAAGGACCAATTAAGGATCGTCAGCATGGTTTTGTGCGAAGGAAATTGTATCTCAAATTTCATTGAGATTTGAAGAACTAACCAAAAGATCAATGAGGGCAGAGCGTGAAACATTGTTTATGTGGATTTTAGTAAAGTCTTTGACAATGTTCTGCATGGTAGACTAATTAGTAAAGTTAGATCACATGAGATTCAAGGCGAGCCTGCCAACTGGAAATAAAACTGCCTTGACAGAGGGTGATGTTGGAGGGTTGTTCTTCAGGCTGGAGGCTTGTGACTAATGATAATCCACAGGAACTGGCAAGAGGTCCACTTCTGTTTGTCATTCATATCAACGATTCAGATGAGAATGTAGCAGACATTGTTTGTGGTTTGCAGAAGATACCATTGTCCAATGTCTTCCTCAACTGGGACAGCGAGCGGAGGAACAGCAGGTAGAGCTTAATTTAGATAAAGGAAAGGATAGGATTCTTGGCAGCGTGGAGGAACAGAGGGATCTTGGTGTGCAGATACATAGATCCCTTAAAATGGCCACCCAAGTGGACAGGGTTGTTAAGAAAGCATATGGTGTTTTGGCTTTCATTAACAGGGGGATTGAGTTTAAGAGTCGTGAGATCTTGTTGCAGCTCTATAAAACTTTGGTTAGACCGCACTTGGAATACTGCATCCAGTTCTGGGCGCCGTATTATAGGAAAGATGTGGATGCTTTGGAGAGGGTTCAGAGGAGGTTTACCAGGATGCTGCCTGGACTGGAGGGCTTATCTTATGAAGAGAGGTTGACTGAGCTCGGTCTCTTTTCATTGGAGAAAAGGAGGAGGAGAGGGGACCTAATTGAGGTATACAAGATAATGAGAGGCATAGATAGAGTTGATAGCCAGAGACTATTTCCCAGGGCAGAAATGGCTAGCACGAGGGGTCATAGTTTTAAGCTGGTTGGTGGAAAGTATAGAGGGGATGTCAGAGGCAGGTTCTTTACGCAGAGAGTTGTGAGAGCATGGAATGCGTTGCCAGCAGCAGTTGTGGAAGCAAGGTCATTGGGGTCATTTAAGAGACTGCTGGACATGTATATGGTCACAGAAATTTGAGGGTGCATGCATGAGGATCAATGGTCGGCACAACATTGTGGGCTGAAGGGCCTGTTCTGTGCTGTACTGTTCTATGTTCTATAAATGGAAGGCATTGCATTTTAGTAATAGAAACAAAGACAGCACTTATATAATTAATGGTAGGGGCCCTGGGTGGTGTTGTAGAACATAGGGGCCTAGGAGTTCAAGTGCATAATTCTTCAAAATTTGCATCAAGGGTAGACAGGATGGTTAAAGCAGCATTTAGCTATCTTGCCTTCATTGCTCAAAGCATGAGTATAGGGGTTAGGATTTCATGTTGAGGTTGTACAGGGCATTGAAGAGGCCTCTTATGGAGGACTGTGTACAGTTCTGGTCACCCTACAATTGGGAAGATATTGTTCAACTAGAGGTGCTCAGAAAAGATTTACCAGGATGTTGATAGGAACGGAAAGTTTGAGATATAAAAAGATGTTGGGATTTAGAAGGTTGAGGGGTGATCTTAGAGAGAGGTTTATAAAATCATGAAGGGGAGAGAGAAGGTGAGCGACAAGGGTCTTTTCCCTTGGGTGAGGGAGGTTGAAACTAGACGGCATATTTTTAAGGTGACAGGAGAAAGATTTAGAAAAGACACAAGGGGCAACATTTTTAGAGAGAGTGGTTCATGTGTGGAATGAACTTCCAGAGGAAATGGTGGTTGCAGGTACAGTTACAACATTTAAAAAAGACATTTGGATAATTTCATGAATCAGAAGGATATAATAGGAGGGATACGGCCAATCACAGGCAAGTGGGAGTAGCTTAGTTTGGGAACACGGCCTGCATGGGCTAATTGGACTGAACAGTCAGTTTATGCTGTAACTGAGACATTGCATTAATATACTGAAACAAACCTTGTAGTCTTATTCAGAGATAGTAGGAACTGCAGATGCCAGGGAATCTGAGATAACAAGGTGTAGAGCTGGATGAACACAACAGGTCAAGCAGCAGAGGAGCAGGAAAGCTGACGTTTCTGAAGAAAGGGCCAGACCCAAAATGTCAGCCTTCCTGCTCCTCTGATGCCACTTAGCCTGTTGCGTTCATCCAGCTCTACACCTTGTTATCTTGTAGTCTTACGACTGCTTTAGTTGTAGGTGATGATTAACTACTTTTTGACTTCATCAGCTTTCCCCATAACAAAGCTAATCCCATTTGGTGATAATGGGAACTGCAGATGCTGGAGAATCCAAGATAATAAAATGTGAGGCTGGATGAACACAGCAGGCCAAGCAGCATCTCAGGAGCACAAAAGCTGACGTTTCGGGCCTAGACCCTTCATCAGAGAGGGGGATGGGGAGAGGGTTCTGGAATAAATAGAGAGGGGGAGGCGGACCGAAGATGGAGAGAAAAGAAGATAGGTGGAGAGGACAGTATAGGTGGGGAGGTAGGGAGGGGATAGGTCAGTCCAGGGAAGACGGACAGGTCAAGGAGGTGGGATGAGGTTAGTAGGTAGGAGATGGAGGTGCGGCTTGGGGTGGGAGGAAGGGATGGGTGAGAGGAAGAACCGGTTAGGGAGGCAGAGACAGGTTGGACTGGTTTTGGGATGCAGTGGGGGGAGGGGACGAACTGGGCTGGTTTTGGGATGCGTTGGGGGAAGGGGAGATTTTGAAGCTGGTGAAGTCCACATTGATACCATTGGGCTGCAGGGTTCCCAAGCGGAATATGAGTTGCTGTTCCTGCAACCTTCGGGTGGCATCATTGTGGCACTGCAGGAGGCCCATGATGGACATGTCATCTAAAGAATGGGAGGGGGAGTGGAAATGGAAATGGTTTGTGACTGGGAGGTGCAGTTGTTTATTGCGAACCGAGCGGAGGTGTTCTGCAAAGCGGTCCCCACTTGGTTTCCCCAATGTAGAGGAAGCCACACAGGGTACAATGGATGCAGTATACCATATTGGCAGATGTGCAGGTGAACCTCTGCTTAATATGGAAAGTCATCTTGGGGCCTGGGATAGGCGTGAGGAAGGAGGTGCGGGGGCAAGTGTAGCATCAAAATCTCCCCTTCCCCCACCGCATCCCAAAACCAGCCCAGTTCGTCCCCTCCCCCCACTGCACCACACAACCAGCCCAGCTCTTCCCCTCCACCCACTGCATCCCAAAACCAGTCCAACCTGTCTCTGCCTCCCTAACCTGTTCTTCCTCTCACCCATCCCTTCCTCCCACCCCAAGCCGCAACTCCATCTCCTATCTACTAACCTCATCCCACCACCTTGACTTGTCTGTCTTCCCTGGACTGACCTATCCCCTCCCGACCTCCCCACCTATACTGTCCTCTCCACCTATCTTCTTTTCTCTCCATCTTCGGTCCGCCTCCCCCTCTCTCCCTATTTATTCCAGTTCCCTCACCCCATCCCCCTCTCTGATGAAGGGTCTAGGCCCGAAACGTCAGCTTTTGTGCTCCTGAGATGCTGCTGGGCCTGCTGTGTTCACCTAATCCCATTTGGATTGTTTTTACAAATCTTTAATATTTTTCTTGCATTTAGTACATATCAAATGCTCAGTCAGTAACCGTTAAATTGAAAAGAAAAAGGAAGAAATTTTACCGAAATGTGAGTGTGTATCCTTCTCTACTTCCACTGACACGAACAAGGAAGCAGCCTAGAGGCTGGTTTGCCAGCAAGTCTTCACTTTCTCTGTAAAACATAGGAATATGAAAATTTATTACTCTAGTACACATGCCTAATAAACAGAAATGGAGCTGAAATGCAGACAGCTGTTATAAAGGAGGATATAGGGACAGCACGGTGGTTAGCACTGCTGCCTCACAGCGCCAGGGACGTGGGTTCAATTCCAGCCTCGGGTGACTGACTGTGTGGAGTTTGCATGTTCTGCCTGTGACTGCGTGGGTACCCTCTGGGTGCTCCGGTTTCCTCCCACAGTCCAAACATGTGCTAGTTAGGTGGATTGGCCATGCTAAGTTGCTCATAGTGTTCAGGGATGTGTAGATTAGGTGGGTAATGGGGTGATGGGTCTGGGTGGGATGCCCTGAGGTTTGGTGTGGACTTGTTGGGCCAAAAGGACCTGTTTCCACACTGTGATGATTTAAAATAAATTTTACAGGACAGAGTTCATTCCTACCAGCTTTGATCTCTTATTCCTTCAACACATGCTGCCTTATCCAATCCTTAAGTCTCCAGAAGAGGTCAATGACATTTGAGATGATTTAAAGGAACAATACAAATATAATGATTGATAAAAATGGGATGATGGGGAGGCACAAAGGAAGAATTGTGTGGGCAAGGAAGTGGGGGACAGAAAAGTGTTGCGGGGGAACATACTGGGGGCGGGGTAGAAGGATTGCAGTAGCATACTGGCAGAAAACTATTTACAGCAGCACAAGGTTGGCAGGGTGGCGGGGGGGGGGGGGGGGGGGGTGGGGGGGGAATGGTTGCAGCTGGACAAGGGGGGTGGGGACCGGGGGAAAGAGAAAGGTGGTCTGGTTGTGAGCTGGAGGCATGTATTGTCATGAGAGGGTGGTATTTGGGGTATGTGTTGAGGTGAGGCTAGAAGGCTGACCAGCTTCTAAAAAGAACCAAAGACCAAAGGTGGGCCCTTCTCATTAAACTGCCTCAGCACTTGGCCACCCCCAATGTCCCAAATCTACATCTGGGATTGACAGGCCCAATTCTATCCTCCCCTGGCTCCTGCGTGAAAGTTTGGGTTAAAAAGGCCACTTTTGACGGAGGTGGCATGCCAAGACAGGAAATGTCCCAGCTTGAGCTATACAACTCAATAATGAAAATATGGTCTTTAAAGTCAAGTGGTTTCCCTTCACTGCATCTAATTCCAATCAATCAGCAAAACTGAGCACAGCATTGCTGCAGCAACAAGTACAAAACACATCCAATAGATTTAAAACTTGACTCACCTCCGTGTAATCATCCCATGGAACCAGCATGGAAAACTGCCATTCTGAATGACTTTTCGAGCTTGAGTCTCTTTGAACCAACGGATTGTGGCTCTCTTCTGGTTGATTTGCTTCTGTTCCTTATCGGCTTGTTCCTGTAACCAGCTGCTATTCATGCGGTCTCGAGAATTATCAAACGGGGTTGCCTAAAACAGTGAGGGAAGTTACAACCTGCAGCCTAGGCTCCTTCACAAATCACTGAGTTCTTTTTATCAAGTTATTAAAGTCAACAATGGAAAAAGGATACCACTGATTGGGATTGGTTACACGTTTAATATTACCTCATTTATCCTCGGAGAATCCCCATTAAAGACGATTCAAGCATAACATAAACCTTCAATTTAAAATGCGTCATTTCCAAACCCATATCTATTTCCTCCTCATATCCATCATCTCCTCTTTTACTACTACACACCGAAATATCAAGGCTTTCCTAATGCTGCCCGAGATCATCCCTGATTTTAATCACTCCACTTTTGCCAAGGCTCTAAGCCAGATTTCTTTTTCTAAAGATCTCCAAATCCCTTTGTTCCTTTAAAGCTACTTTTTGATGAAGGTTTTGCTTCTCTCTCCCAGTCCTCCCTTATGTGACTCAGTTTCAAGCTCTTTAAAGAATCCACACAGTGGGGAAACAGGCCATTTGACCCAACAAGTCCACATTAAGCCTTCACAGAGCATTCCACCTACACCCACGTGCCCTACCCTATCCCTATAACCCTGCAATTTCTATGGTTAACACAACTAACCTACACAGCCCTGGGCACCATGGACAATTTAGCAATCCATCTTACTTGCACATCATTGGACTGTGCAAGGAAACCGGAACAGCGAGTGGAAACCCATGCAGACATGGGGAGAATGTGTAAACTCCACACAATCAGTCACCCACAGCTGGATTCAAACCCAGGTCCCCAGTGCTATCAGGCAGCAGTGTTAACCACTGAGCCGTGTTGCCCTCTGGTCGATAGACCTCCTGCATGCATTGCAGGTACTATAGCGCAAGTTAGCGTCGTCATCAGTTGCTTTCTGTTCACCATTCCTGACTACAAAGGATCAGAAATATTATAGGAACATGCTGGTACAATGGGAGGGAAATGCTCCTGGAGAATGGAAAAGGAATGGGATTTCAACATACTTGCTACTGGTATTACTGGGTTTGAAGCCATTCAACAGTACAGCACTTCACTAATATATTTAAGTCAATTTCCCACGTTATAACAGGGATGCAAGTTCAAATTTTACACTTGCTGCATGGGCCCTGCACCTACTGCATGAGTCTCTCTCAGCCCCAAGTGCCATCCATGCCTCAATCACAATTGTGTTTGGCCTCCTAACCCCAGCTTTTACTCTCAGCATCAAATGAGATTACCAATTTGGCTGGGCAGTAACCACAAAGCAGAAAAATTTCTTTCCATGCAACATCTTGCATGGATTATTCTGCTCTACTGGGATGTCCCATTAGCCAACTTGGGACCCTAGTTACTGCATGATTCAAAACAGGATGAAACACTCATCTTAAGATAACGGGTCAAAAATATTGAGAAAACAACACTAGAAATATCACAGTAATTCCCAGATATGCAAAAGGATTGAAATAAACTGAAATTTCTTTGCATCAAAGTTTTAAAACTTGCATAAAAATGATTCTGTTAGAAATATCATTTTAAGTCACAGCTTTTAGAAAAGATCAGTTTTCTGTTTACAGATTTGTAGTTGGCAAGTAAATTTAAAAAGTGTTTTGCTGGTCATTTGAACAAAAAGAATCCACTGAATAGCATTTGTGATAATAAATATTAACTTTCATTACACAAAGTTTTGTCACTTGTGTGTCCAGGAGCTCCACCCACATCCTGGATATTTTTAACCGATCCGTTTGGACACTTTTCTGGAGCAGGGGGAGATTTGAACCCAGGTTTCCTGGCCCAGAAGTAGGGCACTGCCATTGCACCGCAAGAACCCTGCACCAATATCAATGTCAATTACACATTAAAAATGTGTGAAGTGCTCTATCTTTGGGTCTGAAATCATCCAAATTATAATTTGCTGAGTCAAAGAAAAATGCAATTTAACAATGAATTGACTCCCAGAGCAGCTAACAGTCCCAAAACTAGTACTGCCAGCATTATTTTCTCCTTTGTTTCTTTTGAATTTATTGCTCTTGACAGGAAGCAGAGATAACTTGAACAGGCATCTGTGAAGAAAAAACACTGCCCATTTTAAATACATGTTTCTCCCATCCTCCATCTCTAGCCCTTCCAGGTAACTTGTCGTTATGCCTACTGCTCAAAATAATTGATCAGGCCGCCTGTGTGGTTTCTCTCCAAATGCCTCTCCCCTTTGCTGATGCAGCATGCTCTACCCATCCCAGGCAGCAACCAATCTATAAAGTAGCCTGACATAGACATGGTCAAATCAGTATTGACAGAAGCCAAAGGTCTGAGCCCAGGCACTTTAAAAAACCAAAGTTAAGCCCAGTTCAGGTCTAATAATTTTTCAATATAAATATTAGGAGGTTTATTAGTCACCTGCACCTTTCGATTCACTTTCAATCTAGAAAGTGAGGATTCAATCTTATTTGAAAATATTACAAATCCAAGGATTTATGCAGTGGTTATGTTTTAAAGTCTCTTTAATTCAAGGTAAAATGGAGCATGTGATCTCTCACTGCTGTTGCTTGGAAATAAGCTAATGTCACTTGGTTACTGTGGAGGACCAAAATTGTTGTCAAGTTCTGCTGAAATATAAAATGTCAAGTTTAACACTTAAACACAAAAGAAGAGACAGTGTCTCGCTATTGCGGACTAAGTGTCACGGACACCTTGGTCTCAGGAGTGAGAGAAAGCAAGAGACAGCAAGTGAATGAGAACAAGCAGGCAAGACAGAGAACGAGTGCGTCAGAAAGAGACAAGAGCAGCAGCGATTGCAAACAGCTGGGAAAAGAGTGAATTTCTGTCAGTCACCAGGCAGGACGCAGTTAAGAACAAGCTTTCTGGTTGAACAGATGGAGCCAGAAAAAAAAATTAAGGGCACGGAAGATTGGTCTTGGTATGGCTGAGAAAAAGGAACCACCAGAGCCTGCAGTGCTACTGCAAGCTGGATTTTCAGAAGACTGAAGGGAACTTTTGATAGTCATTGCATGTCATGCCTCACAGAGTGTGGAATGAAATGAACCATTGGAAGCAGTTCCTGTAAAGGGTGCATTCAATAAAAGGGTCTGGCATATGATATCAATGCAACTTTTGCAGCTCTGGTCACTTCAGGATGGAAGGAGGAAATACCTTTTCTGCAGTTTATGTCTAACTGATGTTGATTTTAGTATGCTTGCTAATAAACAAAGGCTTCAAGTGTGAAACTGTGCCATCTGGTCCTCAGAGTCTATCACTTAAGAATCAAATCTCTTTTAAAGAAGTTTTTGGCCTGTTTAGGGATTGTAACAGAAATCAAAATTTAGTTTCAGAAATAGAAAAATAGTTCAGAAACCAGGCCATACCTCCACTAATTTACTTCGGGGTCTGGGAACAGGAGGCTGGACGGCATTACGAAATTTATCCACAGCTGCAGAACGAGGTCGTGGGAGAGGCTTCTTTTTCCTTGGGAACGGAATTGGAGGTGCCACCGCTTCTGCACGGTAAAGACTTTGCTTAACAAAGCGTAAATTTTCCATGCAACATCATAGCTTATTTTTGAGTTTATACAATCCATTCGGAGACTTCATTTCAATATTATTATTGGACTGCTAGAGATTATGTTTACTACATCAGTATAATATACATGTTCGAGATGCAAGCAGTGGAACACTCGCTTAAGCTGTTCACTGCTTCTTGTTATAGAGGGATATGGTCAGGGAGAACGAATGAGATAGAGAAGTGGGGTGACAGGGAGATTCGCTTTCATGTTTGTTCCAGATTTCCAACATTCACAGTTCTTTGTTTAACTAAAATTGCGAGCTTTCTGCACGCATGTAAACAGACAGTGACAATAAAGGAATTCTTCTCTGACCTTGGTAGGGACCTGCCCCAAATGGCAAGGACCATTAGTGTAATGGGAGAAGCATGTCAAATCAGTACAGCAGCAAACTGTTTTCTACTCCACCGTGCTGCTGATACTGTCGTGGGTCACCCAAAGGAATAGTGTGCATAGACAACAAGGATTAACGTAAAACATCGTTTTGCTCACTTCTCCCTTGCAGACAAGTTCTGTCTAACATTGTGGAAGTAATTGATCTGGGATTGATTACTTTTGCAGATTTATACCTTGGAGTATCCCAGACAAGGGACACTGACCAAATGATGCCACTTCCAGGCTGATATTTGAAAGAACAAGTATGAAAAGCAGATAGGTGCTTTTTCTGACCTGATATTTCAACGCCAGCTTTAAGGTCTGCAATTTTTAGGGGACAGAGTCTTTGGAATGAGCATAATTTAATGGGCCAACATTGGGATTTTGTCAAAGTTCGTAAATATGATTACAGCCTAAACAATACTTACTTTCATTCTTCCATTCCATTTCCTGTTTCTTTCGCTCCATTTCTTGTTCCAATTCCATTTGCCGTCTTTCTTCAATCTGTCTTTCCAATTCTAACTGACGTTGGTTTTGTAGCTCAGCCAATAAGATTTTATATCTGCTTTGACAGCGGAATCTTTTGTAGCCTGAAGAACAAAGTGGCATTAATTCCATGGACCAATTCATTTCTACGAAAGTCTTTGGTTTAGCAAATAAGTGTATCTACTTTTTAAGAGATGAAACATGTAAGAAGCACAAAGTACAAATGTAAAATAAGAATGACTTTTTGGATTCAGCACAACAATGCAGTCTGCTGGGTCTCAACACACTGTTGCCTTGTTAGACGGCATCAGATGCATTTCCAAAGACAAAACAAAGATAAAACATTGAGAAGGGAATGGAGATTTGACTTTGCAAACCGAAGGCAAGACGAATCTTTTATGTGGAACTGGATGGTTCAACCGAGATATGTCAAGACTTATACTCTGTTGTCGGGCTGCCAATACTCATGGTTTAGCCTGCAGACTACAGGGATTTGTCCTCAATCTCCCAACCATTAGTTTTTAAAAAAGCAAAGCAATATGGGAGATTTTCAAACAACAGGTTGCTATGAGTGGAGTCCTGGAGGCAGCACAGTTCAGTTAACTGGGGGAGGGGGTTGGGGTGGGGTGACAGGTCATTGTATTTGCAGGCAATACTCCTGCAGAGGCACACTGTGACACACACCGTTTGTGGTTAATTTCACCCTGCCTGTTCATTTCCCACTGGCACGGAGCCCGAGAGAGTGAGCAGAGACAGAAATGTTCGAGAATGAGGAAGCCAACGCGAGAGCAGCATCGCTTCCAGCTGCCGTGACTGACGGTCTGCATCGTTCGGATCATTGGGATAACTTGCAGAAGAAGCACATGAATGGAATGAAGTTAGAGGCGCCTTTGCTTCCTCTTTGTGTGTTGTTCCTTCTAACTCACATTGAACTATAGACAGTGGTGGAATAAATGCACTCATTCCCCTCATTAAAATAAAAACTAGCAGCTTTATTGTGCACAGTGTCGGAAACAACAGGTTAATTAACGATGGTATTGTGGACAGTGGTTAAAAACATTTTCACAATAGCTCAATTGGGTTGACAATCTAGCCTCTTAAGTTTCTCGCATACTTCACCACTGATAGCCGGGGTGGGGTGGGGGTGGGTGTGGTGGGAAGGGTTCTTTGCTGACAGTGGCCTCTGGAAATGGTCTGGAGAATTTCTTTCAGCCACTGTCCAGGGATTGTGTGGCTGTTGCTCCCAGTCCACCTCCAGCATGTTTTTGTCCCCCTTTTGCTTTCCATTTGATAACGGGATGGGGACATCACTGACATTCCCAATCCTCCTTGGCATGGTGATGGTGGTGAGCTTGTTTTTGAACTGTTGCAGTACTCAGTGGCATTGGGAAGGGAGCTGCAGAATTTAGATAACCAACCTCAGGAGAGTGTGGGAATTATAAACAAAATAACTGGTGAAACTGCTTGCTGTAGGAAACCTCTGAAGATGAAACACAACTGAAGCTTCTCATGTAAAAAAGCACTCCCTGTGATTTGCCCTGTGCTGGTTAATTGGACAGCCAGCCTGCCCTCTCGATATGAAGGTCAGTAGGCAGGCTCAGCAATGAGATGCATGGAAGTTAAATGAGGGCAATGACTCCCTGAATGGCCAGTCTCTAACTTCTAAATTTTAATTTAAAAAAAATGGCATTTGCAGCCAGGCTATTACTCGGAGAATGAGGGAATCCCTCAATACGGCATTTTACTTTTGCACCCAGGGAAGGTCTCTGCAGCCGCTGGGAGTGGGGAGCTAAACTCCATCCATGGGGAGGTCACCTTCAAGCAGTTAATCTGGCCCCGCACTGGCTTGTGGGAAACATTAATGTCAATTAGAAAACCCCACAGTGTCCTACAATTGTGGTCAAGTCGTCCCTCATAAGGCTGGCCTCGCTGTATCCTGATTCTGTCCCTGGGAAAGTGGCCCAGTGACAGGTGGAGTGGGGAACCTGTACACAAAACACTGGCAACGCTACTTCTGGTACCTAAACACCTCCGTTTCCAATTTCTGCAAGGACAAACAAAAAAAAACAGGCTACGTATTTTCATTCAAAATATCCGAGAAGGAAGATTTAGTTTGTCGAGAATTGTCAGTCCTTTTCAGAAATGACACAAATACAGAGGATTTTTAAAAATACAGCTATTTAAGTGTGGGAGACATTGGTATGGCTCACCCATCTCAACTTGCCAAGAGTCGATTGGCAATTGCTACAGCCCTTGAGGCCATGACGCTCACACTGTGGGTTTAGATTAAAAACTTCAGGATATTGATTTAAGAACAATCTACAATATTTATTTGAACCAGGACAACATGTTCCTTGGGAGGGCAGGTACGGTACGGAGGGAGGTCATGGTCAGTGTCGAGGGAGATTGGGGTAGATATGGATCGAGGCCAGGGTAGATCGGTGACTAGAATTGCTAACGTCCTTATTAATTTGTGTTACAACCTCCAGAACTATCTGGGATGTCTTGGGTTGTTTTCCCGCCACCTAGCCTTCCTCTCGGTATTATTCTAAGTTACTGATATCAAGTGAGGAACAATGCCCACAGAAAGTCTTCGAAAGAAGATAGGCACAATCTTGATAAGCAGAACAAGTTCATTACTTACTGTGTTAAAAGATAGTTACATGACCTTTGAAATACATGACATTCTCTTTTGAGAGATGTTAAGTTCAATGTGAGAATAAGTTCATATTGCTGCTACTGAAACAATCAGTTTACAACTGAACAACCTGAACCTGATAACACATTCTGAAATGCTGGTTTAGCTTCTGCCAGGAGCAGACATTTCTATCCTGCTGGACGAAGCTGATCTCTTGATATCAGAGTCTTTCTAGGTACTGTACAAAACAACAGTTCCCACTGCATTAACTGCTTAACTGGCTACCGATAGGAGATGCTCTTATGTAACCGTGGTAAGCTGTTGCAGTATCCGGTATGTTGTGAAATGTCACAGTTACATCTTTAATAGACATGCTCCTTATATAATGGCACTGTGACTTGAGGGTATAAAGGCATCAGACTCCAGCTTAACTGGGGCCACCTGATGCATGACACACAGAAAATAAAGTGTGCTACTCCTCCTAACCAAATAGCTTAACATTAGTCCAGACACGAAAGTGCCTTTGACTAAAGTATCAGGAGCTTTAAGTACTGCCTGTTGAATCTTCCAGACAACATTAACCCTGTCTAATTTGAGTGTTACATAAACATTGCCACTTTAGGTACAAACATCCATGAGGAAAAGCCCACACCACACGGCAGTTCAATAGTAACCAAAATATTGCAGACGGATGTGACCTGGTGATGCGGAAGGTGGATATTGAGTCCAACAAAATCTGCTGTGTCCTGGATGGCAGTGGCTGCACTTAATTGATGAAGGTTAAGAATGTTCTTCTGACTAAAGCTTTGTCGATGTTGCTGAGGCTTTGAACCACTCATTGTAATTCATATGCTTGCACATTACTTTACAAACAAAAACAGGCCTGCTCTGCGTTTCAATAAGATCACGACTGAGCTGATGCTTTTGAAATTCCAACCTTCACCCTGCTCTTGAACATCGATATCAGTTTTGCTGTCTAGGTAAATCTCTGGCTGCCGAACAACCAAATTCTTGCTGGTCTTAATCGCTGAATGAGCCCATTAAAGGTTGGGTTTCAATAGCTATCATTTGATATTCATGGTGCATGAATGTTAACAGTTATTTGGCTGTTATACAGGTCCTCAAGGACACTTCTGTGAACTGATTCACTCGCAGAAGGGCAAGTGAAGCTCTGTGGAAATCAAACTGTACTTATGCTAAGTACAAGTCAGAATACACTGCACTCTGATACTCCTTGCCTGCAAATTGCATTGGTACATGACCTTCAGGTGTAACCATTTATAAAGTCAGAAAGGAAATTGAACTTAACGCTGCTCTAAGTGCTTGTGGGAGAAGGGTTAGTGCACAATTTTTGGTCATTATTTGAACATCAGGCAGAGGAGTTTGACTCCTATCAATATGCATTTTTAAATTGAATTGGGCCAAGTTACTGAAATTGATCAATTTTGATATGACAGTTTGAATGATGTGGGACTGGAATTAAATTTAAATCTTCAAGGATTGTGCCTATTACAATAATTCAAAAATACTATTTACCAATATCTGCTTTTATTATAAAGATAAAATATTAAATATTCCAATAAAACAATCATTTTCCACCAAGTAGAACAGCATTCCCAAAAATTCAAATGATAAGCTTTTGCTTACTTTTCTGGATAATTATTGCAGCTTTTTCAAGTCTTTCTATGCACTTTGCCAAGTCATCCTGATGCCAGTATTTAAGGAACAAACGGGATTTTCTGCAAAAGTGCAAAAGGACAAAAGGTCAAAAAAAACTTAATCAAGAACTTTGCATTCCCAGTATTACTGGGTCCACCACTAAGTCAGCTTCGGACTGATGGTTTTGCTAAATTTAGGTGAACCATAATATTGCTGATTGGGTTGTAACATGGCTGCATAAGCATGAACAAGAGCATGAATTTGAATGTTCTACATTTTGGAAATCACAGCTTAGCTTCAGATAACCATGGAATATCTAAGTTTTTTGGAGTAGATCTGTAGCTCGGGTTGTGGGTGTTGAGATTGGTTAGCTCGCTGAGCCAGTTTGATGTTTTGCAGACATTTCATTACCGTGCTTGGTAACATCCTCAGGGCAGCCTCCAAGAAAGCGTTGGTGTGTTTTCCTGCCTGGTTTTTAAACTCTGGGGTCCGTTGAGGTGGATTGTCTCACTTCCGGTTTTCCTTCGTAGCGGAATGTACACGGGGTCAAGTTCAATGTGTTTATTAATAGCATGCTTCATGGGAGTACTATGCTTGTCTCTGCCTAGCTTGTCCCAGGATCTTGGTGATGCCCCAGTCTAAGTCGTGGTTCTTGTCCACGTGGATTGAGATGAGTGAGTATTGGTTGTGTCTTTCTGTAGTCAGTTGGTGTTCATGTGCTCTTGTTGTTGGTTTCCTTCCTGTTTGTCCGATGTAGTGTATTCTCACAGTCTCTGCAGGGGATCTTGTAGATGACACTAGTCCTGTCCATGGCAGGGAGTGGGTCTTTAGTTTGGGTGAGCAATTGTCATAGGGTTGACATGGGTTTGTGTGCCACTCTGATGCCCAGCGGTCGTAGAAATTTTGTGGTGAGTTCCGACGTGTTCCTGATGTAGGGTGGTGTGATGAGTGTGTCCGGGTGTGTAGAATCTTTCTGATGGTGTTCATACAGGCCTACACTACATGACTGCTATGACAGCTGGGCATCAGAGTGGCACACAAATCCATGTCAACCCTATGACAACTGCTCACTCCCTGCCACAGACAGGACAAGTGTCATCTACAAGATTCCCTGCAGAGACTACCCAAAACACTACATTGGACAAACAGGAAGGAAACTAACAACAAGAGTGCATGAACACCGACTGGCTACAAAGAGACATGACCAATACTCTCACATCTCAATCCACATGGACAAGAACCACGACTTAGACTGGGACAACACCAAGATCCTGGGACAAGCTAGGCAGAGACAAGCATAGTACTCCACGAAGCAGGCTATGATAAACACGTTGAATTCGACCCCATATATGCTCCACTATGAAGGTAAACTGGAAGTGAGACAATCCACTTCAACATACTCCAGAGTTTAAAAACCAGGCGGGAAAACACACTGACGCTTCATCGGAGGCTACGCTGAGGATGTTACCAGCACAGTAATGAAACGTCTGCAAAACAACAAGCCAACTCAATGAGCTAACCAACCTCAACCATGCAATATTTTGTGTGACAGTCTGTTACTATTGTATTGTAATTTAAAATGACTAAGATTTCTGATTTCACCTATTAACCAAGGAAATGTTTTTACTAGTTACACTGATTGCTATGCATTAATGGCATAAAAACAGCATAAACTGGAATTTCTTGCTTTATGTACATAGACTTTTTATTAGCACTGGGAAGCCCTATCAAACTCCCAAGTAAAAGCTTACGGAAGATCAACACTTACAGCTAGAGGAATATTAATCTTTCACAGTGATTCAACAATCTCTCTTTCCCAGGGCAACCTCAACGAAACAAGAGGCCAAAGGAAATAATCGCAACCCTACCACATGAAATCTTCAAGGAGCATCTTTAGATTATTTCCAAGTAAAACTTTTTATGATCTGGACATGTCAGTAGATGGTCAATAACAATGATGCATAATTGTTAAATGTGAAAGATAGGAAGTTTGGGAAGACTTGGAGAAAGCTTTTTTTCACCCACAGGGTGGTAGGGATCTGGAATTTACTGCCTGGAGTTGGCAGGGGTCGTTGAGGTGGGTAACTTCTCAACCTTTAAAAAATATACTTGGATGAGCACTTTAAGTATCATAACATTCAAGACTATAAGCCCCAGTTCAGAAAACTGCTTTGAAATAAAAATTGAGAAGGAAAAAGAAAGACGACTCATTTTTGTGGAATTGCAACATATACATCGAGCAGGAGATACTGCAGTTTATGACTTAGCTGTGAAGAAAGCACATGCTACTGCTGAGGTTGAACGTTTCATCAGGATAGATGTAGGATCCCCACTCAATTTCAAATTCTTTCCCTTTCCAAATGATAAGCAAATCTGTTGTGTATCCCCCAGTGGTTGAGGAGCAGTAATTACATACAGGCCATGTTTCCTGTTAAGCCTGAATTAATGAGCACAGAATCTAATTTTTACGAATATCAGGCTTATTCATCCTGCTTCTCAACAATGCCACCTCTAAGTTCATTCAAACTTACCCAGATTTCCAGTCCTTCAGGCCTGTGGTTTGAAGAATAGCAAAGCAACTATGAAGAAAACAGAAAAGTAAATCATCACAACAAGATAGGTTCACATGACAACATCTCAAAAGAAATGGCCTATTGTATCTCATTTTGAAATCACAACGTAAACAAACACAGCCATCCTGTGAGAACAAACTCCATCACACAATATGAGCGTATCAATCTGACTTGAGGAGATATAAATTCAGGAGAATATTCAGCCCTCAAACTAAGGCCACTTGAAGTACAATGTCTTCAAAAGTGCAGCTCTCACTTAGCCTCACATTGTAAATACGGTGCTTAATTCCTGAGTGAAGTCTGAGCGTCAACCTGCTAAAACAGAGGCAAGTACATTACCTAGTTAACACTTGACACTAACTTAAAATGGTAGGACTCACCACTTGGGCATTTTAAATTTTTCTTGCTAATCTTTATACACAGATGATGCAAAACTTACTTCCAGAAAAGCAGGTGTGTTTGAAGGTGGATGGGGGAGCACGCGAATGAGAGCAGGGAGAGCGCGAGCGAGAGACACTGTACCCTCAATACCTGGTTCTTTGTTCAAGTCATCTGTCTTATTGTGTAAAGCTGCATAGCATGTGGTGGGAGCCTGTTTAAGCATCTAACCAGACGGGACATGCCTACTTTCTAGGCGAGTTCGTGGTATAGCCATTGTCAGGTCAGCCCGATTCTCCTCCTCCTCCTGTTCTTTCTTAGCCCATTATTGTCACTTATCTCTCTCTCTCTCTCTCTCTCTCTCTCTCTCTAAACTAATCTCATACTGGTGAGTGAATCTAGACAGTCAGTTTGCTAATGATCCTGCTTGGAAACTGTTCTGCTTTCAGTTGGTAGCATTGTTTGTTGTCAATATGCAGGGTTTTGACTGAAGTTATTGACTAAGCCTTCTTCTTCTGACAGTTTGCAAATGAGGCTGAGGGCAGCTCTTCAAAATAAGAAGAAAGCAAATGCTTCTGTTAAATGAGTAGAATGCTTATTAAACTTGCTTGTAAGTATTTTCTCTATTCAAACTCGTGGGTAGACAGATTCCCATGGTCTCTCACTATTCCACTACAGTTTTGGCACAAGCTCTATTTACATGGGGAGATAAGGTTTATACCAAACATTTGTTACAATATCAACAGTGGGAACACCCCATGATAACTCACTCACATAGTTGTTTAAGATGATTAAATCAAGTGGCATGATGTATTTCTACAGATTCCATTTAGCTGCCATAAACAATCTCATACAGGTGAAAACTGAAGCAATGGCATGGAAAGCTACATCTTGCATTTGACTAAAGTATGTAGAATAGAGCAGCTTCAGAATTACTTCTAGTGCATGAGTTCACATTTTTGTCTTCAGCCACAGAGGGGGAGGGGGAGGGGGAGAGAGAAAAAAAGAGACACGAGAGGGGGGGAGAGACGGGGGGGGGGGGAACAGACGGGGGGGGGGAAAGAGAGAGACAAGGGGGGGGGAAAGAGAGAGACAAGGGGGGGGGGAAAGAGAGAGACGGGGGGGGGGGGAAAGAGAGAGACGGGGGGGGGGGGAAAGAGAGAGAGAGACGGGGGGGGGAGAGAGAGACGGGGGGGGGGGGGAAGAGAGAGAGAGAGAGACGGGGGGGGGGGGGAGAGAGAGAGACGGGGGGGGGGGGGAGAGAGAGAGACGGGGGGGGGAGAGAGAGACGGGGGGGGAGAGAGAGACGGGGGGGGAGAGAGAGACGGGGGGGGAAAGAGACGGGGGGGGGAAAGAGACGGGGGGGGGAAAGAGACGGGGGGGGGAAAGAGACGGGGGGGGGAAAGAGACGGGGGGGGGAAAGAGACGGGGGGGGGGAAGAGACGGGGGGGGGGGAAGAGACGGGGGGGGGGGAAGAGACGGGGGGGGGGGGAAGAGACGGGGGGGGGGGGAAGAGACGGGGGGGGGGGGGAAGAGAGAGACGGGGGGGGGAAGAGAGAGAGACGGGGGGGGGAAGAGAGAGAGACGGGGGGGGGGGGGGAAAGAGAGAGAGAGACGGGGGGGGGGGGGAGAGAGAGAGAGAGAGAGAGAGACGGGGGGGGGAGAGAGAGAGAGAGAGAGACGGGGGGGGGGAAGAGAGAGAGAGACACGGGGGGGGGGGGGGAAGAGAGAGAGAGACACGGGGGGGGGGGAGAGAGAGAGAGAGAGACGGGGGGGGGGAGAGAGAGAGACGGGGGGGGGAGAGAGAGAGAGACGGGGGGGGAGAGAGAGACGGGGGGGGGGAGAGAGAGACGGGGGGGGGGGAGATAGAGACGGGGGGGGGGGAGAGAGAGACGGGGGGGGGGGAGAGAGAGACGGGGGGGGGGGAGAGAGAGACGGCGGGGGGGGGGGAGAGAGAGACGGCGGGGGGGGGGAGAGAGAGACGGCGGGGGGGGGGAGAGAGAGACGGCGGGGGGGGGGAGAGAGAGACGGCGGGGGGGGGGGAGACGGGGGGGGGGAAGAGACGGGGGGGGGGAAAGAGACGGGGGGGGGGAAAGAGACGGGGGGGGGGAAAGAGACGGGGGGGGGGAAAGAGACGGGGGGGGGGAAAGAGACGGGGGGGGGGAAAGAGACGGGGGGGGGGAAAGAGACGGGGGGGGGGGAAGAGACGGGGGGGGGAAGAGACGGGGGGGGGAAGAGACGGGGGGGGGAAGAGACGGGGGGGGGAAGAGACGGGGGGGGGAAGAGACGGGGGGGGGGGGGAAGAGACGGGGGGGGGGGAAGAGACGGGGGGGGGGGGGGGGAAGAGACGGGGGGGGGGGAAGAGACGGGGGGGGGGAGAAGAGAGAGACGGGGGGGGGGGAAGAGAGAGAGACGGGGGGGGGGAGAGAGAGAGAGAGAGACGGGGGGGGGGAAGAGAGAGAGAGACGGGGGGGGGGGGAAGAGAGAGAGAGAGACACGGGGGGGGGAGAGAGAGAGAGAGAGACGGGGGGGGGAGAGAGAGAGAGAGAGACGGGGGGGGGAGAGAGAGAGACGGGGGGGGAGAGAGAGACGGGGGGGGAGAGAGAGACGGGGGGGGAGAGAGAGACGGGGGGGGAGAGAGAGACGGGGGGGGAGAGAGAGACGGGGGGGGGAAAGAGACGGGGGGGGGAAAGAGACGGGGGGGGGAAAGAGACGGGGGGGGGGGGAAGAGACGGGGGGGGGGGGGAAGAGACGGGGGGGGGGGGGAGAGAGAGACGGGGGGGGGGGGGAGAGAGAGACGGGGGGGGGGGGAGAGAGAGACGGCGGGGGGGGGGGAGAGAGAGACGGCGGGGGGGGGAGACGGGGGGGGGGGAAGAGACGGGGGGGGGGGGGAAGAGACGGGGGGGGGGAAGAGACGGGGGGGGGGAAAGAGACGGGGGGGGGGAAAGAGACGGGGGGGGGAAAGAGACGGGGGGGGGAAAGAGACGGGGGGGGGAAAGAGACGGGGGGGGGAAAGAGACGGGGGGGGGGAAAGAGACGGGGGGGGGGGAAGAGACGGGGGGGGGGGGAAGAGACGGGGGGGGGGGAAGAGACGGGGGGGGGGGAGAAGAGAGAGACGGGGGGGGGGGAAGAGAGAGAGACGGGGGGGGGGAGAGAGAGAGAGAGAGACGGGGGGGGGGAAGAGAGAGAGAGACGGGGGGGGGGGGAAGAGAGAGAGAGAGACACGGGGGGGGGAGAGAGAGAGAGAGAGACGGGGGGGGGAGAGAGAGAGAGAGAGACGGGGGGGGGAGAGAGAGAGACGGGGGGGGAGAGAGAGACGGGGGGGGAGAGAGAGACGGGGGGGGAGAGAGAGACGGGGGGGGAGAGAGAGACGGGGGGGGGAAAGAGACGGGGGGGGGAAAGAGACGGGGGGGGGAAAGAGACGGGGGGGGGGGAAGAGACGGGGGGGGGGGAAGAGACGGGGGGGGGGGAGAGAGAGACGGGGGGGGGGGGGGAGAGAGAGACGGGGGGGGGGGGGGGAGAGAGAGACGGGGGGGGGGGGAGAGAGAGACGGCGGGGGGGGGGGAGAGAGAGACGGCGGGGGGGGGAGACGGGGGGGGGGGGAAGAGACGGGGGGGGGGGGAAGAGACGGGGGGGGGGAAGAGACGGGGGGGGGGGAAAGAGACGGGGGGGGGGAAAGAGACGGGGGGGGGGAAAGAGACGGGGGGGGGAAAGAGACGGGGGGGGGAAAGAGACGGGGGGGGGAAAGAGACGGGGGGGGGAAAGAGACGGGGGGGGGAAGAGACGGGGGGGGGAAGAGACGGGGGGGGGAAGAGACGGGGGGGGGGGGAAGAGACGGGGGGGGGGGAAGAGACGGGGGGGGGGAAGAGACGGGGGGGGGAAGAGACGGGGGGGGGAAAGAGACGGGGGGGGGAAAGAGACGGGGGGGGGAAAGAGACGGGGGGGGGAAAGAGACGGGGGGGGGGAAAGAGACGGGGGGGGGAAAGAGACGGGGAGGGGGAAAGAGACGGGGAGGGGGAAAGAGACGGGGAGGGGGAAAGAGACGGGGGGGGAGGGGGAGATCTAGAAATCAGAGTGATAATAACACTACATAATGGAATGGATTAAGATATTAATCTCTTTCATATTAATGTTTATCAATATTATTTCATCTTTAGTATAACATTGATTGCTCACCCAAATCAAAAACAACCTCTTGATTCCAATGAACCTTTGATATCTTATTTTACAGTTTCACCATTTATGAATCTTAAAGTGAAAATGATCTGCGGAACTATTCAAAAATCTACCAACTATTTAACAAAAAGAATTCCACAACTAAATATTCAGAGACATTTTCAGTTAAAAGTATTACTGTTTCAAAAGAGATTTTGTTTTCACCTTACCTTTCTTTAGTAGGTGATATATTGGGTGTAATAAGCAGTATTCCATATCTGCAAGAAGAAAATTACAAGTTGAGACTATGTATCTCACTACAAATATTTAAAGCTTTCGGATATCGCACCTTGATGTCCGATGTCAATACGTGGTTTTCTAATTAAAATTCTTGCTTTTAAAGTTAACTTGCAAGATCGTTTACAGAAGGTGCTGTACTGCCTCCCTTCCACCACCAACAGTGTCAGCCTTACTCTCAATTTCTTGCAATCTTTCACTGTTACACTGTCCTCCTGGTTTTCAAAGCCTTCCATTTACCATGCTTTCAATTATGCTTTTCAACTGACAATTTTCTCTTGTCTTATTGTCAGGATGTTTAGCACATTAAGCGAAAGCTGTTGTACCTTTCTGCAAATTCCTTAAAGAATGGTCTCCACGAATATCCATCTTTACGAATCCGGATGGTTTCCAATAATCCATTATATCGTAGCTAAAGCAAAGTTAAACCAATGCAGATGAGTTAAAAATCAACTGTGAAGATGATTCACAATATGTAACTATAATTATTTGGAAATTTGAACTTCAAGTTTGATTGGTGTTTTTACATTTTGTGTGTTAAGGGGGAGAGATGTGGTTTTAGTTTATCATGGTATTTGAAGATTCCTGAAATATTCATTATGATTGAAGGTTTATGCCCTTGGAGTAGAGCTTGAGGTGAACAATTCAGTGCATTAGAAACAAGGAGTTGGGGGGGTGGGGGGGAGAGATTACTGCTGTTACCTGGAAACCAGGAGACTAATGAGTCAAGGGGGCAGAAAAGAGGGGGTTGGCAGGCTATTTGTGCATGTTCAGTAAAAGCAAAACAAGGTGCTGTTAATTTAGTAGTTTTTTCTTAAAGATAAAAGTCTCGAGTAGCTTCAAAAGAAATTCCAGAAGCAGAGAACTGCTGAAAAATCCATGAGTTTCATCTCAAACCATTTCAAAGTAAGTGAGAAGACACCTCCAGAGAACAATTACAGTCATGCAAAATGACAAGAAATTTTAAATGGAGACAGGCTGACCTTTCATTAAGGCTTGACAATCTGTAAGATTGTCGTTTAGGCTAAAAGGGTTCAGTCTTTTTTTTGTATTAACACTCGTTCAAATAGTTCTTGTACAGTATAAAAAAGTTTTTATTTTCTGTGTAATAAACTTGGATGTTTTTGTTAAGTACATTGAAGGTATCCCAAGTATATGTTCAGTGATTGGTCACTAAGGTCAACAAATAAAAATGAAGATTACCTATCAAACCAGCTTTTCACTCTGGGGATCTGACTTGTTCTACCATCAACTGGGATCATTACATAACAACTAGCTTGGGAATATTACATAAAAAACAAAATTGCTTTATCACTCACCATGCAAGGAAACTACAATAAAAAAGGAGATACAAACTAAGAGAAAAAAAAGTACGTTAATCACAGGTGTCAGATAGAAAATACAATTGAGAACCAAAGTGAATACAGAAAGCTCAGAAGGTGGTGGAAAAGCAATTATGCAAGCAATGAGGAATTTATGGAAAGAGACAGCAACTTACAGAAAAGGAAACTCCAAAGTCCTCCAAAGCTACGTGAATTGTAAAAGGTTGGCAAAAGGAGTTGTCCAGGCTATGCTTCAAAAAGGGGATTTCCACACAGAATCAGAGGGCATGGCTGAGGTGTTAAATTAATACTTTGCACCTCTTTCCTGAAGAAGCAGAGGCTACCCAGGTCATGGTGACAGAAAAGGGATATACAGTCCCCAGAAACAATCAAAATTGGTAAGTCACATTTGGTAAGCTGCCACTAAAGTTTGACAAGGTATTGGGTCTAGACGAGATGCATCCACGGATACTGAAGAAAGTGACAGTGAAAATTGTGGAGGCATTGGCCATTATTATTAACTTCCTTTGACTAGGGGTGGTGCCAGAAGACTGGCAAATCACATGTCATTCTTACACCTTTGTTTTCTCCCCCTCCCCCAAAGGAGTGCAGCAATTATTGATCAGTCACTTTAACTTCAGCATCACAGAAACAATAATTGGGGATAACGCTAATTATTTGAAAAAATGTGTGTAAGGATAGCTAACGTGGATTTCTGAAGAAAATGTGTACGTAACAACCTTGGAGTTGATTTGGTTAGGGTAATACTGTTGATGTAGTGTAGATGGACTAAAAGGTACTGGATATAGTGCCCCACACTGGATGTATCAGCAATAAAAGGGACAGTAGCAACATAGATACAAAACTGACTGTGTAATAGAAATCAAAGAACAATGGTGAATGGGTATTTGTTTGGGCTGGTGGAAGGTTTGCCATGCAATTCCCCAGGGACCTTTATTTTTCCTCCTATATATTAATGATTTTGATCTGGAGGCAAAACGGAATTATCTACACACTGCACCTTTTTCATAAAAGGCTGAGTAGACTGAGAATCCTCACTGCATTTCCCTTGGCAACAGTCTGACCACAGAGTCTACATGTCTGGCCATTTGAATCCATTAAAATGAATTCAATAAAAAAATCCTGGAATTAAAAAAGTGACTGTAATTATTATCGAGCATAAAACCGTCTACTTCAGTAGTGTCCTTTAGGGAAGGAAAACCGCTATCCTGACCTGGTCTAGTCTACATGTGGCTCCAGGCCCACAGTTGCTTGTTAACTGCCCTCTGGGCAATTAGGGATGGACAATAAATGCTGGCCTGGCCAGTGATTCCCAAATACAATGCATGAATAAAAAAAAGAATTATTGCCTTACATATCCATAGCAAAATCCTAACTTTTTGAAGATTTGTACAGTGATATGTGGTGCCAGTATCAGTGTGCAACAAGTGATGCATGTATGACCTATGGTGAATACACATCACAAGCTCACCTTCTCTTATAATCTATACCCATAAACTAAAGGCTGCAAGGCTCACCTGATCCATGAAGAGTTTGCTGTCCAGATGATCAGGCAACTTCTTAATGTTTGGCTTGACACAACGAATGAAATGTGGGTTTGCTGCAAACATTTTCTCCATCAGCACTGCTAAAGAATGCTTGAAAACAAAGCAATAGAACAATGTTCAGGCCAGTTTTGCAGCTCAAACAATATGCTAGGTTTCAATATCCCACTTGGTTTTCTACCCACATTATTTGGAATAGCTTTTGTCGATACAGGCTCCATGGACCACAGAACCATCGTATAGGACCATCGGCTGTAGGAGCTGGAATGTCACTTTGCATCTGTGCAGGACATTTGTTATTTTGGAATTTTGCATTCAATTCCAATCTCCCTCCTAGAGGAAGGATTATGTTAAACGTGAAATGGCTCAAAAATGATCTACAGGGGTTTTCCCTGCATTAGACGGTTTGAGCTATAGGGAGAGGCTGAATAGGCTGAGGCAGTTGGAGGCTGCGGGGTGATCTTATAGAAGTTTATAAAACCATCAGGGGCAATGGTAGGGTAAATAGCCAAGGTCTTCTCCACAGGGCAGGGGAGTCCAAAGGTTAGGTTTACAGGTGAGAGAGGCGTAAGATTTAAAAGGGATCTGAAGAGCAACTTCTTCATGCAGAGGGTGGTGAGTGTATAGAATGAGCTGCCAGAGGAAGTGGTAGAAGCTGGTACAATTACAACATTTAAAAGGCACTGGATGGGTATATGAATAGGAATGGCTTAGGAGAAATATGGGTCAAATGGAGGATTGGCAATGAGAATTGGTAAATGGGGCTGGATATACCTAGGATATCTGGTCAGTGCAGACAAATTGGACTGAAGGGTCTGTTTCCATGTAGTACATCTTTATGACTCTATGACCTCTTTTGTACTGTATGACTCTATGATACATCAAAAAAGTTGTTGCAGAGTACACTGAAGCAAGCAGCATATTCAACTTGTACTTAAAAAGAAGTACTATTACTGAGCATTTGCTGTGAAGTAAAATTTTCCAATTAACAGAAGTGGAACTTGATCTAAAATCAAAAACATGATGGGATACAAATTCAATAGGTCCATACGTACTGCTGCTGATTGGGCTGGTTCAGTCCTAAAGGACATAAAGAGAAGCTGGATAGGCTGGTACTTCTTTCACTGAAGTGTAGGAGGTTGGAAGGTGACCTTATAGAGGCTTATAAGGTCACAAAGCGCAATGATAAAGTTAATGATGGGTGACTTTTCCCTAGGATGGAGGATTTCAAGACTATGGGGCATATTTTTAAGGTGAGAGAAAAGAGACTTAAAAAGACATGAGGGGAAAACACTTTACAGAGAGAGAGTGGTTTGTGTGGGGAACGAGCTTTGAGGAAGTGGTGGTTGCAGGCACAATTACAATATTTAAAAGACATTTGGTTAAGTACACGAATAGCAAAGGTTTGGAGGGATATGCGCATGGAGCAGACAGGTGGGGCTAGTTTAGTTTGGGATTATGTTCAGCATGGACTGGTTGGACCGAAGGGTCTGTTTCTGTGCTGCATTACTCTGACTAATTGTACTACCTACCTTCTCATCTTGACTCAGCAGTGAGTTGTGCTTTTTTTGCTAAGTGTTACATGATCTGACAATGTAAAATGGCCCAATGCTGTCAAGTTATACGGAAATAGTTGGCGATTTTAAAGTTAGCCCTTAAACTGCCAGCAAACTCAGCAGTGTCGCCCTGTCAAATCATTTCATTAGTTTCTGTTTTTTTTTGCTAAGAACTTTGCTAAATGTGAAGAGAATATTTGCATACATGCACTATTGATACGCATTTTGCTCATTTGCGGCATCAACTTCTGATATTCTAGCAGCCACAGCTTGTACAATTTTTTGCACACAGTCAAATTAATCTAGTCATTGTATAATTTCTACGTGAGCCCATGATAAGAATCAACAAACTCTTCATGGAGAGGTCGGCAAGTGTTCTTAACCTTTAATTGTTTGTAGTTATTTCATGACCACACCTCTTGGCTCTGGGCTTTCTCAAATGAAAAAACTGGGTCTGACAGCCTGCAAAGACTGTACTAGTTTAAGGCAGCAGCTGACCAGCACCTTCTCCAGGGCAATAAGTGCTGGTCAAAGCCAATGGTGTTGCAAACTCAGGGAAACCTGAAAACAATTATCTTCCACGAGAACTGAAGATGGAGCTGGAACTGTGATCGGTTCGTGAGCCAAGTCAACCTATACAGGTAATGCCAGGATTACAGATGGCCTGTAGGTCTGACTCAGTTACAATAATGGCAGTAGAACGGAAGGTCAGGGGATTCAAACTTAAAGCAATGGAGAATAGAATCAAAGCCAACCTAAAAAGAAGCGTTTTTAAGCAGCAAGTGGCAATAATCTGGTCTCCATTTGTGCTGTAATCATTCATGATTCTTTGGCTCTGAAGTGACCACATTAAAAACTATTTCAGTACGCAAAAACTGCTGCCTTCAAATGCATCAGTTTCCTTAAGGACCACAATAAATTAACTACATTATTACAAAACAGTTTAGACAGTTATCTGCAAGTGTGCCGTGTTGTGGAGAGAATGCAGAAGACTGGAACAAAGCAAATTACTCATTCAGAGATGAAGACAGGATGGGCTGAACTCCCTCCTTCTGTGCTATGCTAGTTCCGTGGTCCTGTGGTCATTCACACTCTGCAGACATCTCGAAGTCTCACTCGGGGAGGGTGAAAAGACACATATTTCTCACATTCTGTGGAAATTCTCACTTTTCAATAGGCTTGTCAAAGTTTTTCTTTTAAAAATTGCAAATGACAATTGTGTAAGTTGAATCTTCAACCAACATGAGCTGTATGGTGCACATCTCTGTTGCTAACCTTTCACTGATGCTAATTGGAACCTGCAATGATCTTTAAGCCAAACGAATCAATATTGTAGGTTTTAGGAATGCTGTAGAGGGCTGTATGTTGACAAACGAGTTTGTACCAAAGCAAAACACCATACAAGCTTGGCTTAACATTTCCTGTTGACAATTGTGCAATAGATCGGTATCCTGAACTGTTTCCTCTCAAAGAATTCAAATACAAACTTATTTTGGTAGCCTAGGTAACTAATGGATAGAATTAAACATTGATACATACTCTAAATTGTGCTCCAACGGATTGCTTCCTGGTGCTGTTAAAGTTGTCTTCTGTTTTCTGTACCAATCAGAAAAACAAACAATCATCTCAAATCAGGACTGAACAAAAACAGTATGCATATCTTAGCATACTGTATAGCATTTAGGAAGTCTTGTATAAGAAAAAGTGTATAAACACAGATGATGAAACTTCAAAAAGGTAGTTACTTGTTTGTAAAGCACTTTGGAGACATTCTGAGGTGATGGAAGCCACAGCATTACTATTAGTAGCTTCATGGTAAGCAAAGTTTCATATTTTTCCACTTTCATTAACTTAGTTTTAGGTCTTGGTTTTGAGTTTAAAGCTTGGTATTGGTTAAAAATCTGGGTCAACAAAATCAACGTTTCCATTTTCCTTTCAGTATACCCTTGGGGCCTTTCATCTTGTTCTAATGGTCTTAATTGAGGATCAAATACCAGCTCGTCCTAAAGTGCACCTCCATGCTTTTAGAAATTGTTTTTCTCGTCTGCTTTCCAGATGGCACACAAACACACCAAACCGAAACAGAGCAGTACTGTTCAATTTTGAACAAAATACTTCTAAAAATAATATAGTTTGAATGCTTACTCTCGAAAATCTGCACAATCCTGCATCTTAGAATTATTAATTTGCATAATCAGGGACCTGGAATTTGTTTTTTTTTTAAATTCACTCCAGGATTTGGATTTCGTCGGCTGGTCAGCTTCCTGATTAGCTCATAGCCGGTCCCACCAAAGGGGACAGCATGCAATCTGCACACTGTCTCCTCATTTAAATCAGTTTAACATTCAGCTGGGTGCAGCTGGCTGCCTAAACACTTCCAGCACTGCGTGGTCAGCTAGAGTTTCAATTTGCTTGGTTCTCTTATATTGGAGCTGCACTCAAACAGAAACCACCGCTGACTGTCTGCAGTGGAAGCAGCTGGAAGGAGGACACTAAACGGAGCGACATGCAAGAGAGGGTGGAGATTCTGGGTTGCAGTGGTCTTAATCCAGAGGGGTTACAGGGAGATAGCAGTGCAAAAAGCCCATGTGCATGGTCAAGTTTTAGAGAATGCATCTTCAAAGGATATCTTCTAATCACTGCACCAACATCCTCACATGCCGTCCAATGAATCACCTCACCAGTCACTCACCAACAGGCCAGGGATGTGCCTGCTATGGGTTAATATATAGGTGTTCCATCTCATTCTCTTTCAATGCTGCCACCTCTTACCCATTGCTCACAGACTCCACATCTTCCATGTGCCAGGCACATCACCAAAGCACATTGTAACATGCTCACTGCTGTGTGTCTCTCTCTCTCTCTCTCTCTCTCTCTCTCTCTCTCACATATGCAAAATAACATGATCCATGACCACAAAATTAGGAGGTTTCATTGATAACTTTGGAGATTATCAAATATTAGAGGATTATGATCAGATGGGAAGCGGGCTAAGGATTAGCAAATGCAATTCAATGCAGGCAAGTATGAGGTGTTGCACTTTGGAAAGTCAAACCAAGGTAGGTAGGATTTAAACAGTAAATGAGAAGTGTTACGGAACACAGGGACCTAAGAGTACAAATACATAGCTCGTTGAAAATGGCGTCACAGGTGAACAGGGTGAAGAAGGCGGCACTTAGCATGCTGGCCTTCATCAGTCGAGGCATTGAGTATAGGAATTGGGATGTTATGTTACAGTTGTATAAGTCATTGGTGAGGCTGCGCATGGAGTATTGTGTACAGTTGTGGTCACCCTGTTATAGGAAAGACATAGTTAAACTGGAAAGTGTGCAAAGATGATTTACGAGGATGTTGCCAGGACTAGTAGGCCTGAGTTATAGGGAGAGGTTGGCCAGGATAGGACTTTATTCTTTGGAACGTAGGAAAGAATGAGGGATGACTTTATTGAAGTGTATAAAATCATGAGGGGCGTACTCACGATGAATGTATACAGTCTTTTTCCCAGGGATGGGGAATTGAAAACTATAGGGCCTAGGTTTAAGATGAGAGGGGCAAAGTTTTAAGAAGGATCTGTGGGGCAACTTCTTCATGCAGAGAGCGGTGCGTAAATGGAATGGGTTGCCAGAGAAAGTGGTTCAGGCAGGTACAATAGTAACATTTATAAAATATTTGGATATAATATTGATACATGGATGGAAAGGGATTACAGGGATATGGACCAAATATGGGCAATGGAAACCAGCTGAGTGGACACCATGATCAACAGCTAGAAACAGATGTCCATTTCAAGCCCACTGACCCCCACAGCTACCTAGAATACACCTCCTCCCACCCACCCTCCTGCAAAAATTCCATCCCCTATTCCCAATGCCTCCGTCTCCGCCGCATCTGCTCCCACGATGAGGCATTCCGCTCCTGCACATCCCAGATGTCCAAGTTCTTCAAGGACCGCAAATTTCCCCCCGCAGTGGTCAAGAACGCCCTTGACTGCGTCTCCCGCATTTCCCGCAACACATCCCTCACACCCCGCCCCGTCACAACCCCCCCAAGAGGATCCCCCTCATTCTCACACACCACCCCACCAACCTCTGGATACAACGCATCATCCTCCGACACTTCCGCCATTTACAATCCGACCCCACCACCCAAGACATTTTCCCATCCCCACCCTTGTCTGCCTTCCGGAGAGACCACTCTCTCCGTGACTCCCTTGTTCATGCCACACTCCCCTCCAACCCCAACACGCCTAGCACCTTCCCCTGCAACCACAGGAAGAGCTACACTTGTCCCCACACCTCCTCCCTCACCCTATCCCAGGCCCCAAGATGACTTTCCACATCAAGCAGATGTTCACCTGCACATCTGCCAATGTAGTACACTGTACCACTGTTCCACTGTACCCGGTGTGGCTTCCTCTACATTGGGGAAACCAAGCGGAGGCTTGGGGACTGCTTTGCAGAACACCTCCGCTCGGTTCGCAATAAACAACTGCACCTCCCAGTCGTGAACCATTTTAACTCCCCCTCCCATTCCTCAGACAACATGTCCATCATGGGCCTCCTGCAGTGCCACAATGATGCCACCCGAAGGTTGCAGGAACAGCAACTCATATTCCGCTTGGGAACCCTGCAGCCCAATGCTATCACTGTGGACTTCACAAGCTTCAAAATCTCCCCTTCCCCCACTGCATCCCAAAACCATCCCAGTTCTTCCCCTCCCCCCACCGCATCACAAAACCAGCCCAGCTCGTCCCCTCTCCCCAATGCATCCCAAAACCTGCCCAGCCAGTCTCCGCTTCCCTAACCTGTTCTTCCTCTCACCCATCCCTTGCTGCTACCTCAAGCTGCACCTCCATTTCCTACCTACTACCTCATCCCACCCTTGACCTGTCAGTCTTCCCTGGACTGACCTATCCCCTCCCTACCTCCTCCACCTATACTCTCCTCTCCACCTATCTTCTTTTCTCTCCATCTTTGGTGCGCCTCCCCCTCTCTCCCTATTTATTCCAGAAACCTCTCCCCATCCCCCTCTCTGAAGGGTCTAGGCCCGAAACGTCAGCTTTTGTGCTCTCGAGATGCTGCTTGGCCTGCTGTGTTCATCCAGCTTCACACTTTGTTATCACATGATCAGCATGGACCAGTTTGGCCAGAGGGCCTGTTTCCATGCTGCGTAACTCTATGGCTCTAAACTACAGAGGGTTAGTGCAGGGGTAAACCTATGATTACATCACTCAAACCTGATGTAGGAAACCACTCTGCTATCACTGAGGCTGATATATCCACAAAGCTGCATTCCTGCCTTATGGTCCCACTCAAACCCCAATCCAGAGGGCTCAGGCAGCCTCAATAATGCAGAAAGTCTTCTCCACAACCTTCTGGTGGCAGCGAGGCTCCCATTGGACACATGTTGCCCTCCAAAAGTCAGCTAGTAGAGGTCCATCATGAGCCACGTGCATAAAGTATCCCCCATCTTCAACACCACAGCCTAATTCTTTCAAACTGTCTGATAATAGTGGGAACAGCTGATTCTGTCAGGGCGGAAGTACTGTGGCTTCTGTAAGGATAGTGGGCATTTACTGACACAATAGTTCAGGCACAGTTGAGTATCGACTGCAGTTAGTGGACTGGAGGCCTTTTGTGACGTTGGTACATCTCCATAGAGGGCACACTTGCTGTAGCTTCAGTGTCATTGGCTCACAAAAAAATTCAGTTTGCAGTAAGATCACTTACTCCGATCCAATCCCACAAAAAGTCTTAGAATAACTTACGCTTGGTCTTTGGTGAGCCATTAAGGTTCCTGTTCTTGAGACTGTAGCTGAAATGTTGAAGCAAAACCAAGGTGTCAGTGCCATCAAAATTAACTGGAAGAATATAATTATTCATGTTCATGTACAAATATATAGCGAGATTAAATTTATGTTCCAGGAAGATACGTTTTCTGATTCCTCCTCTATTTTTTTCCTTTCCTGAAATTTCAGGCTAGGCTTATCTAGCTTGAATGGACATGTTACAATCTGAAATTTCCCTCCAACAGCTCTGATACACAGATCTTCCCACAAATAACAGATAAGAACTCAGCAGGGGCTGGGGATAGCAGGCTCCATGTTGTATTCAACAGTGCCATGCACAATTGCTTCAATTTAACGTGTTTTTCTGAATCACACTAACTTGCAGATTCAGCTATTCCTCTGCTCTCCAGGCTGGCCTTTCAATCTTTACCCCTCTGTAGATTTCAGCTGATTCAATGCCCATGTCCAGACATGTCGTTGTGGACTTCGTTGGCTTTGTATTTTGCTTATACAACAATTTTACACTGGAACAGGAGTAGGCCATTCAGTCCCCTTAAGCCTGTTCCACCGTCCAATGAGACCACGGATGATCTGCGGCCTAACTGCACACACCTGACTTTGACCCATATCCAGTAGTACCTTTGTTTATCAAAAATTCATCTATCTTGAATTTAAAAAAAGCTGAAGTGCGTTTCAAACATTTACTACCCTTCCGTGTAAGCAGTGTTTCCTACCATCTCTCCTGAACAGCTCGGTCCTAATTCTCAGGCTACACCCTCAGTTCAAGAATCCCAAACTTTGGAAACAGTTTCTCTTTATTAACAGGAAAAGACCAGTAAATATCTAGAAGACTTTTATCAGATCACCCCTTAACCTTTCAAATTCCAGAGAAAACAGGCTCAATTTGTATAATCACTCCTCAGAACATAACCCCCCAAAGTCCATGTATCATTCTTGTAAATCTACAATGTATTCTCTTCATGGCTAATATACTCTATCTCATGCTTGGTGCCCAGATCTGTTCTCAGTACTCCATGTGGAGTCCTACTAGGATTTTGTATAACTGCCGCACAACTTCTGCATCCTTACACTCCAGTCCTATAGGTATAAAGACCAGCATTCCATTTCCCGATTTTTTTCTGCATTTTTCCAGGCATTTTAAAAGATCTTTGCACCTGAAGCCCCAATTCTCTTTGGGATTCCACTGCATTTAACATCATACCCTCCAGAAAGTACCCTGATCTATCTTTGATTGGTCAAAAATTGGATAACCTTATAGTTGCTTACATTGAAATCCATCTGACACAATTTTGCCCAAGCACCTGGTCTATCAATATCCCTTTGTAATTTTAAGTTATCACCTACATGTTTATCCAAGTCATTAATGAATAATCTGAATAACTGAGGCCCTAATACACATCTTTGTGGGATACCACTGGTCACATCCTGCTAATTCAACTATCTACCCATTCTCCCTGCTTTCTGTCCCCTGCCATTCAACCAATTTCCCAGCCATGAGAGGGTGGTGGTGAACTGCCTTCCTGAACCGTTACAGTCCACCCACAACGATACCAACGAGAAAATTCCACAATTTTGACCCAGTGACAGGGAAGGAACAGCGATATATTTCCAAGTCAGGATTGCATGACTTGGGACAGGGTGGTGTGGGAATTGCAGGTGGCAGTGTTCCCATCTCTCTGCTGCCCTCGTCCTTCTATATGGAAATGGTTGTGGATTTGGAAGGTTTTCACAGATGATCTTACATTGATGATCTCCACAAGTGGAAAGATACTTTCTCTACTTTATCAAGTCATTCTACAAATGTGAAGACCCCTTGCGCTCAATCCTCGAGTGCTCACTTTACGGGCCTGTTGGATTATGGCTGACAGGTATATCCTGTTTTAGTTCAGGGACCAACCTTGCGAACATTTTTGCAGCCTTTCTAATTGCACTTTTTAAAAAAAAAATATTGAGATCAGGCGTGTGTAATGTCACAGAGACATTACAGCACAGAACAAGGGTAACTGGCACATGGGGACAATGCTTTGTGATTTAGCCAAAATGTGACAGATTTTTAATGTAACTTCTGTACTTCTCAAATTCTACTAGCATGGGACCCCAATGCTCAGTCTGTTCCATTTTAAACAGCCCTACTCACCTCAGCTGCCATTTGAACAGGTATTCAAAATTAACAGTAATTTGGATAGACTAAATGGAAAGAAGTCTGACGTAAACCAGAGGAAACAGATTTAAAGATGACTGACAAATAGCAAACTGTGGACGAGAAAAAACATTTTTGCATACACAAACAGTTAAACAGGTCCACAAGATACCGTCTGAGAGGGCGATCGAAGAAGAAGAGTGGGACAAGCTAAACGATTCTTACAGAGAGCTAGATCGGTTATCTCGGATAGTAAGGTCTCATTGTGCACTGTATTCTAGGATTCCTAGAACTCCAAGAACTATCTAAATATCTTCTCCTGCTTCCATGTTCCATTTTCCTCCCACCAACAATACCCATCCATTTAGCTATCTACGCCTCCAAGCTTTTAATCACATTCCCGATAACTGCATGGCTGAAGCATGAGATTATTTTTGTTTGATTGTTTGGGATGATTTTTTTTTACATTAGTGTTACACAAAAGCAAGTGGCTGCTTTGCATTGATCAAAAGATTGACTTATATGGTTTATGAAATCACTTTATATTGCTGCAACTTTCTAATATCCAATACATAGGAGATACACAACTTTAAAACCACATCATGGAGACAATACTGTCCAGCGCACTTCTCTATTAAGGGTTGCGTACCATAATACTTACCTGCAAAAAGTACACTTAGCAATGGAGTTATACTATTAATGAACAGGCCTCGAATGCTTGCTGGGATTGTGTCTCTGTTTTTCTCCAGAAACCCAGATGCATTATATTGGATCTGTGGAGGAAGGGTATCGGGTAATTTAGAAACACAAAAATTATACATAAACTACTCAAAACAGATGCAAGTGTTCTATTAGACAAAGCCAGTCACTCTATAAAAGAAAAAAAATGCTCTAAAGGACTTCTCTCTCACTCATTTCCTCCTCCCTCCTTCAAAGTTAAAAGGAGAAAAATGTCTACTGTTTCTTTAGGATTTGTTATACTTTCACAAAGTACAATCTTACAATTAACAAAAAATAAATCCAAACACAAGGAGATAGCAAGGATTGTAAATGCTGGAAATCAGTCGATAAAATGTTGAGCTGGAGGAACATAGCAGGTTCGACATCAGAGCAACAGGGAAGTCAACGTTTTGGACCTGAAACTCAACTTTCCTGTTCCTCTGATGCTATCATATCCAAATACAAAAACATTTCACCTTTAAAGAAAATGAAAATTAAAGGAGACAAAATAAAAGGCTTGAAATTGGATTTTTGCTTGCAGAAAAATTCAGGCTAAAAAATGCACTTAAATATGACAGATTACAACATTAAATTTCATAAGTGATTTTCTGTAATATTAACTTTTGATTTAATTCAAATAATTCCCACTGGTCATTGGGCTGGGTTGAGAATTTCTGAATAATTTCAAAGACAAGGAAGTTCCCATATTTAATTCATACAGCAAGTTCATTGAATCTAGGTGAGGCAATTCTGGTGCACTTTCCAATACGTTAAGTTCACATTTTAGACAAAAAAGGTGTGTTTTGAATGTCAGGGATGTGTTATTGTTTGCTTTTCGTGATTCCCTACTCAAGTGTCAGGACAGGGTGCAATTGGGCTGTTAATGTCCTTATAGTGCAGAAAATCTTCTGGCCTCCCTCAGATAGGTTCACATTGGGCAAAGCACCAGAGGCATCTCTAACCCATGGAACCAGACAAAGTAAATGCAGGAAGGATATGCCCAGTGACTGAGGAGTCCAAAACCAGGGGTTGCATTCTAAGGGTTCAGGGTGGACTGAAACCAGGAGAAATTTCTTCTGCAAGAGTAGTGATTGTTTGGAATTCTCTCCCACAGAATGCAGTTGAGGCAAAACATTGAATATTTTTAGGAAGGAGCAGTTAGATATAGTTCTTAGGGGACTGAGTTGAACAATTAGCCAAGATTACTTGATTGGTGCAGCAAGCTTAAAGGGCCAAATGGCCTACTCCTGTTCATATTTTCTACACTTTTATGATCCAATAGTTTTAATTAACTAAGGAGTGTTAGAAGAACTAACACTGTACAGATATACAAAAATCAGGGCTTTTGAAATTTAGAAAAATGCTTTGGGAAAGTAATCAATAAATAGATTTTAAACCAAGTTAATTAGGAAAATTTGTTCTCCAAGTCTAAGGTGGAGTGCAAAGTAATTTTGATAAGATTTATTTCCCATTTCCCACTTGATAAAACAGCACATGAAGTCCAGGATTTGCTGCTAGAAAAGGAAATGTAGAACGATAATTGAGTACACAAAAAGAAAAGAAAGCCTGCCAGAAGCAAAACACTCAAATCAGCTACACAGCCTCGAACTTTAATAGCGTAACTTTGATCAGGAGTGGAGATTAGCAAATCAAGGATCTTGGACAGCTCAGAAAAGGATCAAATTGGTTAAACATTTGATAGTGAAAAAATTAACATTAACCCAAACAGGAAGGGTGGGGAAGTGATTCTTTTTATTTAAAAAAAACTGTTCTCAGGATTTGGGTGATGCTGTGAAGCCTGTATTCACTGCCAATTCCTAGCAGCCTGGTACTGTTACCATTAAAGTCTGTGTGTTTAATGGTTTTTAATAATCATCGCAAAACCAATTTTAGCTGCACAGACTCACAGAAGTACACCACACTTTGTGGCTTTAAAGGTTTATCAGCGATAGGCAACATGGTTTTGTACAGAGAAGGTCATGTCTTACCAACTTAATAGAATTCTTTGAGGACATGACAAAGTTGATTGATGAGGGAAAGGCTGTAGATGTCATATACATGGACTTCAGTAAGGCATTTGATAAGGTTCCCCATGGCAGGCTGATGGAGAAAGTGAAGTCACATGGGGTCCAGGGTGAGCTAGCTAGATGGATTAAAAAACTGGCTGGGCAACAGGACACAGAGGGTAGTAGTAGAAGGGAGTTTCTCAAATTGGAGACCTGTAACCAGTGGTGTTCCACAGGGATCAGTGCTGGGACCACTGTTGTTTGTGATATATGTAAATGATGTGGAGGAAGGTGTAGGTGGTCTGATCAGCAAGTTTGCTGATAACACTAAGATTGGTGGAATAGCTGATAGTGAAGGGGGCTGTCAGGAATTACAGCAGAATATAGATAGACTGAAGAGTTGGGCAGATGGAGTTCAATCCGGGCAAATGCGAGGGGATGCATTTTGGAAGATCAAATTCAAGGGTGAACTATACAGTAAATGGAAAGGTCCTAGGGAAAACTGATGAACAGAGATCTGGGTGTTCAGGTCCATTGTTCCCTGAAGGTGACAACGCAGGTCAATAGGGTGGTCAAGAAGGCATATGGCATGCTTTCCTTCATTGGGCGGGGTATTGAGTACTAGAGTTGGCAGGTCATGTTGCAGTTGTATAGGACTTTGGTTCAGCCACATTTGGAGTACTGTGTGCAGTTCTGGTCGCCACATTACCAAAAGGATGTGGATGCTTAGGAGAGGGTGCAGAGGAGGTTCACCAGGATGTTGCCTGGTATGGAGGGTGCTAGCTATGAAGAGAGGTTGAATAGATTAGGATTATTTTCATTAGAAAGACGGAGATTGAGGGGGGACCTGATTGAGGTCTACAAAATCATGAGGGGTACAGACAGGGTGGATAGCAAGAAGCTTTTTCCCCCCCCACAGTTATTAGGGGTCATGAGTTCAAAGTGAGAGGAGGAAAGTTTAAGGGAGATATGCGTGGAAAGTTCTTTACACAGAGGGTGGTGGGTGCCTGGAACGCGTTGCCAGCGGAGGTGGTAGACACAGACATGTTAGTGTCTTTTAAGATATATTTGGACAGGTACATGGATGGGCAGGGACCAAATGGACACAGACCGTTAGAAAATAGATGACAGGTTAGGCAGAGGATCTTGATCGGCGCAGGCTTGGAGGGCCAAAGGGCCTGTTCCTGTGCTGTAGGTTTCTTTGTTTTCCAAATGTCAATGAAGTATTTTTGGAATGTAATCACGGTTATGAGCTGTGCAATGTGACCGACAGTGATTGGACAAATTAGCAAGGCTTAAAGTATGAAATTCATAACTCCTCCTCACAGTTTCACAGACAAACCCACTTCTCCAGAGTCTGCCCTGACCGTTTTTCCCTTTGCTCTTCCACATTCAATCTAACTCCTCCTGCCTGCCATCCTCTACAAGGCATTGAGTCAAAGTCATACAGCAAGGAAACAGATCTTTCAGTCCAATTCATCTGCACCAAATCATATATCCCGATCTGATCTAGTTCCATTTGCCAACATTTAGCCCATATCCCTCTAAATCCTTTCTATTCATATACCCATCCAGGAGTCTTTTAAAAGGTTGTAATTGTACCTGCCTTCACCACTTCCACTGGCAGCTCGTTCTATACACACACCACCCGCTGCATGGAAATTTACGTCAGGTCTTTTTTTTTTAAAAAATCTCTCCCCTCAAACGTATGCCCTCTACTTTTAGATTTCCCCACCCCACAAAAACGATCTTGCCAATGCACCCTACCTATATCCCTCATCATTTTACAAGCTTCTACAGAGGTCACCCCTCAGCCTCCGATGCTCCAGGGAAAAGGCCAACTCTGCCTCTCCCTCTAACCCTCTAGTCTTGGCAACATCCTTGTAATTTTCTGCACCCTCTCAACTTTAACATCCTTCCGTAGGAAGGATGACCAGAAATGTACATACTGCACTAAAAGTAGCCTCACCAAAGCCCTGTACAGGAGCAGCACGATGACCCAGTCCTATACTCAATGCACTGACCAATGAAGGCAAGTGTACCAAATGCCTTCTTCACCACCCTGTCCACCTGAGACTCCACTTTCAAGGAACTATGCACCTGCACTCCTCAGTCTCTTTGTTTGGTAACAGTCCTCAGGGCCCTACCATTAACTTTCAAGTCCTGCCCTGGTTTGCCCTACCAAAATGCAATACTTCACATTTATCTAGATTATACTCCACCTGCCACTCCTTGGCCCATTGGCCCATCTGATCAAGGTCCAATTGTACTCTGAAATAATCTTCGAGACTGTCCACTACACTACCAATTTTGATATCATCTGCTAATTTACTAACCATTCCTCCTATATTCACATTCAATATTCCCCCTCATTCTTATTATCTGCCTGGTTCAGGGCAGCATCCTGAGCAGTGCCAGAAGTCACGTGACACATACATCTAGGCTAATATTTCAATGCAGCATTCACAAACCGATCTTTGGTGCAATTTTCTGTTCCCTTAACAACATAAAAAACACAACATTTGAGCAGCTACTCACTGCCATTCAATGAACCTTGCTGCTGTGTCAACTTGTGATAACTGATCAGACTTGAAAAGCATAGTAATTAATTGCCTGTATAGGGTTTTCAAACAATAAAAGACAGGCACTATGTATTTATAAAACAGCCCTTGCCTTTAATCTCTTTAATCAGGGATGACTGATCATTCTCTTTCAGTCAGTTCACTCATGTCATACAAGTATCCACTGATATCAACTTAATAATCTGGCCTCAAAATCCTGGCAGCACAGATCTGGGCTGGATCTGAACTTCTGCCTGTCCACTGAGTGACGAGAATGGGATAGGAATTACACTGAAATACCTTGCAACAGCATTAGCAGGCTCTATAAATAAAGAGAAGATAAACTTCCAGTTGGCTTGCATAGCTGAAACTGTCTTTGAATTCAAAGATTCCCATTTTCCTATTGTCCTAGAATACGACACATTAAGATTCTCAGGTGCTCTCCAAACATTTACCTTGTAAATATTACATTGTGATATATACTCATTCTGAATGATGGGAACATTCTTCTTTACAATAGAATATGAAGTTGCTGGGGTTTGTTTCTGTGGAGGCACTGTTAATAACAATATGCTTACCAAGTAATGTTGAGGTGCATTGCTGAAGTCTGCCCATGACATTCAATATGTATTGGGATATCTTTAATGTTCATGAGGAAGTCTTTTTTATTGAAATACTCACAAAACTTTTGATTACTGGCAGCAACCATACCATATTATTCCAGAGGGAAAAAAAAATACACATTGTACCAATGAGTTCTTTGTTACCAGTGACATTGCTTTATAGTGACTAACCAACATTTTCTATTGATGTTTCTTTACAGAAATGAGAGAAAAAACACTTACCTTTCCAGCATAGTGTATCACTGTAAATCCTGCAGCACGACTCCTATCTATTTTAAAGTGTGGATTCCCTTTGAAACTACTGTTTAGTTTGTCCACAAAAGTCCTGTCAGTGGCCTGTAATGGTACATGAAAGGCATACCTAAATATCATACACATTCCAAAACAATCTTTGAGATTGCATATAATCCTGATTTTAAATGTTAACTAAATTCGCTTCAAGTCTGTACAACACATTTAAAATGATTCAGAACTCTTTGATCAGTTCATCGAGGGAACACTGAAGAAGACGTTTGACCAAAAATCAACTGAGTCATGCATGACTGAAGTTATATCAATCCTGTCAACCAGATGCATAACACTACATTTCTTTGGCTACTCATCCAGGGGGTGGTGGAAATTTTGAATACACTGCGTGGAAGGGTAGTTGAGGAAAAAAAAAACTTAAGAACTTTTAAAAAGAACCTGAATGAGCATTGAAATATCACAACGTTTGAAGCTACGGGCAAGTGATAGCCCAGGGGACTGCGTAGACCTAGAGCAAACTTTTGCCATTGCAACCTTGTTTGGTCAAAGGACATCTCTGTACTGTATGATTCTGTGACCACAACCAGGCTTTCCATGGAAGCAGAATATCTTAACTCTTTAACGGCCGAGTCAGTCGCAGTTCACGTATCACAATGAATGCAATTGAATGAAATGCAAGTATAGCTTCTTGGATACTTCAAATCATTCCAACTTGAACAGAAGATCCCAGTATTTAATCTCTAGTCTACACTGCCCCAATCCCGGGTTTATTGAAGTATCAAAAAGAAAATGATTGTCTGTCTGGTCGTGTTTTTCAATCTCTTTTCAAAATGCCTACATTTGGGCATGAAGCCAGGATAGGATAGTTACTGCCTGTGAAATCTTTACAGCTGAATGGTATGCTGGGATGTATTATTTAAACTCAATGATCAAGAAATTAAAATTCAGGAGGTGGCTCGACAGCTGAAGGCTCCAGGACAGGTCCAGAGGAGGGAAGGGTTCACTCCTGCAGCCTAAACAATGCACCTCAAAACCCTCCCTCATTTTCAATTGGCATTTTCAGTGGGAGGGGCAGGAAGGGAAGAAATTTAGGGTGGCTGCAATTAGTTTTACTTTTTTTAAAATCTGATACTCCCACATCAGTTAATATAAAATCACATTGGTTCCGTTAATGTCACATTTTCAAACTCTTACTCCAGAGTTCTCAGGGTCTGACTGGACAAAAACAAGGATGCGCTCCAGAGGTGGAAACTGCAGTCTCAAACAAGAAGCTTCAGCACTTACAGCAAAAAGACCAGGAGCCATTTGAGTATGATACCTTAAGGGGGCTTGGGGTGGCGGGGGGTCAAACACATTATCTGAAGTCTGAATGCAGTTCAAAGTAAAAACAAAACAGATGAATGGACAGATCACAGCCTTGGTTTGTTGCGCCTAATCTTACTTCTTACTAAGGGGTGGCACGGTGGCTTAGTGGTTTGCACTGCTGCCTCACAGTGGCAGGGACTTGCATTCGGTTCCACTCCCAGGTGACTATCTGGGTGGATTTGGTACACATTCTCCTCGTTTCTGTGCGGGCTTGCTCCAGTTTCCTCCCGCAGTCCGAAGATGCGCAGGTCAGGTGGATTGGCCATGATAAATTGCCCCCATCATGTCCGGGGATGCGCAAGGTGGGTTAGCCACGGGAAATGCAGGGTTACATTGACAGGGTAGGGGAATGGGTCTGGATGGGCTGCTCTTTGGAGGTTTGGTGTGGCCTCAATGGGCAGAACGGCCTGCTTCCAGACCACAGGGATTCCATAAATTTTCATATTTCACCATGCAACAATGTCTCCTGTTATGTTATTAGTTTCAGTGATATCAGAGGATGGGAAGGCCAAGCAGGAGCAGATGTTAGTAAAAAGGGAATGAGAAAAGGAGGCTTCATTCTGGCTTTTGTAAATCTAGGGGACAATTCTGAACCTCAATTCTAATGAAAGCTCATTAGTCTGCAACATTATCACTGCTTCTCCCTACAGAACTGTACCTACAGTACTGAATACTTACAGCATTTTTTGTTTTTTATTGCAGACTTTCTGCAACTGCTGAAGTTTGCTCCAGAATAACTATGGTGTCTAAAAATGTTACCAACAAACCTACAATTCTCTTTTCACTGCTTCATTCCTTACCTGCGGAAATGCACTTTGTTCATCCAACAGAGAAAACACACCAAGGGGTCTGGCTAAAAAAAGATCCTGTGCACAAGAAATTTACACATGAATAGAACGGAACATAAAATAAGGCGCTAATAATGCAACACATATTTGTAAATGCCGGTGTTTATTTTTTACCAGTATTGACTTGTTGTCCTTGTAAGTTATCGTTTCCCATTCAATTCCTTCTTCTTTGTACTCATTTTGTTGCATTATAAATATGTGCTGCAGAATAAAAATCAAGATAATAAAGTGTGAGGCTGGATGAACACAGCAGGCCAAGCAGCATCTCAGGAGCACAAAAGCTGACGTTTCGGGCCTAGACCCCTCATCAGAGAGGGGGATGGGGTGAGGGTTCTGGAATAAATAGGGAGAGGGGGGGAGGCGGACCGAAGATGGAGAGAAAAGAAGATAGGTGGAGAGAGTGTAGGTGGGGAGGGAGGGAGGGGATAGGTCAGTCCAGGGAAGACAGACAGGTCAAGGAGGTGGGATGAGGTTAGTAGGTAGCTGGGGGTGCGGCTTGGGGTGGGAGGAAGGGATGGGTGAGAGGAAGAACCGGTTAGGGAGGCAGAGACAGGTTGGACTGGTTTTGGGATGCAGTGGGTTTGGGGGGGGGGGGGAGAGAGCTGGGCTGGTTGTGTGGTGCAGTGGGGGGAGGGGACGAACTGGACTGGTTTAGGGATGCGGTGGGGGAAGGGGAGATTTTGAAACTGGTGAAGTCCACATTGATACCATATGGCTGCAGGGTTCCCAGGCGGAATACGAGTTGCTGTTCCTGCAACCTTCGGGTGGCATCATTGTGGCACTGCAGGAGGCCCATGATGGACATGTCATCTAAAGAATGGGAGGAGGAGTGGAAATGGTTTGCGACTGGGAGGTGCAGTTGTTTGTTGCGAACTGAGCGGAGGTGTTCTGCAAAGCGGTCTCCAAGCCTCCGCTTGGTTTCCCCAATGTAGAGGAAGCCACACCGGGTACAATGGATACATTATACCACATTGGCAGATGTGCAGGTGAACCTCTGCTTAATGTGGAATGTCATCTTGGGGCCTGGGATAGGGGTGAGGGAGGAGGTGTGGGGGCAAGTGTAGCACGTCCTGCGGTTGCAGGGGAAGGTGCCGGGTGTGGTGGGGTTGGAGGGCAGTGTGGAGCGAACAAGGGAGTCACGGAGAGAGTGGTCTCTCCGGAAACCAGACAGGGGTGGGGATGGAAAAATGTCTTGGGTGGTGGGGTCGGATTGTAGATGGCGGAAGTGTCGGAGGATGATGCGTTGTATCCGGAGGTTGGTGGGGTGGTGTGTGAGAACACCGGGGATCCTCTGTAGGCGGTTGTGGTGGGGGCGGGGTGTGAGGGATGTGTTGCGGGAAATGCGGGAGACACGGTCAAGGGCGTTCTCGATCACTGTGGGGGCAAAGTTGCGGTCCTTGAAGAACTTGGACATCTGGGATGTGCGGGAGTGGAACGTCTTATCGTGGGAGCAGGTGCAGCGGAGGCGGAGGAATTGGGAATAGGGGATGGAATTTTTGCAGGAGGGTGGGTGGGAGGAGGTGTATTCTCGGTAGCTGTGGGAGTCGGTGGGTTTGAAATGGACATCAGTTACAAGCTGGTTGCCTGAGATGGAGACTGAGAGGTTCAGGAAGGTGAGGGATATGCTGGAGATGGCCCAGGTGAACTGAAGGTTTGGGTGGAAGGTGTTGGTGAAGTGGATGAACTGTTCGAGCTCCTCTGGGGAGCAAGAGGTGGCGCCGATACAGTCAATGTACCGGAGGAAGAGGTGGGGTTTGGGGCCTGTGTAGGTGCGGAAGAGGGACTGTTCCACGTAACCTACAAAGAGGCAGGCATAGCTGGGGCCCATGCGGGTGCCCATGGCCACCCCCTTTGTCTGTAGGAAGTGGGAGGAGTCGAAAGAGAAGTTGTTGAGGGTGAGGACGAGTTCGGCTAGGCGGATGAGGGTGTCGGTGGAGGGGGACTGGTCGGGCCTGCGGGACAGGAAGAAGTGGAGGGCCTTGAGGCCATCTGCATGCGGAATGCAGGTGTATAGGGACTGGATGTCCATGGTGAAAATGAGGTGTTGGGGGCCAGGGAATTGGAAGTCCTGGAGGAGTTGGAGGGCGTGGGTGGTTTTCATTTGAAAAGCAAGAGTGATACACACACACACACACCCCTCGTACAAGCGGGTGTTGACGTGCTCACTGAGCTGCTAAGTCTCTTTGCCGGCATTACGCCACCATGCTAGGCAACATCATCAGTGCACCTCCAGGGGAGCACTGGTATTCTGCCCTGCTTGCTATTTGTGCCTCGTTTTTTTGGGGTGGATGGTATTACTTCTGGATTTGTTTCTTAGTTGTTGGTATATGGGTTCCAGTTCCACATGTTTGTTAATGAAGTTCTGGTTTGAGTGCCATGTCTCCAGGAATTCTTGAGCATGTCTTTGCCGGGCTTATCCTAAGATGGGTGTGTCCCAGTCGAATCGGCATCCCTCTTTTCCCATGTGTATTGAAACGAGTGATAGTTGGCCATGTCTCTTGGCAGCTGGTTAGTGTTCGTGAATTCTGATGGTTAGTTTCCTTCCTGTTTACCCTATATAATGTTTTTGGCAGTCTTTGCATGGTACCTTGTAGATAACTTTGGTTCTGTTAGCTGTGTTTGTCAGATCCTTGGCTCTGGCCAGAATAAGTATTATTTACAAGACACCATGCAAAGACTGCCAAAACTATTACATAGGGTAAACCAGAAGGAAGCTAGCCATCAGGATTCACAAAAATTAACTAGCTACCAAGGGACATGACCCAACTAGCAATCATTTCAATACACATGGACAAAGAGGGACACCAATTTGACAGGGACAACGTAGCCATCCTAGGGCAAGCCAAGCAACAGAATTCCCGGAGGCCTGGCAGTCAAATTGGAACTCCATTAACGAACACGTAGAACTGGACCCCATATACTAATCACTAAGAAACAAGTCCAGAAGTGATGCCACCCACCCCAACAAACCAACGTACACAAATAGTAAGCAGGACAGAACACCGATGCTTCACCGGAGGTGCAATGATGATGTTGCCTAGCAGGGTGATGAAACTTCTGTGAACAAACTTACCAGCTCAGCAAGCAAGTCAACAATCCAAGCTACAAATCTTCTCAAAAACCTTGACCTCCTACAAGACAATTAGTGCCTGGAATGGGCGATATGCTCCTGTGTGTTGTGACTACTGAATCATATACTTCTAAGGGGATTGCAAACAGTAATTAGGAATCAGATAACAAGGTGAGCCAGAAATCAACCAGAAAGGGCACTGAGGAGGCTAAACAGAATTGAAATGGAATCAAACAGGACGGAGAGATGTATTTGCATCAGGAAGAATCTGGTGGTATCAATGATCAGTCCATTGTGTTGTACAACTTTTGAGCTGGTAAATTTGTTGCCAGATTAGAACCATGACCCTAAAACTAGTTCTAGACTAGAAGCACAGAACCTGTTAATCAAAGAACATGACCAGATAGAGGCATACATGGTGGAAAGGCAGCTGAGATTCACTATTTCTAAGGAGAACTTCATGTGGTGAAGACAGGGCCAGGTGAAAAATGAAGCCATGAGCTGAGGTCACTAGAGAATCAATCAAGGTCGGCGTCAGACATGAGGGACAAAATGAAATCCGTTCTGTGCAGCCCTGTACAAAATTCTATTTCATTGCCATCAGTAAATCCATCATGACCCTGCTTCTTCTTCATTCTGTTCTCCTGAAACCCTCCAACTCATGTCACAAGGAAGCCAAGTGTTTATAGCCCATCTCATTGGAGGTGGTACTGAAAAGTTACTAATTAAACATAGTAAAGTATGGGCTGGGTCATTCAGTTGTAAGCGAATTTTCACAGCGTGATTGGTCATAATGAGTCCCAAACAAACTCTGCACAGAAAATTTCTCTTCACAAAAGGCAGGCGCTTACAAAATTTAATTAATTATTTCTCCAGCCCCAGTGTTCTACTATAATGTAACTCAACAGTAAGGAGAAGAGGCCATTTAGGTCCTTAAACCTGCCATGGCCGGCGTGGATGATCTGATTATAGCTTTAGCCCAATTTCCTGCATACCCCCAATGCCCTCCGAGACGCTGGTTAGTCAATAAATATTTCTGCCTTTTAAAAAAAAAAATAACCCAATCTGCATCAACCTTTGGGGAAGAAAGGTCCACAGATTCGTAACAATGAGAACAACATTCTCATCTCCACCTCATACAGGAGGCCTTGGTGCTTGAATAGATAGATTTCTTTTTGGCCAGTGCAGACTCAATGGGTGGAGGGCTTTCTTCCAGGGCTGCAGACCTCTGCGCCATCTTATTTTTAAACACATTTTCTAGTTTTTGAGATAACAAAGTGTACAGCTGGATGAACACAACAGGCCAGGCAGCATCAGAGGAGCAGGAAAGCTGACATTTCGGGTGTGGGCCCTTCTTCAGGGGAAAAAAAAGGTTATTTTTCTGAAGAAGGGTCCAGACCCGAAATGTCAGCTTTCCTGCCCCTCTGACGCTGCGTGGCCTGTTGTGTTCATCCAGCCCTACACCTGGTTATCTCAAATTCTCCAGCATCAGCAGTTCCGACTATCTCTAGTTCTTGACATGCCTGCGAGAGAAGACATTCCTTCAGAATCTGTCCTGTCAAATTCACTCACTATCTTCTGTTTCAATAAAATCACCTCTCATTATTCTGAATTCTAATGAGTTCAGAACCAGCCTTATTCTTATAATCTTTCCCAGTTAAGCAACCCTAGGATACTGTCCCCAACACTAGGAAAGTTGAATAAACATTCTTTTTATCCTGTCTCTTAACCCTAAATTTCTGAGTTTCACTTTCTTTGATAGGTTAGAATAAAGCCTTTTACATCATTGCATTTTGCTCCTAACTCTGTAAGTTGCTGACCCTTGAGTTTGATCCCAACTCTTTTTAAAATTACATATGGAATCAATACACATCACTTTTTTCAGGTAGGTCATCCCAAATCCCAATAACTCAATGAAGATGTTTCTCCTTATTGTCTCTCTTAGATTTTTTTTCCTCAATAAGCTTGAATCAATAGCCTTTAGTTTATTGATCCATTTGCCACAGAGAATACTTCTTGTTATTTACTCCACAAAACATTTTAGTCATCATATTAACTTCTCCTGGTCACCTCTTAACTTTGTCTACTGTCAGGATAAGAGTTCATTCCAGCATCTCCTTGAGATGAAAGTGATAGGACACCATACTCCTGTACCTTTGGATAAAGTGATAAAGGAATCCTGCCCATGTGGCCTGTCTTACAGCAATTTAACACTGGGAGCAGTGTTGATGATTGAAGGCAGGACAAGACATCCACCAGTTGGATTTTAAATGTGCCTCCTGCCTTTGAATTATACATAGCGGAGTATAACATGCAGCCTCTGTAGCTGAAATCCCTCACATTTGCTAACACCCTGGTAAACCTCCACTATACCGTAATGTCCATACGTCTTACATGAAGTGTTGCACTAAGTATTGTGAATAATTCACTACGAGCCCAGCAAGATCTAGTGATGACTTTGATGAGAATTTCCTCTCTTGTAAAGGCTGTGCAAATCTGTTTATTTTAGAGCACTGTCAGTTATCACAAGGGAAGTATGTGATGTACAGGGGTGAGGGTGGGGGGAAAGAGTTTGGGAATATAAGACTCAGAAATAGTAAGAACTGCAGACGCTGGAGTCAGAGACAACTCAGTGTAGGGTTGGATGAACACAGCAGGCCAGGCAGCTCACAGGGGCAGGAAAGTTGACACTTTAGGTCAGGACCTTTCTTCAGAAGGCTGTAAGGCAGGCGTTTTTGTGACTGCACTAACTTGTGATGTCAGATTATTGGTATTGTGATCCAGTATATGTGCCAATCTGAAAGGCAACACAGCCCACTGGTATAGGGGATAAGTTCTCATCAATTCAATTACTTTCCCAGGTAACTACAACGCACTCTCTGAAGAATCGTGGAATCACCGATAGCAACACTGACTTTTTTCTGTCATTACTATCAGAAAATCTGGCCCATAATGGCAGCTAAGACATGGGCATAATACAAGCAAATATAATGCTTCTTCACAAATTAAATGATTGCAAGAGTATTAATATGTACTACACTTTAAAATTCAGTGAAGCTTGTTATTTTTCCTTTCTCACATATAGTTCTAGCATTTTAAGCAAACGTCAAAAATTGATTTCTTTTTGCTTCATTAAGTTTTTTTGTGATAAATTGTTTATGATCTTTTGCATTCCTGAGAAATAAAGGAGCCTTTAGTACTAACAGTGGGGACATTCCTGCCACAAATTATGCTCGAAATTCTATATATTCCATATATAAAATCATTAATTCCTTTTTAAAACTCTAGAACCCATTTAGCAAATCTATTTGCAGTTTAACACTGGTATTGCAATTTTTAATTGATGGAAAAACTGGCCAGAGGCTATTCTATTTTAAATGTTATAAGGTATTTAAAATCTGATGTTCCACTTGTAACTACAATTTAAGATTGAAGTTTACTTACATGATTGAAGAAATATTGAAGCTGTTCATTTGCCAAGTTAATACACATCTGTTCATATCTGTTCACTGCAAAGTTTTCAAATCCAAAAATATCTAGAATACCTAAAAAAAAGTTAATAATACAATTGTCAACCAATTAATAATTTAAATGTAGACAGAGGTTTCTGATAAGTGGTATCACAAAAAAAATGCACCATTCCATTTTACATTGCTACTCTTCCCAAAAGCAAATGAGCAAAAATATTCTAAATAGCAAAACAATGCCCTTTCTTTTTATTTATTCATGGCATATGGGTATGGCTGGCTAGGCCAGCACTTTTTTTTAAAAAAGTCCATCCCTAATTGCCCTAAAGGCAGTTTTGAATCAACCACATTGCAGTGTGTCTGGAGTCACATGCAGTCTAGGCTGGGTAAGGGTGACAGATTTCCCTCCCTGAGGTATAGTAATAAACCGGATTTTTTTTTACAACAATCAGTAGTGATTATAGAGTCAAGTTAGGTTTTTTTTTGCATTCCAGGCTTTTATTGAATAAAACCATCACTATCTACCATGGTGGGATTTGAACCCACATCCCCAGAATATTAGCCTCAGCCTCAGGATTACTAGTCCAGTGACATTAACATGACACTACCACCTCCCCTCACTACCTGGGGGATTTAACTGCCTGTTAAGAATAGAAATGGTATTGACTGGTGCACCAGTAGCTTTAGAAAAACCAAGACAATTTTTCTATGCGCAGCTTAACTCATCATGATTTAGAAATGAGAGAGACAGTATTACATACCTATCTCCTGGAGTTCTGTTGTATACACATCCTCCTTTGGAGCCAGTAGCTGGTTGACTTTGCTGACTATCCAACCAAAAATTCTGCCATAAGCAACCTTAGCAATAGAGTCTCTGGCATCTATAATCATATTTAAAACAGACATTAAAAAAAACACAGCCAGTCACCCATAATCCCAAATCAGGGTCCGTTCTGAACAATATGTTGACCAACAAGGGTATTACAGATCCACAGAATTCAAAAACTTTTATTTATGCATCTCTTTCACTAGCTCTGGAGGGGGGTCACTGGACCAGATTGAGCTCTGCAAATGCTGCCAGACCTGCTGAGATTTTCCAGCCATTTCTGTTTGCGTCTCTTAAGCCACCATGCCTCTGAATTCTATCTAGACCCTTCCAGATTTCCCAAACCTCTGTCGTCAAAATTCAGCTCTTTGACTAAACCTTTCCTTGCTTTCAACTTTTGTTCTTTTCTTTAAAACAACAACAAACGTGAAACAATGTGAAAAACCTTTCCACGTTATCACCACATTAAGGCTACAACATTGATATTTTTTCTAACAATGTGGAAGATTGCCCAGTTTATGTCTCACATGTAAAATGCGGGACAAATCTAATCCAGGCAAATACTTCCCAAATCAGCCTACTCTTGATCATCAGTAAAGTGATGGAAGGTGTCATCAACTGTGCTATCAAGCAGCACCTGCTCAGTGATACCTAGTTTGGGGGTCTACCAGGGCCACTCACCTGCTGACCTCAAACATGGACAGAACAGCTAAATTCCAGAAGTGAGATGAGTGTGAGACTGCCACCAATATGAAGGGCATATATGAATGCGTGCGGTGTCGATGAATCCTAGCAAAAATGGAGTTAATGCAAGAAAAGCTCTGTTGGTTGGAGTTATTCCTAGCAGAGCAAGGTGGTTGTTGGAGGTCAGTCATCTCAGCTCCAGGGCATCTCTGGAAGAGCTCCTCGGGGTAGACCGAAACAGCTTCAGCTGCTTCATCAGTGACCCTCCCTCCATCATAAAAGGTCAAAAGTTAGGATATTTGCCAATAATTGCACAATGTTCAGCACCATTCAGACTTTCTTCATTGTCTGAGGAATTGAAAGTCCAAATGCAGCAAAACCTAGACAAGTGTGAACATCTGCATGTTGCCCTCCAGCCACTCACCATCCTAACTTGGAAACAGGTCACTGTTCTGTCAGTGTCACTGGGTCAAAAGTACTGTAATTCCCTTCATAGGGGCAATGCGAGACTACTTGCACCAAATGGACCGCAGTGGTTAAAGAGGGTTACTCAATCACCTAGAGAAAAATATATGCTGGCCCAGCAAGTGACACCACATCCCACGAATGATTAAAAAAAAACTCTGACCAACAGCAGGTCAAACGGAAAACTGAAAACTCCTCCATGGTAAAGAGCCAGGTCCCAAATCTATCCCAGCTAGTACAGGCCTTATGCTGTTGGCACCAAAGTGATCCACAGTAGCTATGTGGCCAAATGAGCTGCATGGAGTCAATACGTTTTTTACTTTCCTGTTGGAGCCTTGAGCAATGGATATTGACGGCAAAGGCTTAAATTTCTTTCCATCACATGGCTGACCAGAAATCTCCCTCCTCTTACTGCCCATCATTAGTGCATGCAGGAATGATTTACACTTCGCCAGGATGGCTGCATTATGAATACTTCCTTATCCAAGAAGCTCTCAGTGAGATTTGAACCCAGAACGTCTGACTTTGAGCAAGAGGCATTACCCAGTGCACGACAAGACCTCCATTCAACACAAAATAAACGGATGTGTTGCAGGGATTGCTATTTTCTTTGCATGTATTTGGTTTCAAACCTGTTATGCTTCTTTTCCCAGTTCTAATAATAGATCAAGTAGAAATGTCAACTCTGCCTGACCCATTGGGTGTGTCCAGTGTCTTGTTTTTAATGTCAGACTTCCAGCATCCACAGTTTGCTTTTGTTTTGGGATGCTGTCAAAAGTGACTTTTGTACATGGTTGTTGGGCATTAAGATGGCATATCGTAGTGAAGGTTATGCTAATTGTAATGAGAGTGGATATTGAGTGCAGTGGTAAACATGTCAAGAGGTTGAGCTGTTTGGTTCTCAAAGGGCATTCTCAAATGCCAAGTTTCTGTCGTGCTGACAGGATTTAATCACTCTCCTTACTTGAGGCTGATAAGATAGATGGGATGATAAGGGGTCGGGGTGAACAGGTTTGCGGACTCCCCAGCTCACATCGAACACCAGCAAGTTAGCTGTCCGAAAAGGCATGGCAAGTGTCACAAGTCAGGCTACTTTGTTGATGTTTATACTTGACAGCGAAGAGAGCTGAAGAGGACACAACAGCAGTAATATTGTTTGTTTTGTCTGCTCCCTAACACAATGCGAACTCATCTGAAGGTATTTCTTTCAACACAAGCTAATGATTGAATCGAGGTCCTTTTCTTTTCTATATGGCTCACATTCTAATTTGCTCAAAGGACTAAATAATTGAGTAGACAGCAGCTTTTCTGACCCAATTAAACTTAGTCAGCAAACTAGTTCAAATATATTACTAGGCTGTGAAATATTAAAACTCCTGCATTTAAACTGCAGTTTACTGCAGCTGGAAACCCTATCAAACACTGCCAGATTAAAACATTTGTTCCTACCTTCAGCTTGCTGCTTGCTGTGATATCGCTGAATAGATTCTCCTCGAGTAACCGCCATTGTACAAATCAAACACTTTAACAGTTCTTCCTCCTCAACACCAAACTGACCCTGTTGAATTTAATAGTGAAAAGAGTATCATTCAGGATGGTCAGATCAAATACAACAGGGATTAGTTCGGCTTAGCACCAGCATTAGAATTGTTGCAGTCAGTAGCAGCATAGACTGTTGCTCATCTTACTACCACCCTCCTATATACACACACATTTATATTTGGCAAATGTAAACTCCTGTGTAACTCATACAATTCCACATTAGCTTCTTTTTAAACATTGCTGCTGAAATTACAAAATTAATACCATCAACACATACCACTTGGCCACACAGATACAGACTTTCCACTTCACCACCCAACTTCCCGTGTTCCAGCACAACTGGAGACTCCTATTCCTATGTTTCCTTTGTTCAACTGCCTTTGAAAACAAATCAACTGGCTTTGAAATATTAATGTGATTTTTTTGTCCTGGTCCTGTCAGCGTAACGCCAATATTTGTGACCCTAAATGATTGGTGTTCTCATCTTGGTCCTTCAATATTTTTTTTTATAGGAAGAAGGTTCAAGGGCATGGCAGGATATGCGAGGTAGACAGAAGCTATTCTCACCTTCTGCTGGCCAGCCTCCTATCCGACACCCTCCATAAAATTGAGCTTACCCAAAATTCTGCTGATTTCTAAACCACACCAAATCCCATTCACCCAAACCTGCATTTGCTGACTACACTGGCTCCTAGTGTGACAATCAACACAATACACTCAATTTTCAAATTCTTTGCTTTCAAGTTGCTACCTGTCCTCACCACGCAGTATCTTTGGGCATTTCTTCAGACACCCGTAACCTTCCACTTTTTCCAACTCCCTGTTTACAATGCATCATCATGGTTGATAGTCATGCCTTCCCCTCAATTATTTTTATAGAATACCTCCAGCATGGAAACAGGCCATTTGGCCCAACAAGTCCACACTGACTCTCCAAAGAGTATCCCATCCAGACCCATCCCCCTACCCTATCCCTATAACCATCTATTTCCCCAAGACTAACCCATCTCATCTACACATCCCTGGACACTAGGGATAGTTTAGCATTGCCAATCTACCTAACCTGCACATACAACAGAACAGCACAGTACAGGCCCTTCAGCCCACGATGTTGTGCTGAGCTTTTACCCTAATCCTAAAGTCTATCTAACCTCCACCGCTACCTTATACTATCATCCATATGCCTAACCAATAGCCACTTAAATGCCCCTAATGAGGCTGACTCCACTACCCTCTCCGACAATGCATTCCACACCCCTACCACTCTGAGTAAAGAACCTACCTGTGACATCTCCCCGACGACTACCTCCGTTCACTTTAAAACTAAGTCCTCTTGTAAAAGCTACCTCCACCCTAGGAAAAAGTCTCTGGCTGTTTATCTATACCTCTGATCATTTTGTATACCTCTATCAAGTCACCTCTTACCCTTGTCGTTCTAAAGAGAAAAGCCCTAGCTCTCTCAAGCTTTCCTCCTACGACCTTCCCTCCATTCCAGGCAACATCCTGATAAATCTCCTCTGCACCTTTTCTAATGCTTCCACACCTTTCCTGTAATGAGGCCACCAGAACTGGACACAATACTCCAGATGTGGCCGAATCAGGCTTTTGTGTAGCTGGAGCATAACTTCACAGCTCTTGAACTCAATCCCTCTATTAATGAAAGCTAACACACCATACGCCTTCTTAACATCTCTATCCACCTGGGCGGCAGCTTTTAGGGAACAGTGAACATGAACCCCAAAATCCCTCTGCTCCTCCACACTGCCAAGAATCTTTCTGATAACCCTGTATTCTGCTTTCAAAATTTGACGTTCCAAAACGAACCACCTCACACTTTTGAGGGTTAAACTCCATCTGCCACTTGTCAGCCCAGCTCTGCATCCTATCAATGTCTTTTGTAACCTAGAACAGCCCTCTGCACGATCGACAACGTGACCCACCTCTGTAGCGTCCACGAACTTGCTAATCCACCCTTCCACTCCTACATCCAAATCATTTACAAAAATCACAAAAAGAAGAGGACCCAGAACAGATCCTCATGGTACACCACTCGTAACTGAGCACCATGTTGAATATTTTCCGCCCACTACCACCCTTCTTCTAAGGGTCAGCCAATGCTGAATCCAGTCTGCCACATTTCCCCCTATCCCATGCCTCCTTACCTTCTGCATGAGCCTACCATGGGGAACTTTATCAAACACCTTACTTAAATCCAGGAATACCACATCCACTGCTCTACCTTCATCCATGTGTTCATTCACCTCTTCAAAGAATTCAATAAGGTTTGAGAGGCATGATCCACCTCTCAAATCCATGCTGTACATCTTTGGCCTATGGGAGGAAACCGAAGCATCTGGAGAAAACCCATGCAGACTCTGGAAGAATGTGCAAACTTCGCACACAGTCGCCAGAGGCTAGAATTGAACCTGGGTCCCTGGCATCGTGAGGCAGCAGTGTTAACCACTGAGCCACCACGCCGTAATCTGAAATAGAATTCACTGCTTTGATAAACCTGCCCTAATGTTTCATTTAGCTTCGTGGCAACTGTTTTCAGATGATGCCCTTGTGAGCATCTTGGGTGGTTTTACTATCTTAAAGGTAGCATATAAATAAAATTTGTTCTGGAAGTGTGGTAGAGAGAAAGGTTGATCTCTTTGTAAAGTGTTATGCAATTTATATACTGAACAGATGGACAGAGAAGCATCAAATGATTTGCTACCAATATTATTTTATAAAAGGTTGAGAAAAGTAAAAGTCAGCATGTGCTGAGCAGTCACTTTGGTAAGGTCATTGTAGTTTTGTTGTGTGTTTCTGATCAATGTTGTCCTTGCCATGGCGCCTCTGGAGTGAGTGTATATATTCATTACACCGAATACATACATAGTGTTCATTTGAAGACTGCTTTTGATAGCTCACTAGATAATGACAATGAAAATACCGAGGTTAAGGAAAGATACCTTGAATTCGCAGTGCAAAGAAAAGGATAGATGTTTAAGTTTTCACATAAATATTTGTCAGTTAACTGATATTGAATGCTTGGCTACATTTATAAAAAAAACTAGCTTGTTCTGGAGCCCATTTAAGTTTGTAAGGAAATTGGTGATTGTTTTGCTATCATGTCTATATCCTATGAGAAATGTACCTTGGTAGCGGTCGAAGAAAAACATTTACAAAAACCCATCATCCTTGTCCGATAACCAATTCGGAGAAACTTAAATCAGCAACGTGAATGGAGTGCGAAAAATTAATTAATAATTCAAAAGAAAAACACAGACTTTAATCCACTGCTATCCTCTATATTTATTGAAAACAGACAAAGGAGATGGGCATTAACAGCATCCACCTTGTGGAAGAGGGAGTGATATTTTTAATCAATGCTGAGAGAATATTTCCTGATCAATGTGTTTTTAGTTCAGGTTTTCATGCCAATCTTTAATGTTTAGCAAAGTGAGGACAAAATTCAAGATTAGGCGGAAGAATGGCAACATCCTGGTAGTTATGATGGAAGTGTTAAGGTTCGTGGGACAGTGGACAAATGGGGAGGAGGCCATGATCAACAGTGGGAAGCGTCACTACCTCTGCGCCTGAAACTCCACACTGGAGTCTTCTGCTATGACTTGTTGACATTGACAGTCAACCTGTTTTGCCAGTCTGTGAATTCTTTCAATATGCCTGGTGAGACAAGGATGGCCTCCCAGACACTCTCCTGCAGATACCTCAGTGCTTTGCCAATAACCCATGGCCCAACCCTTGGAAACATGGACAAGAAAAAGGATGGACAATTGAGAGGCCTATCGGAGGGCAGTTGTGACTGAAGCATCCTTGGTAAACTATTCAGAGTTCTAGAAGTAGTTGTCACAGATTTTCCTGCTCTTCCCCCTCTTGTTGCTGGCCAATGGTGGTACAAGGCCATGCCTAAAGAAAGTGAGCTTGGTAGCATCCGGCTGATGTTAGCCAACCAGATACTGGCTTTGGGCTGGGGTTGGTACTGCAAAGTTCGTCTGAAATAGTACAAGCAGCAGAAGCACTATTTGCAAATGCCAATTGTTTACTTGATAATTTCGCTAAAGGCAGATGACTTGTGGGATACACTGAATGCAGTCACATCCTAACAAAAGCATGAACCAAAAAGAGAAGGCGTGCAAGAAATTTTGATTTCAATACTGAAAAAAGGACGAAGGATTCATAAAGCCAGCCCATTTCTGAAACAAAATGGAACCAGTGATTAAAAAAGAGCAAAGTTGGTGAGATGGGAGCATTTTAGATGCTTTGCTGAAAATTTGCAATGCCATTCTTGACATTTCAATCCAAGCACAAGTACAATTTCCCTGATGAAACTTGCTGCAAAGGTAGATTTCTTAGAGGGCAAAGGTGGTACTGGAGTCATTCCATTAGGTGTACCTGCTGTAGTACCAAGGCTGGCGGTATTGGGTGCCAGAGTGCTAGTTTGCAATGACAGGAACTGAGGGAGAAAAGTTTGAAGAATTGACAATTGCAGAAGTTGGAATAATGGTTGTAGGTTCTGAAGTCAGTGCACATGAAGTACTGGCAGGTGAAGCAAGAGTTGGAGCTGGAGCTGCTGTAGTATTTAAAAGGGCTTTACATGTCGTCAGGTTTGTGCATTTTTTGATGCCTCCAATGAACGAACACATTTCTCCACTGCACTTTCATAGACTATCCACAGGCAGCTCAAACTGGCATTTGTGCTCAAAATTGCATCCTACTGCTGCCATTTGTGTGGGTGTTCTTTGGGCTGAATACGTTGCGTAAATGAGTTCAGTTGTGTAGTTTAGGTGGATTGGCCAAGATAAATTGGCCCATAATATCTAGTGATATGCAGCTAAGGGGATCAGCCATGGTAAATGTGGTGTTATGGGGCAGAGCAGGGGCTAGGTCAGGGTGATATGGTCTTTGTGGCAGCACGGTAGCTCAGTGGTTAGCACAGCTGCTTTGCAGTGCCAGGGACCTGGGTTCAATTCCACCCTCGGGTGACTATCTACATGGAGTTTGCACATTCTCCTCGAGTCCGGGTGGGTTTCCTCCAACAGTCCAAAGATGGCAGGTTAGTTGGATAGGCCATGCTAAACTGCCTGTAGTGTTCAGGGATGTGTAGATTAGGTGGGTTATATGGGGATGGGTCTGGGTGGGATGCTCTGAGGGTCAGTGTGGGCTTTTGGGCTGAAGTGCCTGTTTCCACACTGGAGAGATTCTAAGTATTTTCTGATTTAACGTATGTAAAAAGTCAGCGTTATTATTATACAGCAAACACCATCCTCACACAAGGGAAATTCACATTCCTTTAGCTTCTTTGTTTTAATTCAGTGGAATTCCATATCAAACAGAAACTTACTGCTGCAGCTTTCAGCCATCCCTTTGACTGATCCGTTACTTTAAGGATTCCATTCTCTTGAGGCTCATAAATGATATTGCCTAATGATAGGATTCCTGCCAGTATTGTCATCATGTCAACCTGCTCCTATAGTGAAAATGGTGAAGGAGAGAGTCAGATTATTTTTAAACTTGGTAAAATGGTACAAGTTAACACCTTCCAAAACAATCCAATATGATGTTAAATAGTGATAATGGGAACTGCAGATGCTGGAGAATCCAAGATAATAAAATGTGAGGCTGGATGAACACAGCAGGCCCAGCAGCATCTCAGGAGCTCAAAAGCTGACATTTCGGGCCTAGACCCTTCATCAGAGAGGGGGATGGGGAGAGGGTTCTGGAATAAATAGGGAGAGAGGGGGAGGCGGACCGAAGACCTCCCTACCTCCCCACCTATACTCTCCTCTCCACCTATCTTCTTTTCTCTCCATCTTCGGTCCGCCTCCCCCTCTCTCCCTATTTGTTCCAGAACCCTCACCCCATCCCCCTCTCTGATGAAGGGTCTAGGCCCGAAATGTCAGCTTTTGTGCTCCTGAGATGCTGCTGGGCCTGCTGTGTTCATCCAGCCTCACATTTCATTATGATGTTAAATAGACTGCTGTTACTGTGATTACTTATGGTACACATTGGCATGGAGTTTAATTCTCATTGTAATATGAAGTACAGAGACATTAATCTTCCAAATGTTCTATTATATCTGCTTTCAGTTGCTGTAATAAATAAACTGACGCTTTTGGCACATCTTTCCAATTTAAAAAAAACCATTTAATACACTCCAGCTCCACGTCAGTTTGCTGCTTTAGGAAATTGTGGAAATAAGAAAAGGCAATTTTGACCAACAAACGTGCTTAAGTTTAGAATTAAACAAATCAATTATTTGGTCCCTATCAACCTATTCCCTCTTTCTGCACAACTACAAGGCTCTCTCTTGGGACAAACTGCTGAAAAATTACAACTCTGAGTGGGAGAGGGGGAGTGGGTGAGAGGGAGCAGGAGCATGTTTGGAGAACTTTCATTTCTCTCACCTTTCAGTTCTTGTCACAGTTACCCTTTCAAATGAAGAAAATGCTTATTCTCAGCACGTGCTCACAATGGGTAGGACAGCTGAAGCTAAATTTTAATGGCTTAGCAGCTTGTGGTAATTACATCCAAGTACATTAAGCACAATTAACATCAACCAGTATTGAAAAGTATGAAAACTTGTTGATATTTTAAGTACTTATGTCAGGCTATCACATGAAGGTCATTCTCAAAATTTAAATATGCCTTGGTTTTACGCTTGAGTTAAAAGGTAGCCAGTTGTGAGGTGGACCAATGCCTGAGCTAGAAACTGTGTGGGAGGAAGATGTAATCACTCAGGGAGAAGAATTGACCGAAGACATCTATTCTGGGCAATACAAGGATAGGGCGTGCGCATGTGTACACACACACACACACGAGCAGGTCACTGACAGCCTAACCACCATTACACAAGTCACATCCATTACAACGAGAGATAGTAAGAACTGCTGATACTGGAGTCAGAGACAACAGTGTGAAGCTGGATGAACACAGCACGCCAGGCAGCAGAGGAGCAGGAAAGCTGACATTTCGGGTCAGGGACCCTTCACCTGGCAGTAGGATATGACCACATGTAGGTGCTCTTACATAACAACAGTGAGATCGACAACTCAATTGAATGATCTTATTTAAGGCATTGCCTTACATGACAAGGGACTAGGATCAGTAAGACAGCCACAAGCCTCTAGGATATCAGAGATAATAGGAACTGCAGATGCTGGAGAATCTGAGATAACAAAGTGTGGAGCTGAATGAGCACAGCAGGCCAAGCAGCATCTCAGGAGCCCAAAGCTGATGTTTTGGGCTGAGATCCTTCATCAGAAATGATTTCTGATGAAGGGTCTAGGCCCGAAACATCAGCTTTCCTGCTCCTAAGATGCTGCTTAGCCTGCTGTGTTCATCCAGCTCTACACCTTGGTTTCTCAGTAGGAACTGCAGATTCTCCAGCATCTGCAGTTCCTACTATCTGTTAATTCCATCCTTATAAAGCAAAGAACATTTTAGTCAGTCTTTATTTTAAATCACCCGATTTTTCTCTACAGTGCATGCAAAAATGGGTGCATTCTCAATTCTTTTCCTCATTCACATTTAAGAGATCACACTTTGAATTAGTCCCATAACTTGAGTACTGTGAAAGGCAAGCATGTTTTGTTGATGCTTTTTGTTTTGCACTCAAGAAATTTTGCAAGAAATACCAATTCAAGGGAAAATAATCATTTATACAGCATGAAAAGGGAGTGCTAATGGGTTGACAACTAAGCCAATTTAGAATGAGCAGTCAGACTCACAATATGATGAACTTTCATCTACTGGAAGCTACATAACATAGCACCCAATTGTTTATTAAAAAAAGGAGGAACAAAATGCACAGTGACTGTTTCAACTCAGCAAAACAGGATTTCAGTCATTTGCTGGTTCATTTCTTAAGGCAACCCCCTGACCAATCAGTCAACCTACCTTGATTAGATTGGTTTTAAAAAGCCTGGCTCTTAAATGTCCATCAGAATCAACATGTATAATCTCTCTTGGTAAAGACACTGCCAAACAAGCAGATTCAATGTGGCAACTAATCAGCAATCTTATGTAGAGTAACTGCTGGTCTTCCCCCATGAATTAGTATTTTTGAGAAATGTCTTGATGGGTGCAAGACAAAAAGGTTTGAAATTCTGGGGTTTTTTTTTCCCCCCAAGCTACAAAGTTCTGTATGGCCACGTAACTATTTACTCTCAATCTTTTTTATATGGCCATTAGCTACACTGGGGCAAACCAAGGTGATGCCAATTGCGTAACTCTCATCCAATGGACTCACATACCGTCAATAAATGTCAGCCCCCAATTCAAAAGTCTGATAACTAATCTTCTACCCTTCAGAGATGCAGAGAGAGTTGAGGGTCAGTAGTTGAGGGGGAAGGTAGGGGTTGAGTGGGTGTTGGTAATACATGACCCAATATTCAGAGAGCAGAATTTAACCTGCGCTCACAAATGTTGTCTAGAGTGGGATTACACCTCAACCTTCTAAATTCAACCAGCACAAACAACACTGAACTTAAGAGCATTCTCTTAATTATTTTTAAGTTTCCATTTAACTGTTTTAAAAGCAAAAGAATTAAGTTATTAAGTACAGAAAAACGTTAAGTCTGCATCTACAATATCTTGTCTGGTGCGTTAACTTTCGCAAAAACACACTACAGGTACCAAAATGCTCCCTCAGTGTGGCAGTAAATACATGTAGTTGGATCAGATGGGTTAGGTTGCTCTTGTACAGAAAAATCAAAAGCAGAAAAAAAAAAGTGTGCTTCGGAAGCAACCTGTTAAGTCTAAAATTAGTACACAATTCACAAGTCTTAATTGGGCACTAGGAATGAGTGGAAAAACATGTGTGTGTAAAATAGGATAAAATTAAGTGCATATGTATCCTTAGAATTTCTTCAAATTGTGTTCAAATATACTGAACATCTGCCACAGATATTCATTGCAGAAAGGTCAGATTTCTAAAACATGCTACACTTTAATGTTACAGTGAGCCTTACGACTGTTGTAGGAAAAGATTTGGAAAGGGTTATAAGAGATAGGATTTATAATCATCTAGCAAGCAACAATTTGATTGGAGATAGTCAACATGGATTCATCAAGGGCAGGTCGTGTCTCACAAACCTCAGTTTTTGAGAAGGTGACCAAGCATGTGGATGAGGGAAGGGTAGTTGACGTAGTGTACATGGACTTCAGTAAAGCCTTTGATTAGGTTCAACATGGTAGGCTATTGGAGAAAATAGGGAGGCATGGGATTGAGGGAGATTTAGCAGTTTGGATTAGAAACTGGCTTTCTATAAGAAGGTAACGAGTGGTGGTTGATGGAAAATATTCAGCCTGGAGTCAGGTCACTAGTGGTGTGCCTCAAGGATCTGTTTTGGATCCACTGCTGTTTGTCATTTTTATAAATGACATGGATGCAGGCATAGGTGGATGGGTTAGTAAGTTTGCAGATGACACTAAAGTCAGTGGAGTGGTGGAGTGTGGAAGAATGTTGCAGGTTGCAGGGAGACTTGGATAAACTGCAGAATTGGGCTGAAAGGTGGCAAATGGAGTTCAATGTGGATAAATGTGAGGTGATTCACTTTGGGAAGATTAATAGGAAGGCAGAATACTGGGTCAATGGAAAGATTCTGGGTAGTGTGGATGTGCAGAGGGATCTTGGTGTCCATGTACATAGATCCCTGAAAGTTGCCAGGTTGATAGTGCTGTTAAGAAGGCTTATGGTGTGTTAGGTTTTATTGGCAGAGGGATTGAGTTCTGGAGCCGCGATGTTATGCTGCAACTGTACAAAACGCTAGTGCGGCCTCATTTGGAATGTTGCGTGCAGTTCCGGTCTCCCCATTACAGGGAGGATGTGGAAGCATTGGAAAAGGTGCAGAGGAGATTTACCAGGATGTTGCCTGGTCTGGAGCGAAGGTCTTATGAAGAAAGGCTGAGGGCCTTGGGTCTGTTCTCATTGGAGAGAAGGCAGCTAAGAGGGGATTTAATAGAGACATACAAGATGATCAGAGGATTACATAGGATGGACAGTGAGAGTCTTTTTCCTAGGATGATGTCGGCTTGTACGAGAGGGCAACCCTTGGAGAGCAGCCCTTGGCAAAATATCTAGGCTTGTGCTGACTGGTGGCAATTTATAAAAAAGCATGCCACACAAATGAACATCTCCAATAGGAGAAAATCTAACCATGCCCCTCAAGTTTCACTGGCATTCCCATCACAGAATCCTCCAGTATCAACATCCTGGTGGGTCATCTGTGATCCAAAACTGAATTGGACTAGTCATACAAAGTACTGTAGCAAGTTAGAGGCTAAGGATCCTACAGCAAGTAGCTCAACTCCTGAATCCCCAAAGCCTGTCCACAATTTGTAAGACACAAGTCAGGAGTGTGGTGGAATACTACCTTCCACTTGTCTTTACGTGTGCAACTCCAACCATAGTCAATACATTTGACACCATCCTACTGATTGGCACCCATCCATAAACATTCACTCCCTCCAACCCCGACAGTCAGTAGCAGCAGTGTATAGAGATAGAAAAGGATGCTTCTTCACATGGGGCAGTCTACGCAGAGAGGTCACAGTTTTAGCTAAGGTGTAGCAGATTTAAAACAGAGATGAAGAGAAATTACTTATCTCAAAGGATCATGAAACAAATTCACTAGAGTGCAGCAGATACTGGGGCATTGTATAAATTTGAGGAGATAGGCAGATTTTTAATTAATGGGCTGATAGCTAATGAGGAAGGGGCAGGAAAAAGTAGAGTTGAGGCCAAGATAAAATTCTTCGCGATCATATCAAAACAGCAGAGCAGCTGAATTGCCTGCTTCTGCTCCTAGTTCTTACGTACCATTTACAAGGTGCACTGCAGACATTTACCGAAGCTCCGCAGGCAGCACCCTTCAAACCAAAAGTCACTTCCATCTAGAAAGACAGAAGCAGCAGATACAAGGGAACACCACATCTGCAAGTTCCCCTCCAAGGAGCTCACAATCCTGACTCACCTGGCTCCTTCAGGGTCACCGGGTCAAAATCCTAGAATTTACTCTGTAACAACATTGTGGTTCTACCTACAGCAAATGGTCAGGCACTGGTTGAAAGCAAGCAGCTCAACAATACCTTCTCAAGAGTAACTAAGGATGGGCAGTAGATGCTGATTCATCCAGTGATACCACATCTAATGAATGAATAAAAATTCCTGAAGAGCATCACAGATCTCTGATTTGGATACACCTATTTTATTTGAACACAAGACATGAACATTTTAACAACTAAATTACAGTCCTGAGATTTCTGGAAATGCAGCTGTTTACCTGCTCTAAAAAGCCAACCATATCCAGGGCATTGCACACTTCATTATACTTCTTGCTCCAGTCCTGGATGGTTTCAGCTGCACCATATTTGTGATTTAAATACCTAGGAAAAGTTTGGATTGTGATATAATAATAGGAAGGAAAGAAAGCAAGATTACAGATTATTTCAATTCTGTATATTCTACTATAAACATAACAGTTCAAGTTGAAGGCCATATTGAAGCCATAACAGAAACCGCTGGAAAAGCTCAGCAGCATCCGTGAAGAGGAAATCAAAGTTAACATTTTGGGTCTAGCGACCCTTCCTCCGAACTGACGGTAGTTAGAAAAATATCAGTTTATAAGCAGAAGATTTGGGGGCCGGGGGGGTGCAGGAGCAGGAGATAAGGAGTAAACAACAGTTGGGGATAGAGCCCAAAGTGAGAGAACAACAACTGGGTAGAGAAAGCAATGGATAATGAACTGGATAGGAGGGTGAATAGTGATTAATGGGAACTGGGTTGTTTGTAATAGCAGACTATGTGATAACAAGATAATATAATAAAAAGTGTGAAGCTGGATGAACACAGCAGGCCAAGCAGCATCTCAGGAGCACAAAAGCTGACGTTTCGGGCCTAGACCCTTCATCAGAGAGGGGGATGGGGAGAGGGAGCTGGAATAAATAGGGAGAGAGGGGGAGGCAGACTGAAGATGGAGAGTAAAGAAGATAGGTGGAGAGGAGAGTATAGGTGGGGAGGTAGGGAGGGGATAGGTCAGCCCAGGGAAGATGGACAGGTCAAGGAGGTGGGATGAGGTTAGTAGGTAGGAAAATGGAGGTGCGGCTTGGGGTGGGAGGAAGGGATGGGTGAGAGGAAGAACAGGTTAGGGAGGCAGAGACAGGCTGGACTGGTTTTGACATGCAGTGGGTGGGGGGGGGGGGGGGGGAGAGCTGGGCTGGTTGTGTGGTGCAGTGGGGGGAGGGGACGAACTGGGCTGGTTTTGGGATGCGGTGGGGGAAGGGGAGATTTTGAAGCTGGTGAAGTCCACATTGATATCATTGGGCTGCAGGGTTCCCAAGCGGAATATGAGTTGCTGTTCCTGCAACCTTCGGATGGCATCATTGTGGCACTGCAGGAGGCCCATGATGGACATGTCATCTAAAGAATGGGAGGGGGAGTGGAAATGGTTTGCGACTGGAAGGTGTAGTTGTTTATTGCGAACCGAGCGAAGGTGTTCTCCAAAGCGGTCCCCAAGCCTCTGCTTGGTTTCCCCAATGTAGAGGAAGCCACACCGGGTACAATGGATGCAGTATACCACATTGGCAGATGTGCAGGTGAACATCCGCTTAATATGGAAAGTCATCTTGGGGCCTGGGATAGGGGTGAGGGAGGTGGTGTGGGGATAACAAGACCTGGTGTGTCAAGGTTAAGATAAGGGCATGGGATTGCTCAAGCCCTAAAGTTACTGAACTCTATATTTTGTGTGTAGAAGGTTGCAGGGTCCCCAAGTGGAAAATGAAGTGTTGTTCTTCCAGCTCATGCTGAGCTTTGGTACAGCACTGCAGCAAGCCTGAGACAGAGATGTTGGCCAGGGAACACTGCAGCTCGTCAAAGTGGCAGGCAACCAGATGCTGAGCATTTTCTGTAGACTGAACACAAAAAATGGTGTTCTGCAAAATGGAAACCCAGTCTACACTTTGTTTCCATCCATTCTGAGGAAGGGCCCCTCAACCAGAAATGTTAACTGATTTCTCTCCATAGATGCTGCCAGACCTGCTGAGCTTCACGATCAATTTCTTTTTTTTGTTTCTGATTTACAACATCTGCAGTTCTCTTGTATTTTTAATATGGTATAATGAAGCCTTTCGATATAACCTTTAACTGGAACAATGTTACATTAATAAGGTGCCTTTCAGAGTTCTATTAAAATAGCGACCTACCTGACATTAAGAACAAATCTAAAACTAACACATGGCACACTGCTAAAATAAAAATATTACCTGTAAAACTTAGGGTCCAGGAGACCATAAACTTCCTGGTCAGCAGCAGATATTCCAGCAAACATATAGTAGAATATATGAAAGTTTCTCTCGCCTTCATCCTGATGTACAACCCGGGATTTCTCCAAGAGGTATTCATTGATTTTAGCACCTTTCACTAAGTAAAGAAGTAAAGCTTCAAGTAACACGTATTACAGTCAATATCCAATTTATCAGACAGAATCAGAAAAACATTATGATCTGGTCTTAACTCTGGCTTTCAGAAGAACCCTAAATAGTCCAGTTCTTCCTCATTGTATTGGGTAGGGATGGCAAAAAGAAAAAAAGTTAAAACAAAAACATACAAGTTCGAAACAAAGAGGTGCAGAAATACAGCAGGGTCCCAATAAGTAGGGGGCTATAAATAATTTCCATTTTTGTGCATTTATTACATCAGTAAACTGCTGGGTTTTAACCTGACTAAAAAACTGTGCAATGCAATTACAGAGCAGTCGTAAGTTTCCACCAGGACATTCACTTCAAGTTATCTTATTGCCAAATGGAGAAAAATACCAGCCTGCACTCAGCCTGGCTGAACAACCATCAACACCACATGCAAGAGGCACAAGTGTTACATAACTGAGTTTGTCAAATTCTTTTTAAAATCATTGTTCCAATGTGAATTCCCAGTTAACCCGAGAACATGGGGGACAGCTTTCTTCTTGAAGCTATTACTTGACCATTCTTGATGGCAGTTAAAAAATTCAAATATTTTGGATCTGAGCAGAGATAAAGTCTGGAATGGCTGGGAGCATTAAATTAACAAAAAAAAAATGCTAGAAATATTCCCCATTTTCTATTTTGGCCTCAGGTTTCTAGTATCTGCCATATTTTGCTTTTACATCTGGAGATATCTGTCAATAAAGAGTCAGAACAGAATATATTCCAACCAAATATCAGCTCTTGTCCTTCGACTGGAATCAGGGGAAACAGATTGACATTTTTACCTGCAGTGTTGTGAAATCTCAGTTGAATGTATTTCCCAAATCTACTGCTGTTATCATTCATCACAGTCTGGGCATTTCCAAATGCTTCCAGAAGTGGATTCATCTACAGGAATAAAGTTATGTTTAAATTAAAATCTGAAATTCAAAAAGTTTTGGCAAAGATCTGTAGCTCGGGTTGTGGGCGAGGTTGTTGACATGCTCGCCCAACTGGCTTGTTCTAGTTCAGACGTTTCGTCGCCATGCTAGGTGATAGCATCAGTGCAGCCTCCGATGAAGCAATGTTATTCTATTCTGCTCGGAATATATACTGTCTGGTCTGTCATGGTGAGTCATGTCATTTCCAGTTTTGATCTGTATGGGTTTGTATATAGGTTCAATTCTATATGTTTGGTGATTGCATTATGGATGAAGAACGATACCTCCAGGAATTCCCATGCCTGTCTACGTTTGGCTTGGGCTACTTTGGTTAGCCAAACATAGACAGGCATAGGAATTCCTAGAGGCATGGCTCTCCACCCATAATGCAATCAACAAACATATAGAATTGGACCCAATATACAAACCCATACAAATCAAAACTGGAAATGACACGACTCACTAAAACCAACTAGGCATTATAAATTCCAAGCATAGTAGAAAAACACTGCTTCATCGGAGGCTGCACTGATGCCATCACCCAGCACGGTGACGAAACGTCTGAACAAGAACAAGCCAGCTCGGCGAGCAAGTCCACAACCTAACATCTGAAATGTTAACTACAGAAAAGGAGCAAAAAAAAAGTGACTACTTGTTGCCTTCTCTATCTAATGGAAACAGAGTTAGAGACACACCTAGAGAGATGATGCTGCTCTTTCAGCTTGTGTACACGTCCTCAACCGTGAGGTTTATAGATGGACAGACTAGAGAGAAACAAAGTACTGGAGAAACACAGCAGGACTGACAGCATCTGTAGGGAGAGAAGCAGAGTTAACATTTCAAGCCCAGTGACCAGTCAGAACGGGACCGGAAACATTAACTCCGCTTTTCTCTACAGGTGCTGCCAGACCCGTTGAGTTACTCCAGCTCCTTCTGGTTGTGTTTCAAAATTTCCAGCAATCCCAGTTCTTTGTTTTTATTACAGAGACACTTGTTCATGTTGCTGACTCCCGTTTCAGAGCCTTTGTTGGTGTAAAGAATCTAAAGTCATCTTGACCCAGACATCCACAGGCAGTGTCATGCTCAGCTTATTCTATGGCTTCAGGTTTAGTCCAAGGAGGTTGTACAGTTCAGTGACCACTGAACTTGAAGTGTAATTGCTGCAGACATTGCTCCTGGCTGCTGTGCAGATCAGAGAAGTGGTGTCTGAGGACTGTAGGTGGGTAGCACGGTCTAACTGTCCCTCTTTCTCCCTCTGATACTGCATCCCAACAGGAACTGTGACTGGGGGTATCTGGTAATGTCACTGGACAAGCAATCCAGACATCCAGGCTAAAGCTTGGAGGACGTAGTTTCAATCAATGAAATTTAGATTCTGTTCATTAATTTTGACTATAAAGCTGGTCTCATTAATGGTGATCACAACAACTCTCTATAATTGATGATAAAGATCTATAGAGTTCACTTATTTCCTTTAGGGAAGGAAATCTGTCAACCTTACCTGGTCCAGCTGATACGAGACTCTAGGTCTACAGCAATGTGATTGACATTTAACTGCCCTCTGAAATGGCCTAACACACCACTTGGGGTAATTAGAAATGAGTAATAAATGCCAACTCCTGTGACATCCTACTCCCATGAAACATTAAATGAAACTCAAAAACTGGGGAGAGAAGAAACCTTTCAGAACCACCCACTTCCTCCAAAAGATCCAGCACCACTCCTCTGACAGAATGTTTCAATCTGCCCAGCCCATCGTACTTCCACTGGACACAAACATCACGCACACTATCGTTCTTCAAACACCCTCAAGGCATGGGCTACATGTCAAATGAGCACACAGTACTTATTTTGGGTTCTGCAGCACCAAAACCAATGGTACTTTAGAGCGAGGTTTTATGGCAAAGGTACCTTAAAAGATTTAAAATAAAGAAGCTACAAATCATTTGTGTCCACACACACACACACACACTCAAATGGGTGAGAAATCAGAAGATTGAAAAATATCATTCTAAATACTGCACATCCCAACCAATAAACAGACATTCAACTGTGTTCAAATTATAACAAACAGAAGGCCACATTAGGATACATTTGTGAAGTTAGCAGACAGAACCTGCACAGTTTTTAAAAATTAACATCTAACTTTTCTTTCATGTCAGCAGCAAAAATACTGGCCGTTAGTCTTCAACTGAAGAAATGCCATTGTCTATAAAATAGCACAAACAAAGTAAAATTGTAAATCTGGTCACTTAACTGAGGTGTAAAAATGCTAACATGGTCTTCATTCTGTGGAGCAAATAAAGGTCTGGGGAGGAAATCTGCAGCTTGAAGCTCTGCCAACAGAGGTAGCATGATTAATTCCCACAACTCAGAAGATGAATGTTATTCATACAACAAAACCACAACCAAATTGAACAGATTGCTTTTTTTCCTGATGGAATACTTGCTTCTTATAATCATGGAATAACATCACATTGAACAGGAAGAAGCAATTCTGCCTATCTAGCCTTTGTTTATTGCTGCTTTGAAAGTTACTACTGGAAATAGTTTCCACTGCTCTTTACCATAAGTGTATTTCAGGCCACAGCAAAACTCTGCCCTTTTGGTTCCTGCAGCAATAAACCTACATGTCCTTTGAACGTAGAACGCAGATCAGTACAGGCCCTTCAGCCCATGATGTTGTACTGACTGATTATTCTACTAAAATCAAACTACCGTGCATACCTTATATTTTACTATCATCCTTGTGCCTATCCAATAATCGCTTAAATGTCCCTATTCCTTTGGTCACCAACCCTTTTAGAACTCAAAACAGTAAACACCATCCTCCCGCAACAATGTTGGAGTATTTCTGTCAAATCTGCCCTCAAATCTTTGTTGCTACAAGAACAGTAATCCCACATAATCTTTCCACATAACTGACGTGTTGCAGTACTCGCAATGTTAACTCTTTTCTCCTCACAGATGCAGCCAGTCTTGCTGAGTTTCTTCAGAAAATTCTACTTTTGTTCTACATCATTAATTCTATTTTTGAAGTTAGAGGCCTTGACAATCATTGTATTCACACAGTCACTGCCTATTTAAATTTGTACACAAGTTTGAAGATCACAGTACATATTGTAGCACAAACCTCAGTGTTCCTTTATCAAACATCTTTTTAAAATCTACACACAATCAATTACACTATCACCAACACTTAGTTTATTAAAATCTTCAATCAAGATAGTCAAGCACAAAAAATTAAACAAATCCATTTTCGTTTGTTAAACTGCATTCTTTCAAATGCCAATTCCCATATCCCTAGATTTCCTCTAACAGTGTAGCCAGCTTCGTTGATTGATTTATTGTCATGCATACAAAAAGTCAGTCAAAAGCTCTGTTTGCAAGCGGTACAGGCAGATCACAGCAAGCAAAGGATGTACAGATCAAAAAGACTTAGAGGCTTACTGGTTACAGAGCAGGCTACATTGAGGATTGGGTCAATTGAACAGTCTGATAACAGCCAGAAAGAAGCTGTTCCTGAACCTGCTTGTACATGTTCAGGCTTCTGTATTGTCTGCCTGACAGAAGAGGTTGTAGGAGAACATCAAAGATTCATCGCACCCAAGTAATGTCAGCCACATTTCCCCGGCAGCAAGTGGTGTAAATAGAGTCCATGAATAGAAGGTCAGCATCTGTGATGGCCTGGGCTGTGCTTACCACCTTCTGTAGTTTCTTATGGTCTTGGGCAGAGCAGTTGCCATACCAGGCCATTATATACCCAGACAGAATGCTTGCAATAGTGCATCTGTAGAAGTTGGTGAGGAACCTTATGGACATGCCAAACTCCCTGAGCAGCCTGAAGAAAAAGAGGTATTGTTGTGCCGTCTTGACTGTCACATCTACGTGGGAAGTCCAAGACAGGTCGTCAGTCTGAAGAACTTGATGCTCTTCACTCTCTCAACCTCAGTTCCACTGATATGGATGGGGGCGTGTTCTCCTCCTTTCTTTCTGAAGTCAACCATCAGTTCTTTAGTTTTGGTAACATTAAAAAGCAGGTTGTTTTCATTGCACCATGTCACCAAGCCCTATGTCTCCCATCTGTAGTTTAACTTATATCCATCCCACTACAGTGGTGTCATCAGCAAACTTGTAGAAATTGACACAGTCATAGGTGTACGTGGGCTACAAGGTGAGGACGCATCCTTACGGAGGGGGAGGGTAGGTGGGGGAACTCCAGTGCTGAGTGTTATTGTGGAGGAGGTGCAGTTACCCATCCTCACTGATTGCAGCCTGTGGGTCAGAAAGCTGAGGATGTAGTTGCAGAGGTCGGAGCCGAGACCACGGTCATGGAGTTTGGAGATCAGTCTGGAGGGGATAATGGTGTTGGAGGTGAAGTTGTAGTCAAGGAGGAGTCTGACGTAGGTGTCTTTGTGTCCAGGTATTCCAGGGGTGAGTGCAGGGCCAAGGGTATGTGGCTCTGTTGTGTCAGTAGACAAATTGTAGGGGATTAAGGCAGGTTGGGAGACTAGTGCTGATGTGGGCCATGACCAGCCTCTCAAACCACTTCCTGATGATTGAAGTCAGAGCTACTGGGACAGTAGTCATTAGGGCATGCTGCATGTGTTTTCTTGGGTAGGGGGATGATGGTGATCTTCTTGAAGCAGGTGGGGACTTTAGTTTGTCGGAGGGAGAGGTAGAAGATGTCGGTGAACACCTCCACCAGTTGGTCTGCAGGGGGCGAGTGCTCGGCTAGCGACACTTGTCAATAGTTACCAGATTTATTCCTCTTCCATTTTTCCTAAACAGTGGCAAACCTTCAGTCCTCTGGCATCTGATCTGCTGTGGTCAGTTCGCTCACCAAGCTGGTTCATTAGTTTACCAGATGTTTCATTGCCCTGCTGGGTAACATCATCAGTGCAGCCTCCAAATGAAGCAGTGTTGTGTTTTCCTGCCTAGTATTTAAATTCTGGGGTCCGTTGGATTTGTTCACCTCATTTCCGGTTTTCCTTTGCAGTGGTGTATATATAGGGTCTAGCTGGGTTTATTGATGGCCTTCTTGGTGGAGAACCAGACCTCTAGAAATTCCTGTGCTTGTCTCTGTTTGGACTATCCTAGGATCCTGGTGTTGTCCCATTGGAACAGGTGGTTCTCCTTATCCGTGTGAATGGAGACGAGTGAGTATCGGTCACGTCTTTTTGTTGCTGGTTGGTGTTCATGTATTCTTGTGGCCAGTTTTCTTCCTGCCTGTCCAATGTAATGTTTGCCGCAGTCCCAGCATGGAATCTGGTGCGCATCACACAAACAACAACTACTGCACACCCTGACAGACTCCTCATGCTACCATACATCAAGGACACATCTGAACTGACTACAAGACTCCTACGACATTGGGCATCAGGGTAGCACACAAACCGATGTCAACCCTATGCCAACTGTTAACTCGAACCAAAAGACGCTTTACCCACTACAGACAGACCAATGTGATATACAAAATTCCACGCAAGGACTGCAGCAAACATTACATTGGACGGACAGGAAGGAAACTGGCCACAAGATTACATGAACACCAACCAGCAACAAAAAGACAACCCAATACTCACTCATCTCCATTCGCACAGATAAGGAGAACCATCTGTTCAAATGGCACAACATCAGGATCCTGGGACAGGCCAAACAGAGACAAGTGCGGGAATATCTAGAGGCTTGGTTCTCCACCAAGAAGGCCATCAATAAATATGTAGAATTAGACCTTATATATACACACCACTGCAAAGGAAAACCGGAAATGAAGTGATCAACTCCAACTGACCCAACAGTTTAAATACCAGGCGGGAAAACAAAACGGTGCTTCATCAGAGGCTGCACTGATGATGTTACCCAGTAGGGTAATGAAACATCTGCAAAACAGCAAACCAGCTCGATGAGCCAACCAACCTCAACATCCACAACCCGAGCTACAAATCTACTCAAGAACCTTGGATATTTCTCCCATATCCAGAGAGGACTGGAAAATTGAAGTCAGAGTCTCAGCACTTTTCACCCTCCCTCAGTAAACTTAAAGTGCTTGCCATCTATGCCAGGAGACCGGTCATCTGGCCTAATGCCAATTTTTAAATATCTTCCTTCCTCATTTGTCAGAAAAGACCAGCAGTTAATTAATGGAAAGCTCAATGTCTTCTTCAGGTACATACATAGTACAAAAGGTGGCGAAGGGCACATAGCATTATTTGAGGCCAAAAAGGGAAACTACACATGGAGGCAGGGCGGGCAGGCTAAAGGTGGTAAGTGAACACTTTACATCTGACTTTACAAAGGAGGTGGTTGTGGCATGGATCATGGTAACAGAAGGAAGCTCTGTCACAGAAGTGGTCAAAATTAACAAGGAAGTGGACTTGGATCACTTTTTTGGCACTTAAAGTTAACAAGGCACTGAAACTGGATGAGACGCAAAGGATTTGAAGGAAGTGAGGGTAGAAACTGCAGAGCGATTTCTGGGCATAATCTTTCAGTCTTCCCTGGCGGTGCCAGAAAACTGGAGAATTGCAAACCCAACAGCCTTGGTCTAAAAGGCCTGGATAAGTCTGTAATTACAGACCATTACTTTAACTTCAGTGGTAGGGAAATTTCTCAAAACAATTGAGATAACAAAGTGTAGAGCTAGATGAACACAGCAGGCCAAGCAGCAGGGGAACATGACGTTTCGGGCCCAGACCCTTCTTCAGAAAAACAAATTGTTTGGGATAGAATTAATAGTCAGATGGGAAATAAAACAGGTGATTAGGAATAGTCAGTATGGATTTCTAAAGGGGAAATCATGTTTAACTGATTTGAAGGTTGTTGTAAAGGTAACAAAAAGCCTCAATGGAGGGCAATGTTGTTGATGTGGTGTACATGAATTTCCAGACGGCATTTGATACAGTGCCACACAAACTTGAGGAAGGTTACAGGTCATGGTCTAAAAGGGAAAGTAGCAAAATTGGCTGAATGATAGGAAATAGAGTAATGGTTAATGGACATTTTTTTTGGGTTGGAAGGAGGTTTGTAGTGGAATTCTATGGGGTTGGTATCTGGGCCCTTGCTTTTCCTGACATTGATGATCCGAATCTTGGTGTAGAGGGGATAATTCCAAAGTTTGGGAATGACATGAAACTTGGAAGAATTATAAACTGTGAGGATGACAGTGTGGAACTCCAGAAAGAGCAGAGATAAGTTGGTGGAGCGGGCAGATATGCAGTAATAATAGTACAAAACAGAAAAGTGAGGGGTGATGCACGTTGGTAAGAAGAACACAGCCAATACAAAACAGGGGTACAATTCTAATGCGAGTACAGGAGCAGGGGAAACTGACCATATATGTGCATTGAAGGTGGCAGAAGAGATGCAGAGAGCAGTTAATAAAGCATGGAGTGTTATTGGCTTTATTCATAGGAGCATAGAGTACAAGATCAGGGAAAGGGGTGTTGAACATGTATAAGGCACTTATTAGAGCTCTGCACAAGCACTGTGTATAGTTGTTGGGGCAACATTAAAAGGAAATACGGGAACACATTAGACAGGGTGCAGAAAAGAATGGTTTCAGGTATGAGAAATTTTGTTTAGAAGGATAAGAACATAGAGCAGCAAAACCCAGAAACAGGCCCTTTGGTCCACCATGTCAACGCCAACGATAATGCTATTCTAAACTAATCCCATCTGCCTGCAATGGTCCATATCCCTGTATTCCCTGTCTGCTCACATGTCTGTGTAAAAGCCTCTTAAACATTGCAACGGTGCCTGCTTTTACTACCTCCCATGGCAGCAAATTCCATATACTACCTTCTGTATAAGAGCTTCCTCACACATCCCCATTAAAAAAAACTTTCCCCCTGTGAAGTGAAGAAATTGGCATGGCCTTCCGTAGAGAGAAGGCAGCGAAGAGGAGGCTTGATAGAGGTTTTTAAAGTCATGAGCCAGCTGGATACTGTAGATAGGGAGAAGCCTCGGTTGAACCATCCTTCACTAGACTTCAGGGAGCATATTCCAGAGCCTAGCTACCTACTTTGGGAAAATGTTTCTCTTGCATCACTTTTGTTTTTAAAAAGTATTACCTCACACCTAAATCTCTCAATCCTTTCATAAGGGGGAACATTTTCAAGAAGTTTATCAGATGTCCTCTTGGCCTTCTCCTCTACAGTCCCAATTAGTCTAATCCAAACTGAAGTTTTTCATCTCTGAAACCATTCTTGTTGACCTCTTCTGCCCCCTCTTCAAAGCATTCCCATCCTTTAAAATGTTGCATCTGGAATTGTACACAATACTCCAGCTAAAGTCTAACTAGCATCTTACACAGATTCAGAATTAACTTCTTGCTCCTAGACTCTATACACCTATTATTAAAGCGGAGTATACTGTCTGCTTTATTAACAGCTAGCTCAGCCTGTCCCATCTATCTTTAATGACTTTTGCCCATATCACTTAAGGCAGAATCCTTTGTTTTATTCTGTATCTCCACATTTTTCCTACCAAAATACATCACCCACAATACCCCCCACACCAAATAACTGCCACCTATCTACTCAGTCCACAAGTTTCTCAATGCTGTTCTATATCATCTTCCTCACAGTTTACAATGCTCTCAAGTTATGTATTATCTGCAAACTTGGTAATTTTTCCCTGCAGACCAAGACTGCTTTACTTTTAAAAAATATGCAAAGCAAGGGTCCCCGGGGGAACTTCTCCTATAAACCTTCTTACAGTCCCAAAAATATCCATTAACCAATGTTTGAGAGCAGAGTTAATGCTTGCAGTCCAGTAGGCATTTGTCAGAACTGGTTTGAGATCTGATGAAGGGTCACTCGACCTGACATATTAACATGGCCTTTCTTTCAACAGCTGCTGCCAATTTCTCCAGCACGCTATCTAACTTTCAGATTTCCAGCATGTGCCGTTCTGTGGTCAGAGATAATGGGAACTGCAGATGCTGGAGATTCCAAGATAACAAAGTGTGAAGCTGGACGAACACAGCAGGCCAAGCAGCATCTCGGGAGCACAAAAGCTGACGTTTCGGGCCTAGACCCTTCATCAGAGCTCTGATGAAGGGTCTAGGCCCAAAACGTCAGCTTTTGTGCTCCTGAGATGCTGCTTGGCCTGCTGTGTTCGTCCAGCTTCACACTTTGTTATGTGCAGTTCTGTATTGAGTTTAGTGTTCCATTATCCATTACTATCAACTATCCACAATTATGACAATGCTATTATGCTATTGATTGGTATTACGCTAAAATGCTTGCTGATTCTTCGTTAACCCTGTGTTAACATTTACTTCATAACAAAAGTGGTTGCCATAAAGGAGCCTAGAACATCAAAATATAAAAAGAACTTTACCAAAAACTTTTTTTTAAATAAAAGCCATAAACCTTGTTGTAACTTGTGTCTTGCTTGTCAGCAACATTAACAAAGAAGTACTGCAATTAAAAAGCTGGAAACACTCAGTAGATCAGACTGCATTTCAGGTGTGGTAAAATGTTCACACCCAAGTTGTGAACTTGTTTGTTCAATTCAGAGATGGTGTTCGACATGCTCAAGGATTTTGTATTGCTGGAACACTGAATGAAGCTGGTCCAGGGTGCAAAATATGACTAAATTAATACTTTGGAGTTTACTTACAGGGCAGGAGGAGACAGCAAATATGGAAGAAACAGTTAAATGACTCATTCCACATGCTCTCAAACACCACATTATAATTTCCTTTCTGTTATTCTGCTACTTAGAAGATAGCTATCAAGACTCAATAATCTGATTAGAAGTTAACATTTCTCAAAGACTTTAGTGAGCTCTGGGCCTCTATCATGTTTTTGCAACACAGCACAGTTAGTTTACTCTACATTTGATTTATACATTTCTTCATCTTTGAGTGAGGACTATGTTCTGAAAGGTGCACTCTTTCAGGTGTTTACATTAGACATTTTAACATTAAATGTGGGCCTCAGTAAAAGTAATAAAAGAAGCAAAGTTTGTTAACAGCGAGTGGCTGATATTCAAGTATTAATGTTCATGCAGAGCACCTAATCAGAAAACTTCTTATAATTTAACATGTTATTGTCCTGTTCAAATAATACTTGCAAATATTACGATGTTCATTTAAGGTTGGGTCTAGCCTTTGCTCATGGTTACACCAGTAGCAGTAAGAGAAGCTCGAACAATCAAGAGAGTCTACCCAAGAATGAAAAGTCAGGGTAGGGGAGATGGGAAAGGGAAGCAGATGGAGGCATTCACAAGAGCAAAAAAGTGGGAGGAATTTTGATTGCAAATAATTTGTGAAAACTCACTGATAATAACAGTAATAATGGGAATGTTGTTTTCCGATGCCAAGGCACTGCAGGCAAAATGTTAAGATTAGCATTTTAACTAAAATACCACTGGTTACTTCGGACTGCGCGTGCATAATAAGAAACCAATTTTTGAAATTTAGAAGTTCTCATTTGTTTTGCAATACTTTTCTGTGATCCTGCATACCATTTCTTCCAAATATCTTTAATTGATGTTTGTAAATATCTTTAGCAAAAGAAGAGACACTGTAGGGAATACACGTGTCCCTTGGTGCCAGCATGTGCAGTCATATCATACCTGGAACTAGTATTCAGCAAAAACATGAACTCTGAAAACTGCTTACAGCCATCCGAACTTTGAAGTCCCATGAACTGAAACAGATGTGGAACCAAAAAGTCTTCGCTTAAAGGACTGGAGGTTAAAAAAACTGGAATTTTGCAGCCAACAGTCAAGTGACTGCACTTTCTGCTGGCCTGGAGAAAAGCTGACCGTAGACACCCAGAACTCAAAGGCATGGATTTCACCTTTCTGAATATTAATTTCATCTTGGGTGTCAGCTGCAGAAACCAGCAACTGTGACATTATGAAGGAAGCTAAGCAAGCAGGTTGAAAAAGTCTCTCAATTCCAAAACAGAAATTAACAAACTAGTTACAGTTTGAAAAATAACTTCAAAAAAAGTGCAATAAAGAACATGTTAGCCCATCATTAAAAAGCATTAAAATGTTTTAGGAAGTTTTTCAACATTGAGAAATTTGAAATTCCATAGGTATCAAAATTAATTTTCAGGGCCAAAGAAATGTCCAGTTATAGTTATGAACTTAGTACATTTTGTAAGTAAAACGTTCATCTCATTCATAAAAGCCCTACAGCATGAAAATAGGTCCTCCAGCTGAACAAGCCCACACCAATCCTCAAAAAGCATCCCACTACCCTTTCCATGTAACCCACCTAGTCTACGCATCCCTGAACACTATGGGCCATTTAGCACGGCCAATTCCTCTAGCCCGCACATCTTTGGAGTGTGGGAGGAGACCAAAACACCCAGAGGAAGCCCACGCAGTCACGGGGAGAATGTGCAAACGCCACACAGGCAGTCAGTCATCGGAGGGTGGAATCAAACCTGGACCCCTGGTGCTGTGAGGCAGCAGTGCTAACCACTAAGTCACTGTGCCGCCCTTTCTCGAAAACTCCCTTGCTTTTGAATTTTACCTTTTACATTTGAGTTCAACGAAACAACTTTTTCCAAGGTTTTTGCATAGATACGAATAGTATAAATAATTGGGGCTAATTTCAAATCAATAATTTCTTATTGATGCCCAAACGTAAAGATTTCAATAATATACCCTGTGGAGGGCATGAAAGTCATAGGCAACAACTTTGCAGGCTTAACTGCTCATTTGCAGACTCCAGAAGTTCCTGTCAGTTTCACAAAATAATGACAGCAAAAGCTGACACTTTTCCAGTCATTACAACTGGAAAAATCTGTAAAACGAGACAAGAAAATGTAATCCACTATCACATTACATGAGTTATACGTGCAAAACAATGCACAAGTTTTAATTGTGCAACTCCTCAAACTACTTTGACTTTACACGTTTAAAGTATGAATGAGGAAAAGGCCTCAAGTAACAAAATAATTTTTTAAAAAGGGCCTCCTCTTTACAAAATAAAAGTCCAAGACCATGGGAGTGAATTTCGAATCATTATAATCCCAACCATACAGATCATGATAATCTATTGAATCTACAGACACGAGGAAGGGTCACCAGACCCATAGCACTAACTGATTTTTTTTTTCTTCAGACATTGTCAGACCTGCTGAGCTTTCCAAGCAACTTCTGTTTTTGTTCCTGACTTACTGTTCTTTCAGTTTTTAATAAGAATCACAATACCAGTTTTTCCAGTTTTTCTGAGTTCTTGGCAGAGCTTTTTCAGTTGGCAGAATTCTGTCCAAGCTCATGGGCCTAGAGCCAACAAAGGAAGAGAATCACAGGGCCACATCTTCATCTAACACTGACACACTGTCATATGACAGTAATTAAAGATCAAAGAAAGACAGGAACTCAGACACTTGTGTTACACTCTGGAACGACAGCCACAAAACATTACTACTTATGGGAAAAGGGACTGCAAAGCAAATAAAGATTCAAGTTAGTTCAACTGGGTTTTGCTCTATGCTTTGTTCTATCTGCTTTCAGTAGGTGGGGAAAAACCTTTGCAGCTATAACACTCAAGGTGAGAAAAAGGGTAAAGAGTACAGGACAAACTATCTCACGCAATCCCTGGGAGCCCTGGTGTATATATATCTTGAGTTCAATCAGCTTTCTGCCATCAAAACATTAATACTCCACAGTTTCTTTTTAAAAAACTTATTCTTGCTTAAGAATAGGAATTTTCATTTTCAGAATTTAATTCTACTTTAAAGGGAACCCTTTATTCCCCTTTTGTAGTGTATAAAAACAGGAGTGACTTTTATAAAAAGCTACATTCTTTTAGTGACAATCGGGCTTTTCCCCAAAGTCAGTGGTCAAACCACAATTAAATTTACTGGCTTTGCAATTTAAATTGAGAAATTCCCATACCTTTCATTGCAGCCATTGTCTTACTTTGTGCAAACAGTTTAAAGAAGAAGAAAAGCCAAAATTCCTTGAACAATAATTGCATAGGTGTAATTCACACTGCAATCCTTTTTCAAAAGGACACAATTTGACAAATCAGATCAAATCTGCCAATGGACACAAAAAATGGAAGGGCGTTCATAAAATTATGACCCAACGCAGAGAGTGTGTGTTGGGGGAAGATTTCCTACATGTCAGTGGTGATACCTCAAAGCTCACCCAATATTTGACCTCATTGTCATTGAGACAATGAAAGTTGGACACCATCAGCACCTCGGGTAAAAGTGAATAAAGGGGAGCTGAAGAATAGCTGGGGGGTGGGGGGGGGGGGGGGGGCGGAAATCACTGGGATTAGGAAAATAGGTGACCAAGAGGCAGGAATGGGGGATCTGAGTGAGAACGGGTAGCAGCAGTTAGCACTAGCCCACATTCTCTCAGTCTGGCGGTGGGAAGAACACACTTGCTCCTTTCAATAGCATTTAAACCTCTCTGGTTGCAGTCTAATTGCCAGCTTCCTCCAACTGAGCTTCCTCACTTTTCACACTTTCCACCCATTTCAGTAGGTCAAAATTACTCCCAGTTTCTCAGCCTCAACTTTAGAATAGCACATCTCACTATAACAATGACCTTCAAGGCAAGCAGTTTTTATTCCAATGCAAAACTAAAATATTGAAGAATCTTGGCAGATCTGGCAGGATTTGCAGTGAGAGAAAAGCAATTAACGTCAGATCAAAGGGAACTGAAACAGTTTTGCATTGGAGGCTTCAAACAGGTGATGTGCAAGTAAAGAACCTATGTGAAGGACACAAAGCCCGTTACAGACATGGGGCACTGTACCTTCCTTTATTAGATCTCAGCAACAACGGAGCACATTTCAAGCTCATAGAAACATTTGAGCAGGCATAGCCTATTCAGCCCCTTGAGGTCACTTCACCATTTTAGATCACGGCTACCCCATGTCATATCTCCATGCTGTCTTATAACTCTCAATGATCAATATCTTGTTACTTGTGACAATCTCTGTCTTGAACTTGGATAATAAAGCTCTGAGGTACTGAATTCTAAAGATTCACTAGTGAAGAAGTTCCTCCCCACTTCCGTCCTGAATGGCTTGTTATTTATGGTGAAACTTTGCCCCTGGTTCTAGGCCCTACAACCAGAAGCAATTTTTTTGCTTTTAATCCCTTCAAGAATTTGTTTGAGTGTTTGAATAAGATCGTCTGATTATTCTAAACTCCACGGAATACATGCCTGCTCTCCCAAGATATTCCCACTATTGCAGGAATCTGGTGAAATGCAGCTGCACCCAATCTATGGGAAATACATCATTCCTTCGGCAAAAAGGACCAGAGTTGCACTCACTATTCAAAGTGCGGTGCTATATAACTGGAGTGAGATTTCTTTTTACTCCAGCACTCCAATGCCCTAGCAATAAAGATGAACACATTGTTGTTGTGCCTGTATGTTAGCTCTCAGTAACATGTGAACAATGAAATCTTGGTCCTTTCGGACATAATCACTCTAATCTATCATTTAGCAAAACCTCTACATCCTCATTCCTCCTACCAAGTGAATAACCTCTCACATTCCATTTACCATGGTCTTGTCTACTCACTGATCCTGTCTAAATCCATTTGGAGCCTCTGAATCCTCATAATTCACATTCCCACCAAGATTTGTATCTGACACAGAGGATATTACAACAGAGTCTGCACATCCAAATCATTGGTATAACTTGTAACTGGAGCTCAAGCACAGATCTTTGCAGTACTGAACTACTCACAGCCCGCTAGCCTCTTTCCAATCTCTCTTTTCTGCCTGTTAATCAACTCTCAATCCACACTAGCACATTAACCCTAAACCTATGCCCTTTAACATTTGCTTACTAACCTCCTGCTTAGGAGGTGCTGTTCAAAATGCTGTCTATTTCCTGATCAGAAGTCTGCTCAAATTCCGGTTCCAGATGTAAAAGGAAAGGATAATTTGCAATAGGCCAACAATTGAGAGTAATTTAATAAGCTGTGTCAGATCTGCCTCTAAACATGAAAGTTTCAGATTCACACACTTTTGTTACAGAATATGAAGCAGTTTGAACATTATGAATCAAGTGGGCAGTTTCTTCCTACAATATCCTTCAAATCAACTCCAGATTACTGTGTGGGTATTAGGCTACAGGCTAGTGTGGGAACATTTGCTGGGAAAAGTTCCATAAAAATGTCTCCAAGTCCCTGCACTGACCTGCAATCCCTGAATGTGCAAATTTCAGAATTAAGATACTCAAAAGAAAAAAAAAGTGAACATCCACTACATTTTCATGGAACCAAAATTCAGTTAGTAGATCTAATTTAAGGTAGAGAAGCTGTGTGTTGTACATAATGGACACTATTACTGTATCACAGTGAATTATAATAACACAGCACTAGCTACAATAAAATACAGAATGACAACCCATGGGAGCAACTAATGTAAATTTCTTCTCTGCTAAAATAAACATACACAATACGCAAGCAGCTTTGTTGCAGTTTGGTTGCATGGAAATATTTAACTTGCACACTAGTTTATGTTACTTATTGGCAGCTGAATTAGTTCACTTCTTGGAATTTCGTTTCATCAAGACCACAGTGAGAGGAAATTGAACAGCCATTTCAAAAGACTGACAAGGCAACCTGGGAAGAACTGTTTGGTTTTTAAAATTTTTTTTTTGGTTTTCAAAATATTTCACAGCCTTTCTGATATTAAACACACACTAATGGAAACAAATTCAATTAAAAAAATTAAAATAGGAAGCGAAGAAATATGAAAACAACTTACATGTAGAAAGAATGCAAAAAAGGCAGGAAATTTGTTTAAACAGTTAATTCGCTCAGTGTTCCAGAATAAGCACACCATTAAATCATAGGATCCCTACAGTGTGGAAGCAGGCCATTTGGCCCATTGAGTGCAGTGACCCTCCAAAAAGCATCCCACCCAGATCCCTATAATGCTGCATTTCTCATGGATAATACACCTACACTGCACATCTTTGGACTGTGGAGGAAACTCAAGCACGTGGGGGAAACCCAGAGGAAAAAGCCACCTCTACACTACAATACTGTGTGCAACATAGTGTAACCATCTTGATGCTCATGTCGAGAGACTCCTGGTCAAATCAGTTGGGTAAAGGGAGTTGCCATTACTAATTAGCCGGTTGTATCTGGACAAGCAATTGACTAAAACAAACCAAAGCATGACTAAGTTTCCAGTGGTGGAGACAAGAGAGCTGGAATGCATATGTTTTAAAGTAAGAACAACTGTGAATGAGGTCAAAGCTGGGAGGGAGAAGAGTCGGAAAACTGTCGACATTTCCTTGTGTTTTGTTCTAATCAGTAAATGTAAAGTCACTGTAGTCGCGGGGGTGATACAGCTGCCCTCTCATTAGAGAAATGCAACTAGTGACAGCTGAACCAGAGGTGACATACCTCAGGTGAGGGGAAAGAGATTGAGAAGCCTTCATGGTGCAGGACTTAAACTCGCGTTTTTAGCATCACGCTGCATTGCAAAACTGACAACCAGCCAACTGAGCTAACTGATTTCCACGTCAACAATACTCAGCTGCTAAGAAAACTGAACTTTTGAAAGCGAAAACAGGGACAATTATGCAGCCTGAATAAGAACAGCGACGTAAATAAACAGGGTTCTGAGGACTAAAAAAATTCAGAACAAACCAAATGGAGTTCAGTGCCAAGAAAGAATGCTGTTGTGTCAATTTTGAGATTCATAATGCTGCTCCCTTAGGATAAGGGTTTTTTTTGTAACATTAACTGTACTCACAAAAATCTAACTTCTGGCATTACAGCTGACCTTTCAATGAACTCTGGATTAATTTCTCTCCTTTTGGTCAGATAATCATGGCATAGTGTGGGAAACATTTGCAGCAAGAGAGTTACAAAACGCCCAAGTATTGACCTTCATTCCCCTGGGGTAATGTCTAGTGCACAAGAATATCTGAATCAAGAGCAAGCTCTAGGCATTAAAATAGACTAAGGACTTACAACCATGCTTGAAGAATAATCAGAGTTAATGTTTTAGGTCCAGTGGCCCTTCACCACATCTGAAATGTTAACTGATTTTTCTTCACAGATGCTGCCAGACCTACTGAGCTTTTCCAGCAACTTCGGTCTTTGTTCTTGATTTTAAGTATTCACAATTATTTTGTTTTTTCCTTTAACAACCATTCATATTTGTTGATCATTTTTGACAGCAAACTCCACTAATGATTACATGGTGAAATCAGTAAGTGAAAGTACCTACAATATAGTCAGAATCTTCTACAAGCAAAAAGTAATTCACCAAGACATGACAATGGCCTGGGTTTAGGGAGCTTTCCATCCGCACTGATATGGGAATATGGATGAGAAATTCAAAGTTGCTGTAACAATTGAACATCAAGACTGCTACAAATACGCAGCTACCTGCAATTTTTATAGGTTACATTGAAAAACTGCATTGTTCCATTGCCCGGCAAAGCACTAGTTAGGCCCCATTTAGAATACTGTGTCCAATTTCGGGCCCCACACCACAGGAAGGACATACTGGCACTGCAGCATGTCCAGCAGAGATTCACACGGATGATCCCTGGAATGGTAGGCCTAACAAATGATAAACAGCTGAGAATCCTGAGATTGTATTCATTAGAGTTTAGAAGGTTGAGGGGAGATCTAATAGAAACTTACAAGATACTTAGAAAGGATGGACATAGGGAAGTTGTTTCCATTAGGTGGAGAGACCAGGACCCATGGGCACAGCCTTAGAATTAGAGGGGGTAAACTTAAAACAGAAATTAGGAGACATTTCTTCAGCAATGGTGGGCCTGTGGAATTCATTGCCACAGAGCACAGTGGAGGCCGGGATGTTAAATGTCTTCAAGGCAGAGATTGATAATTTCTTGACCTCACAAGGCATTAAGGGCTACGGGGAGAGTGCGGGGAAGTGGAGTTGAAATGCCCATCAGCCACGATTAAATGGCAGAGTGGACTTGATGGGCCGAATGGCCTTACTTCCACTCCTACGTCTTATTGTCTTAAGTAAGCTTTGACAGACAGACATTGTTTAAAAAAATACGGAGAATAAGTTGGTATAACATTAAAGATGTCACTCAAATCAAAACTGACTTTGGCTGCAGTTGAGCTAGCCCAGTCGAGTGTCTTAGAATCAACATGAAAGTTTAATTGAAATACCATACGGAGAAACACAGATTCTGGCGATATGTTTCTGTTAACGTAGAGGAGACATGGCTAAGAGATTTTAAAACTTATCTTTCAAAGGTGTCGGAATCCAAAATGGTTCAGGACTCCTCTGAGCAGCCATGAATCAAGAGTCCTCAAGAAGGTGGCAAGGCTCAACAAGATGCAGCAAGATATGCAAGTGACCCTATGATGGAGTCAGTTTGTTCTGGATTGCATCCATATGCCATGGAGGTGAAGAGAACAGGAGCAGGATTTTCAGAATCAGTTTCTGCCCTCCATTTTTAAAGTCCTGCCAGACTGAGAAACAAAAAACTGGCCCAATAGTTAGACCACCATGAAACTGGACACAGAGATTTTTAAGAAGCATCTAAGAGGAGGAAAGTGGTGCAGAGACCTGTAGAGTTGTAGGGGGAAATTCCAGAGCTTGGGCCTACACACGCAACCTAATTAGAATCAAGACACTGGAGTGTTGGGCAGTCAGGCACCCTGGATGAGTTCATCTTTTCAGAGTAAATTTGGGCTGGACAGCCTCGGCTTTCCTGCTTCTAAGATGCTGCTTGGCCTGCTGTGTTCATCTAGCTCCACACCTTGTGTATATCTCTATCTACATTGCAGTCGTCCACTAAAAAGCTCAACATTTTATGTCAATTCTGATAATATTGTGAATGCACCATTAAATACAAGTAGTATACAAAAACTTCCCCAGGATTCCCTCTGTGGAAACTTTTTTTCTGCACTCCGATACTCAAAAATATTCTTGTCTTTATGTAAATTTCAGTGAAGACAGCGCAAAAATGAATTATAGGTTTTTGGAGAAATTAACTGGGAAATATTCTGGGACTTGAGCAAAAGCAATATTCAAGAGACTGGAATCAGAAAAAGTCAGATCTGCGGGTGACTGCGGGGATAACACGGTGAGGGGAAATCTTAGGGCGGGTTTTTGAAAGGAGAAAGAGAAGAGAATTTTGACATTTTTGAAATCAGGACCCACTGGTCAGCAAGCAGAGAGGTCAACAGGATTTCGTGCCAGTGAGGTCACAGATGGCTGTTGCTGTGATCTGAAGTTTATGAAGGCTGAGCCAGGACTGTACTGGAACAGTAATAAACACAGATGATTTTGGGAAGTGATCTTCCACACCATCAAGCCCATTCACACTGTAAAGATATCTACTTGCTGATTCCAACATTCTTCATACTTCTTCACACTAGCTGAAAGTGTATGCTAAAATAAATATACAGCCTCATTTAAATAGTAGTTGGTTGCCTAATCCTACCCCACCTCCAAAAGCTGAAAGTGGGCAAACTGGAGTTCAGAATTATTTTTAAAACTGACATCCCTCCCAATCCAAACACACACATGTTCCAGGGACCATAGCAGAATTATTGGAGGCCTGAGAATAATTCACTAGGCAACTTGGTAATAGTTTGCACATGACCCAAAAGGATTTGAGCAGGTACTTGAATGGGAAAGGTTTAAATGGATATGTGCCAAACACAGGTAAATGGGTCTTGTTTAGTTTGGGAAACCTGGTCAGCACGGACATGTTGGACTTAAGGGTCTCCTCCTGTGCTGTATGACTCTACAACCTCTCCACAATCCTAAACTGGTGGGAAAAAGGTGTGAAGATGCAATTACTGATCAGTTATTTTTTAAAAAAGTGAAATTCACTGAAATATCGTTTTTGGTGTTGTTATTCTATTTTGTACTGAGTATTGGATCTTTAAAAAGGCTGCACAATTTTAGTACCTAAACAGAATTTCAAAATTGGCACATAGCATTTTTCTTTTCTTTGTCAGGGGGTCATACAGTGGCTTGAATTCTAAATTTAAAAATATTTTCATCCTGCAAACAAAGGACTGGTTTCAAGCCATGCAGATGACATAAGTACTGCAGATTACAGTAACAATCACTCCATTTCCCACTCACCCATACACACTACCTCAACCGTCAGCTCTTCGTGTCCTCATAAACCAAAGTTCAATAAGGCCTTAAAAAAGAAACCATGATGATTTCAGAGTAATTAATATCAGAAATTCAAAAGTTGGCCATGAACTTCTAGAAAGCCACAAATTAAAACCATCTCTGCCCGTTTTAAGGCCAATTCTTAGAATAATAGGGAAAATAGCTTTTTTGGGAAGCTATAAAATCCATTGAGTACTTTTCAGATCCTCATACTCAAATCTCACATCAAACACTTCCTGCAACTGAAGCAAGCCATCCATTGTCAGCTCTCTCTCATTTTCACAGATACAATTCAATTTCAACAAGTAACACCATTCTAGAGATGGCACAGTGCCACTTCTTCAGTATAACTGAAGTGAGCGACACAGTGGAAGGATTAATCCTACACCCGTTCCTCTGCTACATGGTGGATTGGGGAATACAAACATGCAGAAACACAGATTTAAGAAGGTCACAAATACAGGAAACTGAACTTGTATGCTCCAGCTATGGGAAGAAAAGCATCCAAAGCTATAAAATATCATTTTACATTGAAAATGGATACGCATACTAATGAAGCCGTCAACCTAAGCAGGTACCACATGCTAAATTATAATAGCACTGCTGGCTCAGAATTGACCACAGAGAGCCTCTTTCTCGCAAGAATAGGGATAGGAGCATTGTACATTTCACACATGTACACTGTATGAAGGTAGCCACCTATTTTACTCATCAGTTGCCTCCATACAATGTACGTGTGAAGCACACACACAGCCCCCAACCCTATCCTTGGTGAGAAAATGGCTCTCTGTTGTGGTGAAAGTCTGAGCTGCCTCCACTAAGTGGGATTTTGGTTGCCTTAGACAACAAAACCCAAAGTGTGCAAATTAGACCTGGTAAGCACAGGTCCAAATTTTGTGGATTCATTTGGGTAGCCAGGATACCTCTTTGGAAGGGTAAAATAAAACACTGGATCTGATCCAGGGTGGGGCTGGGGACTTCTTTGGAATTGCTACAAGTAGGCACAAGTGTGTGTGCGTGTAAATCGTGCATAAATTCTTTTTTGATAGATCTGCCAAAGTCAACTGTTAGAACAGTCAACAGCACCAGTCAGAGAAACTTAGAAATTCTTACATTTTAAACATTTGAAACAAAAATGTCTAGAACGCAAACAAAAAAAGAGGTTGTTTATTGCATTCTGTCTCTTGATAAGCGCTTGAGGGCATCCATTACTATTGCTGCACAGCTGATTTTGTAGTTTGATTGACAGCTACACATGGCTATAGATCTTTTCAGTAGGACTGTGAATTTCAACACTTGTTGGATAAGAAATTGTGTACCTGAAATGAATTATTATTATAAGGCGTTATTTAGATGACAGGATTTCAAATATAGTAGATAGGCTTTAAAAATGAAAGGTTTTTTTCCATTATGCTGAAAACTACAATATACAATTCAATCTATTCTATGGAATTGTATTTTTTATTCCTGAGTCTGGCCCTGGCAGATGGCACATGGTACAAGAAGGACTGCAGCAATTCAAAGCTTCTTCAGCAGCACACTCAAAACCCAGGAGCTGTATTCAGTAGAAGAACTGATACGTGGGACCATTACCTGCAACTCCCTCTTCAAGCTGTACCTTATACTGCCCTGGAAATACGCAGCCATCCCTTCAAGATCACCACTGAATCCTGAAACTCCCTGATTAATAGGGCGCACCTAGATACGACCAACATCTCACCGTGCATAACCCATGACAAATTGTGAAAAGAGGTTATCATCGTTGGCATAAGGGCAACATGTGGAGGGTGGCTAAGATCATGGGTGATTTGATAATCCTCAACTCTACTTTCCTATACCCCTCGATTCCCTTACGGAGGTAAAAACCTCTGACACCAGCCACGTTCTCAGTGAATGATGGAACAGACTCAAGGGGCTGATGGGCCTATTTCTGCTCCTGCATTGTACGGTCCCTCTCAAATATATTTAATGACACAACCTTGACAGTCCTTTACAGTAAAAGAATTCTACAGATTCCTCTGACAGAAGAGATTTCTCCTCATCGCTATCTTAAATGGGTGACACCCATAATCTGAAGTTATGGCTTTATAAGGTGGCATAGGGGCTATACCAGTGCCATCTAGAGGGATGGTTGGAGGGGCATAGTTTGGCAGAGAGGGTATGAGGGGATGGATACAGTGCATGTTGGGAGCACAAGGCAATGCTTTGTCTTAATTATTTTAAAAATTCAGACCGAATGCCAAATGGCCCTTACTCTCAACCCGCCCCAGGACACAGCAACCTCCTATACTTCTCTGGGATTGCTCAACCACCCCACCTCTACTCAAACAAAACTTCAATGTACAGAAAGTCAAGTTTAAAGGTCAGATATTTGGAACCAGGATGTGTCTAGTTTCCACACACTTGACCCCCAGAACTGAAATTCTGCACCAATACCGGCTCATCAACAGATGGTAATATGATTCATAATCCAAACAAAAATGTCTTAGAAGGGTGCACATCCCAAAAGGAAAACATGCTTCTGAATCTTGGTTGCACATCAACCTCTACACCTGCATATTTAGAGTTTATAGATGGCATCCCATGAGAGGTCTGCAGCATGGAAAGAGGCCCTTCGGACCAACTTGCTCATGCTGCCCAGTTTTCACTAGTCCCATCTGCCTGTGTTTGATCCATATGTCTCAGCACCTATCCCATCCATGTTTCTTAAATGACCATTTGTACTTACTTCTGCCACTACCTCTGGCAACCCGTTCCAGACACTCACCATCCTCTGAAAATATTACCTCTCCAGACCCTTTAGCATGTCTCTCCTCTCACCTTAAACCTATGCCCTCTAATTTCAGACTCACCTACCAAGGGTAAGAACTGTCAGATACCTACCTGATCTATGCCTCTCATGGCTTTGTATACCTCTATAAAAGGTCACCCCTCAGTCTCCTATGCTCCAAGGGAAAAATGTTCCAGCTTATCCAACCTCTACTTATAACTGAAACCTTCCAGACCAGCTAGTAACCAGCATAAATCCTTTCTGCATTCTTTCTAGTTTATTAATATCTGTTCTATAGTAGGGCAAACTGTCGGCACACAGCACTCCAAGTGTGGCCTCATCAAAATCTTGTACAGCTGCAACAAGACATCCCAACTCTTATACTCAGTGCTCTGACCAATGAAAGCAAGTATGCCAAAAGCCTTCATCACCCTCTCTAGCTGTGATACCACTTTCAAAGGAGCTGCGAGCCTGTACCCCTAGATCTCTTCTATAACAGTCAATGGTAGGGCCCTGGGGAGTAAGTCCTGCTCTGGTCTGACCGACCAAAATGCAACATTGTGCATTTATCTAAATTAGACTCATCCGGCCATTCCTCAGCCCACTGGTCCAGATGATTAAGTTCTCATTGTATTTCCAGTCCACTGGTATGGACATTGGTAATTCCATTCGAATTGAATGCTAGAAGACACAGACGGTGCAGTAAAGGATGCAGAGAATAATTTGGATGTCATATACAACAGGCCAGATTAACAAAACAATTGAATGTATGGACAAGGAGCAGAAGTAGGCCATTCAGCCCCTTGAGCTCCATTATTTAACAATATCATGGCTGAGCTAACTGTAATCTCAACTCGACATTTCCACCTTCCCTGATAATCTTTCACCCTCTCACTTCCCAAGAATCTAATTCTGCCTGAAATATTCAAAGCATCTGATTCCACCACCAACTGCTATCCCAGCCCTTTTCACACATCTACATGACCGATCAATCCCGAGCATTGAAACGTATGTTTCCTGTCAAACAGAACTTTAAAAACAGCAAAAAATCCAGGTTACTAGGCAAATTTGGATTTGTCTCCTGAAACATTGTTTCCCTCCCTCAAAATTGGTTCAAGCATTTTCTGCTTTTATTTCGGATTTCCAGCATCTGCAGCATTTTACTCATGTTTGTATTGGGTCTGTTGCCCTTTCATAACCGTTAGTAACACTGGATGGGAAATCTTTGATAGCTGAAGACAAATTTTCTCCTTCAGTTACTACTGACAAAACATAGTCATCTATAAAGCAAGAGATAACAAGGTGTAGAGCTGGATGAACACAGCAGGCCAGGCAGCATCAGAGGAGCAGGAAAGCTGACGTTTCAAGTCGAGACCCTTCTTCAGAAAAAAAAGGGGTCCAGCCCAAAACGTTGGCTTTCCTGCTCCTCTAATGCTGCCTGGCCTGCCGTGTTCCTCCAGCTCTACACCTTGTTACCTCAGATTCTCCAGCACCTGCAGTTCTTACTATCTCATCTACAAGCAAGCAAGTATTGTGAAGCTGATACAGTATTTACAAATGCAATTTTGCTCTCCAACAAAAGCTAATACTAATGAAATACAAAAGAAACATTCTCTCTTTTTAGAGCACGTCAGCATGGCCAAACTGAAATTTAGGTGATCTAGTCAGTACATGCAGCTATGCAGTGTGGTTGCTGGAGGAGAGCTGTTGGATTCTGTTTGTCATGTACTGCTGCGAATTACAAAACCTGTATTGGCCGAAACTGACAGAGGTCTGAATATTAAGATTCCGTATCAGGAGACCGATCTGATCCGTCAGGTGGATACAACAGGAAGTCACAGGTCTGATTTCCCAAAATGATGTTGCTTCCCAATATGTGGCTGTAGCGCTGGATTTGCTTGAGATGCTAAGCGTATTTAGAAAAGCAACTTTCATACACGGACGATTCTGCTCATCAGCCAACATTACTGATTACGTAAACATTACAAGCACATTCAGTGAAACATATAAAACAATGTCATCTCACAAACAGAGACAACAATGTTTTTAAACAAATGTGGAAAAGCCAACTGGAAAGAACTTAAAGATTGAATGCTTTTTCTGGATTCAACACCCTCAAATAGGCAAGACTACAACGTTAGAGATAGTAGGAACTGCAGATACTGGAGAATCCGAGATAACAAGGTGTGGAGCTGGATGAACACAGCAGGCCAAGCAGCATCTTAGGAGCTGGAAAACTGACGTTTCGGGCCTAGACAAGGGCCAAGGCCCAAAACATCAACTTTCCTGCTCTCATGATGCTGCTTGGCCTGCTGTGTTCATCCAGCTCTACATCTTGTTATCTAAGGCTACAAGTTACTTGCTCCAACTTCACATTTAGAAAAAAATTTCAAAAACCTTGCCATAATGGTTTCCATGGACTCTGGGTGCTTTGAATAAACAACAGATGCTGGTAACCTGCTGAGCACAAGACATAAATTTGTTTATTTATTATTGTGTATTTGACTTTACAGAGAGATGCTGGCCTCTGGTAATATCACTGAACTAACAGTCCAGATGTAAATACAGAAAGAATGGGAGAAACTCAAAAGGTCTGGCAGTATTTATGGAGACAAAATAGAGTTAATGCTTCAGTTCAGTTTGACTCCGTGGACATGCTTTCAAACTCCATTTTAACAGGTCATGGATTTTGAACTTAATTATTAAAATCAGAAATAAAACATTAGCCTCAGTTAACAGGAACTCAAAACGATCAATTCTTGTAAAATAAAACTCATCATCTTGTTCACCATTATCTTTCCGAATTGAAGACCTATAATGTTTACTTTGTCTGGCCTGCAAGTGAGACTCCAGATTCACAAATGTGGTTGGCTCTTAAATACCCTCTGAAATGCCTGGCAAGCCACTCAGTTCAAGGGCAGTTAGGGATGGGTGACAAATGCTGGCCTTTCTGGTGACACCCACATCTTCTGAAAGGATTAAAATAGACTAAGATTGGTAGATGGCTCAAGCAAAAACTGCTACAAATTAGTATATTCTACTTCAATGTGGAATCTTTCCTTCCATGACAAAGCTGGGATAAAATGTGTTAATTGATACAGGAAATGGATTTGTCAACAAGTTAGCAACAAAAGAACACAACTGCAAGGATTATCTTCATAGCTGCTCCAAATATCGAGCTCCATCCTGTCTGTGTCAAACGCTAAAAGTTTCAGTCACTCCCTCATCATAATCCCCTCAGTAGGAAATTTCAGATTCCCATTCACCACAAGTGGTTTAACTCCGGTTTAACAAGCAAAATATTTTAAGAAAAGTAAAAGTGGAGCTTTTGACGTAGGGTGTATTTTTCTGTGCATAATTACAGCCCTATCGCCACATAAAAGGCTTTCTCTTTTCTTGTTGAGAAATCCTCTTCATTTTAAATGAAATTATATATTCCGCTTAATCTTCGTTCCAGCCAGAACAAATTTAACACTTTGAAGTTCTCATTATAGCTCAGACTATTATATAATCACAAAATCCTTGAGAATCCCTTTCCATTTTTAAGGACAAACTTCAGAGCTGACACCAAGTCATTCACTCTCCATCCTTCTAAACATAGGACAGAGTTCTATGCAGGGGAACACACTACTTGCCTTGGCCACCTCTTAAAATACTGAAGTCTTGAGCAGAGGCTTTGGTGAAAGAGCCTTGATGCTCACAAACATACCTTTCAATTCTTGACAGTGACTCAAATGAGCGGAGCACTAAGTTATTTAGGTGGTCGTTAAGTGTCGATACTTTGTAGGTCACATTTAAGCGAGGCAGATATCTCTAAAAGACAGTAGTGAATCGGATGGGTCTTTAACAATACTCCACTGGTTTCATGCCACCGTTCCTGATTACAGAACACCATACAATTTGTTAGCTAATTGCACTCACCACCTCTCCTGCCACCTTCAGTGATCTGTGCACGTATACACCCAAGTCCCTCTTCTCCTGCTCTCCAGGAAATATTGCAGCCCCTATTTGCCTGTTCATGTTCTTCCTGCTAAAGTTCATTACCTCACATTCCTCTGCCCTGAATTTCATCTGCCACTTACCTGCCCATTCCACCAGTTTGTTAGTGTTGTCTTTGAGAGTCCTACATGGTCTTTCTCACAGTTTACAGTGATTCCAAGTTTTGTATCATCCACAAACACCAAGATTGCCCTGCCACACCAAGATCTAGGTCATTAATATAAATCAGAAAAAGCAAGCAATAATGAGCCCTGAGGAAATTTTTCACCAGCTAAATAGCCACTACGACTTTCTACTGTCCCTTTTACTCCACCAGCTACTTTTCTCAAGTTGTTTGAGTGATACTGTATTGAATGGCTATTGAAAGCCAACGTGCGCATCAGTGTTATCCTCATTAATACTACGGCTGACAGCTAAAGCCATTATCATAAAACTGTTAGCCCATTGTGGAACAAAAGAACAGGCCTTTCGGCACACCAAGCCTGCCGTGACAGAAGATGCTTTTACCAAACTAAAAAGCTTTTGCCTCCAGAGTCCGGATCCATCTATTCCCTACTTATTCATGTATCTGTCAGGATGTTTCTTAAAAGTTGGTATTGGGTCTGCTTCCACTCCTACCTCTGGCAGCACATTCCAAGCTCTTACACTTGTCTCTCCTTCAAACGTTCCCCTTTAACCCTAAACCTATAACCCTGTGTATTTAAAAAATCTCTACTCTGGGAAAAAGACTCCAACTATCAAAATAGTGTAGGTTAGATGGGCTTGAGATCGTTATGACAGGTCGGCACAACATCGAGGGCCGAAGGGCCTGTACTGTGCTGTAATGTTCTATGTTCTATCTATACTTCTTATTTTGTGAACCTCCATCAGATCACCCCTCAGCCTCCAACAATCAAGTGAGAACAAACAAACTGTTTGTCCAATTTCACCTGATAGCTAATATCTTCCAAACCAGGCAGAATCCTGATAAAGTTTTTCGGTACCTGCTTTCTTTATATTCTTTGGGGTCTTGGTCTTCTTCAGTTTCGTAAACCTTCCAAATGCTTCCTTTTTATTTCTGATTGAACTGATAACTGCTTGTCATCCAAGCTTCCAGACTTGTCATTCTCACCTTTCACAGAAAGATGTTGGTCCCAAACCCTAACCAACTGGCCATTAGAAGGTTCCCACGTGCCCTCTCTAACGGCCAACCCCAATCCACATTACTCAGTGTCAGTCTCATATTGTCATACTCTGCTTTCCCCAGTTTAGTACTTTCATCTGAGGACTACTCATATCCTTATCCAATAGTAACTTAAAGCTTATAGAATTATGGTCACTGTTCCCAAAATGCTTCCCCCAAAAACTTGGAGTATAGGAGGCTGAGGGGTTTGGAGGTTGATAAAATCATGAGGGGCACAGATAAGGCGAATAACTAATTATTTTCCCCCCAAGGTAGGGGAATCTAAAACTAGACGACATGGTGAGGGGGAAAAATTTAAAAAGGGATCGGAGGGGGCAACCTTTCACACAGAGGGTTGTCTGCATGTGGAATAAGCTGGCAGAGTAAATGGTTGAGGTGGGTACAATTACATCACTTTAGGGGGCATTTGGGCACATGCACGGATAGGAAAGGAAGGTTTGTTTCCATGCTGTATAATTATGTCCTGGCCAGTCTCACGCCATATTACCAGGTCTAGAATGGCCCCTTCATGTGTTAGGCTATTCGCATCCTGCTTCAAGAAACCCTCTTGAGAGCAACTAACAAACAGCCCCTATCACGATGCAAGTCCCAGTCAATAGAGGGAAAGTTAAAATCATCCACAACAAAAACCCTGTTGTTTTCACATTTTTCCATAATTCGTCCATAGATCTGATCCTCTCTTATCATTTGGCTGTTAGGAGACCTGTAGTACAATCCCAAAGTGACTGCACGCTTCCTATTCCTGAGCTCTACCCATCTGGCCACATCGGATTAAAAACTTCAAGGTAACCTGGGATTGTATTCATTAGAGTTTAGAAGGTTGAGGGGAGATCTAATAGAAACTTACAAGATAATGTATGATTTAGAAGGGGTGGACACTAGGAAGTTGTTTCTGTTAGGCGGGGAGATTAGGACCCATGGGCACAGCCTTAGAATTAGAGTGGGTCAATTTAGAACGGAAATGAGGAGACATTTATTCAGCCAGAGAGCGGTGGGCTTGTGGAATTCATTGCCACGGAGTGCATTGGAGACCGGGACGTTAAATGCCCTCAAGGCAGAGATCGATAAATTCTCGATCTCACAAGGAATCAAGGGCTACAGGGAGAGTGCATGGAAGTGGAGGTGAAATGCCCATCAGCCATGATTTAAATGGCGGAGTGGTCTCGATGGGCCAAATGACCTTATTTCCACTCCTATGTCTTATGGTATCTTCCCTCAGTACAGCGGTGATAATTTCCCCTCAGTAATGCAAATCCCTGACCTTTTTGATATCCCTTGTAGTGGTAGATATGTCAGTGCAGACTTGATGGGCCAAAGGGCCTTTTCTGCACTGCTTGATGTCCGAAATATCATCATCCTGGAATGTTAAGCTGCCAGTTTCATCCTGCTCTCAACCAAGTCTCTGTAACATCCACAACATTATAGAACTTGAATTAATCCATGTAACTAAGTTGATCTGCCATGCTCCTTGTATTAAATAAATACACATCAGACCTCCAGAACTGTCAGGGTTGAGTTTGACTTATTATTGTCACATGCACTGAAATAGCAAAAAGTGTTGTTCTGTGAGATAAACAGGCTGGTCATACTATACGAAGTACATGAGGGGAGCGAAACAGAGTGCAGAATACATTATTACAGCTGCAGAGAGAGATCAGAACTAACATTTGAGAGGTCCGTTCAAAAGTCTGAAAGCAGCGGGGGGGGGGGACTGTTCTTGCATCTGTTCATACATGTATTCAAACTTCTATCTTTGGCTTGATGGAACAGGGTGGGAGAGAGTAAAACTGGGATGGGAGGGGCCTTTGATTATGTTGGTTGTTTTCCAATGGAGCAGGAGGTACAGCTGGAATCAATGGATGGGAGGCTGGTTTGCATGATAGACTGGGCTCTCTGTGGTTTCCTGTGGCCTGAAGAGAAATTGCTATGCCAAGCTTTGATGTAGATAGGATCTTTTCTATGCTGCATCTATAAAAATTGGTAAGAATCCTTACAGATATGTTGAATTTCCTGAGCCTACTGAAGAGGTAGAAATGTTGTTATGCTATCTTGACCAATCACTTCTACGCTGGAGGACCAGGACAAATTGCTGGTGGTCATCACTCCCAGGAACTTGATGATCTCATCATCTCCACCTCAGCACCACTGACGCACTGATGTGACCTCCACCTCTTGAAGTGAGCGACCACCTCCTTCGTTTTGCTGATGTTGATGGAGAGATTGAGTGCTGAGCCACAATCTGTCTTGTCTTCTGCCTCATTACTGCTTGAAATCTGACACCACCATTGTAGGTCATCACCAAACATAAATGGAGTTGCATGAATTTTGGCCCCACAGTCATGAGTGTACAAGGGAGCATAGTAGGGGGCTGAGTGCATAGCCTTGCGGGGCACCAGCGTGGAAATGGTGTTGTCATCCTTTCTTACAGATTGCAGTCCATGGGACAGGTGGTGTCTCAAACCCTACAAACTTCACATGATAATGAACCACTTTCAGAACTGCTGAATCTGATCTGCAGCAGCACCTCTACATTAGGAATAGAAACAGAAGTATGAATAGGTGGGCATGTGACAGAGTAGGAGTTCATAATTGTGAGAACAATAGAAGACTGCTTTAAACTTTTCATGGGACGTGGCTAGGTCAGCACTTATCACCCAGCCCTAACAGGCAGGAAAGTTATTGAAATCAAATACACTGCCGAGAGTCAGGACTAACAAGAGGCCAGACCAAATAATGACAGCAGGTTTTCCTTCCCCAAGGAACATCAACAAACTACATGCTATTAGAACATTTTGTTTTAGTTCCAATTTTTTTTTTGAATCTCAGATTTCACCAACAACCAAGAGCTTTAGCTAGGGGTTCTGGTATTAGTCCAGTGAAACTACATAGTATCACCATCTCCCCTCCTCAACCTCTCAATACTTTCCTCAAAAGTCAGTTGAGGATTATAGGGCCACTTTCGTTTTTAGAAAATGAACTAAATTTTTGAAATTTGAAAATGGCCAACAAGCCACCTGCACACAAAGAACAGAAAGATTAGCAACAATATTTTGCAATTTAAAAAGGAGTGTGATATCTGGCAACAGATGGCACACTGAACTTAAACTGAATAGCAAAATTAACAGCAAAACTAACTAGAAAGGTTCTCATTATAGCCAAGTGGTAAACAAAAAGTAAAAGGAATGTGTGTATGAGTACAAACACCAAAAGAAAGAAAATCGTCTCCAATTTTTCACAGAAAAAATGAGCAATGTAGCAAATTCTGGGCGAAAATCAGTGACACTAACTTATAAAGCAATGGCTCTTACTTGAGCATTAACCATTGCTGTTTCAGAGCCGAGCTGCGTGGAAGTTAATAAAATGGGAGCTCGTGGCTTCTGCTTGTTCTAATATTCTTCTTCTCAAGAGCACCACAACAGGCTGCGAAACATTTACTCTCCAAATGCAAAACCACTTCCTAAAGCAAACAAACAGTCTTTGAGATGTAGTCTCAAACTGTTCTGATAATGGTATTTTAAGGCAGTAACTGACATCAGTCAGTTAAAAGCAGTGTGGAGATCTTGCAAAAAAGAAAAGCCATGATTCTATTTTTATTGCAATCTGAACAAATACTAGCTGCTTTTAGCAGACCATTCAGACAGACATTTGCTTCACCAAGTCAGTGCAAGTGCATGCAAGCCAGTTACACTGAACCATCACAGAGGACATTGCCAAGCCCGTTAGTCATTTTCTAAACTGCAAAGCTATTGGGTTGAATCTTCTCAGGAGGTGCTAATCAGAACTGCATTTGTTTTGTTTTGACTTGCCCTGCCTTGAAGCCCTGCATTTCTGGCCCAAACCTCCAATTCAGGACCGTGCTGAAACACAGGGCATGCCTATCCAGGAAAGCTTTTGGCACAACGCAGGGTCAGAATTGGAAACGAAAACATGACAGCAATTTTTTTTAAAAACAGCAGCAAATGTGTCTTGCAGTTTAAAAGTTTCAAAGCTTCTCTGAGAATGGCAAAACACAAATGGGTAGAGGGGTCAGGGGAGTGGAAGGAAGGGTGGTAGATGGGCATCAGCATTTTGGAGGGGTCAAGCAACTGGTTGGATGGCATTAGATCAATCTGACTGATGGGGCGAGAGTCAGTGATGAGTTGGATGTGGGTGCCAGTTGTCCAGTTAGCCCGGAGCTGTCTTCAGGCTATGTCTCCGGGTAACTATTCAGCCCTCCAAAATTTCTGACTCTAACTCAGAGTTGGAGTCAATTCCAAAGGCTTCCAGATATTGGCTAATTGCCCATCAGAGATTTAAACTCGGTGAAATCTCACAGGGTTCCCATACTGCTTCACTCGGAGTACATCCAGGCTCCAGCTATGGAGAAGATCTGGGGCCTTTTCTCTACTCTTGGTTTAATTTAATTGGTTTAGCTGCTAATTCGATAAACACTTCAAAATGCAAAAAAAGAAGTGTCCCTATATTCTTACCTGACTGACAGAAGAGTAATGACAGAAGCAGTCTTCTCTCATTGGCTTGTAAACTCTCCGCTTAGCTTAATGACAGGAGACAGAGTGTGATGGAGGATGGAGGAAGGGTGATTGTGTGACTGGAGGCCAGAGTCCAGTGGCACACCACAGGGATTACTGCTGGGTCCCTTTTTGTTCACGATATATACGTATATAAAGGATATGGAATAAAATGGGGGAAATAACTAATGTATGCAGATGACAAAAGTTGGCAGTGCAGTTGACAGTGAGGAAGAAGGCCTTAGATTAGAGAAGGATACCAATAGATTGGTCGAACAGGCAGATCAATGACAGATGAAGTTTAACCCTGAAAAGAGTGAGGTGATGTACTTTGGAACAAGTAAAAAAGAACAGCGAGTACTCAAAAGAATGGCAGGACACTAGAAAGCTGAAGGGCCAAGAAATCTTAGAGCACTGACCACAGATATGCCTGAAGGTGGCAGGACAAGTTAAAAAAAATTGTTGTTAAGGCAGTGTATGGCACACTTGCCTTTATCTGTCATGCCTGATAAAAGAAGGTCATGAAGGCACTTTAGTTAAGCTACAGTGCAGTGCAGTTCTGGTCACTGCACTACTGGAAGGATGCCACTGCACTGGAGAAGGTGCAGAGAAAACTCACCAGGGAGTCGCCTGGGATGGAGCATTTCAACTATGAAGGTAGGCTGGATAAGCTCGGGTTTTCTTTGGAAAGACTGGTAATCCTTTATGAACACAAGTCACGAGGCGAGAAATTAAATCTGGCCAGTTGTAGGCGTGGGGACCGAGATGCTTGATTATCTCAGCCTGGTCAATATGATCCAGGCCGCATGTAACCTTTGTGCTGTGTGTTTATTGCAATATTCAGCCAAATAACAACTACACAGCTGACTGGCTGGCACACTTGGCAGAGACCAAGGTGTGACAAGGTTTTCAAAGATAGCCTGTGCCTCGCAAAGACAGCAGCACCTTTGAAAGTGAAGGTACATCTGGCTGCAGCAGTTACGAGAAATAGTTTTTGAATCGGCTCAAACAAAGAATTTTCTTTAAAGTATCAACATGCCACAGACAGGACCCCAGCTTTGCAAAAGACACTTTTGGCCTTATTACAACATGGAAAGGAAGAGAGATGATAAATTCCACAGAACATTCAACAGGCTGTCTGGTAAATCTAGCCAAGGGAACTGGAGCAGATAGCAGAATGTCACTGCAAGGACTGTTATTAAAATGTAAAGGTATTTTGACTTTGAGGACTGGAAGAGTGTTGAGAATAAGCGCTTGTTAGGGTTTCCTGCTCATTTTTAAAAGGTCTAAATGATTAGTACTCAAACCCAAATGGGTATGTACTTAGCATTAAAATTCCGAATATTTCCTGTTACATTTGATTTTCTCAAGTTGAATATCTGAAACGTTTAATTCAGTGGAGAACTGGAGCCTGGAGATTGATGAAAATGGATTTATAGCGGTTTACAACTTGCATTGAGGCCCTAAAGATACAGGAGCAGAAGAAGTCTGCGCCACCATTCAATGAAATCATCACTGAACTGATGACCCTCAATTCCTCTTTTCTGTCTTTCACCATAATCCTCAAAGCCCTTACCAATTAAAATCTTGTCTATCTCAGCCTTAAATATGCTTAATGATCAACCTCAACTGCCCTTTTTGGAAAAAGAATCCACAGATAGAAAACCCAGGAAAAGAAATGCCCCATCTTTGTCATAAATATGCAATACCTGATTGAGAATTTTCCCGCTGGTACTAGACTCTCCCACAAGAGGAAACATACCTTCCCTGTCAAATCCATTAAGAATCCTGTCTACTTCAGTAGCAGTTTCTCCTGCTTCACTCCAGTTCAGGAGCAGTCGAATTCCTGCAACAAAATAAAAACAAAGTGCTGGAAAACCTCAGAAGTTCTGGCAGCATCTGTGGAGAGAGAGAAGCAGGAAATAAATGTTCAGTCCTTTAATTCTGAAGTAGTTATTTTGGACTCTCTCCACAGATACTGCCAGAGCAGCTGGGTTTTTCCCACTGTCTTCTCTTTTTATGGCTCCGAGGAAAGAATAGCCAGCCAACCTTTAATATCAAAGGTTCTGTATACTCACTGGAACAAACAAATGGAACCGAATATCTGAAAGACAGCTTTTGAACTTAAATATCAACTAAAGCAACTGCCTAAAATTTGTGCATTTTTTTGCATTTATTCATTCATTCATGGGATGTATGTAGCACTAGCTGAGCCAACATTTATTGCCCATCCCTAGTTGTCCTCAAGCAGCTGTCCTGAACCGCTGCAGACCATTTGATGCAGGTAGAGCCACGTTGCCATTAGGGACAGAGTTCCAAGATTTGGGCAGACTGTGCTCAGATCCTGAAGTGGGCTTACATCACACCACTCCAACCGAGAGCAAAGCCATCACGGAAAAACAAGCAAGTTTTAATTAACAATTACAGATGACACGAAGATCGGTAGAGAGACAGGTAGTGTTGAGGAAGTGAAGAGGCTGCAGAAGGACTTGGACAGACTAGGAGAGTGGGCAAAGAAGTGGCAGGTACAATACAATGTGAGAATATGCAAGATTACATACTTTGGCTGGAAGAAGAGGCATAGACTATCTTCTAAATGGAGAATGTGCTTCAGAGTCTAGGAAGTCTTAGTTCAGGAATCTCCCAATAAGCAGAGTCAGTCAGCAATTAGAAAGGCAACTGCAATGTTAGCATTCATTTCAAGAGCAAAAGATGTATTGCTGAGGTTGTAAAAGACTCTGGTCACACCACATTTTGAATGTTGTGTGCAGTTTTGGGCCCCATATCATATCTGAGGATGATGGCACTGGAAGGTGCTCCAGAGGAGGTTTACAAGAATGATCCCACGTAAAGGGCTGTCACATGAAGAGCAGCTGAGGACTCTGGGTTTGTATTCAATGCGAGTTTAGAAAGATGAGGGGATCTCTGATTGAGACTTCCAGAATATGGAGAGGCCTGGATAGAGAGAATGTATCCACTGGAAGAGACGAGGGTGAAGGCACCGTCTCAGAATGAAGAGATGACCCTTTAGAGCTGAGATCAGGAAGAATTTCTTCAACCAGAGGGTGGTTAATCTGTAAAATTCATTTCCGCAGCCTGCTGTTGCAGTTAGGCTATCCAGTCTCCCTAGGTTCTTGATTAATAAGAAGATCCAGGGTTACAAGGAGAAAGCAGGTGACTGGGGCTGAGAAACACATCAGCCATGATTAAAAATGGGGCAGACTCCATGGGATGCGAGCGAGAGCAAGAAAAAGGACAGACAGACAATAAACAAAAAGGCCCCCATGAACTCTATGAAGAGCAAGAATTCTCCCTGTTCCCTGGAACTATCAATTCCTAAACTATCAGATTATCTGGTCATTACTACATTGTTATTTGTGGGATCATGCAGTGGCCACGTGGGTGTTTCCATTCAATTACATTAATTCACTTTAGTAGTTTTAAGTACTTAAGTGTTTAAGAAGCATTTCAATACCTGCATGGTAGTTTGGGATCTACTGAGGCTATATAGAAACAAGAGCATTCACTTAAGCATTTGAATGCAACACACAGGAATGCTCACTTTATCTGCATATAGACAGAAATGTTGATCAATAAGATAACACTTAACACCTCTGACCAATTGCATTTTCTAATAAAACCAATATAGTACAGTTCAGACATAGCAGGAACTACAGATGCTGGAGAATCAGAGATAACAAGGCGTAAAGCTGGATGAACACAGCAGGCCGGGCTGCATCAGAGGAGCAGGAAGGCTGAGGTTTCAGGCCTAGACCCTTGTTCTGCAAAGCCTCTAAGGATGCCTCCCCTGAAGAAGTTAGCCTCCTGATTTCTGAAGGAAGATCTAGGCCCGAAACATCAGCCTTCCTGTTCCTCTTATGATGCTTGGCCTGCTGTGTTCATCCAGCTGTACACCTTGTTAGTCCAGTTCAATCAGGCTGATAAACAGCAAGGAACATTTGCAGAATGTAAGTGACAAGAAAACAAAATTTGTCTAACATGAGAATCTAACCACTTTCCACCCCCTGCCCCCACATTTAATGGTGCTAACATTATTGAATTCACTTGCTTTAGCATCATGGAAGTTAGCACTGACCAAAAGGGAGGCTAATACACAGTGGTAATGTCAATGGACTAGCCATCCCGAATGCTGGACAAATAGTCTGGGGACACGTGTTTGAATCTCACTATGGTACATGCTGAAACCAGAATTCAATTTCAAAAAACTGTCAAATGGCAATCCTGTAACCATGGGGATAATGGGAACTGCAGATGCTGGAGAATTCCAAGATAATAAAATGTGAGGCTGGATGAACACAGCAGGCCAAGCAGCATCTCAGGAGCACAAAAGCTGACATTTTGGGCCTAGACCCTTCATCAGAGAGGGGGATGGGGAGACGGAACTGGAATAAATAGGGAGAGGGGGGGAGGCGGACTGAAGATGTGGAGAAAAAGAAGATAGGTGGAGAGAGTATAGGTGGGGAGGTAGGGAGGGGATAGGTCAGTCCAGGGAAGACGGACAGGTCAAGGAGGTGGGATGAGGTTAGTAGGTAGGAGATGGAGGTGCGGCTTGGGGTGGGAGGAAGGGATGGGTGAGAGGAAGAACCGGTTAGGGAGGCAGAGACAGGTTGGACTGGTTTTAGGATGCAGTGGGGAGGGGGGGGGGGGGGGGGGGGAAAAGTGCTGGGCTGGTTGTGTGGTGCAGTGGGGGGAGGGGACGAACTGGGCTGGTTTAGGGATGCAGTTGGGGAAGGGGAGATTTTGAATCTGGTGAAGTCCACATTGATACCATTAGGCTGCAGGGTTCCCAGGCGGAATATGAGTTGCTGTTCCTGCAACCTTCGGGTGGCATCATTGTGGCAGTGCAGGAGGCCCATGATGGACATGTCATCCAGAGAACGGGAGGGGGAGTGGAAATGGTTTGCGACTGGGAGCTGCAGTTGTTTGTTGCGAACTGAGCGGAGGTGTTCTGCAAAGCAGTCTCCATACCTCCACTTGGATTCCCCAATGTAGAGGAAGCCACACCGGGTACAGTGGATGCAGTATACCACACTGGCAGATGTGCAGGTGAACCTCTGCTTAATGTGGAATGTCATCTTGGGGCCTGGGATAGGGGTGAGGGAGGAGGTGTGGGGGCAAGTGTAGCATTTCCTGCTGTTGCAGGGGAAGGTGCCGGGTGTGGTGGGCAGTGTGGAGCGAACAAGGGAGTCACGGAGAGAGTGGTCTCTCCGGAAACCAGACAGGGGTGGGGATGGAAAAATGTCTTGGGTGGTGGGGTCGGATTGTAAATGGCGGAAGTGTCGGAGGATAATGCGTTGTATCCGGAGGTTGGTAGGGTGGTGTGTGAGAACGAGGGGGATCCTCTTTGGGCGGTTGTGGCGGGGGCGGGGTGTGAGGGATGTGTTGCGGGAAATACGGGAGACGCGTTCAAGGGCGTTCTCGATCACTGTGGGGGGAAAGTTGCAGTCCTTGAAGAACTTGGACATCTGGGATGTGCGGGAGTGGAATGTCTTATCGTGGGAGCAGATGCGGCGGAGGCGGAGGAATTGGGAATAGGGGATGGAATTTTTGCAGGAGGGTAGGTGGGAGGTGGTGTATTCTAGGTAGCTGTGGGAGTCGGTGGGCTTGAAATGGACATCAGTTACAAGCTGGTTGCCTGAGATGGAGACTGAGAGGTCCAGGAAGGTGAGGGATGTGCTGGAGATGGCCCAGGTGAACTGAAGGTTGGGGTGGAAGGTGTTGGTGAAGTGGACAAACTGTTCGAGCTCCTCTGGGGAGCAAGAGGCGGCCCCGATACAGTCATCAATGTACCGGAGGAAGAGGTGGGGTTTGGGGCCTGTGTAGGTGCGGAGGAGGGACTGTTCCACGTAACCTACAAAGAGGCAGGCATAGCTGGGGCCCATGCGGGTGCCCATGGCCACCCCCTTTGTCTGTAGGAAGTGGGAGGAGTCGAAAGAGAAGTTGTTGAGGGTGAGGACGAGTTCAGCTAGGCAGATGAGGGTGTCGGTGGATCTGCCAATGTGGTATACTGCATCCACTGTACCCAGTGTGGCTTCCTCTACATTGGGAAAACCAAGCGGAGGCTTGGAGACTGCTTTGCAGAACACCTCCGCTCAGTTCGCAACAAACAACTGCACCTCCCAGTCGCAAATCATTTCCACTCCCCCTCCCATTCTTTAGATGACATGTCCATCATGGGGAGAGAACCCTTTGAGTGAAGAAGTTCCTCCTGACCTCAGTCTTACATCTGCTTCCCTTTATTTTCAGGTGATGCCCCATAGTCCTAGCTTCACCTGCTAAAAGAAACAACCTCCCTGCCTCCACCTTATCTATTCCCTTCATAATCTTATAAGATCTCCTCTCTTTTTCAGAATTCCAATGAGTATAATCCCAGTCTACTCAGTCTCTCCTCATAATCCAACTCTCTCAACTCTGGAATCAACCAAGTGAATCCCCTCCAGTGCTAGTATATCTCTTCTCAAGTAAGGAGACCAAAACTGCACACTGTACTCCAGGTGTGGCCTCACCAGGACCCTATACAGCTGCAGCATAGCCTCCCTGTTTTTAAACTCCATCCCTCGAGCAATGGCAGACAAAATTCCATTTGCTTTTTTAATTACCTGCTGCACTTGCAATCCTACTTTTAGCAATTCATACACAAGGACACCCAAGTCCCTCTGCACAGCAGCGTGCTGCAATTTTTTAACCATTTAACTATTTAAAACATAGTCCATTTTGCTGTTATTTCTACCAAAATGGATGACGTCAGACTTATCAACATTGTACTCCATCTGCCAGACCTTTGCCCACTCACTTAGACTATCTATATCCCTCTGCAGACTTTCAGTGTCTTCTGCACACTTTGCTCTACCACTCACCATAGTGTCATTTGCAAATTTTGACACATCACACTTCATCCCCAACTCCAAACCATCTATGTAAATTGTAAACAATTGAAGTCCCAACACTGATCCGAGGCACACCACTAGCCACTGACAGCGAACCAGTAAAACACCCATTTACCCTTACTCTTTGCTTTCTACTGGTCAACCAATCCTCTATCTATGCCAATACATTACCAGTAATACCGTGCAACTTTATCTTATAATAGCAGCCTTTGGCGGCGGGGGGGTGGGGGCACCTTGTCAAATGCCTTCTGCAAGTCCAGATACACCACATCTAAAGGCTCCCCATTGTCCACCATGCAAGTAATGTCCTCAAAGAATTCCACAAAATTAGTTAAACATGACCTACCCTTCACGAACCCATGTTGGGTGTTCCCAATGAGGCAATTTCTATCCAGATGTCTTGCTATTTCTTCCTTAAATGACAGATTCAAGCATTTTCCCCACTACCGAAGTTAAGCTAACTGGCCGATAGTTACCTGCTATTTGTCTACTTCCTTTTTTAAACAGTGGTGTCACATTGGCTGTTTTCCAATCTGCGGGAACCACCCCAGAGTCCAGGGAATTTTGGTAAATAATTACTAGTGCAATTGCTATTTCCCCATCACCTCTTTTAGTACTCTGGGATGTATTTCATCAGGGCCAGGAGACCTTCAGCCCCATTAGCTTGCCCAGCACTGCTTCCTTAGTGATAATGATAGTTTCTAGGTCCTCGCCTGCTGTAACCTTCTTGCCATTAGTTTTCGGCATGTTATTTGTGTCTTTCACTATGAAGGCCAATACAAAATAACTGTTTAATGTCTCAGCTATTTCCTCATTCCCAGTTATTAAATTGGCCTTCTAATCCTCTAAAGGACCAATGTTTACCTTCACCCCTCTTACGATTTACATATTTATAGAAACTTTTGCTGCCTGTTTTTATATTCTGAGCTAGTTTACTCTCAATCTATCTTACTTTTCTTTATAACTTTTTTTGTGGCTTTCTGTTGGCCTTTAAAGATTTCCCAGTCTACTAGTTTCCCACTACTCTTTGCTTTTTTTAATGTGTCTTTTTCAAATCTGATACTTTCCTTTGTTTCCTTAGACATCCATGGCGGGCTCTCTCTTTTCCCACAGTTCTTATCATTGGAATATAATTCTGCTGAGCACTGTGAAAAAGCGTTTTGAATTGGATGCGTTAATTCAGGTAGTGATATTTGATAGGGAAGCCCTTACAAATGTAATAGTGTTTTTAAAGCACACTTTGGTCAGGGAAATTAGACAGATGAATTATTAAATAGTGTTTCATAAGATAACTTTGTATTCCTCACTCTGTTCTATCACTCTACTGTACACAAAACAGAATTTTTCACTGTATCTGGGTACATGGGACAATAAAATCAAAACATAGAATCTCTACAGTGTGAAAACAGGCACTTCAGCCCAAAAAGTCCACACTGACCCTCAGAGCATCCCTCCCAGACCCATTCCCCTATAACCCACCTAATCTACACATCCATCAAAATTATGGGCAATTTTCCATTGCCAATCCATGCACTTAGCCTGCATACTTTGACAGTGGGAGGAAACCCATGCAGACAAGGGGAGAATGTGCAAACTCCACACAGACAATTGCCAGAGGGTGGAATCAAACACAAGTCACTGGTGCTGAGGCAGCAGTGCTAACCACTGAGCCACCATGCCACCCCAGAAAAGATGTAAAAAAAAGTGTTGTTCAAACAAGTACGTTCCATTAAAAAGGGAACATAGCAAGGAGGAAACAAATTTGGTATAACCCTCAAATGCAAGTGAAAAATAGGGTCACAGCTAAATTACTTGTGGTTTGCAGAATCTGATTTAAAATCCAACCAGAAATGCAGCTACCAATGAGACACCTGTCTAACACACACAAGAACATGTTTTTATTTGTGCTGTGCAGCCTGCTCCAGTTAATGTTTCTTGCAGACAGAAACAAAGGCAGAACAGTACACACATAAAAGTTGAACTGGACATGTTCAATCATTGGTTCCATGCAGATATCATCTTTTTCTTCAACAAAATTTCAAGAGCAGTGAGGTGACTGAAATGTTAGCACAACAATGTCATTGAACCATGAGTTTAAGCACAAGCAGAAAACATAAAAAGGACCATTTGGAAATGGAAACAAGGCCTTTTAGTCTATCAAGTACACTTCCTCCAAGACACCACATTGTTAATAAATATTTATTACTTAGACCAAATTGAAAATTAAGACTATTTAAAATAGGCAAAACAAAGCTTTCTTTCCATGTTCTTGTCATGCAGAGAAGAACACAAGAAGCATTTCATTACTATTATAACTAAACTGAAATCTGGTTTATAGTTGAATTCACTTCAGCTCTGATAATCACACTTCTTTAAAAACAAAAGAAATAGCTCCATGTATTAATGTGGACAAACTTTGGCAAAATCCATTCTGCACATTTCAAAACTTAGTAAAAATTCAGTGATGGGATGTGGGTGTCATTGGTTGGGCCAGTATTTATTGCCCATCCCTAGTGGCTATTGAGAAGGTGGTGGTGAGCTGTCTCAACCTCTTATGTGGGGCATTCCTGGATTTTGACAGTAAAGTAAAGGCAATAGTCTTCCAATTCAGGATGGAGTGTGGCTTGGCAGGAAACTTGCAGGTCATGGCATTCCCATATATCTGCTGCCCATGTCCTTCTACATGGGCATTTTAAAAGGTAGAGCTTTGGTAAATTTCCATAAACAGCTTAAAAATAGTACTAAGCGACAGAGCTGGGAGGGACTGGATGCAATGCCATTCAAACAAGGTGCTTTGTCCTGGATGGTATCAAGGTGCACTTGTCCAGACAAGTGGAGTGTATTTCATCACACGTCTGATTTGTGCCTTGTAAATGGTGGGGAGTCAGGAGGTGAGTTACCCATGGCAGTATTCCTAACTTCTAATTTTCTTGTGTAGCCACAGTACATGCATGGGTAGTTCAGTTCAGTTTCACAATGTTGATAGTGAGGGATTCAATGATGGTAGCACCGTGGAATGTCAAGGGCATTAGTTACATTGTCTCATATTGGTGGTGATGTTTATTGAATGGCATTTATGTAGTGCAAATGTTATTTGCCACTTCTCAGCCCAAACCAGGGTATTATTCTGGACTCACTGCATGTGTACACGGATTGCTTCAGTGTCTGAGGAGTTGCAAATGATGCTGAATCATTGCTCACTCATCAGCGAGTGTCACATATCTGAAATAATGATGGAGTGAAGGTTATTGATGAAGTACGTGAAGGTGGTTGGGCCTAGGACACGACCCTGAGGAACTCCTGCAGAGATGATGACGTACAAACTCAGAGGAAGATCCTTCTATAAGTCTCTCAAGGTATAAATTTTGACAACTTAGATTTAACATCTTTGACTTTCAGTCACAACTAAAGACATTAGTGATTACATTTGTCTATTTTTATACAAATATTCAAATCTCTTCTCCAAACTTCAATTTTCTCACCTGTGTAACTTAAAAGATTCCTAATCCTCCCAATACTTCATGATGTTATCAAAGGAACATCACCATCACGTTCCCCTCCAAGCCACACACTATCCTGACTTGGAAATATAATCACTGTTCCTTCAGTGTCACCGGGTCTAAATTCTGAAATTTGCTCCCTAACAGCATTGTGGGTCAACCCACAGCAGGAGGCAGCTCACCACCACCTTCTCAAGGGCAACTAAAGATGGGCAACAAATGCTGGCTCAGCCAGTGCCACCCACATCCCACAAATGAATAAATAGAAAAAAAAAATCTGTTATTAAATAAGAGACAAATTTTCCTTTTTGGGAGGTGCAAACATGGATGAAAAAGCTAAAACTATTGGAGTTCCCAGTCCCCTTGTTGTCCAAAATTTTACAGATTTGATTCAGATGAATATTCTTCCCTCACCTGTGTGAATTATATGCTGAAGCAAATCCAGTGTCACTTTCGCCATTTATCAATGTATACTGAATGTTGTAGTACCAGCTTAAACCACAGCTATAACCCTTTTCAAGCAAAATGTCTTCGTTTTAGGAATGGAGTAAAGGCAGTGCAGGGCTCTTGGGTTCACTGACACAGCAATAAACCTACCAGATGTGAAAATTACAGAAATTTGGGTTCAACTGTGATGCCACCAGAAACTTCAAGTTCTAATTGCAACCTAATCTCAGATTGTGGGGATAATGAAACTGACCTTTGGAACAACAGAAGCTTGTGTTATCTTCACAGTTTACACATCACCAGCAGCAATACATTGCTGCTGAGTTACAGGATATTCACCCTTCTCCTCCCTCCATACAAACACACCTTACAAACAGTGCAACTGTAGAATACTGAAGGAGGCAACCTGAAGGTAGTCTTAACTGTTGACCCACTTCTGCTAAAAACAATAGAATTGGAAAGCCCAAATACAAAAAAAGTTTGATGTTGTTCCAAAATTTAAACAAATATTGTATAAAAATTTAATACTGAAATTCTAATGGCACAGATTCAGGCGATTATTTTCCCCCAAACTTTGTGCCCAACTATTCTGTTATGCAATATCAAACATGACATGGTATAATTGTTTCCTTTAAACTTCCTCCACAATATTGAACTTTAATAGCTTGGATATATGCAGTCCAATCTGCAGATCCAAGGGTTCCTAAGCTATGCCAATACAAAGCTGAAATTACTGCAAAACGCACAGCATACAAATCAAAATCTACAACTTTGCAACCATGCTCAGTCAGAGATTCTCAGTGAGGTTGATAATCAAGCTACAACTTGCCTCCTCAGGGGAGTGTCCTACGCCCAAACACCTTCAACTGCTTCACTTTCCCTACTTCACAAGATCAGAAATGAGGGCATTCACTAATAATTACAAATTTCAGCACTGTTCACAACTCCTCAGGCTCTGAAACAGTCCATGTCCAAATGTAGAAAGGCCTGGACAATATATGGGCATGGACTGATAAGTGGCAAATAAAATGTGGGCCACACAAATGAGAGACAATGACCATCTCCAAGACAGAATCTAACAATCATCCCTTCACTTTCAACAGCATCGTCATTTGTTACATCCAGCAAAACCAACAGCATCAGGGTTATCATTAAACAGAGAATGAACAATTGCAGCCATATAAGCACCACGGCTACAACCGCAGGTTAGAGGATAGGAAGTTAGTGATAAATAATTCACCTTCTGTCACTCGATGACCAACTATAAAAGGCACAAGTCAAGAGTGTTATGGAATACTCTGCACTTGCTTAGAATAATGTAGCTCCATCAACACTCACGAAGCTTGACCCCATCCAAGACAAAATAACTCACTTGATTGGCATATAATTCAACACCTTTAACATTCACTCCCTTTCAGCATCAATGCGGAGCGGCAGCACTGCTTACCATCGGGAAGATGCAGTGCAATCACGCAGTAAGCCTCGCAACAGTTGTGTGCCTTTGCTGTCACTGGGTTAAAACTTTAGAGACCTCCCTTCCTAACAGTACTGCGGGCGTTCCAACACTCCAATAGTTCAAAAGGAGGCACAGTGGCTCAGTGGTTAGTAATGCTGTCTCACAGCAGCAGGGACCCAAGTTCGATTCCAGCCTCGGGCAATTCTCTGTGGAGTTTGCATGTTCTCCCCATGTCTGTATGGGTTTCCTCTGGGTGTTCCCATTTCCTCCCACACTCCAAACATGTGGAGGTTAGACAAATTGGCCATGCTAAATTGCCCACAGTGTCCAAAGACATGCAGACTCGGTGGAATAGCCATACAGAATGCAGGGTTACAGGGAAGCAGGGTGGGTCTGGGTGGAAGACTCTTCAGAGGGTCAGTGTGGACTCAATGGGTCAAATGGCCTGCTTTCACACTGTAGCGATTCTAAGGCAGCTCACCATCATCACTGTTTGTTGCGCAAGTAGCCACTTAATACTGGCCACATCAGCAACAACTACATTCCATAAAAAAAGTATAAACATTCTGAGCTGGTGACAGTGAAAACTGTACTGAGTTTGTCACTTGTCTTTACTACTCTGCTGTAAAAATGTGTGTAAGTACAGTCTTGTGAAACCAAAACAAAGCTTAGCTGCCACATCACCCATTGTCAAATAACCTGCCAAGTATTAGTGATAATGGGAATTGCAGATGCTGGAGAATCCAAGATAACAAAGTGTGGAGCTGGATGAACACAGCAGCCCAAGCAGCATCTCAGGAGCACAAAAGCTGACGTTTTGGGCCTAGACCCTTCATCAGACGCTCTCTGATGAAGGGTCTAGGCCCGAAACATCAGCTTTTGTGCTCCTGAGATGCTGCTTGGCCTGCTATGTTCATCCAGCTCCACACTTTGTTAACCTACCAAGTATTTCCTGCCCAAACTCACCTTTAAAAAGAGTGTCCATACCTTACAAAGCTGTTAGTGACTGTCTCGCCATGATGTGTTAGCCCCTTCAGAATGGGGAGAAAGGCACGTCATTAATTGAAAATCATTATCCATTGCTGTAGGAAATTTGTATTTATTTAGTACTGCCATTCATTTCCTGATGTTTGGATATAGCTGTATCCTCTTTTCCAATTTCTCTCCAACAAAGCCAGTGCAGCCAATAGAATCTGGCTAAGTCAGAGTTGTACAGCACAGAAACAGATCCTTCAGTCCAACTATCTATGCCAACTAAACAAGTCCCACCTGTCTGCTCCTGGCCCACATCTCTCCACACCTTTCCCATTCATGTAGTTCTCAAAAGGTCTTTTAAATGTTATAACATCTGCATCCACCACTTCCTCTGGCAGTTCATTGCACACTCAAACACCCTCTAAAAAAAGTTCCCACTCATTTCTTTTCTGAATCTCTCCCTGCTCACCTTAAAAATATGCCTATCTTGAATCGCCCTTCCTAGGGTGAAGGCACATACCATTAACACTGTCTATACCCCTCATGTTGCTCAAGAGGATCACAAGAACTCTCCTTCCAATTTGCAGCCTTCACCCCAAGAAATAAATCACTAGTTGACCATACATCAAGTAAGTGCAGCTGAAAAAGTCAACACTTTGGTGTCAAATGGCACCAGCGTGATATTTGAAGGTTTCAACATGTTGCACGAAGTGAAGCCACATAATTAGATAAATGATTGCTTCAATGTTGGCTGCCTTCATTCACAATCAGCTAAACAGCTACTGATAGATCAGGCTTTAACTTCTTACTAATACCATTCAGCTTTTGTAAAGATTCCACTCAATGAGGATTAGTGAGAAACTTTACAAGAGAACAAATTGCTGCAAGTGGTCCCCAATCTGCAAACAACAGATTTATAATTGCTCCTTAAAGGGAACAGGGATGGGATAACTGTTGTAGGAGAAAATTACTCCAGATGCTGGAATCTGTACTGAAAACACTCAATACATCACAGCAACTCAGACAGCATGCTAATGTTTTGGGCCTAGATGGCTCTTCACGTTAACTTGCTCTCTTCGTGGATGAGATAACTGTTGCCTGCATGGCCACAATTCACTGTGGCTTGTTGTTCCTCAGGTCACAGTGGTTGCTCCACTTATTTAGACCAAACGACTTCCCATGACAGTTTAATTTTTTGCAAAATACCATGGCCAAGTAGTATCCTTGCAAACTCCTTACCAATGTGGCCTGACGTAAGTGTACTTTTTATGATAGTATCTACAGCAACAGTAGGAATTTGTTAGTACACAAACTTGAATCAACAGTATTTTCAATTCTACATTCCTAACAAAAAGGCAAAAACTGAAGACAGTAAGTACACAAGTGGAAAGTATGTAGTGTTCATTAGTTCATCGACATGTCTGTGCCACAAGAGGAATTTCAAGCTGCTTTCAGTATGGGTTAAACTCTTCCTTGTCAAGGAAGGGGAAGCAAGCCAACAAGTGACTCTTACTATTTTACCTGAAGAATCTGCCTTTCTAATTGGGAATTTCCTTTGCAGAGCTCCATGATCTGTCGCAGTAAGAGCTTGGTGCTTTCAGTTTTTCCAGCGCCACTTTCTCCACTGTTAATGCAAATAAAACAATAAAAATGTACATCTAACCTCCGACATTTGTTTACCTTAAGAACACGTACCAACAGATTCAAGAATAGCTTCATCCCCACCATTAAATTTCTGAATGGACCTCTTAAATTTAACGTTGATCTCACTCTGTACCTTCACTGCAGCTGAAATACTGTGTTCATTGCTCTCTTGTTACCATTTTGTATGCCATGAGCTGCCTGTCCTGCACATAAAACAAAAAAAACTGTCACATGCACCTAGGCACATGTAACAATAATAACTCGAATCAAAAAACCTTGTCAATAATAGGATTCTAGGGAAGAAGTTAAATTATTACTGATCAATATTTACTGAAGAATGAAATGTCAGTGATTTACCAGCTGGGCAAATTAGCAGCAAAAGTTCTTCAAGGTGAATTCCAAGATTTCTTTGTGAGCAGTATGAACAATATAGAAACATGGAAACTGGTGCATTGTTTCTATGTCTTTTTGTTGCTTGATAAACTTTTATGGTAAGTGTATAAATCCTAATAAATTTTGTAGAATTTAATGAGTGTGTCAATACAAAAATGATCAGACTACTCAATTTTTCAAAATAAAAATAAATTTAAGGAAGACTGCTTTTCAAAGGGAAGGTACGGGGAAATGTCACTATTAAATGAGCCCCCATGTCTAAATTAATCAGTTTTGAAATAATATCCATAGTATTCACAATAAGAAAGCAAGGGTTCCATGCTTGACGAGGCATAAGTCTTCAATGACCTTACCCATGTTATAAAGCTAAAGCATCAACCCAGGCAAGGCCTAACACTATAAAATGTCATGCAGAGAAGATAATTATTACCATTGGCTGTGTTATGATACTTACTTTCTGGCATATGCAACCTACTGATCAACAATGGCAAAGTTCCATTACTTCTCACCTAACAGAGGTCAAACCAATATTTTAATGTTACCCTATGCCCTTTACTCAAAAAAAAATCATGAGATCGTATAAAAGACAATGTTGAAAAACAGCCTTTTCACCAGAAAAAGGGAAGAGGAAATTATTGTAAGTGCCTAAGCCTACCTGCCTGCTTAAAAGCACAAATGCTGCAAGTGCACAACTGCAACTGGTGCAGGACATGTGGACTAGGTCAAATGCACCCAAGCACATGATATTTTAACACAAATCCACTCATGTATTCTTACCTAATGACGATACATTGGTTCTTGGGGCCAGTGGCTAAGCGTCCTAACATCGATCGATATGCACGATCAGCCACTGCAAAAATGTGAGGTGGTAGGTGACTTTTTGAACAACTTTTATATTTTTCAGCTTCCTGACAAACAGAAACAAACAGCAGAAATTAAAACAGGGCTGTATTTTCACGAAATCCAACAATGGTGATATGCAATTGTTCGCCATTTAGGGAATTGACAGTTTTCCAACATTTACTAGATGGGTACATTGAATAGGAAGGGTTTAGAGGGATATGGGCCAAAATGACAACAAATGGGACCGGATTAATTTGGGATATCTGGTCAGCATGGACAAGTTGGACCAAAGGGTCTGTTTCTGTGCTATACATCTCTATGGCCTGAATCTCCCCTGGACAGACATTTTCCATCTCATCTTTCCTGCTTTCATTCACCTTTTCCCTTACTATAATCGGTTCCAAAATTCAAACTGCCTTGGGCCTAATTCTTGGTCCCCCACCATCAGAATTTACATGACTTCTCAACCCCACAATCTTATATTTTCCATCATCCTATTACTCTTCACATGATGTCATACAGCATTCTCACTGAACGAATCAAAATTCAGATCATTCACAATTCAAGAATAAATTTATTGAGTTCTTTTGTTATGGACTCACTGACATCATCTGGTACAAGTTTAAGCTAAGATGAAAAGTGAGGCTGCTGATTCTTGTATTAAAGTCTTGCATATCAAGTTTCTGTGCCACTAACAACAGACTATAGGGGGTCTTCATTCTGAAATTCCTTAAATGCCTCACTTGATGTTTACTGGTGGATTTATTTGAGACAAGCATACCATGCTTGCATTCTTCTAACTTTCCTGGACACTAGATTGCTCCCTGTTCCCCTTCTCCATCCACTTCTCTCACGCAATGCCTTTTTAACCTCGTTAACTTCCTCTGTGTTTATAGCACATCTCAAAACTAAACTCTTCTACCATTTTAATACAAGTCACAATAAATTTAACATTTTCAAGAGTCACATCGGGCCTCCTAAAGATCATGCCATAGCAGCCATTTTGCAAGTTCAGGCCATCATGTAATGCTATCTCCTAAAATCGGCACAATTCCTTTAAACCTGGAATTTTTAAAATGGTGGTTACCAAGCTTGGTACTGGGAATTTCAGGAGATTCCAGTTTCTTGTCATCTTACAGATATTTTATTCAAATTCAAATTCTGACTTTTGGAACTCAAAGTTTGGAAGGATTCAGAGATTTCTCTTATCAGAAGAAAAATGTACTTTCAATGAAAAACGATAAAAACAATTGTTGAAAGTCAGAGCTTTAATAACCTAAACACAGGTTTGACCACAAAATTAGTTAATAATATAGGTGCTCATTAATATTCATAAACTTAATAGCAAAACTTCGTACGATTAGCCATCACTGAACTAAAAATCTATTGATAGATCATTTTAAAAAATTAGTACCTACCGACTTTTCATACAAGGGTAGGTACTTGAAAGGATTGATGGCGACAAGAATATCTCCAACATAGGTCTGTAAAATAAAAGTGAAGAGTTAGACAAAATTGGACTTGCACTATTGTTCAGGAGGGGGACAAGAAAAGGCAAAATAATAAGATCCAAACCAAGCTTTGGGGTGAGGGAAAGGAAGAAAAAGACATTTGATTATGGCAATTTGTTGTTGTTTATTCTTCAGATGTAGCTTCACTGGATAAGGTCAGCATCTCTAGGTGCTGTGATCTAACTTCTTGAACTGCTACAGTCCATGTGGTGAAGGAACTTCTACAGTTAGGTCACGTAGGGAGTTCCAGGATTTTGACCCAACAATGAAACAGCACAAGACCTCAGACAAGTGACTTTGAGAAGAACCTGGATTGGATGATCTTACAAGTGGTGGACCTTGCATGTTTGGGAGATACTGCCAAAGCTTTGGAGGATTGCTGCAGTACCAACCTGGAGACATGGTACACCAGCTATGGGAAAAGTGGTCATTTATGTGGTGGTCAGGCTGCCTAATTAAGAGAACGGATTCGACCTGAGCAGCACCAAGACCCTATAGAGTCCTTACAGCTGCACCCATCCAAGCCAACTGCAGGTTCTAAATAGGAGTGAGCTGTGCTTGTTACATTGTCCAAGACAGTTAGTCAGTCAGGCACTGAACCACAGGCCTGGTGCAAAGTCTTGAAATAACAACATGGAAGTATCTAGAAACACTCAATACAAAGCGTACTCACAATCCAAAGCCCACAGATTCAGCCTGCTCCTTTCTTATGAGTAGATTAACTCCTAGATAAAGCCCAAACGCAAATAAATAACAAGGGTTCTACAGGCAGAAAGTCGAGGTTCGAGGCCCCACCTGCATCATAACATTTTAATCAATCTGCTCAGTTATCTACAATTACATAGCCAATTAACCTCTGATGCTGGTGAATCGGGATGGTGAAGCTACAAAATGATCAGGCTAGAAAGCAGGCAGCAGTGCTGACAAAGTTCTGCACATAGATAACAGATACAGAACACAAAATAAATTACAAATATTGACATCATATTTTAGTGGTATGGTGTTAAAAAGCAAGCTTTTATAACCCAAAGTTAATTCATATCTACTCATCCCAACGCTACAGAGGTTCACTCCCCTTCAATCTCTGTATCTGAACATAAATAACTAACAAACATCTTGGTAAAAGTACTGAACAGCCAAGTAGAACAGAGGAAATTGAAATTCACCAAACCAATTTCAAGGAGGCTGCACAATCAACTCCACAATTACTAGCTATGGAAATAAAAAAGTCATTAATTTGCAACACATCAAGGAGAATGTAGCAATCTGATAGGGGGGCAGGTACCAAGTCAGCAGAATGAACCCAGGACTGAAAGAATTGAATTAATGAAAGAGGCTGCAAAGACTAAAACCTTGTTCCAAACCCTACCCAGAAAAAAAACTCCATTTCTCAATCTCCACAAGATTTTATTCCATCTACAGCTTTCATACTTTATTAACTAATTAACTAGTGATACTAATTAACTAGTGTTAATTGTGGTGTGGAAGCAAGAGACTTCTGTTCTTCAGATTCTTACATCCTTTCAATTCCAAACCACTCATTTTTAGAAGCAAATCCAAGCATTGCTTTAGACACTCTCTTCTTAAACTCCTCCATCTTGTTAGTCTTCCAAATTTCAATAGCCAGCACAAAAGCTACATGAAACTGAAATAACGCTACAGAGGCCGGTATCCTGTCACCAAGTCACCCTTTATTTACATGTGGACAGTCCTTGATACTAATCAGCTCCCTCAGAGCCAGCTCACAGAAAGAACAGAACCTCATACATTCTCATTTATATCTCTCAGCCAGGGATCCCCGACTGAGGCCGGGAACCTGGTCCGATCAGGGAAATCACTCTTTGATGTCCACTTAGTTGATGTTGTTATATATCATTACATCTCTCCCCATGAATCCTAGGACAAAAGCTTTTTCTTTTGTAGCTTTGCCTTCACATTTTAGCACCGGGGCAAGTTCCTCCAAATTTGCCTCTGATAATAGGCACTATGTAATGCTCATTTGCTTGCCTCCTGCACCTAGCGCATTTTGGAAGTAATTTGTCCTCTTCATTAGGCAGCAAAATCTGCTGTATCCATCTCAGACTTCAAGGTATCTTCATTACTTAACAGAGAGGGAGAACCCTTGGGTTCTGGAATTGGCAGAAAGGCTGCCAAGGAGCTGGACATGCTTTGCTCCCACATTTTGACAGTTTGCAGATTTCACATGGTCCATGTGCTTGCTCAGGGCTGTCATACCTACCAAAACTTTGTGTGCCACGGTACCTGACCTTACATCAACCATGCCTCTTATCCATGCAGGGCTATTCCTTGGTTCCTACATCAAACTTTGTCTCCTGAAGTAAAACAGTCTCTCATTTAGCAGAGCTGTATGTCGTTCCTGATGCCATTTCAGCAACACCCACCCAGAGCTTAGAGCTAGGAAGAGTCAGGAGGAGACATGAGAAGTCTTTGGCAGGTAGGATCAAGGAAAACCCTAAAGCTTTCTACAGGTTTGTCAGGAATAAAAGAATGACTAGACTAAGATTAGGGCCAGTCAAGGACAGTAGTAGGAAGTTGTGCGTGGAGTCCGAAGAGAATGGAGGGGCGCTGAATAAATATTCAGCATCAATATTCGCACAGAAAAAAGACATGTTGTCAAGGAGAATACTGAGATACAGGCTGTTAGACTAGACGGGATTGAGGTTCATAAGGAGGAGGTGTTAGCAATTCTGTGAAGTGTGAAAAAGGATAAATCCCCCGGGTTGGATGGGATTTATCCTAGGATTCTCTGGGAAGCTAGGAGGAGACTGCAGAGCCTTTGGCTTTGATCTTTATGTCGTCATTGTCTACAGGAATAGTGCCAGAAGACTAGAGGATAGCAAATGTTGTCCCCTTGTTCAAGGAGATTAGAGACAACCCTGGTAATTATTGGGCAGTTGGTAAAGTATTGGAGAGATTATAAGAGATAGGATTTATAACAATCTAGAAAGGAATAATTTGATTAGGGATCGTCAACAGGGTTTTTTCAAGGGTAGATCATGCCTCACAAACCTTATTGAGTTCTTTGAAAAGGTGACCAAACAGATGGGTGAGGATTAAGCGGTTGATGTGATGTCTATAGATTTCAGTAAAGCATTTGATAAGGTTCCCCACGGTGGCATGGGATTGAGGGTGATTTAACGGTTTGGATCAGAAATTGGCTAGCTGTAAGAAGACAAAGGGTGGTGGTTGATGGGAAATGTTCATCCTGGAGTTCAGTTACTAGTAGTGTACCACAAGGATCTGTTTTGGGGCCACTGCTGTTTGTCATTTTTATAAATGACCTGGATGAGGGCAGAGAAGGATGAGTTAGTAAATTTGCAGATGACACTGAAGTCGGTGGAGTTGTGGATAGTACGGAAGGATATTGCAGGTTACAGAGGGACATAGATAAGCTGCAGAGCGGGGCTGAGAGGTGGCAAATGGAGTTTAATGCGGAAAAGTGAGAGATGATTCACTTTGGAAGGGGTAACAGGTATACAGAGTACTGGGCTAATGGTAAGATTCTTTGTAGTGTAGATGAGCAGAGGGATCTCAGTGTCTATGTGCATAGATCCCTGGAAGTAAGATAGGGTTGTTAAGAAAGCATACGATGTGTTAGGTTTTATTGGTACAGGGATTGAGTTTCAGCTGTACAAAACTCTGGTGCGGCTGCACTTGGAGAACTGCGTACAGTTCTGGTCGCCGTATTATAGGAAGGATGTGGAAACATTGGAAAGGGCGCAGAGGAGATTTACCAGGATGTTGCCTGGTACAGAGGGAAGGTCTTATGAGGAAAGGCTGAGGGGCTTGAGACTGTTTTCAGTAGAGAGAAGGTGGTTTACAGGCAACTTAATAGAGACATACCAGATGATCAGAGGATTAGATAGGGTGGCAGTGAGAGCCTCTCTCCTCAGATGATGATGGCTAGTACAAGGGGACATAGCTTTAAATTGAGGGGTGAAAGATATAGGACAGATGTCAGAGGTAGTTTCTTTACTCGGAGAGTAGTAAGGGTGTGGAATGCCCTGCCTGCAGCAGTAGTAAACTCACCAACCTTAAGGGTGTTTAAATGGTCATTGGATAAACATATGGATGATAATGGAATAGTGTAGGTTGGACGGGCTTCAGATCGGTTTCACAGGTTGGCGCAACATTGAGGGCCGAAAGGCCTGTACTGCGCTGTAATCTTCTATGGTCTTTGTTCTATGTGCTCCACTCACCACCTACCCCAAATGCCTGGGAAAAATCAGATTTAACCTGGTGTTTTGTCTTAGTCTTTTCCCCATTAGCAACTCTGCTGGAGCTCTCCCTATAGTTGAATAAGGTGGTGATCCGACGATCAAATAGGAACCAGGCCAGTTCAGTATCTCGTGAAGTTGTATCCGTTTCTTTAAGCCCACCTTCAAAGTTTGGGCTGCTCTTTCTACTGGATCATTGAATGGATGGATGGATGGATGGATTGGAGCTGTCCTTGTAATCCTGAATGAGGCTATGCAATTACCTTTATTCGAGTGGTGTCCCCCAAGCTCAGTTGGCCTAGTGAGGGGTGTCCACTTCCATTGGAATACCCTGCAGCTCACATGCTCCACTTGCTGCATTTCCCAATAATAAAGCCAGTTGTACTGCCTATTTGAAATCCAATTGGGCTTCAGCCTCTCTGAAGGGTCTATGCCTGAAATGGCAGCTTTTGTGCGTGAGATGCTGCTTGGCCTGCTGTATTCATCCAGCTACACACTTTGTTATCTGGGCTTCAGCTAGGAAGCGCTTTTGCATGACTACATCATTAATCCCACAACATGTCATTAAGGGTTAAATCAAAGTCATATGCCTCTGGCAGTTATCTTAACCTAGTCAAAAGTCTCAATAAAGACTCACTTGGTTGTCAAATTGCTGAGTAAAAGCAACACTATCTCAAAATATTAGTGGTGGTTTGAGCTCATAATATTCCTTAACTAAATCAGTCAACTCTTGAAAAGTTTCAAATATCTGGTTTCTCAGGAAAGTCAGGATCCGAAGAACTGAAAAGCGCTTCGGTCCACAAGCTGTCAAGGAAATCACTTATTGCTTTTCATCTGTTCCAATGTTATTTGTGCATAAAAACACATTCATTCATTCCACATACTGGGCCCCCAGTCTTTAAAAGCAGAATCAAACGAATCAAGGTTCCCAAATAATGGCATGATGCCAGAAATGCTTACCCCAAACTCAAGACAGAGTGTGAATTTCTTCAGGAGCACACTTTGCTCTCATTGCCTCTGAAATAACTCCACGGAGGCCAGTATTCTGTGACCAAGTCATCCTTTATTTACACTTGCAGAGTCCTGACACTGATCCAGCTCCCTCAGAGCCAGCTCTCAGAGTGAACAGGGTATCGGACACTCCGAACACAGTAGGCCAGGCAGCATCAGAGGAGCAGGAAAGTTGATGTTTCGGGTTGGGACCATTTCTGAAGAAGGATCCCGACCTGAAACATCAGCTTTCCTGCTCCTCTGATACTGCTTGGCCTACTGTGTTCCTCCAGCTCCATACAGGGTTTTCTCCGACTCCACCATCTGCAGTTCTTGCTGTCTCTGACACTCCTGTTCTTACCTGGTCAGCCCCAGGGCTCCCTGACTGTGACTGTTAATGTGGTCCAATCGGGGAACTGATATTCTTGGAGGTCTACCTGGCTGACCTTGTGACAATCACTACAGAAACTATTAATGTCTCTGCCCCAGACATGACATTTCTACTTTTGTCCTTACCACCTCTTTTTAAACCAAGAATCAATCGGTGATGAATGGTTAGAGTCATTTAGTATGGATGTAATAACAGAATTGACTGACAGTATGCCTTTGGTGATTCTGAAAAATGTACAAGCATGGATTAATAAGTCCACATTGTAAACAAGAAACAGTTTAAAAAAAACAGAACTTGCCGCCTGTATGTTTATCGCTAAACAGCAAAACAGAATCTTGCCCCATAACGAACAAATAAATTTACAATAAGGAATCAACTCCTGAAACTCGAGTCACACATTGCAGGAAACAAAGCAGATTTCACTGCACTTTGACCTTCCCTTTCAAAAGGGATTATTTTGCCACCAATTCTGTGACCAGTGTGTCATTCAACTTGGTCTATCCACACCTACCTTTAGGATTCTTTTATAACCTGTTAAAACTTAGGCGTGCAATTTGCTTGCCTTCCAAATTTAAGGGCAAACTATCATCATATCATGTCCAGTGGATTCTGAAAGTCTTCGACTCTATAAAATACCATTTATAAATTAGGGCAAATTAATTGTAAGAACTTTGACAGTGAGCTTTGAAGTGGCTTGTGGAGCTTGAGGTTCTGTTTAAAACCAACTTGCACGTAGTACAATATTTGGTAACTGTTATCACCTAAACCTCAAACTAGGCAAAATGCAAAACAGTAACTGAGCACAAAACATTTGTATGAATATACAACAAGGAATAAGAGTAGGCTTCTCTTGTCAAGCCTGCTCCACCACCGAAAGTTAGAGTTGACTGATTTAAACATCAACTCTGCAATCCTGCACACCCCCCAATAGACAAAAACCGAAAGAACTGTGGACACTGTAAATCAGGAGCAAAAACAAAGTTGCTGGAGAAGCTCAGCACATCTGGCAGCATCTGTGAAGGGAAAAACAGAGTTAACGTTTCGGGTCCGGTGCTGTTTTCCCTTCACAGGCAACCCATTAGATACTTAATTAGCAAGGGGAATGAAAGACTAATCGACTTCTGCTTTTAAAATATTTAAAGATTCCACATCTACTGCCTTTTAAGAAAGGGAATTTCAAAGACACTCAACCTTTATTTCCTCGCCATCTTAAATGGATGACCCTTCATTTTCAAACTAAGGCCCCGACCTCTAAATTCTCCAACAATAGGAAACATCTACTGAGTCAAGTCCCCTTAGGGTCCTGAGATAACAGGAACTGCAGATACTGGAGAATCAAGGTAACAAAGTGTGGAGCTGGATGAACACAGCAGGCCAAGCAGCATCTTAGGAGCAGGAAAGCTGATGTTTCAGGCCTAGATCCTTCATCAGAGAGGGGGAGGAGAAGAGGGTTCTGAAATAAATAAGGAGGGGGGGGGGGGGGAGGCAGATCGAAGATGGATAGTAGAGAAGATAGGTGGAGTGGAGACAGACAAGTTAAAGATGGAGCCAGCAGAAGGTGAGTGTAGGTGGGGAGGTAGGGAAGAGATGGATCAGTTCAGGGAGGGCGGACAGGTCAAGGGGGTGGGATGAGGTTAGTAGGTAGGAAATGGGGGTGCGGCTTGAGGTGGGAGGAGGGGATAGGTGAGAGGAAGAACAGGTAAGGGAGGCGGGGACGAGCTGGGCTGGTTTTGGGATGTGGTGGGGGGTGGGGAGATTTTGAAGCTTATGATGTCCACATCGATACCATTGGGCTGCAGGGTTCCCAAGTGGAAATGAGTTGCTGTTCCTGCAACCTTCGGGTGGCATCATTGTGGCACTGCAGTTGGCCCAGGATGAACATGTCGTCTGAGGAATGGGAGGGGGAGTGGAAATGGTTTGCGACTGGGAGGTGCAGTTGTTTATTGTGAACCGAGCGTAAGTGTTCTGCAAAGCGGTCCCCAAGCCTCCGCTTGGTTTCCCCAATGTAGAGGAGGCCACACCAGGTACAATGGATACAGTATACCACATTGACAGATGTGCAAGTGAACATCTGCTTGATGTGGAAAGTCTTCTTGGGGCCTAGGATGGGGGTGAGGGAGGTGGTGTGGGGGCAGGCGTAGCCCTTCCTGCAGCTGCAGGGACAAATGCCGGGTGAGGTGGGGCTGGAGGGGAGTGTGGAGTGGACAAGGGAGTCATGGAGAGAGTGGTCCCTCCGGAGAGCAGACAAGGAAAAATGAGTTTGGTGGTGGGGTCGGATTACAGATGGGGGAAGTGTCGGAGGATGATGCATTGGATCCGGAGGTTGGTGGGGTAGTACGTGAGGATGAGGGGATTCTCTTTTGGTGGTTATTGTGGGGATGGGGTGTGACAGATGAGTTGCGGGAAATGCAGGAGACACAGTCGAGGGCGTTCTCGACCACTGCGGGGGGGGGGGGTACCATCCTTGAAAAACGAGGACATCTGAGATGTGGAATGTAGAATACCTCATCCTGGCAGCAGATGCGGTGGAGGCAAAGAAATTGGTAATAGGGGATGGTGTTTATTTGCAGGAAGGTGGGTGGGAAGAGGTGTTAGGATCCTGTATGTTTCAATTAAGTCATCTCTGACTCTAAACTCCAGAGGAGGCAGGCCTAGACTGCCTAACATCTTCTCACAAGGCAATCTGCTCATTCTAGGTATTAGTCTAGTAAACTTTGTGAATTCAAAAAGAACTTACACAGACATGTAAAATATCTATCAGCGACATAAGTTGCATGCATTTGTCTAAATTTAGCAACAGCAAGTTCAGCTTCTGTTACAACATTATCATAACAATCTAAAAGGTCAAGTTAGTCGGCGGGGGGGGGGGGGGGGGTGGTGATGGTGGTGGTAATGGCTAGTGAAGCGTTTCAGCTGAGGAGCTGAACCAAATCTCTCGCACAACGTGTTGATTCTCAAAGGCAATACTCTGCCCATCACTGCACCAAACAGCAGCTTCATTGTTAAATTCTTTCATGCAAAGTCACGGCTTTGCAGAACCCCAACTGCCCTCAACAAGGTATTTGCATTAGCTCCTTTATCTACAGAAAACATCCCAAGATGTTTCAGAAGGGAGTCATGAGGCAACATTTAATACAAAGCTTAACAAAAAGGATAAAGTGAAGAAAAATAAAAAGTGAAACTGAAAGGGAACATGGGGTGGGGTGGTGTAGTAAAGGTTTAAGAAAGGAATTTCAGATATAAGGAGCAAGACGGCTGAGCGCATAGACATCAATGGTGGAACAATGAAGTCAGACATGCTCAAAATGCCAGACAGAAAAGAACATAGAGATCTCAAATGGTTGAGTAGGTGGAGGAAATTGTGAAGAGAGTAAGGTCAAAAACATCGAAGAATCTGCAAATTAACATTTGTGCCTGGTTAAATGGAGGCAAAAAGAAAATCAGTCAGAGAGCATGGGAATGATGGAGGACAGGACACAAGTCAAGTTTGGTGACTAAGTCAGCAAAATTTTGAATGATCTCAATTTTAGAGCGTAAAACATTGGAGGCTAGCCAGCAGTGAATTAGAATAGTCAAATGCAGGTGTAATAATTGTAAAGGTAATAGTTTTACCAGTTAAGCTACAAGTGGACTTTACAGCATGACAAATCTGGCTAGAAATATAAAACCAGATAGTAAAGGAATTTTTACACCTATTTAAAAAGAAAGAGGGGAAATAAAGCAAGTGTTGGTCCTCCTAAGAGCATGTCTGAGAAATTAATAGCGAGAAATTTTAAAATGTATTGAATAGATACTGTAGAAGACACAAATAACACCCTAGAAACAATGATAAAATCAAGAGATAAAAAGGAATGAAATTTATAACAATTACAATCATCAACAAATATGGTACTGAAATAATTATTAACAATAAAAGCTGATAAGTCATCATGTTCTGATGGATTTCAGTCATGAAAGAAGTGGTTATTCAAATAGCACGATGCAATGGTTTTAATCTTCCAAAATTCCTTAGGATTTTGGAAAGTCTCATGATTGAAAAATAGCAAGTGTAACTCCTTTAGTCAAGAAAATGCTGGACTATACCACTGAAGAGGGCACAACAGGGTCCTTGGAAAATCTTGATGCAATCAGACAGAGTCAACAATAGTGTTTTTTTCCCCCAAAAGGGAAATCACATTTGACGAACTAATAGAATTTCTTGAGGAAATGACAGGCAGTTTGGACAAAGGGAACCTGTAGATGAGGTACGCTTGGTTTTCCAGAATGCATTTGACAACAAAATCTACTACACAGAATAACAGCTCACAAATGTAGAGGGTAACATATTAGCATTGATACAGAATTGGTTAGCTAAAGAAAAAAAGAAAAATGATAGGAATAAATTAGTCATTTGCAGGCTGGCAGGATAGAATGAGTGGCACAGAGAACAGTGCTAGTGCCTCACATTACTATTGATGCCAATGACATGGATGAGGAACAATGTCTGGTTGCTAAATTTGCCAATGACATAAATATGAGCAGCTGAGTAAATTGCAGAGGTAATGCAAAAGGGTAAAGACAAATTAAGTGAGTGGGCAAAGATTTGACAGAGGGAGCATAATGCTGGTAAAGTGAACTTGTCCACTTTAGCAGAAAGACAGAAGCAGTATGCTGTTTGAGAGAGATTGCAAACTCTTTGGTACAGAAAGATCAGGGAATGCAGCAGAGGCTGACATCAGGGATGGCAGGTCTGGCATAGAAGGTAAAGTGTGGTTTGTCTGGCCCTGAGCCCACTAGGGCTGTACCTGGCACAATGAAAAATAAAATGTCAACCTGCTGAGGCTACAACACGAGACAACTTGTACAAACAGCTGTAATTGATACACCAGGCTAAGTGACTTCACAAACAACAGACCAGATCTAAATTCTGTAGTCTTGCCCTAACCAACTATGAATGATAGTGAGTGGTGAATGTTTTTCTAAAAAAAATCATCACTGGAAGGGGAGGCTCCTCAAAACATCCACATCCTCAATGATGGGGGAGCCCAGCACAGTGCAAAAGGATAGGGATAAAGTATTTTTAACAACCTTCAGCCAGAAGTGCCGAGTGGATGATACATCTCAGCCTCCTCTGGAGGTACCAACATGATAGATGCAAAAACACAGATGAAAGCAATGGAAACTATAGAGGCTGTGTGATTTCTGCTCTAAAACACACCACACTCCTAGCCAAGCTGGCCCAAAACAACAACACTGACATTTATCTGACAGTGTGGGAAAATTGCCCAGGTAATTCCTAGAAGCAAAAAGCAGGACAAATCTAACCCAGCCAGTTACTATACCATTAATCTGCTCATGATCAAAGTGATCGAAAGGTTTACCAACACTGCTGCTGAGCAGTACTTGTTTAGCAATAACCTGCTCAATGGCTTCCTGCTTAGATTCCACAAGAACTACTCAGCCCCTAACCTTATATGTGGTCAGACATGGGGGAGGGGAAGAGAGAGCGAAAAAGAGAGAGCGAAAAAGAGAGAGAGAGAGAGCGAAAAAGAGAGAGAGAGAGAGAGAGAGAGCGAAAAAGAGAGAGAGAGAGAGAGAGAGAGCGAAAAAGAGAGAGAGAGAGAGAGCGAAAAAGAGAGAGAGAGAGCGAAAAAGAGAGAGAGAGAGAGCGAAAAAGAGAGAGAGAGAGAGCGAAAAAGAGAGAGAGAGAGAGCGAAAAAGAGAGAGAGAGAGAGCGAAAAAGAGAGAGAGAGAGAGCGAAAAAGAGAGAGAGAGAGCGAAAAAGAGAGAGAGAGAGAGCGAATAAAAGAGAGAGAGAGAGAGCGAATAAAAGAGAGAGAGAGAGAGAGCGAATAAAAGAGAGAGAGAGAGAGCGAATAAAAGAGAGAGAGAGAGAGCGAATAAAAGAGAGAGAGAGCGAATAAAAGAGCTGAACTCCAGAAGCGAGGTGAGAGATTGACTGCCCTTTACACCAACACCATAATTAACAGAGTGTGGTATCAAGCAGTCCTAAAAAACTGGAGAAACAAAACTGAAACCAGGAGGAATAGACCATTCAAGCCTGTTCCACCAGTCAATGAGATCATGGCTGATGTTTTATCTCAATGACATATTCCTGATTTATCCCCCATATACCTGGATGCCTTTAAAATCCAGACATTTATCTCTCTTGCTTGAATATATGGAGTCACTTGATCTCCACAGCATTCTATGGTAGAGAATCCCACAGACCCACTACCCTTTGAGTGAGGAAATGTTATATCTCAGTCCTAAATGATCTACCCCACGTGCTGAGACTGTGGCCCTGGTTTTAGACTCCCCCACCATGGAATACATTCTCCCTGCATTCCCTCTGGTCTGCCCAACTGCATTAGAATATTATACATTTCAATTAGCTCCCCATTCATTCTTCTAAACTTTATTGGGCACAGGGCCTGACTGACAAATTCTTAACCCATGAAAATTTATTATCCCATCCCACTCTTTCTAGTTTAATAATATCTGTTCTATAGTAGGGCGACCAGAACTGCACACAGTAATCCAAATCTGGTCTCAAATGTCTTGCACAGCCATAACAAGACATCCCAACTCCTACAGTGTGCTCTGACCGATGAAAACAAGCATGTCTAAAGTCTTCTTCACCACCCTGTCTACCTGTTACACCACTTTCAATGAGCTATGAACCTGTACCCCTTGATGCCTTTGTTCTATAACACTCTCCAGGGCCTTACAATTGACAGTGCAAGTCGTTTCCTGGTTTGCCTTACCAAAGTGCAGCACCTTGCATTTATCTAAATTGAACTCCATCTGCCATTTGTCAGACCACTGGCCCAGTTAATCAATATCTGGTTGCATTCTCATAACCTGCTTCATTGTCCACAAACTTACTAACCATACCTAAATTCTCATCCAAATCATTTACACAAGTGACAAAAAGCAGTGGACACAGCGACACACCACTAATCACAGGGCTCATGCCTGAAAAACAACCTTCTACCACCAGAGAGACAGACAGAACTGCAGATACTGGAGTCAGAGACAACCATATGGAGCTAGAGGAACACAGCAGGCCAGGCAGCAAAGGAGCAAGAAAGTTGATGTTTCGGGTCGGGACCCTGCTTCAGAAAGGGGACCCCGACCCGAAACATCAACTTTCTTGCTCCTCTGATACTGCCTGGCCTGCTGTGTTCCTCCAGCTCCACACTGAGTTGCCTCTTTTGTCACTACACTGTCTACTAGCATCAAGTCAATTTTGTAACTAATTGGCTAGCTCCTCCTGGATCCCATGAGATTTAACTTAACTCAAAAACCTACCATGCGGTAACTTGTCAAAGGCCTTGCTAAAGTCCAAGTAGACAATATCTACCGCACTGCCTTAATATACTTCCATGCACACCACTTCAAAAAAACTCATTCAAGGAACACGATTTCCCACACAAATAGCAATGCTGACTATCCCAAATGAGTCCCTGCCTCTTCAATTGCCTTGTCTCTCAGAATCCCATCTAACAACTTACCTGACATAGACGTTAGCCTCACCAGTCAGTAGCTCACAGGTATTTCCCTGCAGCCCCTCTAAAATAATGGCACATTAAATCGCAGTGTTCAAATCTCAGACGCCAGCTCAATAACTGAGCTGGAGCTCTTCAAGCAACAAACATTTGCTACAAAAGCGGTCATTATGAACCACAACACGGTCCACCAGTTCCCACATCATGCTGTTACAACACATCACCTGGCCCTGTATCTCTCTCTATTTTAATTACTTAATTCAAATTTTTACATAAATTTAGTGCTCACCTTTTAGTTTGTAGCTCGTAAATATTTCCCCCATTTTTCTTCAATGTGAAAGTAACCTATAATTGATAGTCACATTAGTAGCTTACTTAACTTATGGTTTACCTGTCACATCACTCGTGTTGGACCCTGATTTTAGGTTTCAATCTATCCTGTTTAAAAAATCTTATAAAATATGAGCCTAAAAGAGCACTTTTCCCATCTGCAATGAATTGCCACACTGCCTCTAAATTCCCAAACAATGTACCCATTTCAGTATGTCTCACTCTGCATTTGAACATAGGCAATACCAGTATCTCAGGAGTCATGAATGTGTGATGTTCAGTGCCAATCAATGAACATCCCCACTTCTGACCATATGGTAGAGGGACCTCTTACAAAAGGACCTTATCAACAGCTTTCTGAAAAATCCAAATAAACCACCTCTACTGGTTGGCCCTTCTCTATTCTACTAGTTGGATACGTAAAAAAGACTCCAGTCAATTTAGGACAGTTGAAGGGAATCAGGGAAAAGCACTCCTCCAGTTGTAGTCAAAACTAGCAAATAGGAAGAGAATTGTCGTTGTTGGAGGTCAATCATCTCAGCTACAGGACATCTGCGCAAGAGTTTCTCACAGCAGAAATTTTCCCATTGTCTTCAGAGATGCTATGAAAAATCTCTGGAGCAGTTGGAACTTGAATTTTGCCCATTGGGTCTGTTCTGCCATTCGATCGTGGCCGATATGCTTCTTAACCCCAATAACACCTAGCTATCTGTTCTGAAAACTCTGCTCACATTTTGACAGCTGTGGCAAATGACTGGATTGTAATTAGTAATAATGCAAATCCTAGAGGTCAACTTTTTTTTTTAAAGACATTGTTTACAACCTGTAGATTCCACAGGATTTACCTCCCTCCAGGATAGGAATTATGTCTTCAATTTTAAATAGGTAAACCTAAGACACCCACCATTTTCTCAAACAACACCCTATATCTAACTTTTCATTTCTCTAAAGTGTTTGAATTTGGTCAATTATTTGATCAATTTACTTCAATAAAAGATCTTTACCGGAGGTCAAAATCACCAACATCCTTTGTGACAGTGACTGTGGTGCACTGTACCTCTTCAACCTTTCAAAGTACAAATAATACAACCACTTCTTCCAGCTCCACTACATCACCTTCAATACATCAGCCCAATAAGGCTGTTATCATTTTGTTCTGATCTGCCCTGCAATCTAGCCAGTAGATCAGTCACGCCTCCTCCCATTACCCATTTTCACTCAATTTTTTTGAAAAGTTATTATTTCTGTGCTCACCTACCAAAATGTATAATCTTACATTTACCCAGGTTAAAACTACTGACTAGTCTGCACATTTGAGAATATCATTTTGTGTTAAGTTGCACTTCCCCATCATTACCTCAAGAATGTCAGATTTCCATCATCAGCTTTAGCTTTGTTTACACACCGTCCTCAGGTGACACTGTACTCATTTACGGGTCAGTTTTCACAAGTACGTTAATGACATCAAATTCTCCATTTCTATCATTCAAGACTTATTGTTAAGGTTGTTCGGTAGCAGTTAACTAAGATGGTTGTAATCTTATTCAGCCAAAAATAATGTATTCTTGTCTCTAACTCAGACTACCAATCTGCTTTTGTTTATGAATCTGAGATTGCTATACACTGCAGAACTCTCACGCAAGATAATGAAGAGTGAGGCTGGATGAACACAGCAGGCCCAGCAGCATCTCAGGAGCACAAAAGCTGACATTTCGGGCCTAGACCCTTCAGCAAGGTTTACTTCACACTAAGCTTCGGAAACAATTCTACAATCAATTAATCTAGTAGTAAGTGCACCAGCACTTCTGATGCTTTTGTTCAACATTTAGATACCCTTCACAATTGTTTTGGAGACTGGTACTTGCGTAGCCTTTTCTAAAGCACCTTAAAAAAAAAATCAGCATTTCCAAGTAGTTGCAATGGTTGACATTCAAGGAGTTTAATGATAAACGTTATTTTTTGGGGTCTCCTCCCCTATTTACCTCAGGAGCTTATTTAACTATGTTAGTTCTAATAACTCTGTTGGGAAAGTACTGCTGTAGCTTATAACTAGAGCATGGAAACGGAATAAACAGATCATAGAAAATGAAAAAAAAGGTCCTAGTGATGTCTATCAACTCCGCAACTAAAACCAACCTTATTAATCTAACATCACCTTGCAAGTTTCCAAATTTGATTGCTGACATCAAGAACACTTTAAATATATGTAAAGAAGCATTAAAGTAGTAGAGAACACAAGTTCAGTTTAACGATGACAACGTCAGTAAGCTTTGATAATTCATTGGAAAAAAAACTAAGATTAACATAGTTGCTTCTAACCAAAGCAAAACCAAAAAAAGATCTAATTTTATAATGCAAGAACAAACATGTGACAAAGTACATTACAAGAAAGCAGGCTATCCGGCCCAACCAGACTGCTCGGGGATTTGTACTCCAGTTATTCCCAACCAGTCTCCCCATATTGACTTTTGAGCTTTTTTTCTGCTTTTCCCTCATATGGTCCTTTTGAAAAAAGATGCAAACTAAATCAACTTAATCAACTTCCACATGGACAATGAAATCTCTCGTTTCTCGTCATTTTGTTACTGAATTTATCAGTAACTAACTTGAACCTTAGGCCACTGGTTTTGAATTCTTCCAAAAGAAACAAAAAAAAGTCCTTGCCACATTGACCCTGTTCAACTCATTCATAATTTCTTTAAAAAAAAATTCTGTTAGGTCTCTCCCAAGTTTACCTTAAAGAAAAAAGCCACAGCCTCAGTTCTGTACTGAACTATTCTCTCAATGCACTTTTTATGGTATGAGGACTAGACATTTACACTACACTGGCTGCAGCTAAAAAGCACCATATACTATTTTGTACAATACTCAGCTAGAAGTCAATCCCAACGCATTGATAACATTTTAGTAGTTTTGCTGACCAGTGATAATGCTTTAAATGATTGAATGTCTCTAGGGATACATGTGAACCAATCTTCTATTTCATTCAGTTTCTCAGTTTTTTGAAAAGTTATTATTTCTGTGTTTACCTACTAAAATGTATGACCCTACATTTACCCATGTTAAAGCTACTGACCAGTCTGCATATTTGTGAGTATCATTTTGTATTAAGTTGTGCTTCTCCTCAGTGTTAATTACATCCCCAAATTTAGTACAATCTGATATGGAGTTGCATGTTTAAAAATCATTAATGGAAATTGTCAACAAGTGGTACCAGCATGGATATTTGCCGAACACCATTTTCTGACTTATTCTAACTTGAATTAAACCTCTAAAATACAGGCTTTGCGTATCTTAGACAATTTGCAATCTTTCAACTATTTCATTCTAAAATCCCTATCTTATAATACAGTCCAAATTTGTGTGACCTCTAAAGGCTGAACATTGTTTCGGGTGAAGTGCCACTTTGAAATGGACAACCCATATCGTATTGAAAATTATAAAAAGAATCATGAAACTTTTGAATGATTAGTTTTAAATTGCAATATCAATATTCTATCAACATTTTATTCATTCATAGGACATTGGCATTGATGGCTAGACTAGCATTTATTGTCTATCCCTGGTTACATAAGAGATGGAGATGATTAGCTGCCATCTTGAACTACTGCAGTAATTGTGGTTTCAGCACACCCCATTAGGGAGGGAGTTCCAGAATTTGAACTCACTGACAGCAAAGGATTAGCAAAATAGTTTCAATTCATGATCATTTGTGGGTTGGTGGGAAACTTGAAAGTGGCAGTGTTTCCTTGTATCTGTTGTGTCCAGTCCTACTGCATTGTAGTGGTTGTGATTTGGAAACCATTGTTTAAGGACCACGGTGAGTAGTTGCAGCGCATCACGTGGATGGTAGACACTCTGTGTCACTACGTATCAGTGTGGAGGCAGTGAACGTTGATGGTGTTAGATGGGAAACAAGCAAAGCCTGATTGCATTGGATGGTGTGGAGCTGCACTCTTCCAGGGAAATGTTGTTATCCCATCATTCACTGATTATTTGATATAAACTGCTTCAGTATCTGCAGAGTTGTGAATGGTGCTGAACATTGTGCAGTTAGTGAACATCCCCACTTCTGACTTTACAGATGGAAGGTCATTCTTGAAGCAGCTGAAGTTGCTTGGGCTTAGAACACTATCCTGAGGAAGTCCTGCAGAGACATCCTGTGGCTGAGATGATTGACCTCCACCAGCCACATTCCTTTGTGCTAGACGTGACTCCGACATGTTGGCATGTGAGCAGTCCCGTGTTGTAGCTTCAGCGGGTTGACAACTCATTTTGGCGTGTCATTTCAAAGTGACACTTGGATTTACTAGCACCTTTCTTTGCTAAAGGATACCCCAAATGTTTTACAGAAATTCCCAAATTAGCACCTCTGACAGAACAGAGGGCCGCCAGATGGGATCGGAATGTCAGCCTTGATTTTTGTGATGAACCCTGGGCCAAACATGAGTCTCATGGAAAGGGAGAAGTGGGCAACTGATCAAGCAAGCGGGTGCAGTTTGGGCATCCTAGTGCCTTCCCACAGTTATGCTGGAGAAGGAAGGCTCATGGCAGCGTTTCCACATGGATGCCATTGATGTCCTTGAACAGGCAGTTAATGCTCCCTAGGCAGACCCACAGCAACCCACAAGGGGAGGGATGATTCAACTCACCATGATATACTTCTCCAGGAAGGATATACTAGCTTTGAGTTGAGGGACAGTAAAGTCTCATCAGGACAATACCAGGGTTCAAAAGAACTACATAAATGAGGACAATTTGTGTTGATTTATCATCTATACCACTGGGATAATATGGTTAGCAAGTAGTCTAATTGAGACGTTTCACAAGATAAAAAGGGGATGAGAAGGTAAATTCAAGACAATTATTTTCTCTGGTGGGAAATCCAAAATAATGGGATATAATCTTAAGTTACTGCCGGGCCATTCTAAAGTCAAGGCAGAGGGCGTAATTTTCACCACAACAAAAAAAATGGTGGAAACCTGAAACACAAACCACCAAAACATGGAGTTTTGTCAGAATTTAAATTTCAAGGCAGGTTTCAGTAGACTATTGTTACTGGTTACGGTTTGACATCTTGCATATCTCTGGAAGACCTACTCACATGCCTTTTATTTCAAGGCCGAGCACCCCGACTGTCTCCAGTGTTTCCTCTAAGCGTTGCAGTTCAGCCTGAAGCCATGTCTCTGCATTACCGTTACAGCCCAGCTCTTTCACCATTTCTCTGGACTAAAAAACTGAACCTAGTGCTTGAATTAAGCTGTCCCTTAAACAGAAATTCTTTCAAAGTAGGGCCATACTTTGGGACTTCTGGAGATGTGATACACACTGTGCAAGCACAATTTCTCTTTTTCCTTTCACTGTCCAATTTTAACACAGGTCCAATTTACAAAAGCAACTATTACAAACACATGTGGCCGAGTATGGGTGGCTCACTGGTTAGCACTACTGCCTCACAGCAATTCCAGCCTTAGGTCACCATGTGGAATTTACACATTTTCCCAGTGTCTGTGTTGGGTTCCTTTGGGTGCTTTGGTTTCCTTCCACAATCCAAAGATATGCTGGCTAGGTGGACTGGCCATGATAAGTGCAGGGGTACAGAGAATGGCGAAGTAGGTCTGTGTAGTATCCTCCTAGGAGATTCGGTGCAAATTCGATGGGCCAAATGGCCTCTATGTGCACTATAGGCACTCTGATTCTAATGTGGAGTGCCACTCCAATCAACAACAGAAGGAATTCACGCACATCCTCACTGCAGTTTCAGATCAATCATAATGAATAGGGGATTGCATGTCCTTTCTTCATTTTTCCATTTATCACGTGTTTCTTCAGTCAGCTCCAGAGCAGCTGAACATTCTGTAGAAAATATGCACTCAAACCTGATACCTATTAATTGACAGAATTAAACACTCACACTGATTTTTTTTCTTCCAAAAGAATCATAAATCTGAAGATGTTTACCCACATTTCTTGTTTTATGTGGTTTCTTGACTTGCTAAAAATGTTCCACATTATCTTTGAGATTTCCAACTTCTGCTGCATTTTGCTTGGTGTCCTTCTGCACATTCTCAAAATATCCTCAAATACTTCAATGGCAATAAAGCTTATGACTTAATTAATACAGTATTTCAATAATCAAAATTTTATTCATCTTTACTACTCACAAATAGAGGCATGGAGCCAAAAAGGAAACAAACATTCAATAAGGTCAATACCTCAGAAACCAAACAAACAATCATAGCAACTTGCGTTAGACAATTTCAGAATCTGAGGGCATCTAATCTAGATTTCTAATCCAGGAGGCCTTTTGTACTGAACAGAACAGGACAACAGTGCTTCAATGGTGGCTAGACAGCACAGAAAACGTCACCGAGGAGGGGGACAAAATGCCTGCACGAAAACCAGTCAGCATGGCGAACCAACCAACAACTCCAGCCACAACCAGAGCTACAGATCTTCACTAAAAATCTGCCATGTTCACCTGGCCTGGCCTACATTCGACTCCAGACCCACAATACGGTTAACCTTTCAAAATGTCTGATTAAGGCACTCAGCTCCAGGACAGTTAGGGAAGGGCAACAGAACTGCCCTTGGCTGCAAGAGTACGTTTCAAGATAATGTTTTGAAGTATTTAATCCCGGACATTTACAATACAATGACTAGGGAACATGTCTCCAGTACAACTGAAATCTGCACCACGCTCTGGTGAGACCCTCTACATCCCGATTCAGTGGTGGGGGTACAGGGAAGACAATACTGAAGTTCAAAATTCCTTTAAATCTAGGTAAAACTGCTAAGATTAGGGAACAATGAATGATTAAAAATAGAGGCTGTAGTCAAGATTAAAAAAGAATCATATTAGATATAGACAACTGGGATCAACTAAATCTCGAGTACAAAGATAGCGTAGGGGCATTCTTAAGAGGGAAATCAGGGGGTTCAAAGTGAAGCAAAGACGTTGCCGTGGCAGATAAGGTTAAAGATTCTACAAAGAGATTCTACAAATGCATTAAGAGGAAGACAGCAAACTCAGAAGAGGGGACCGATATTAAATGAACATTTCACACTAGTTTTTACTGTAGCAAAAGAAAATGAGGGTACAGAATTCAGGGAAATAAGTATTGATATGTTCAAAACAGCACACATTACGGAAGAGGAGGTGCTAGCAGTCTTAGAAAACAAAAATAGATAAATCTCCAGGACTTGATCAAGTATATCCCAGGATGGTGTGGGAAGTTATGGAGGAAATTATGGGGCCTCCAGCAGAAATATTTGTATCATCAATACACATGGGTGAAGTACTGAAGGGTGGCTAATGTTGCACCATTCTTTAAAGAAAGGCTGTAAGGAGAAACTTGGAAACTATAGATGGGTGAGCCTGACATTGGTTTTAGAAGTGATTCTGAAAGAAAGAGTTTACATTTTTGTTTATCATTTATATAAATGATTTGGATGAGAATACACGTTTGAAAGTTTGCAGATGACAAACTTGATGGTACAGTGGACAGTAATGGTGGCTATCTAAGATTACAAACACATCTTGATGAATTGGGCCAATGCATTGAGGTGTGGCAGTTGGAGTTTAATCTGGATAAATTTGAGGTGCATTTTGGTAAGACAAACAAGGACAGGGCTTATACAATTAAAGGCCCTGGTAGTGTCGTACAACAGAGAGCAAGGGGTTCAGGAACATAATTCTTTGAAAATTGCAACACAGTTACGAAGGGTGCTTAGGAAGGCATTTAGTGCACTTGCCTTCATTGCTTAGTGCTTTGACTATAAGGAGTTGGGATGTCAAGTTGATGTTGTACAGGACATTGGTGAGGTTTTTTCTGGAGTACTGCGTGTAGTTGTGACTGTCCTGTTACAGTAAGGATATTAAGCCAGAGAGGGTTCAGAAAAGATTTACCAGGATGTTGTCAGGAATGGATGGTTTGAGATATAAAAATAGACTGGGGAGGCAGGGACCTTTTTCCACTGAAGTCTAGGAAGTTGATGGACGACCTTAGAGGATTATAATATCATGACAGGCATAAGTAGGGTGAATGGCAAAGGATCTTTTCAAAACTAGGGGCTATATCTGTAAGGAGCAAGGAGAAAGATTTAAAAAGGACACGAGGGGCAACATTTTTACACAGAGTTTGGTGTGTGGAATAAACTGCCAGAGAAACTGAAGGATGTAGGTTCAGTTACAACTTTTAAAAGACATTGGATAAGTTCATGAAAAGAAAAAAAGTTTGGAGGGATATAGGCTGGATGCAGGCAGGTCAGAATAGTGTAGTTTGGGAGCATGGTCTGCATGGACTAGTTGGACTGAAGGGTCAGTTTCCATGTTATGACTGTCATGATAACCTGGAAATTTTGTTTCCCACCGGAACAGGATTATATTCAATTTTCTAGGAATGCAGTTCTGACGCTATCATAGGCATGCACGAGAGAACAAAATCTAGGAGAAACTCAGACTACGTCCTTATCTCAGAACAGGTCGCACATTACCTCTCTATAAATTAAACGCGATGGAATCAATTATACTTAAAAGGGCCATTAAAGTATTAAAAATCGTAAGAACTGTGGGTGCTGTAATTCAGGAACAAAAACAGAAGTTGCTGGGAAAGCAGTTCTAAGGAAGGGTCACCGGACCCGAAAACTTTAACTCTAGTTATTCCTCCTTCAGCAACTTCTGTTTTTGTTCCATTAAAGTAATAATTGGTCCAAAAAAATCCAATTAACACATTATCTGAATTCTCAGCGAAAACACCAGCCAAACTTCAGGGTTTTTCAAACGTGCTGAACAAATAGGGGTTCGCTCAACTAAGCTGTGGGAATACTCACGCTGACTAAACAAAAGCAGTTGAGGGGGGAGCGAAGGTCACAAAGCGATCCGCTCATAGTGCAATGTTCAGGTCTATGAAAGAAAACTTATAGGTATTGCTTTTCTAGGTAGAGTCGGCTTAAGGCGAGTACTCGTTTTCTCCTCCTCCCCCCCGCCAACAGGGGTGGGTGCAAGTGGAGGTGAAGTTACTTACATAAATGTGATCATGCCGGAATCTGGTGCTCAGCACCTCCAGGAGAACGCTCTCGTCCAGCTGCGAGAGCGTGGCCAGGTCCTCGGGCATACTGCCGCATCCAGCCATGCGGGGTTGTGCTCAGTCACTCAGGAACCGTGCTGGCTGGACTCTTGTGCTCACAGATACTGCTCATTCCTCCCGAGTTTCTGCTCCACAACCTTCAACGAAGCTCCTCCCACACAAGGCACATCCACCCTCTCCTCTCCTCTCCTCTCTCTGTCTGCCACTCCTGAAGGAAACTTCTCCTTGACCAAAATGCTGCCCTCAACGGCAGTCGTGTCGCGAAAGGCGAGCTACCCCGCCGTATTCAAAATGTTGAATTAATTGTTACATTTCACAATCCTTTTATAAAGCCATATTTCACGAAGAAAGTAACACCACTGGTGGAAATGCCTCCTGCGAAGGAGCTCCCCTGCGCCCCCTAACGGAGCTCTATGTGGAGCCGCTGGCTGACTACAGGCAAACACCAAAAAACACAACTTATCATCATAGTGGGAACTGCAGATGCTGGAGAATCCAAGATAATAAAGTGTGGAGATAGATGAACACAGCAGGCCAAGCAGCATCTCAGGAGCACAAAAGCTGACGTTTCGGGCCTAGAGCTCTCTGATGAAGGGTCTAGGCCTGAAACGTCAGCTTTTGTGCTCCTGAGATGCTGCTTGGCCTGCTGCGTTCATCCAGCTCCACACTTTATTAACTTATCATCGATCACAGAGATAACAAGGTGTAGAGCTGGATGATCACAGCAGGCCAAGAAACTTCAAAGGAGCAGGAAAGCTGAGGTTTCGGACCTACACCTTTCTTCAGAAATGCTTTCTCTACACCTTGTTATTCTCAGATTCTCCAGCATCTGCGGTTCCTACTATCTCTCAATTTATCATTGCCACTGTTTGCCTGACATCTTTCAGGTTATTCTCATGGTCTGGTCAAATTCTAGGTTTGTGTCTATCTCTCTGTTACTTTCTTCATTCCCGAGTTTTTGTTGTTCAGGGAGGAATGTTAGAACAGCCTAATTTTTAAAATTTTTTGTCTGCAAACCTAAAGGCCAGGTGTGGTTCTAAAAGGAGAGCAGATGGGAATGAGAAACCCCGCGTTAGTGATCTGCAATTCAAATGCAGAATGCGCGTGGTGAACAACCATGACCGAAAAGGCTTTAGATTGAAATCAGCTATTCACAGAGAAGTTCCAGCCCGGAGTACTTTCACCCACTTTCCAATCTGCAAAGTGCAGAGCCTGGGGTCGGTGGGCAGGGGCTCCTGGACCGTGAAGGAAACTGTTCTAGAGAGAATAATGGTGAAGAAAGAACTATTCCTTGAAACGGTGTTCTCCTTTGCTTATCTGGTCAACATTGTGAGGTAAAGTTGCAACATAAGTTTTCTTTTACCTTAATCTTGGCCTTTAGTTATCTAATGTAATTTATGTAAATTAACATGATTGGAGATCAAATTATAAATTACATCATTTGAAGACCATGACATTTACACATGGTAGTTGACATTGGTTGGATGAGATTATTTACTGTTAAGATGCATAATTACTAACTTGTGCCCTTAGTTTAAACAGTTGGAGATTAGCCATAAATATAATTATGAAATGTTATTGCTTTTATATTAAGCAATGGATTAATACTAGTTGCTCAATATTCATATTTATTTACTGTTTCTTAAGTTTTCCAAAATGGAAAATTTTGAACCCAGTCAGCAATTGTTAGCAATAAAAATACATTTTTACCTGTATAAAGGATAGACTCTCTACCCAAAATAATAAACCATATTTCCTCCTTTCAGATGCTGATGGTTTTTAAATTTTGTTTTATATTTCAACATTTGACAGTCTGAGGAAAGATTCCCCAAGGCAAAAGTTTCTTTTGACTTACCCAAGAAACTCTGCAATAACCCGTCAGTCAACTCAGGAAACAATTATTTACTGTTCGAAATGTCTTCTGCAATTGTCAAAGAGGACCACTTCAACAGACTTCATGGTTGATTTTTGATTTGAATTACAAATGGTCTACATGTGACCTGTGGTCTTTGACAGGATTCTAATTGCCCATTGTACACCCACTGAGTAAGAGGTGAAAAATGGGAATGTCTAGTGTGCATGAATCTCCAAACCTGAGAGTCCACTGGGCTTCTGCCATGTATTGAGATCCTGATCCAATCGTATTTTTGAGTGATATGCTGCTGCATGATCAATAGAATTAAGGAAATATTTTGGATAAGAGTAGGATTTCTGCTCCTTGAACCTGTTGCACCATTCAGTTAGTGCATGATCGATCTCTATTTCCACTCCATTTAGTTCCATGTATCAAAATGGTGGACTGCAGCAGTTCAAGAAGGTAGGTCACCATCACCTTCTTATATGCAACTAAGGATAGGCAATGAATGTTGGCCCAAGCAGCAACACCCACATCCCACAAGTAAATAACAAAAATATTATAACCTTTTTATTCATTAATGGGATGTCAGTGTTGCTGGCTGGCCAGCATTTATTCCCCATCCCTAGTTTTTTTTTCATCTTCGTAGAATCTGTACAGTGTGGAAACACGCCCTTTGGCCCAACAAGTGCACAGCGACCCTCAAAGGGTCCCACCCAGATCCATTCCCCTATAACCCACCTAATCTACACCTCCCTGGACATTATGGGGCAACTTAGAATGGCCAATCCACTTAGCCTGCACACCGTTGGACTGTGGGAGGAAATACACACAGACACAGGAAGAATGTGCAAACTCCACACAGAGAGTCGCCCAAAGATGGAATTGAACGCAGGTCCCTGGCACTGTGAGGCAGCACTGCTAACCACTGTGCCACTGTTAGTTGCCCTTGAGAAGGTGGTTGTGAGCTGCCTTTTTGAACCACTGCAGTTTATGTTGCTGTAGGTTCACCGACAGAGCCCCTAGGGATGAAGTTCCAGAATTTTGACCCCGCATCAGCAAAGGAACAGCAATATATTTCCAAATCAGGATGGTGAGTAGCTTGGAGGGGAACTTTCAGATGATGGTGATCCCATGTATCTGCTGCTCTTATCCTTTTAGGTGGAAATGGTTGTGGGTTTCAAAGGTACTGTCTGAGGATCTTTGGTAAATTTCTGCAGTGCATCTTGTAGATAGTACACACTGCTGCTACTGAGTGTCAGGGGTGGAGGGAGTGGATGCTTGTAGATGTAGTGCAATCAAATGGCTGCTTTGTCCTGAATAGCGTCAAGCTTCTTGAGTGTTGTTGGAGCTGCAGTCATCCAGGCAAGTGGAAAGTGTTCCATCACACACCTGACTTATGCCTTGTAGATGGTGGACAGGCGTTGAGGAGTCAGGGGGTGAGTTAGCTGCCACAGTATTCCTAGTCTCTGACCTGCTCTTGTAGCTAATGTGTTTTTGTGGTGAGTCGGTTAAGTTTCTGACCAATAGAAACCCCAAGGATGTTGATAGTGAGGACTGCATGATGGTAATAACATTGAATGTCAAAGGGCAATGGTTAGGTTGTCTCTCGTTGGAGATGGACATTTCCTGGTGACGCAAATGTTACTTGCCACCTGTCAGCCAAAGCCTAGATATATCCAGATCTTGATGCATTTCAACATGGACTGCTTCAGTATCTGATGAATTGTAAATTGTGCTGAACATTGTGCAAACATCCCCACTTCTGACCTTAAGATGGACAGAAGGTCATTGATGAAGCAGCTGAAGATGGTTGGGCCTAGGACACTACCCTGAGGAACTCCTACAGAGATGTCCTGGAGCTGAGATGACAGACCTCCAACAAGCACAACCATCTTCCTATGTGCCAAAACAACTTAAACCAGTGAGAGATTTCCTCTGATTCCCAATGATTCTAACTTTTCTGGGGTGCCTTGATGCCACACTCGGTCGAATGCAACCTTGATGCCAAGGTCTATCACTCTCACCTCACCTCGGGAGTGCAACTTTTTTGTCCATGTTCAAATCAAGGTCGTAATGAGGTCAGGAGCTGAGTGGCCCTGGCAGAACCCAAACTGGGCATCACTGAGCAGGTTATCGCTGAGCAACAGCTGCTTAATAGCACTGTTGGTGATCAAGGGTATGCTGTTAAGGTGTAATTGGCGGGGTTGGATTTGTCCTGCTTTTTGTGTGTTGTACATACCTGGGCAGTTTTCTACATTGTTATGTGTATGCCAGTCTTGTAACCATACAGAAACAGCTTGGCTAGGGGAGCAGTAAATTCTGGAGCACAAGTCTGCAATACTATTGCCAGAATGTTGTCAGGGCCCAAGCCTTTGTGGTATCCAGTGCCTCCAACCATTCTTGATTCCACATGGCGCAAGATGAATTGGCTGAAAACTGGCATCTGTGATGCAGGTAGCTACCGGAGCAAGCTGAGATGGCTCATCCACTTGACACTTCTGGCTGAAGATTGTTGTGAATGTTTTAGCCTTATCTTTTACACTGATGTGCTGGTCGCTTTCATCATTGAGGATGGGAATATTTATGGAGCTTTCTCCTCCTACTGTGAGTTGTGTAATTTTCTGCCATGATTCTCAACTGGATTAGTTAGGATTACAGAGCTCAGATCTGATTCTTTGGTTGTGCGATCACTTATCTCTGTTTACCACTCGCTACTTATGCTGTTTGGCATGTAATGTAAGTACCCCTGTACGGTAGCCTATCAGGTTGACACCTCACCTTCAGGTATGCCTGATGCTGCTCCTGGCATGCCCTCCTGCATTCACCACCCCCCCCCCCCCCCCGCCCCTCTCATTGTACCAGGTTTGATCTCCTAGCTTGGTGGTAATGGTTGAGTGGGGGATATGCTAGGCCATGAGGTTACAGATTGTGCTGGAATATAATTCTGCCTTTGATGGCCCACAGCACCTCATGGATACATTGATTTGTTTGAAGTCTGTCCCATTTAACATGGTGATAGAGCCACACAGCACGATGTGAGGGTAGTATCAAAGTAAAGGTAGGACTTTGTCTCTGTAGGAACTGTGTGCGAGTAACTCTGTCATGGTCTGATGCACCTGCAGCCAGCAGATTGGTAAAGGTGAGGTCAAGTATGTTTTTTCTCTTGTTGGTTCCCTTACCAGCTGTGAGTGGCTCAGTGGTTAGCACTGCTGCCTCACACCTCCAGGGATCTGGGTTCATTTCCCGCCTTGGGAGAGTGTGCACACCTCATGCAGGCAGTCTCCCTGTGTCTTCGTGGGTTTCTACTGGATGCTGCCACAGATGTGCATGCTAAATGTGTGGTTATGTGAACAGGTTGGGGGCTGTTCAGAGGCTCTGTGCAAACTCGATGGGCTGAATGGCCTCTTTCCCCACTGTAGGGATTCTATCATTCTATGAACACCTTCAGCAGACCCAGTTGTTACGGATCAGATCAAACCCTCTTCAAATCCATCAAGATAATAGTCTAGACCCTAACTTTTATTTAAAGGCAAGCGCAAGGCGCTGTGTTCCAGATGTAATTGAATTGGTCACACTACTTGGCTTTAAGCAAAACACACTTCTTCTCACACCCAGTTAAAAGTACAACAAAGAAGAATTGGTATAACTTTAACTATCAGAAAACTTAACAACATAATAGATTATTTAACTACTAAACAGCAACTGTTCCAATATAGTAGCTTCCCATACACCCACCCTTCAGTGAAATAGATCGTCTCACACAGTCTAACATCTATGCCCTTTAGAACCCAACTAGCTTGATCAGTAGTACAGCTGCCAAGCCAACTCTTGGTGGCGCACATTGAAATCCCCACACAGAGTACATTTTTATGCTCTTGCCATCCTCAGTACTTCCTGCAAGTGTTGTTCAACATAGAGAGATACTGATTCATCAGCTGAGGAGTGGCAGCATGGTGACTCAGTGATTAGCACAGCGTGGGTTTCCTCCAGGTGCGCTGGTTCCCTCCCAAAGTCCAAAGATGTGCTTGTTAGATGGATCGGCCATGGGAATTTGTAGGGTTTGGGTGGAATACTGTTCAGGTCAGTATGAACCTGATGAGCTGAGTAGCCTGCTTCCGCACTGTAGGAATTCTGTGATTCTATGAATTGGGTGGTGGCTATGTCTGATCATTTGTGGAAAAGTTTCCTAACTAAGTTTGACCTGATGCCGTGAGAGTCCACGGGGTCCGGAATCAATCCGGAGGACAACCTAGATAAATTCTCCCTGATTGTATCCCACTCTGCTGCCCCGTCTGCTTGGTCAGTACTGCAACACCTTTCTCCACTCGCTGTCACACACCCAGTACCCTGGTACCACTAACCCTGCTTGCCATCTGTGCTGCCTACTCACTTGCTCCCTCAGGACTCTCCGTACCTGACCCAAAAGCACCCACTGTGCCTACCACATTCATCTCCCTCAATACCCGCCTCTCTCTCATTCCAGGAGGAAAACTGCCTGTAGTAGGGCAGAAAGAGGCCAGACATTGGTGGGCTGTCTGACCTTTGGCTCCTCCCTGTTTCAGTGGAGAGAAATGGATCCTGGCTCTGACTGCCCCAAGCAGGTATCAGAACCATGGGTATTTGACCTACTGAGCTGAGATCCCCTGGGCAAAGGCTATCCCCCTTAACTTGATTGAGGTTCAGCAACAACCAAGACAAGCTTCATTCCTTTGTGTCTGCACTGAATGCCAAGGCAAAACAGAAGTAATATCAGCCCGGTATCCCTGGGCTGAGGGAGCAAAGCACAAAAACAAGGTCTGCTAAAGCAGGGATGGTGTGAGTACCCACCTAGGTTCAGAGTAAGCAAGGGCTATGACAGCAAGTGAAGAACCCAGAGATATAGCCCTGAGCTGGGAGCATGTCCCTGAGTGCACATTGTCCTTTCTGCAGCATTACAGTGACAGTTGATGGTGCAGCCCAAGGTGCAGTGTTAAAATGCGGAGGTATTTGTATGTGGGTCAGAGATGCGACATGAAGGTCTATAGAGATTGACATCTGATATGTTCCAATGTCCATGGATGTGGAGTGCATGCGACCAGTGTCCATGAAGCATACCCTAAGATGTTGGTGCCCAGCGTCCAACATGGAGGTTGTTCAGAACAACTAGGGAGCTGAGCCCACTGGGTTCCTGCTGTGGTTTCAATGATGAGTTTTCCCAACACTGTTGGAACATTTGGCAAAATAAGATGCTCGCTAATGATTGCACAGTATTCAACAGCATCCAGGACTCCTCAGGTATCGAAGTAATATATTTCCAAATGCAGCAAAACCCAGCAAAAATCCAGGCTTGAGCCAACTAATGCCAGCCAATGACCATATCCACCATGAGAGAATCTCATCACTGTCACTTGACATTCAATGGCCACTGAATGCCCCACAATCAACATCCAGGCTGTGACACTCCCTCTAATTTTCCTGCCACTGTGCACACCTCCAGAGGCAGTTTCTGGAATTGGGAGCTATTCATTGACACATCAATCGGCATGTGTAGCACTGTGAGCACACTGTTCACAGGGAGCCTTACTTCAGTGTTAACATTGACTTGAAGCTAATCTGGGCTAGCCATATGGAAACTCTGGTTACAAGATCATGGCAGATGCTCGGAATCCTGCAGCAAGTAACTCACCTCTTTCCACCATCTACAAGATACAAGTCGGGAGTGTAATTAGATTAGATTAGATTCCCCACAGTGTGGAAACAGGCCCTTAGGCCCAACAAGTCCACACCGCCCCTTGAAGCATCCCACCCAGACCCATCCCCCTGTAACCCACACACCCCTGACTTCTATGGGCAATTTAGCCAATCCACCCAGCCTGCACATCTTTGGACTGTGTGAGAAATATATAACGTAATATCCCTACTTGATCTGAAGGTGGATTAATGACCCAGATCTGAAGGAAATAGCCAAGGAGATTGTGGAGATATTGGTGATAATCTTTCAGGAATCACGAGGGTCAAGGAAGGTTCCAAAGGGCTAATGAGGCAACCCTGTTTAAGAGGGAGTGAGGCAGAAGACAGGAAACAGTCAGCTGGTTAGCCAGACCTCAGCCTTAGTAAGATTTGCGAGTCCATTGTCATGGAGTATTTGAAAGTGCACAGTAACATAGGATTGAGTCACCACAGCTTCATCAGGCAGAGGCCATGCCTGAAAAATCTGTTATTCTTTGAAGAGGCAACGAGCAAGCTAGATAAAGGAGAGACAGTGGACACGATTTGTTTGGATTTCCAGAAGTGCCACGCAAAATGCTGCTAGTTAAGAGCCCATGGTGTTAGGGGCAAGGTACTGGCAGGGACAGAGAATTGGCTGACTGGTAGAAAGCAGAAAGTAGGAATAAAGGGGTCTTTATCAGGATGGCAGCTAGAGAATAGTGGAGTTCCACAGGTATCAACATTGGGACCACAACTTTTCACATTATACATTAAGCATCTAGATGAATAAGATTTTGTTATACTTGAAAGAGTGCAGAAAAGGTTTGCAAGGATGTTGCCTGGTTTGGAGGGTTTGAGCTATAGGGAGAGGCTGAATAGGCCAGGGCTATTTTCCCTGAAGTGTTGGTAGCTGAGGGATGATCTTATAGAGGTTTATAAAATCATGAGGACATGGATAGGATGAATATCCAATGACTTTTTCCCAGGGTAAGAGTTACCAAAGCTAGAAGGTAGAGGTTTAAGATAAGAGAAGAAAGATTTAAAAGGGACTTTAGGGGCTACCTCTTCACACAGAGGGTGGTGCGTGCGTGGAATGAGCCAGAGGAAGTGGTGGAGGCTGGTACAATTACAGCATTTGAAAGACTTCTGAATAGAAAGGGTTTAGAGGGATATGGGCCAAAAGCTAGCAAATGGTACTACATTCATTTGTGGATGAGTTGGACCAATGGGTGTGTTTCTGTGCTGTACACCTCTGTGACTTTATAAGGAAATGAGAGCATTATTGCTAAGTTTGCAGATGGCACAAAAATAAGTGGAAGGACAGGTGGTATTGAGGAAATTGAGGAGGCTGAAGAAAGACTTGGACAGACTTGGAGAGTGGGCAAGGAATTGGCAAATGAAACACAATTGAAAGTGTGAGATTATGCACTTTGATAGGAAGAATATAATTATAAACTATTTTCTAAATGGGGAAAGGCTTTGGAAATCGGAAACATAAAGGGATTTGAGAGTTCAGGATTCTCTTAAGATTAACATGCAGGTTCAGTTGCCAGTTAAGAAGGCAAATGCCATGTTATCATTCATTTCAAGAGGTCTAGAATACCAGAGTAGAGATATACTGCTGAAGCTGCATAAGGCTGTGGTCAGACTGTACTTGGACTATTTTGAGCAGATTTGGGCCCTATATCGAAGGATGCGCTGGCGTTGGAGAGGATCCAGAGGAGGATGATCCCGGGGATAAAGGGCTTGTCACATCAGGAGCAGTTGAGGACTCTGGGACTGTACTGAAAGGAATTTAGAAGGATGAGAGGAGATGTTATTGAAACTTACAGAATACTGAGAGGCCTAGATAGAGTGGACATAGAGAATATGTTTCTGCCAGTAACAGAGACTGTGAGCCAAGGGCACAACCTCAGCTGAAGGGATAACCCTTTTAGACCTGAGATGAGGAGGAATTTCTTCAGCCAGAGGGTGGTGAATCTAGGGAACTCATTGCCATAGAAGGCTGCGGAGGCCAAGTCATTGAGTGTGTTTAAGACAGAAATAGTTACATTCTTGATTAGTAAAAGGAACAAAGGTTGCAGGGAGAAAGCAGGAGAATGAGGTTGAGAAACATATCAACCTGATCGAATAGTGGAGCAGACTTGATGGGCTGAGGGCCTAGTTCTACTCTTCTATCTTTTGTTACTTTTTTGTCTGGATGAGTGCAGCTCCAAACACTAAAAGAAGCTTGACACCATTCAGTAAAAACAGCCTGCTTAATTGACACCATATCAACAAATTTTTACTCCGTCCGCCGCTGGTCTCAGTAGCGGCTCGTCTACAGGATGCACTGCAGAAACCCAACAAGGTTCCTTAGAGAGCACCTTCCAAAGCTCTAACCACTACCACCTGGAAGGACAGGACAGCAGACACATAGGGACACCAGTACCTGTAATTTCCTCTACTGCCTTGACTTGGAAATCTATTGCTGTTCCTTACAGTGTCACAGGGTCAAAATCCTAGAATTCACTGAGTGACAGTGCTGTGGGTGTACCTGACCAAATGGACTCCAGCAATTCAAGAAGGAAGTTCAGCACCAGCTTCTCACTGCCAGCCATTGGATGGAATACACGTTGGCCCTTCCAGCAACACCCACGTAACATGAACGAATAAAACATGTTGCGTTTCAGATTTCTAAGTCGTCTTTCACCTGATGCTTTCTGCATTTCTCGCCTCCTGCCCTTATAGCATAAAATCATATCCATTCCTTAAATTACTTCAAAAATTATATTTTGATAAGTGCAAGTGTACAACAAATTTGCTGTCAAATTAATTAAATATTGGAAGGTACAAAGGCGTGATTTTAAAAACTATGCAGTTCTGCAAGGCTCTATTGTGTTACTCTACAGAATTGTGTTACTCTACCCTTTAATTAATTAAATACAGGACCTAGGTTTGTATGGTCAGAAGGCTTTTGGATTATTGACTTGTTTGAAGAAAAAACATAATTTGTAAAATTGTTTTGATTTTATGTTCCAATGTTTTTTACTTTTTGAAGATTTTTCAAACATGAAACAATCAGTATGTACTTTCTTAATTTACTGAAGGATCCTCTGGATGCCTATATGGACTTCAGTAAGGTCTTTGACGAGGTCTTGCATGACAGGCTAGTCATGAAGGTTAGATCAAATGGGATCCAGGGAGAGCTAGCTAATTGGATTCAAACTTGGCTCGATGGTAGGAATCTGAGGGTGATGGTTGAAGATTGTTTTTCGGACTGGAGGCCTGTGACTAGTGGTGTGCCACAGGGATCAGTGCTGGGACCTTTGTTATTTTTTAATGACATAAATGATCTGGATGTGAGTAAACAAGGCATGATTAGCAAGTTTGTGGATGATGCAAAATTAGAAGGTATAGTTGACAGCAAAGAAGGTTATCAAAATTTACAAAGGGATCTTGATCAGATGGGGAAGTAGACTGAGAATTGGCAAATGCAATTCAATAGAGATAAGTGTGATGTATTGCACTTTGGAAAGTCAAGCTAAGGTAGGACTTGTACAGTAAATGGTAAGGTCCTGAGGAGTGTTGTAGAACAGAGACCTAGGAAAACAAGTACATAGTTCATTGAAAGTGGCGTCACAGCTGAGCAGAGTGCTGAAGAAGGCATTTAGCATGCTGGTCTTCATTGGTTGGGGCGTTGCATATAGGAGTTAGGACCTCATGTTATGGGTTGTATATTTCTTTGGTGAGGCTGAACTTGAAGTACTGTGTATGGTTTTGGTCACCATGTTATTGGAAAGACATGGTTAAACTGGAAAGTGTGCAAAGAAAATTTATGGGAATGTTGCTAGGACTAGTAGGCCTGAGTTATATGGAGACGTTGGCCGGGAAAGGACTTTATCCCTTGGAATGTAGGAGAATGAGGGGTGACCTTATTGAGGTGTATAAACTCATGAGGAGCATAGACAGGATGAATGCATGTAGTCTTTTGCCCCTGGGTGGGGAATTGAAAATTAGAGGGCATAGTTTTAAGGTGACAGATTTAAGAAGGAGCTGAGGGGCAAATTTTTTATGCAGAGTGGTGTGTACATGGAATAGGCTGCCAAAGAAAGTGGTTGAGATAGATACAACAGCAACATGTAAAATATAAACATCCAGATAGGTGCGTGGCTGGGCATGTTTTAGATGGCTATGGCCCAAGTGTGGGCAATTGAGTGGGCATCATGGTCAGCATGGATCAGTTTGGACTGAAGGGCCTGTTTCCTTGCTGTATTGCTCTATGACTATGCTTTTAGTATAGGTTTTAGTGTATGTTGTATTAAAAACCGGGAACATTGTAATAATGTGCATTGAAACTTTTTGCTGCACAAGTGGACATGTTCATGATGTGGTATCTCCTTAAATCACAAGTTGCACCACTTGCTAGTTCTGAAATGATCAAAAGATCTGGCATGGAGTCAATATCTAGACTTCCACTGTTTCTCTGGGCCTAAGGGCGGTATTTAAGGATCGCCCCCAAACATGGTCCCAGGGAAGAGTTTGCTGGGGCAATGCTGGACAGATGAAATTTTATTCGATGCTGAACTTCCCATAACAAAACAGTAATTTAAAATGCTGATGAATAATTTCAGTGAATGCATAAACACAGTGTATTATTTTTGCATTACTGAAAGTTTCAAAATTGGTCCCCTTTTCTGCCTGACCTTTTCAAATGCAATATGATCATTTTCCAAGTTCCTGTGTATTCACATGGTTGAAAAAGGTACAAGCATGCTATTTACTCTATCAACAAGGAAGAAGTAATCAGATTTTATTACTCAGTGTATAAACCTGACTTTGAGATACTAAATAACAATTCTGGTCTTTACATTTTCACATTATTTCTTTCTCAGCATATTTTACGTTCTTAAAAAGTCAAAGATATTTATAGAACCCACCAAAATTAGGTTTAAATGTACACTGAAAGATAGCTACCAAAAAAGTCACACGTATGTTTACGTTCATGAATATTCCATAATCATACTGTATGAAAATTACTTTATGACTAACTTCTGTGTAAAGCAAACAAAACTAAAAAAAATTATTTAACTGAATGTATTCATAATTTGAATAATCTTATCTAAGCAGGGAATCAGATATTTTATATTTTTTATTATGTTTTTAATATTTTGTACCATGTTTTTGTCAAACAACTTTCTCCATAAAAATTGGTTCCAGTTTACAATTTTTTTGTCAAACATAATAATTTTAAGTACTAAACAACAAAGTACGGTCAAATTCATCAATTCATTAATTATGCTTTGCAAAAATACAGGTATTAGAAATAGTCAAATTTCAACATGCTTCTCAATTAGTGTATGGACAGTTAACCATCTTATTACACAAACAAGCATATATATATAAAATACATATATGGGTATAAGCAAAACAATTGGAATCCCCTAGCTTTTAACACAGATGCACACTTGATGAATTGTATTCTTTGCATTTGAGAAAGGGAAGCGCAGATAAATTTCTGGAATATTTGATACAAAAAGTTCTCTCCTAACTAAGTCTTATAAAAGTTAATATACAAAATCATGATCTCAAATAAAGAAATTCGAGCAATCCTTCTAACAAATGACAGTAAATCTCCAGGAAACGGTAGTTCCTTCCTCGTTGTGACAACATCACTGTGATTTACTGCATCTCTAGTTCTGTTCCTTTAGATTTGTTGTTCTTGCTTTTATGCCTTTTCCTAATAAAGAGAAGGAATCACAAATGTAGGATAACAGTTACAGTTACATCCAGTCAACAGTTCTGACATTATTTATGGCTTGAATACTAAAGTGTCAAAATTCCTCTGTCTACTAATTTAGGTGCACTGTTCATACCACATCCCTATCTGCACTATTTGACAATGTCACAACCTGTTTATTTTGAAAGTATTAGAAATCTCTGTAGTGCCGCTTGGAGGAAGTTGACAAAAATATGTTAAAATTGCACTAAAAATGGAGTGAAAGAGATTATCAAATGAACATCACTTACAGACAATTAAGAGTGCATTTACCTGCAACTTTATTTTCTTAAATAGACCCCTGTTAAATTGCCTAGCTCCTGGTGAAGCAGGGAGAATTACTTACAAGAAGAACCATCCATACTAATCTTTAGAAAAGAGATCTGTGCCTCTCTGGATATATGCAAATGAAAAGCTGTTTCCCACGAGCTAAACATGTAATATATTTTAAACTATTAAAGACACATTTCTTTCCCTTGGTGGTTTCGGTACTTACTCTCTTACTCTCTTTAGGTATCTTACTCTCCTCTCATACTGAGTCTCTTGCACCACTTTATCTATTCCTCCCCTACCCTAGCCTTCTCCCAGCAGTGTGATAATATTTACTGCATGTATTTCACATCCCCTTGTACTTAAACCTTTTAATTTTGCTCATCAGTGGATGAAGTTATTGGGAATGCACAAATCCCTCCATAATTGTTGTTTCTAAGATGAATAAACATTATATATTTTGAACTGCTCAGGTATTCACATTTATTAATGTTATTGGGTCTGAATGAGATCAACATACCTCTGAATGACAAACACAGCTACAAAGGCAATGACGACAATACCAAAGAGACATCCAAACACAATGGCAACTGTGTGACCTGACAAGAGAAGGTTTGAGGAAAGTTATTTCATCCTACTGAGACGCAAGTAAAATCACCACAAAAAAATCACCCTTTGTTCACTGGCAGATATGAAGGTTGTATCACAAGAAGGCAAAGGCAAATAGTTCACCTGCACATCTGCCAATGTGGTATACTGCATCCACTGTACCCGGTGCAGCTTCCTCTACATTGGGGAAACCAAGCGGAGGCTTGGGGACCGCTTTGCAGAACACCTCCTCTCAGTTCGCAACAAACAACTGCACCTCCCAGTCGCAAACCATTTCCACTCCCCCTCCCATTCTCTAGATGACATGTCCATCATGGGCCTCCTGCACTGCCACAATGATGCCACCCGAAGGTTGCAGGAACAGCAACTCATATTCCGCCTGGGAACCCTGCAGCCATATGGTATCAATGTGGACTTCACCAGTTTCAAAATCTCCCCTTCCCCTACTGCATCCCTAAACCAGCCCAGTTCGTCCCCTCCCCCCACTGCGCCACACAACCAGCCCAGCTCTTCCCCCCCACCCACTGCATCCCAAAACCAGTCCAACCTGTCTCTGCCTCCCTAACCGGTTCTCCCTCTCACCCATCCCTTCCTCCTACCCCAAGCCGCACCCCCATCTACCTACTAACCTCATCCCACCTCCTTGACCTGTCCGTCTTCCCTGGACTGACCTATCCCCTCCCTACCTCCCCACCTATACTCTCTCCACCTATCTTCTTTACTCTCCATCTTCGGTCCGCCTCCCCCTCTCTCCCTATTTATTCCAGTTCCCTCTCCCCATCCCCCTCTCTGATGAAGGGTCTAGGCCCGAAACGTCAGCTTTTGTGCTCCTGAGATGCTGCTTGGCCTGCTGTGTTCATCCAGCCTCACATTTTATTATCTTGGAATTCTCCAGCATCTGCAGTTCCCATTATCTCTGAAGGCAAATAGACTAACTTGTTATTTAAAAAGATCAGTTTTGCCATTAAGCCTCAAGAGAAAAGTCAGATATTTACCGATGGTGGAAACAAATAGGGAATGTTATTTACGTGAAGGACCATTCATACTAATGTTACCCTTAGTGACTTATGGTTTGGATGAGAAGCACAATTAGATCAGCCATAATTTTGCACTGCACAAAGCATAGGAACATAGAACAGGACTACACTGTTCAGCAAATTGAGTTTGTTCCACCATTGGAATAGATCATCATTGGTTCTCAACTCAAGTCAATTTATCCACCTTAGCATATATCCCTGATAGTCTTCCTCACCAAAACTCTACCAACATCAGGAATGAAAACTAAATTACTTAGTCTTGGAAATAATTTGGGTATTTCACAAAATCCTGCAAAAATAGTGGTGAATGTGTATAGAACTCAGTGATTTTTGATTCTTTTTGAAGAAAAGGCATATTTAGATGAATAAAATCTGAGAAGATTTATTTGATTATATAGCAGTTTAATTTTGTTTCCTATCTGGATACTAGTCCATGTTTGAAGTCCCACTAGTGGAGCTGAAAGTAGAGAGTGACCTTCCCCTGGCAGGCAGTGGGGCAGTAAAGCCCCTTCCTAACACTGATTCGTTAAGTTATACGGTAAGTAAGACGGATCAACTCTAAAGTCTAGCAGCAACTCGGTCAGCATCCTCAGCGTTGTCCTGCTAGAAGAGTCCATTACTGAGATTGCAGGCCCATAGAGAGCAGGAAGGGAGGTCTGGGAAGTAGCAGTGTTGTGGACAGGCAGGCAAGCATCCATTGATCTGGGGAAGTCATTAATTGCCAGCCGCGTGCTTGCTGTGCAGCAGCTATTGGTCCATAATTTTGGAATTGTTGTAAAAGTTACATTTTGTTGATTTTTTTTCATCTGGCAACAACCAGAATAGCCTGCTAAAGGTACAAATGGAAAAGGAAAACGAGCTTATTCTGTATAAGAAGACTGTGCTAATTGGTTAGCGAGTGACCTCTTATTAGTAGATGCATTGCCATAGACAGTGCACCAAATAGATGATGACTGACCATTAGCCACCAAAATTTGTTTAAATTGAAACCAGACAGCCTTCCTGTGAGTGGTCAAGGCATGGTCCTGAGAGAGGAACTAGAGAATGGTGTTGCCTGTTTTGTTAAATTGAAACAGGTGCAATGTGTGTTCATGTTTTCTTAATCTGAAAATAACAAGGCCCTGAGTATTAATATAAGTAGCTCCCAGTACATGCAAGTGAAGCACACTGTGAACCAGACCAACAACCTTAATTTGGTTGCCAGCTTGATTGTTCAGTATTATTTAACCAATGCAATCCAAACACGGAATCACGTCCAACATTTTGAGTTTTGAAAACACAGGCTGATTGGGTACAGTCAGCACCTTGCTTGCCATGAGCAGCTGAAGGGATATCCTGTTTGATATGATCTGATAGCTTTTGGGATGTTCAACTTATCATGACGCCAGCCCTGAAATCCATATCCCATTTGTGTGATAGGAGAATGCCTTTTGATCTGATAGCAGTTAGTGGCGAAGGATTAGTTGCAAACAGAATGACACCGTTCAAAACTCAAAAACAATTTGTTTTCCAGTTCAAGTACAATACCTTCGTCTCTTTCCTGAACTTCTTCTTCTTCAGTTACTACGTTGAATCGTCCTTGCCCTCTGGTAGCTACATTAAAAAGAGTACAAAATTAAATAAACCTATGCATTCAGTTTCTTCTTTTGTACTTCTAAGTTCCCCTAAACATTTTGGATTTTGTTGTCTTTTGGTTGTCATGGACATAGGGAACCATTTATTCCTTGCTAAAGTGGCCATTTTTCCTGTGAGGACCTACAAGTGTTTGTGAATAGGCTGCTCAACTGTGGGAGACATCACTCAGCTGACAGTGAATTCACTCTGTCTGAAAGTTGCAGACCTGGGCACGCTCATGTGCATATGCACATACATGTGTCACACAAAACACACTCTGCACTGAAGTTTATGCCTGTGATGAGGGCTCCGAAGACAGCCACAAAGCTGAGGTTGATGTCCTTTTGGCTTTTTGCAGAATGGCTTGGGCACAGCTTACAGCTGTCATGCAGCTAATTAGATGTCCTCGCTACTGCTTTCCTTTTAAAAGAATAAAATGAAAAGGTAGCATTTCAACACAATGGGCATAGGTAGCCCAATCAGCCACCTAATATCACATCCACTGCCACATCCCAGCTGGCATTTCAGATGGTCTCTTCCAGCCTATAAATGGATGCTGCCCTCCCAACCAATAAAATTCCACCCAGGGGCCAGCCAGACAGGACTTGTAAGGTATTTTTTTTCTGTCAATGGGATGTTCTTGCTGGTGTGAAGGCCAACCTCTCTAGCCTGTTCCCAGATGCAGATGGGTTTCCATGGCGATGGCCATTGATCAGGTAAGTGGGCCACAATAACTGTGTACATCCCAAGCCCTCAGGGATATCAATAGCCTTCTCCCACCACCGCCACCCACCCCCCCCCCCCCAACCATGTGGTGGAGGGCCTGGAACCTGTGGTAGCTTCACTGGATAGGTCTCAGGAACTACAACAGAATAAAGTGCTCCATCTACACCACCAACTGAGGTCCTGCAGTTTAAAGCTACCAGCAGGGACCTGGTCGTGTAGTGGTAATGTCCCTACCTCTGGGCTCTGGAGGTTTGGGTTCAAGTCCGACCTATATCAGTGGTCAACATTCATTCACAGCCGTGTGCCTACATAACCACTCCACTCCATTCAGCACATGTCAATTGACAAGGTGATACATTGACCTCCAAGATTTGGAAGTCAATGCCAGGTACTGACCATGGAGGTCTGTACACTGGGGGGAGAAAGTTAGTGGGAATATTGCCAGTGTTGTGTCATAACATAAAGTCATGCTGCATGGAAACAGTGGTACAACCAATCCATGTTGAACATAATCCCAAACTAAACAAGTCCCATGTACTTGCTCCTATGCCTTTATCCTTTCCTATTCACGTACCCATCCAAATGTCTTTTATTTCTACCCACATCCATCGCTTCCTCAGGAATTCTACACACGAACCACCCTCTGTGTAAAAGAAAAATTGCCCTTTGTGTCTTTCTTAAATCTCACCCCTCTCAGCTTAAAAATGTGATACTTAGTCTTGAAATCTCCCTTTTTTGGGAAAAGGCAACTACAATTGGTAAATCTTCAGAGGCTAATTTAAAATGCATGAAACTCCCTTTGTGGTTAGTACAACTCAGTAACCCTGAGTGAACTGCAGCGATAAATCTGCTTACCTATGTTAGTGACCTCTGGGATATCTCACAACCTGTATGTAGTATACCCTTGAGAATGACCCAGGGGTGGAGTCGAAAGAAATCTGCACACTTGCTGAAGGAATTTTCAGCTCAACCTTGAAACTCTAGTGCATTGTGGATGGGCTACAGAGGCACAGGAGCATACCATTATGGCAGGTATCTTCATGAGGGCTCCCCCACCCTACCCAACCCAAACCTGCTCAAATGCCAAAGCTTCATACAGAAGAATGGGGAAAGAATGAGGTCAGGGACCGGGGCTCACTCTTGGATCATCGCCTCATTGTAGTAGCAACTCCAGACTCAGACCTTTTGCATCCAGTGGACAATCCCTGGGGGGGGTGCAAAAGTGGACGGAGGAAGGAGATTTACTCATCTGTTCCCTGCCCTCTCTTCTTCTCTGTTTCTGGGAACTAGTAATTCCCGAGGAGAGGAAAATTGAACTAATATTTCCAAAATGACCTTGCACCGTATGTCTCAAACACTGAGTTATAGAGACATCTAGTGGCTTTCATTAAGTAAAGATAATATAAAAATACATCCGTTGTCATTATTAGGAAACATAAAATACAGATGGTTATTTCTATAAAACAATACAAAATCTCTCAATTTGAAGTAAACAATTGTGTGTTGTACCTTAACCAAATTGTTCAAAACTGCTTCCAACTTTTGAATTAAATTTACAGAAAGTAGGGAAACTGCCTTGTTCAGTGTGTTTCAAACATTCCTAGATGGTGAAACATGAGAACATAACAAATAGGAGCAGGCGTAGGCCATTTGGCCCTTCAAGCCTGTTCCACCTTTCAATAAGATCACGGCTGATCTTTTCATGGACTCAGCTCCAGTTACCCACCCGCTCACCATAGCCCTTTATTCCTTTACTGTTCAAAAATCTATCTCGCGGATGAGGATTTCGCACCCAGGAAGGGAAGAAAATCATGAGTTACTGGGTTGGATCTTAGGAATAGTTTGGGGATTTCACAAGATCCCACAAAAGCAGAGGTGAAGGCACATGTAACTTTGTGTTCTTTTTATCCTTATGAAGAAAGGTCTATTATAAATGAATAAAATCTGAGCAGATTTATTTGATTATAAATTTAATCTAATTTCCTTTAATTGGACTTCCTTGCTGGATATCTTGCCCATGACTGAAGTCCCAGTGGTGGAGCTGGAAGTAGGGAGTGACCTTCCTCTGACAGGCAGTGGGAGAGGGAAGCCCGTTCATGTCTCTGGTTCATTAAGTTGTACAGTAAGTAAGGTAGGCCAGCTCAAATCCAGGCAGTAGCTCAGTCAGCATCCTCAGCAGTATCCCTGGTAGAGGAGTCCATTACAGAGGATGCAGCCTCATGGAGAGTAGGAAGTGAGGTCTGGGAAATGCCAAGCAGGCAGGCTCCTGTTGATCTGGGGAAGGCCATTAAAGACCAGCTGCATGCTTGCAGTGGAGCAGCCTTCACGGGCTGTGGAGAGCACAGAGTGGACCTTCACCCACTCCCACAAGCCCGAGTGCTCACTGTAGCTCCCAGTCTTCAATGAGAAACCTCCATAAATGGCAGCAGGATCATTCCAACATGGGGTAAAATGCCCACAAAAGGGGAGGGGTAGTTATCATTGGCTATCTAAGCGGGTCATTTGGGATCCCAATGGACTGCCACATTGCCGCTGACTAAAGGACCTTCTCACTCCCTGCCTGCCCCTAAAGAGGTGATCAAATTCTAGCTGTTTGTGTTTAGTATGAAGTCGGTTGTGCTGGTTTTACCTCATGGCGGGAATCAGCTGCATTCGGGGAAGGTTTAGGGAGACACTAAGCCTCTGTGACTGGTGGTAGTTTGACTCAGTCAGGTGGTGTGCACTCCTCCCTGTCACCATTCACACATCGATAGTCTGTGTGAAGGACAGCAATAGGCACAGTAAAGATGAAGACATTGAGGGAAAAGCTATGAGACAAATACTGCTGGCCTCACACAAGCAGCTGTGCAAGGTACTGAACATTGTAGCAGAAGGTTTCAGCACTGTGGCTGAAGAGCCTGCATCTAACCTCTATGTTGTCAACGCACTCCTGTAACCTGGATAGTGAGGCCCATTCCTAGATCTCTGTACCTGGGCAGCATCACAACAGGGGTCTGGCCCAGAACGTCAGCTTTTATGCTCCTAGGATGCTGCTTGGCCTGCTGTGTTCATCCAGCTCCACACTTTGTTACCTGGGGTCCACGCTGTTATACCTGGCAGCTTGTACTGTAAGATCTGACAACTGCCCTGCAGACTGTGGTCTCCACAATAGAGAGATTGATGGATTGAATTGATAAAGGGTTTGAGAGGGCCAGTTTTTGTCTACAATCTACTGCCTAGCAAATCAGTGGAAGTGCCATGGGTACTTTCAAAGGAAGGGCAGTGACAAAATCAGGACGGTATCTTCTTGCATCTGTTAGGATGATATAAATGATTTGGATGGGAATATAGGAGGAGTGGTTAGTAAGTTTGCAGATGATACCAAAATTGGTGATGTAGTGGATGGTGAAGAAGGTTACCTCCAGAGTACAATGGGACCTTGATCAGTTGGGCCGAGAGACTGAGGAGTGGCAGATGGAGTTTAATTTAGATAAATGCGAGGTGCTGCATTTTGTAAAGGCAAATCAGGGCAGGCCTTACACATTTAATAGTAAGATTGTGGGGAATGTTGCTGAACAAAAAGACCTAGGGATGCAGGTTCATAGTTCCTTGAAAGTAGAGTTGCAGGCAGGCAATGATAGTGAAGAAAACATTTAGTATGCTTGTCTTCAGTAGTCAGTGCATTGAGTATAGCAGTTGGGAGGTCATGTTGTGACTGTACCGGACATTGGTGAGACCACTTTTGGAATATTGTGTATAATTCTGGTCTCCCTTCTTTAGGAAGGATATTGTTAAACTTGGGAGGGTGCAGAAAAGATTCACAAGGATATTGCCAGAACTGGAGGATTTGAGTTACAGGGGGAGGCTGAATAGCCTGGGGCTATTTTCTCTGGAGCATTGAGGCTGAAGGGTAGCCTTACAGACGTTCATAAAATCATTACTGGCATGGATACAGTGAATTGCCATGGTCTTTCTCCTAGGATGGGGGTGTCCAAAACTGGAGGACTTAGTCTAAGGTGAGAGGGAAAAGATTTAAAAAGTACCCAAGCGTTAACTTTTTCAGGCAGCGGAATGAGCTGCTAGAGGAAGAGGCAGAGGCTGGTATCATTACAATTTAAAAGGCATCTGGATGGGTATATGAATAGGTAGGGTTTCGAAAAATATGGGCCAAATGCTGGCAAATGGGCTGGCTCAGCTTGGGATGTCTGCGCAGCATAGATGAGCTGGATTGAGGGAACTGTTTCTGTACTGTATGACTCTATGATCCAATGACTCCATAAGTACTTCCATTGGTCTTCAGGTGAGAGTTATGGTTGTAAAAGGAATGATGGCCTGCAATTCTCTGAAAGTATAATGCATTGATCAAGGTGTATTTGTAAATGTATTTACAAACATACTTTGATCAATGTATTTACTCCAGCATTTACAACAAATTGAAATGTGCTGCTAGTGTTTGATCAGTGCATAGGTAGAAACACATTAAAATAATGACGTCTGCTCATGATGTTTGAAAACGGAACATTTTAGTAGTTTGTAGAAATACGAATTCTTTTCAGCTTTGAAAAGGCCGTGATGCCAAAGTGAACACAACAGTATTTACCACATAGGCTCCGACAACTCTTCTTGCTGTCAAATTGGTTTCCATTCCCATGGCATCCGCTGAAGAGGAATGTTTCGCAGTCATGGATGTTCAGATTGTAGTACCACTTCAGGATGTTGGCACGGCAATCCCCTCGTTCTTTTTGCAGACCACACACTGTGTCTGACAAAGCAGAGAAACACATTCCAAGTTACTGATTGGAAAGCAGAGTTTCACCTCATCCTTTCCCCATATTTGTTTCATTCTCATGCGAGGATTATTTTAGTTATCAGGTATTAAAAGAGACAGAGAATAGTGGATTGGAAAAATGGTGGTTGAAGCTGTCGCCATCATTCTTTCTAGCTGTCAGTAGAATCTCTAGCAGGGCATACAAGACGTCGGCTTTGTGAGATGTGAAATGGATGACAGTAAATTGATAGCCCAACCTGCCACATTTTCTTTATGTTTATCTAAAATGTCTCTACTAAAGCTTTAAGAATCTGCAAGGTCATTGTTTGGTGCTGTCAGGGGGAGGCTCTCCAGACCCCACCCAACCCCAGTAGAGTTGAAGCCTTAGGTGAGGGTGGGGAGCTTTTTGATCAAATAGGAGGGTGCAAGTGGAGATGATATTCCCTCCCTTATGGACAGCTTTCCTCCCCGGATGCCCACTAAAATCCTTAAGTTGGAATGAATGCCTACTCATGGGCCTGATCACCCCACTCTTGGTGTTCACTAGCAGTGGGTGTTAGGTGGAGGGCTCACCATTGCTGGGAGACCAACATATAAAATAATCAGAGGGTTAGATAGAGTGGATAGGGAGAGCCTTTTTCCTAGGATGGTGACGGTGAGCACGAGGGGGCATAGCTTTAAATTGAGGGGTGAAAGATATAGGACAGATGTCAGAAGTAGTTTCTTTACTCAGAGAGTAGTAAGGGAATGGAACGCTTTGCCTGCAACAGTAGTAGATTCGCCAACTTTAAGTATATTTAAGTCGTCATTGGACAAGCATATGGACGTACATGGAATAGCGTAGGTTAGATGCGCTTCAGATTGGTATGACAGGTCGGCACCACATCGAAAGCCAAAGAGTCTGTACTGTGCTGTAATGTTCTATGTTCTATGTAAACAAACTCTTGTCAGGTCTGTTTGGGGTCTTCTAGTGTGGTGTATCCTTTCACTAAGGCATTCTCTACCTGATTGAGGGATGTTGCACTGGGAAGGGACAGAACCACTGAGAGTAACCCCTCTGCTCTTTCATCCAACCACCCTCACCCATGGACTCTGACCCCTATCCTGCTGCCATTCACAGCTCACCAGGGACAACAACAGTGTCTGATGAAGACCCAGCAACAGCAACCCCACTGATTGACATAACAATGTGTAGAGCTGGATAAACACAGCAGGCCAAGCAGTGTCAGAGGAGCAGGAGGCTGACATTTCATCAGTTTTATCAGCATCATTCATCCAAGATGAATGTTGTCGACTCATGCCTTTTTCTTAGTAAGTGAACTCATCAACAATGCTAAATTTAAAAGAAAAACTTGGCAATCCCTGCTTATAAAGAACTTACCTCCTTCTGGGAACTTTTCAGAGTAAGTAGCAGAGCAGGTTTTCAAACAGTGTGTTTCATTCAAAAATCTATTACTGTTTCCTCCTTTTCCAGTGTAAACAAATGGGTCGCAACGGTCATTAGCTGAGTCATAGAACCATTGAATGCTCCTTAATTTAGAATCTGTCACCTCTCCTTCTTGCTTAGGTTCCATACAGGCTTCATCTGTGGTGAAGGAAAACAGAATATTTTTACAAGTTAAAAGGGACACTTGGTTATAAATTAATAGTAACTAATACAAAGAACTTGCAATTAGTTAATACCATTTATGCTTCAAACACATACTTGCATTTATTTTTTCTCTAGTTTCCTTGACAAGAGCCACATTCCTTTTCAAACCCTGTACTCTCAGCCACACATCTCCAAACTGTTGTCCACCCAATTCTATGTTAGCAGATATTGTAAATGATTTTCTCTTCAGGTTCTGTGCCTTTCTCTGAAGATATTTGTTTCCACACCGTGTCCTCAAAAGAAATTCTTGAGCCCATCTTCCCTAACTAGCTACCACTTCAGCTTCAGCCTCTCCACTGTCTTAGAATACATTGTTGGCCATCAACTCACATCTAAGCCTCCCTTCAAATTCTCCATTTAAAACACTCCAATAAGGTTCCTCTTGTAATATGGAAAAAATCCAAGCCATAGTCTCATATGAATTATCCAGACTGTTCACCCTCAACTTTCTGCAGCATTTAAGGGATCTTACCAACATCAGCGTTCTATTGTCCACTTCCTTCTTACCAGCCAGTCATAGCCAAATGTAAAGTTTCTTTAGTAATGGCTTCTAAACCCACTCTGGCATCAACGCTATAATATTTAATCCCCTATTCAAACTCATCTACATTGGCAATACTTGCCAAAGGCATCTTCAGATACAGCAGCAGATTTCATCAACAGGTTAATGACTCTTTGATCTATCTTTTCACAACGTATTCTCCATTACTTCAATGCTATTAAACTTCTTGCATGATACCAAGTTGTAAATCTGTTTCAATTTCGTGTAGCTTAATATTGCGATGACCAAAGCCAGTATCTTTCACAAGTTTTACATCCTTACCATGAACTTAAACACCCTCTTTGGCCACTGATGTTCATGAATCTGTCAATTCACAAACCAACTGCGGACAGTGGTAAGCTTACTTTATGACCCCAAATCTACACCATTGCAAGATTCAACTACATAAAATTGTTTGTCATTACCGCTGACTTAGGTCGTCTTTCACCAAAATTCTCATAAGTATCTTTATAATCTCCAGATTCGATAATCCAATGATCTGCTACCTGCTTTCCTAATACTTCAAGCTCCAGAAGCTTCATCTGCTCTGAAATTCTAATGCCGGTACCCTATCCCGTACAGTACCTGCCTTCACCACCCCATCATGCCTCAAATTTAAAATCCTCATCCATTCACAGACACATCTCCATAAAGATCTCCAACTCTCCTGAACAAAATCTGTCAATTCGTCTGACACTTGGCTGTCGTGTATTCCTCTCCCTTGCTCCAACATTGTTGGCCTCCTTTAAGCTCATCTCATCCCTGTGCTTTTTAACTTCTTTTAAAAATCCTGCATCATTTTTCCTTCTCCGCTACATTACCTTGTGCCCCATGAAGCAGGTTTCTACATGTAGAAAAATTACATAAGTATTATATATCATAAGTACACATTGATGTTGTTGACCACTTAAAGGAGAAACATTTTTTACCGAAATGAAGGAACTACAAATTTTAAAAAACTCCCAAGAAACTTTGTTGCTGAGTTGCAGAATTGCAGATTACTTATCAAATATTCTGTTTATTATCCATGCTCCAGATATCTGTACTATATAGGTGTAACTAAACCAGGAAACTGACTGTTCTCGATTGGTTATTTTTTGTCATACAGGTTTAAAGCTGAACTCATCCCATGATCCCATCTGAAAACGCCAATGAGAGGGATCCTTTTCCAGTTTCTATTTGGGAAAATGTTACTATATCCAGTCCTGGTGCCAAAATTCCTGTCTTCTGTTAAAGGCAGCTTGCTCCTCAGACTGAACTGGACATCTAACCTTTGCATCGCCAGTACACTATGGCTACAATATGTACAATCTATTGGCTACATTGTGCCAAGTCAGCAAGGTCTATGCTCTGTGACTTCCACAATTGAAAAGGACAGAGAAGGACAACAGTCATCTCCATGATTTTCTTTACATTAAAAACCATCCTAGCATATATCAGTATTCTTTCATCTTCCACTCTATGTGCATGAATTTCTATCTGACACATTTGTGGGAGTGCTATAAGTACAAAAAACTGCTTTGTTTATGGATTTAGCACCCTGCCCTTTCGCAGCGTAAACTGTAATTCATTTATAACATTCACCTGAATCAGGAGGCTCTGGGTTAAAGTCCTAAGCCCAAGACTTGAGCATAAAACCCAGGCTAACATTGCATAAAGCCGTAAGAAATAGAAACCGTTTGTCCCCTTGAGCCTGCTCTGCCAGTTAATAGGATTATGGCTGATCTGACATTCCTCACGTCCACTTTCTTGCCTTTTCCCTGTAACACTTGATTCCCTTATTGATTGAGAATTTACCTTTTTCGGCCTGACATGTACATAAGGACTCTGAGCTCACAGCTCTCTGTGGCAAGAGTTCCAAAGTTCCAATTTCAGTGCAGTAATATGAAGTGCTGAAGACTGAGAGGTATTATTGTTCAGATGAGATGTCAAATCAAAGATGCTGTCTCAAATGGATACAGACCATTACACTTTTTAAAGATGAGCTGTGACTGTTATCCAGCCCAGTATATATCCTTCAACCAACAACATAAACAAATCATCTGGACGTGATTACTTTGTTGTTTATGGAATCTTGCTATGCACAAATTGGCTGTCATAATTTCTAAATTACAACAGTGACTACATTTCAAATATTTTGAGTTCTATGGAAGGGTCACTCGAGCTGAAAAATTAACTCTGATTTCTCTCCTCGGATGCTGTCAGACCAGCTGAGTTTTTCCAGCAATTTCTGTTTTTGTCTACATTTCAAATGTGGTGAATTGAATTTCACAAAATTTGAAATTATTCTAAGTCCCAAAAAGGTGGTATAAAAGCCTTCCTTTTCTCTTTCCTCCGTTTTGCTGTGACAAACAGGAATGGGCATTAAGTATGACCATGCATCTTTCTCCCACTCCCATGAAAGAAGAAAATAAAAAGAAGAAAATAAATTCTCTTTTTCAGCTTGCTCTGAATTTTCATGCTGGGAAATTTCACTGATTTGATTCATCTTAATTCCATCCCCTTGTTGCCAAGCAACCTTACTTATATGCATTTAATGCACCTTGAGTTTCATACGATTCAACCAAATGTTAAGTATTAAGGCTGAAAGTAATTTACATATTCATCAGAGACACTCAAATAATTAAACAGTAAGTCTGAGTATGTATTGCTACTGTGCGTGAACTCTGACACCGATGTAAGAGATATATTTATTTAACCGTCATTAATGCAACTTTAGATTATCTTTTGGGGAGGAAACAGCTTTTTTGGTGAACTATTTCATCAAAGTCAGAATTTGTTTTTTGACGTCAAGTCTCTCTTTCCCTTCTCCTTTGAACGTGCAGAATCTTATTTTGGAGCAGGATTCCACAGATGTCAAATATCCTGTACTTTGCTAAGTAGCTGCTCTTCATGAGTGAATATGGATTAGACAAGTTCTTTTATGTCATTGACTGAATGTGGGTGTAACTATCAAAGATAGTATTTAAAACTCATCTCAAACCATTTTACCAACAACAAGCTACATGGGTTTTGTGAGTGTAAGCTGACATATACTCTCCTTTGAAGCATGAAGAAGGAAGAATCTCCAGATCACCTGACTTTGTAAAGTCATAGACTTAAGGAGACACAATAGTGGAAAAAGTAACATTGCACAGAACGATATAAATATTAATAAGTAAAACAAAAGTAGGAGAAGATATTTTAATGAGAATGAAAGGGTTAATACTAGGGACTGTTATAAGTACTGCCTATGATGATGAAATCATATGGACTTATGGGCAGGACAGCTCAGGCTGTTGAAGGAGTGAGACCTAACATCTAGTCCTACTCAACATCTATCACACCAATGTAACCTGCAGTTAGTTGCTAACATGCAAAAGACTATATCTTGTTAACTACTTACTCTTTGAATAAGCCCAGGAAGTGTTTTTTCTCTAACACAATAGATCAAACACACCATTTAGTTTCATACACTCAAACATGGTAGCGAAACAACCCTCAGCAGGTGCAGCAGCTCTTAGAGAATAGTGAGCTGGCATGTTCATGTACTTATACTCAACTGATATGCAGAAAGCATTCACTAGTTATTGATCAGAATAGTCACAGTCTCAATTTCCCTTTCCAAATCCCATGTATGCTGAAGCTAATTACGGTGACCCACAATAATTTTAGTTCAGATCAGCCAAATCATTTAAAATTCGTGACGGAACTGGGTATTTTCAGGCCCATGTGGTTTAGTTACAAATTCAGGGATGGAATTGCTAAAAATGAATTTGGAAGATGTCATTTTTGATTCCTTGTCTGTGCTGTAACATTTTCTGAACTGGGATGACGGCAGATGTCACCTGTTCCAGTAATTGGTTTGAAGATATGGACGTAAGCTAAGGATATGGTTGAGCTTGAGAGTGCTCATCACCCTCTGAATCCTTTATGTGAACACATGCTGAATTTCACTATCACGTTCACTCTCAGTGGAAACCAATGAAATGTTACTGCGTATATTTCTCAACAACTTCTTTGGTGAGAGATAACAAAGTGTGGAGCTGGATGAACTCAGCAGGCCAAGCAGCATCTTAGGAGCACAAAAGCTAACATTTCAGGCCTAGACCCTACATCAGTAGGGTCTAGGCCTGAAATGTCAGCTTTTGTGCTCCTAAGATGCTGCTTGGCCTGCTGTGTTCGTCCAGCTCCACACTTCGTTATCTCGGATTATCCAGCATCTGCAGTTCCCATTATCTCTGATCACTACTTCTTTGATGACTTTTGAGGATAAGGAAGGCGGTGGAATTAACCAACCAGACCAAAAAGCCATTGGAGAACCTACAGATTGACATCACAGGTTCCCAATTAATAACTGAAAAAATCTCAGTACCCAGTGATTACGGACCATTTGACCTGATTGGCAGAGGGTTTCCTAGCGAGAGATTACTCAGCCCTAACTGGAGTGAGAAGAAATAAAATCAATGTCTTTCCAAATAGATTTGGAATAAGGAGCACATTTCACATTTCATAATGAAAAAAGTACGTCAATTGTTAGGAATTACACAGAAATTTCACGTCCTGTGCCAATCTCAGAGTTCAGGCACAGACCAAATGAACTAACTATTAAAAACAATAACACCAAAAGTCATAGAATGCAGGGAGAGAGTGGGCAGATGTTCTCATTATAATACTGATGAAGATAAATGTGACCGTGAATCAGATTGGTCTAACTCCATTTGAGCTAATGACAGGATGGGCTATCTGGCTCCCACAGGAGACAGCTACAAGCAGTGAAGATTTGGTCTCATCGAGTTTGAAGGTACATGGAAGTGTTATGTGAACAGTTAAAGCAGTTGAGATCAAAGGTAAGGGGGGAGCAGCAGGAAATAAGACGCCAGGAAAGGAGAGAAGGCAGCATGGAATCATGTGATGTGCTGGAGGTAGGAGAGAAGGTTATGGTGAAAATGTTCCCTGACAGGCTTAGGCTTGCCCCAACATGGCAGGAGCCATATGAACTGAAAATGATGAGTCACACCATTGTGTGTACAGATAGAAACTTATAACTCTCAGGTTGTATAAGCTGTTTGTTTCATTATTTAGTTTCAGCCAAATCCTCCAAGCAATTGCAACCAGGAAGCCCCCTGACAAGAACAACAGTATGGGACACAGCCATTGTGAACATCAATAAACCCCCATGTGCATTGCCAACAGTATGTACAACTGCCTAAGGAAGGCTGTGGAGAATGGGGAAGGGAACTGATTGTATGCTTCCCTGGCTGAATCATTATCCACTGCCATTGTATTCTCCTTTCAGGAAAGAACAATAGCAAAGATCTCTCAGGGATTACATTGCCCTGACCTGGTAGCACATTCTGCTTTCCTAATACAGGATACAATTGCCTGAACTGGAACTTTTCCACTTCACCATCAGCCTGATGGGGTGGTCGTGGTTCCTAGAAACCTGTGGTACCTGTTGCCAACCCGGACAAGGCCAATATGATCTATACAAACAATATTGATGAGAATGTTGGGGGGTGTGGTGATAAGTAAGTTCACAGATGACACAAGATTAGTCAGGGGGTTGACAGTGAGGAAGAAGGTCTCTGGTTACAGTAAGGTATAGACAGCTTGATCAGATGGGCAGATCAGTGACAGATGGATCAAGGTGAGGTGATGTGGAAGTAACAAGACAAGGGAGTATTCAATGACTGGCAGGACACGAGGAAGTTCAGAAGAACAGAGGGAGCTTGGGGTGTATGTCCACAGATCCTTGAGGGTGACAGGACAGTGTGGTTAAAAATACATACAGGACATCTCAGAGGCATCTTAGGCATCTGAGAGTTGTGCAAAATGATCAATCTTCTGTTTTCTTACTTGTACCTTTATCATTTCCTTTAGCCTTGCACCATCATCCCACTTGTCAATGAGTCTCGCTTGTCTACCACTGTACCACAAACTTTTCCTTGTTCTTCAGTCCCATCTCTGTTATGCCTGCTTCTGTACCTGCTCAAACATCTGTCACGCCTTTACCAGCTTCCGATCTTGATGAAAGCTCATCAACTTGACACATTGATTTGAATTTTACCAGCCCTAAATGGACCACGTTTGAAGGCAGTTAGGGGTGGGAGTGTGGGATTTAAATTGCAGCGCTTTAAGTTATCACGCCAACGTATACCCATTTACCCGTGCTTTTACGAAAGGCTACCCACCTGGCAGCAGCAGCTAGTTGATATGAGTCTAGTCTGTTTGGCCATTGACATTTTTTCGAATGTTGCATTGTTCCCCCCCCCCCCACTCAACTATCTTAGCAGCCCAGTAACACATTAGAAGTTGCAACCTAGCGCAGAACAGGATCAGCATCATATGATTTTGCAAATTAATGTAAATATAAGCAGAAAGATTGTAAGCAGCATATCCATAGACATTTGGAGCTGTTCCATCACTGTAGGACATTTCTAACTGCTATGTATGGGATGTTGTTTATACTTTTTAATCTAATCTAATCTATTCTAATGTAATCAAGCCCTTCCATCTTGTAATGCCTGTCACTTTCTGTCTACCTGAGGAGAGCTCACTATTCGCAATCAGGCTGCCAAACTACCTGCTCTTTTGGTCCTCTGAATTTGACTTGATTTGATATATTATTTGATTTGGTTTATTATTATTGTCACATGTACTTAAGTACAGTGAAAAGTTTGGTTTTGTGTGCAGCACAGGCAGATCATGACATGCAAAGATCATAGGGTGATTGAACAGAGAGGAATACAAAGTTACGGCTGCAAAGAAGGTGCACAAAAGCAAGATCAGTGTTAGGTTTTTAAAAAGGCAGGAATGGAATGCAGGCGGTACTGGCTTGGCCAACATTACTTGTCATCCCTTATTGCCCAGAGAGCAGTTAACAGACAACCATAGTGCTGTGGATCCGGACTCACATAAAGGCCAGTCTAGGTAAGTATGGCACTTTTCCTCCAGATCTTAGTGAAGCATGTGGGTCTTTGTAACAATCAACATTTATTACATGATGCCAATAGGCTAGCTTTTCATTCCATTTCAAATTGCATTTAAATTTCACCATCTGCCACAGTACGATTGGAACCCAAATTCTAACCCACATCAGCTTAAGGTTCTGGATTGCTAGACCAATGATATTATCCCTAAGCCTTCACCCTTTACATCCAAGTGCTACACCTCATCACTACTGAATGCAGAGATGGTTCACAAATTGATAACATTCATAAAAATAAATTGAAAGGTACAACCCCAAAGTACAGAGACGGTCCCAATGTCAGGTTACCAATGTGCATTGCGGAGAAACTGCCCATTAATTCTAGTTTGCTTTCTCCATGGGTGCTGCCTTTACAGGCTGTGTTTTTTCTTTTTAAAATCAGATTCCTGGCATCTGCAGTTTTTTTGCTTTTTTTATTAAATTAAACATTTGAATTTCATTGTTAATCACCAAAATGAGCATAAGCCTACAGTTTGGTTCAAACAAACTAAATCCCTCAAATCCCAGCTTGACCTATGAACAAATGTGCCTTTTATAGAGTTATAGTTGTAGGAAATAAAATAGATTAATTTGGGCCAAAGCAAATATTTCTTCTGAAGAATTATGCCCTTTTTGACATTCTCTTGATTTTTTTTCACAACAAAGAAACCTTCAGGTCTGTAAACATTTGAAGAAACGTGATGTGTGTATGCTAGTATGTAAAGCTAAAAGATTCCCTCAAAGTGATACTCATTAAAATGTTCAAAAGATGAATTACTTCATGTAAAGTTCACCTGCAAGTTGTGGAATTGAGTTTCATGAGTTCTAATCAAAAATGCAGTTTTGCAGAATCTGGTCTAAACATTGAAACTTTTCACTGTCCAATGATTTTAATAATTGATCTCCATTTAATCAAATCATGAAAGTTATTTTGGGAATTTTTAAAAACTAAGAGCTCTGTAAAAGAACTAAGCCGATCACACAGAGGACCTACTCCATTTTATTTGATTTGCCCCCTGAAAGTAATGTTGCGAGTGCACATGCAAAATTCATCCTGTTTGTGGCAGTATTTAGCTTCCCTTTCCTGATATACATGACACTTAGAGCTCATGAGATAACACAGTGTAGAGCTGGAGGAACACAGGAGGCCAGGCAGCCTCAGAGGAACAGGAAAGTTGGCGTTTCGAGTTGGGACCCTTCTTCAGAAAAAAATGATTTTTTTTCATGGGTTTTTTAAGACAATCTTAACTTTGCAATAAATTTCAGAAGAAAAACGAATAAAATTGATAGTCAGAAAAAGTTTAATTGTAAAAGCAATGAGAAGACTATAAAACCAACACTGAATTTAAAAAGTACCAAAAGAACTGCGGATGCTGTAAATCAGGAACAAAAACAAAGTTGCTGGAAAAGCTCAGCGGATCTGGCAGCATCTGTGGAGCAGAAAACAGAGTTAATGTTTCGGGTCCGGTGACCCTTCCTCAGAACTGCATTTAAAACTTTTTTTCTGGATGATGATAAATAGTCATTAGTGTACTTCAACCATTACATTAGCATCTCTTATCGTGACAGTTGTACTCTTTAATCTCCCGTTTGACCCTTTCCTCCTTTCCTGTATAATCGCAGCCCTGACCAAATGAATGGTCGACATGTACCCTCAAAATTTCCACCAATGCTATCATAAGACTAGATGAAAAATGTACATAGGGACAATCTGTTGTGGCTCAACCAACATATTCTTCACCTGCCTCTCTGTGTGTCTCTCTAATGGAGACACTGGGATTGCCTAACTCACCCCAATCGCCTAACTCTTCCAGCTCATTCCCCAGCAACAAAACAATCCTGAAGTGTCAGAGATAATGGGAACTGCAGATGCTGGAGAATCCAAGATAACAAAGTGTGAGGCTGGATGAACACAGCAGGCCAAGCAGCATCTCAGGAGCACAAAAGCTGACGTTTCGGGCCTAGACCCTTCATCAGAGAGGGGGATGGGGAGAGGGAACTGGAATAAATAGGGAGAGAGGGGGAGGCGGACCGAAGAGGTGTGAACAGTGAAAAACTATTTGAAGGGCTGTGATTAAGAACTCTAATGAGGATTGACCCATTTAAAAGCATGACCAAGGTAGTGAGCGAAAAGGTTTTTTAAAAAAATTATTTACACACACGCTTGGTTGAAGAATGGAATGTTTTTGACACAGAAAACCACTGAGACCAAAACATTGCTTTGTTTAGGAATATGTTGAACAAATGCTTGACATAGAGGTAAATGCACGACCTCGGGGGTGAGGAGGGCATGGCCACTGGGCTAATTTTTGATTACTTCAGCAATGACCTGGCATTGATAAGACCAGCTAATTAACCTTCAGCTTTGCTGCAAACCTCTAAAGTGGAGGAACACAGGAGTGAACTGCATCTTATCATTCTATGACATTTCATTATTTTACACTCCTGTGTTGCACTGAAGCCAAAGAAATTTAAAAAGATATTTGATGACACTTATTTGAATTGTGCATGTAACAAGTGGCTAGGATCTGAAATGTGAGTCTGTCAGAGGCAGCTTCCAATGTGACTTTTAAAAGGAAAATGAATAATTGCCTGAATAGAAAAAAAAATGTTGTGCTAAGAATAATGGTGAGGGAGTTGTACCCGCTCCTCAAAAGTCATTGACTGATCTCTTTAAGGGCCTTAATTGAGAGATAGCAAGAACTGCAGATGCTGGAGTCAGAGTAAATACAGCGTGGAACTGGAGAAACACAGCAGGTCAGGCAGCATCAGAGGAGCAGGTAAGTCGATGTTTCGGGTTTACACCCTTCATCAGGCCTTAATTGGTGGCCGGCAAAGAAAGTTTCCAATAGATTTTTGTATTAATGGTGATGACAAAAAGGGTACAAGGATCTCACCAGGGTAAACTCACTCAATAATTTCCACCTTTTGCTATCTTCAGGAGGGAGAAAGTCTGCCCTATGTGATTTAAGTGAAAAGAACAAAGAACAGTACTGCACAGGTACAGTCCATTTCTAACATGCCTATGCCACATGACGCCTTTTCGAAACTAAATCTCTTCACCTCCACATGGTCTGTATCCCCCTATTCTTTGCCTAGTCACATATCTGTCAAGGTGCCTCTTCAACTTAGCTAAAGTATCTGCTTCTACCACATCCTCTGACAGTGCATTTCAGGCACATACTACCCTCTGCGTAAAACAAATTTACCTGTCACATCTCCTTTAAACTTCCCTCCTTTTACTTTAAATCTATGTCCCTCTGGGAAAGAGACTCTGGCTATCCATTCTATCCATGCCTGTCATAATTTTATAAACTTCTATCAGGTCATCCTCCAGCATCGGACATTCAAGTGAAAACAAACAGTTTGTCAAATCTATTCTGATAGCTAATACCCTCCAAACCAGGCAACATTCTGGTAAAGCACTTCTGTACCCTCTCCAAAGCCTTCATGTCCTTCTGGTAGTGTTGTGACCAGAACTGTACACAATATTCCAAATGTGGCCAGACTAAGGTTCTATACAGCTACAACATGACTAGCCGATATTCATACTCTGTGCCTCAGCTGAGGAAAGGAAACCCATACTTTTCAAAAAATGAATAAATCCTGTACCTAAGAATCTTCTCCAATAATTTTCCCACGAAAGACACAATTTCCTGAAATATTGGAGTGGCACGGTGGCTCAGTGGTTAGCACTGCAGCCTCACAGCACTAGGGACCCAGTTCAATTCCTGCATCGGGTGACTGTCCGTGTGGAGTTTTCACATTCTCCCTGTGTCTGTGTGGGTTTCCACCAGGTGCACTGGTTCCTCATACAGACCAAAGATGTGCAAGTTAGGTGGATTGGCCATGCTAAATTGCCCATAGTACCCAGTGATGTGTAGGTTAGATGGATTAGCCATGGGAAATGTAAGGTTAGAGGGATAGGGTAGGAGGGAGTGAGCCTGGGTGGGTTGCTCTTCGGAGGGTCTGTGTGAACATTTTGGGGCAAATGGCCTGAGTCCACACTGTAGGGATTCTATAGAAAAAAATCCCTGTTGCCCTCCTTAAACAAACATTGTCTATTCTTCAGTTACCTGGAAGTTCTCCTGTGACTAAAGAGGATACAAAGATTTCACACAGGGCCTCAGCGGCTTCCTTCCTCAGTATTCTGGGATCCCATTAGGTCTTGAGGTCTTGTCTACCGTAATGCTTTTCCCAACACTACTACCTTTTTTACATCGACATGACCTAGAATATCAACATACCCACTTCTAGACTCACCATCCGCTATGTCCTTCTCCTCTATGAATACCAATGAAATACATTTGTTAAGGACCTCACACACTTCTTCCAGCTCCATGCAAAAATTCCCTCCTTTGGCCTTGAAGGTTTAATTGAAAATTCCAAATTTCTGAGGGGCTACATATTGGACAAAGCCCCAACGTGCACTGCCAAGAAGAGATGAGAATTTGAAACTCGAGATGAGAGGCCTAGAGACAGTAGATAGTCAGAGACTTTGTCCCAGGGCAGAAGTGACTATTACAAGGGACACAATTTTAAGGAGACTCAAGGAAGCTATAGGGGAGATGTCAGAGGTAGGTTCTTCACACAGAGTGTGGTGGGCGTGTGGAATGCGCTGCTGGCAGTGGTAGTGGAGTCAAATACTTCAGAGACTTTTAAGCGACTCTTGGATAGGCAGATGGAGGACAGTAAAATGTTGGGTATGCAGGGTAGACTGATCTTAGTAGGATAATAGGTCGACACAACATCATGGGGCCAAAGGGCCTGTATGTGCAATACTGATCTATGTTCTATGTTTTATGTTAAGACTTTGCAGGATGGAATGCCACATAAATCAGAAAGAATAGGTTGAATCATTTCATTGATTAACCATGTAAGGAGATGAAAACAGTAGCGGAGTGAAACTAAGTGAGTTGTTTTTACAAAGATTCACGTTGACATGAACGGCTGAATAAACCTCTTCTTTGCTCTACCCAGTCTGTGTTTCCATGACTATGATTTTCCCTTTTTCAACTTGAGTTTGGGAGTGGGTGTGTTAGGCGCCAACTGATCTGCCCCCAGCTGCTGAGAAAACTGGCGGGATTGTGCACCAATCAGTTTGTTAAGAGCTGACTAGAGAGCTTTGCTGATCTTCTAGGCCTGTCACAGGTCTTGGCAGTGGACCCAATCCCTAGAACGTAACTTAGTGCAAGCAACAGGGTTTGAGGCTGAGCTTAGGTTTTTGTGGAATGGAAATGGGAGGCTAGCCAGTAGAATATTGGAATAGTGAAGTCCAAAGCTTACAAAGGCATTCAGCAACAGTTGAGCTGAAGCATAAGTGGATTTCAGCAAAATTACAGAAATCAATGGAAAGTATTGTGATCAAATAGAGACCGTTCAGATTCTCCACATAGAAGGATTTAATTTTCACTATTCACTCTAACAAAACCATTCATAATTTTTTTACAGTTTACATAATCTTTTTTTAACCTGTCAGTAAAGGCTAAGCCAATCTTTCATTTCCTAGATATATAGAAGCTAAACTCCCTTCAAAAACCAAAACGCATTGTACACTCAGACTTTGTCTAGATGTCTGGGAATTGTTCAACTCGCCAAGGAAGGTTAATTTTACAACTTATTATTTTGTTATTGATACAGTTGTAAGTTTAAATTTAGTTTATTTTTGTGATGTAATGTATGCTTTGGTTTTATTTTTGAAGGATGGTATTTAATTCATATGAAATGAAAGAAAGGTTTACATAACATCTTGCACAACCTCAGGACATGCCAAGGCACTTTTAAACTAATGGAGTACATTTGATGTGTAGTTACTCATGTGATGGAGGAAACAGGAAAGCTAATTCACACAAACAAAGCCCCCATAAACAGCAATAAGAAGACATCCAGGTAATTGTTTTTAAACATACTGATTTTACTTATTAAATTAGTAACACAAATATATATTTTGTGAAAGATGAAAAACACAATCACACAAATATTGCTTACACAGAATAAAACAACATGACCTCAGGCCCTCGTCAACGGCATAAATACCATTGCTACAGTTGGTATCTTACACATGGCTAGCATGTGACCATCATTGAGTATTTGCTTTACATCCTTGAAGTATGTGCATTATTTGCCTTTGCAGAAATATATACTTCAGTTTAACAATAATTCATAGTGTACCGAGCATGAGATGTTATAGGCTTTGTATGAATACAATATTAAGACCTTATTATTAAATTCTGAATAATTTGGATTCAATTATAATTGTAGGGTCTGCTTGGAAATTGTTGAATGAGGATAAAATACAATGACCAAAATGGTAACTTACATATGGCATAATGTTTAAAACTGAAAATGTAAGTATGTTTACACAGTTGTGCTATTGCTCAAACTTAACTCTACCTATAAACAACAAAAAGTACATTTTTACTTACTTCCACTTGCAGTTGTCTCACGCAAATTTAGCACAGTAAGACAGATTCCCAAACAGAAAGCTATCCTCATCTTTGCTGGAATTTCAGATGGAGCACCAATGGGTAAAACCTTAAGCCGAAATGTGTGTTCAATGGTGTATCGCATCTACAAGTACTTGCACAAAATTTGCTAGCTGCCTTTAGCCTATCGACTTTATAACATATTTTATGATTTAATGACAGTTTCAACAAAACCAACCTTTTGGACTCTCAATCAATAAAACTGAGTGAAATGACGCAGACAGATAGTAACCAGGCAACCAGGTTGGTGTCAGGCACAAACTGAATTTTTACCCCTATTTACATACTACATGTGACCAAATCTGCTGCACCATTGTCCACTGAAATACACACCCACAGGTATTTGTAATAGCCCCAAGGCCAGTACGAACTCCTGGCAATGGCAGGAAAAAGACCATCACTAAGTTATTAGTTTTGACATGATGTTGTCTATATTACAGCAGTGAGATGGTTTCAGTACAGGCTTTTGGTATCCCATTAGCCATCATATGACAAACACGACTAAAGTTCAGCATCTAAAACAATTTCTCACAAGATCGTACCATATTTGGGATTAAGGAAGGCCTTCTATACCAAATTACTTCATCTGCCCAAGCAACCTAACACTCCAATTGCTGCACCTATTTCTTCCTCAAACATTTTTGTCTCCACTGTTTTCCCAAGAATTACGGTCCCTCCATTTGTCATTCCCCGCCTCCTTCAGTCCTCAGGTTACTTCCTTTAGTTTGAATGGGTATCCATTCAATCTCATTCAAAGTAGCATTCTGGATTAATCCATTTCCCATTCCCTCAGCTAGCACCTAGGATGCTATGAGGTCATTGTTTAGACCCTTTTTATTCAGGTTGAAAGAATTTTTCTTTGTGTTGTTGGGGAAAGTAAGAAACTCCACAGAGATGTTTTCTTCATCATTTTTCAATTGGAAAGCCATTGGTCATAGTTTTCAAGTTTCTTCCACACTTACTCTGAAGATCAGAGGTAACACTTCAATTATTGAAGTGAGATTTGAATCATAGATTTGTACAAATTTGCCATTCAACCTATTCTGTTTGGGAAGTTGCTTTTTAGTCAGAGTCACTGTACTGTTAGTTCTCCATAGTCCTGAATATCTTTTCTTTTACAAGTATATATCCCATTTAATTTTGAAACTACCCAGAGGATAGTTTTGATTTTGTTTTTAATTGTAATCCATGATTTATAACATGAAGTTACATTCAGAGAATGGGAGGCATTTCATTATTTTATTATATACCCATGAAAGTGCCATGCAACTGCACTGTGAAGTTATTTTTGGTTATTAATTAGCTCCAATATCGTTATCTTTGCACGATAACAACAGCATTCATTTTGCATCAGGTGATTCACGTCCCTTGCACTTTACAGAACCATGTAAGCAAATGATTCACCAAAGTTTTTGTTGTCCCTTTGTCCAAAGAGACTAAGAGGTGTCAGTACGAAGTTCCCTGAAAGTGGCATCACAGGTAGACAGGGCGGTGAAGAAAGCGTTTGGCATGCTTGCCTTTGTCGGTTAAAGCATTGAGGACAGGGGTTGGGACATTGTGTTACAACGGTGAAAGACATTTGTAAGGCCATGTTTGGAGTACTGTGTGCAATTCTGCTCATCCTGTTATAGGCATGATGTTATTAAACTGGAATGGGAGCAAAAATGATTTACAAGTGTGTTACTGAGACTGGAAGGTTGAGTTATATGGAGAGACTGGATAGGCTGGATCTTTTTCCCCAGAGCAAGGGAGGCTGAGGGATGACCTTATAGAGATGTATAAAATCATGAGGGGCATTGATAGGGTGAATAGCCAAGGTCTTTTTCACATGGTGGGTGAGTCCAAAATTAGAGGATAGAGGTTGAAGGTGAGAGGAGAAAGATTTAAATGGGACCTGAAGGGCAACCATTTTTCACTGAGGGTGGTGCGTACAGGGAGAAAGCTGCCAGAGGAGCTGGTAGAAATGGGTACAATTACAACATATAAGACATTTGGAAAGCTAAATGGATAGGAAAGGTTTGGGGGGATATGGGCCAAATGCAGGCAAATAGGAGTATTCAGATTGGCATGGGTGAACTGGGTTGAAGATTCTGTTTCCATGCTCTGACTAACTGTATCTTAACACAGGGCTGAGAAGTAGTGACACAATCAGTAATTTAGCTGCAGGTTGCTGTAAATCAGTAACTGATGTGTTCCCTGTCTAGGAATATTCAGGAATGTTGCCAAACTACCCTAAAAATTTACCCCATCACCAACTAATGTGGTGCAAATGAAATAGCAATGTCAATAAAACTTTTCTGTGAAAAGGAAAATGCTAAAATGAACACAATGCATCATGTTGGGCTAGCTAATAACAGGAAGTAATAAGCAAAATTCAAATAAAATAATGCAAGAAACAAAGGCAAAACACCAAAAGCAGATAGTCTGGCACACCCTTAAAGAGCCAAATCCGACAGGTCCAAATGTCACTTTCCTCTTGTGCCAGTTTTAAATGTGGCTTAAGAATTGTAGAACCATATAGTATTACAAGATACAAGGAGCCTATTCATTTCCTCTATGCAAGTTGTTTGTTAAAGCAATGTAGAACTAGTCTCAATGTCGTATCCTCTTCTTGTAGTTCCATTCTTTCCTTCACAAATGCTTACCCATTCTAAGTGTTAGTAACCTCAAAACTTTCAGATTACCATTAACTATTTTGCCTTTTGTTCAGTTCTTTATTGATGCTATTTCTTGTCTTTTAAATGCATTTGCAAAACTTGCAATTCAACGCTTGCATCTCAGTGCCCAGTTTCACTATCCAGCAAGGCTTTGTAACACAAAGAGAGTCTTGTAAATATAAACCCAGTACATCTGTATCATGGTTACCTTTGATCGCTATGCCTTCGGTATGATGAGATGATATATGAATAGCAAGCTATTTGGGAAGAAATTGAGATGGTCCAACCTTATCTCTATTTCCGTTCTAAGCCTAACAGCCACCCACACTCAAAACCCATCAATTCAACCACCCTGTTTTTCACATTAAAGCAATCCTTCTACATTACAGGAAACCATCTGATACTTTCAGCTTTCTGTTCAATCTATCCCCTGAATTAATGACTGGTTAAGTATCACTTGGGTGCAGATATTTTGCTCAGAGGTTTAGAGCAGGTGGAACTTGAATCGGGACCTCCTGGCTCAGAGGTAAGGACACCACCACTGGGTGTGCAATGGTTCCCTGTCACTACCGAGACGGTTTTATTTCACCTGGGAAATGCTAAATAGATTTTGCAAAGAAGATTGGAGAAAGGTGGAGTGGGTAAAGGAAAGGAAAAGCTGCTTCACAATATATTCCTCCCCGTGTATATTTGTAGAAATATATTATCAGTTGTATATGTATGTGACACACAGCATATATATGTAATATATGACATTTTACATGGGACCCAATTTTTGCTTCTGAAAAACAGCATTAACACGATGACAACAGCCTAAAAATGAGCTTGTGATCCTACCATCACATTAACTCAGATGATCAGGTTTCCTTCTATTAAATAGAGACTAAAACTGTGCGGCTAAAGCGCCAGCTGAATAAGCAACAGGCTCCTTTCGTGCAAATCAAGATCCTAATGAGGGAACTAGGATCACAAATGCAATTTTTACGACACATGGAAAATGATTGTTAAGCAAATCTCCACCCTTTTGTTGTGTGCTGTGTTGATATTCTTCATAATTAATTTTAAAAAACTCGAGGAATTTTGGACAGTTGAAGACTGGTTGAGTTTTCGGTCACAGTTGAGTGTTGATCAGGTGAAGAACTTGCTGAAGAGCTAGGAGATGAGAGTAGGATGTGTGACAGCAGTCAGAAGTGTACTGGAATCATGCTTGCAGGTTCCATGGAAGAGTGCTTCAGTGGCCAATGAGCTGAGGCAAGAGTAGAATTAGGTGATATTATGGACATAGGTATGGACAGTTAGCTCTGCAGCAAATATGTGGCTCAACCTCTTTTTTGGACTGACACTGAGATTGAAAAAAGACTGATTCAGTCTCAGATAGTTACCAGGTGGGGAGATAAGTCAGTAGTTAGGAAAATTTTTAATTTATCCTTGGATGTAGGCATTGCTGGCCATGAAGTATGTATTACCCCAAAGGGAGTTAAGGGAAAACCACATTGCATTAGGTCTGGAGTCTCATGGAGACCAAACCAGGTTAGGGCGCCAGATTTCCTTCCCTAAAGGATGTTAGTGAACCACTACGCATTTTTAATGACAATTACTAGTGCATGAGGCTAACTTTTTATGTTCCTGATGTTTATCAAGTTCAAATTTCGTTATCTGCCATGGTAGGATTTGAACCAATGTCTCCAGAACAATATACTGGGGTACCAGATAACTTGTGTAGTGATGTTATCAGTACATCCCCACTTCCCCCAATACCAGGGTCTCTCCCCTGTAATTGTGTTGGGACAGCGAATGAAGACAATGGCTTTGGCCTATCTAATATTTAACTGGTAAAGACTTCTCATCATATAGAATTAAGGCAAGAATTTTAAGTGTGGATTGCTATTTTTGAGAAGGGAATTACAGTTTGCACCATTCCCAGAATTATCAAAATGCAGGATGAGGCAATTGAGGCCATCATGATCATGAATTTCACGTGGGCACTGGGAGACAACACATCTTGACTGGGATGATGTCTCACTTTCGTAGAGGAATTACCATCCATGCTAAATGGGACAGACATCAAACAGATCTAACGACTCAAGACTGGGCATCGATTCCACAAGACACTGTGGACCATCAACATCAGCAGAATAACACTTCAAAGCAACTGCAATTTCATGGCCTGGCATATCCGCCACTCAACCATTGTCATCAAACCAGGGGATCAACCCTGGTTCAATGGACATATCAGGTGGGCATATCAGGAGCAGCACCAGGCATGCCTGTAGAGTGAGGTGTCAAACTGGTGAAGCTACCAAACAAGACTACTCACATGCCAACTGGCATAAGCAGTGAATTGATTTCAGAGCTAAGCAACCTCACAACTAATGGATCAGAACAAAGCTCTGCAGTCCTGCCACATACAGTTGTGAATGCTGGTCAAAAATGAAGCAACTCACTGGAGGAGAAGGCTCCCCAAATATCTCTGTCCTCAATGGAAGAGCCCAGCACATCAGTGCAAAAGATCAGGCTGAAGCATTCTACAGCCAGAAATGCCAAGTGGATGATCCATCTTGGTCTTCTCCGATCATCCCCAGCATCACAGATGCCAGTCTACAAACAATTTGATTCACTCTAAGTGATATCAACAAACTGTTGGAGGCCTTAGATACTGCAAAGGCTACAGGCCCTGACAATAATAGTACTGAAGACTTGTGCTCCAAAACTTGCTGCTGCCCTAGCCAAGCTGTTCCTGCACAATTACAACACTGGTATCTACTCGGCAATGTGGAAAATTGCCCAAATATGTCCTTGACACAAAAAGCAGGGCAAATCCAACCTGGCCAATTACTGCCCCATTAGTCTCCAGTCAATCATCAGTAAAGTGATGGAAGGTGTCATCCACAGTGCTATCAAGCAGCACCTACTCAGCAATAACCTGCTCAGTGCCGCCCAGTTTGGGCTCTGCCAGGGCCACTCAGCTGAGAATTGTAGGAAATCTCTCTGCTGGTTAGAGTCATACCTGACATACCGGAAGATGGTTGTGGTTGTTGGAGGTCAGTCATCTCAGCTCCAGGACATCCTGCAGGAGTGTCTCAGACGGTGCCCTTGGCCCAAACACCTTCAGCTGCTTCATCACTGACCTTCCTTCCATCATGAGGTCAGAATTTGGTCTGTTCGTTGATGATAGCACAATGTTCAGCACTATTCGTGACTCTCCAGATATTGAAGCAATTCATGATGATGGCACCCAGTGCCTCGTGAATGCTCAGTCTTAGTCTTAGATCTGTTCAAAGTCACCATTTAGCACGGTGATAGTGCCATGCAACGCAATGGAGGTTATTCTCGATTTGAAGGCAGGACATTGTGCCCACAAGAACTGTGCAGTGTTCACTCCTCCAACACAGTCATGGTCAGATGCATCTGCATTTGGCACTTTGGTAAGGATGAGGTCATGAATGATTTTCCCTGTTTTTGATTCCATCACCATCTGCTACAGACCCAGTCTTGCAGCTACGTCCTTTAGCACTTGAACAGCTCAATCTGTAGTACTGATGCTGAGCCATGCTTGATGGAAGACATTGAAATCCCTCACCCAAAGTACATTTACCACCCTTGTCACCCTCAGAAGTAGAATCATGGAGCTATACAGAATGGAAACAGAACTTTCGGTCCAACCTGTTCATGCTGACCAGATACCCTAAATTAATCTGGCCATATTTTTCAGCATTTGGCCCATTTCCCATTAAACCCTTCTTATTCATTGTGTAGTTCAACATGAAGGAGTACCAATTCATAAGCCGAAGGAGGATGGTACATGGTATTCAGCAGAACGTTTCCTTGCCCATGTTTAATGTGAAGCCATGAGACTTTATGGAGTCCGGAGTCAATGTTGAGGATTCCCAGAGCAACTCCATCCCGCCTGTATACTACTATGCCGCCCCCTTTGCTGGGTCTGTCCTGCCGGTGGGAGAGACTTTTCCAGGAAAGATGATGGTGGTGTCTGGGACATTGTCCGGAAGGTCTGATTTTGTCAGGCTGTTGCTTGACTAGTCTGTGAGACAGATCTCCCAATTTTGGCACTAACCCCCAGACATTAGTAAAGAGGATGAAGGGTCTAGGCCCGAAACATCAGCTTTTGTGCTCCTGAGATGCTGCTTGGCCTGCTGTGTTCATCCAGCCCAACACTTTGTTATATTAGTAAAGAGGACTTTGCATGGTTGACAGGGCTGTTTCTGCTGTTGTCTTTCCCGGCGCCTTGCGGTCCATCCAGTTTCATGTCTTCTTTGAAATTTTGTAGCGATTGATACAACTGAATGGCTTGTTAGAGCAGTTCATTGAGAGCAGTTGAGAGTCAATCACATTGCTGTGGATCTGGAGTCATATGTAGATCAGACAAAGTGAGAATGGCAGATTTCCTTCCTTGAAGGATATTAGTCTCTCTACCTCTAAGGCAACCAGCCTAGGTTCATGTCTTAGCTGCTCCAGAAGTATGTAATAACATGTTATAGAATCATAGAGTGATAAAGGTGTGCATGGCAACAAACTCTTCGGTCCAACTCGTCTTTGCCAACCAGATACCCTACATTAATCTAATCCCATTTGCCAGCATTTGGCCCATATTCCTCGAAACCCTTCCTATTCATATACCCATTGAGATGCCTTTTCAATGTTGTAATTGTACTGGCCTCCACCACATCCTCTGGCAGCTTATTCCATACACGCACCACCCTCTGTGTGGAAAAGTTATCCCTTAGGTCCCTTTTAAATCTATCCCGTCTCACCTTAAACCTATGCAATTTAGTTTTGAACTTTGCTACCGTGGGGAAAAGATCTTGACTGTTCACCCCATCCATAATCCACATGATTTTATAAACTTCTGAAAAATCAACCTTCGCCTCCAATGCGCCAGGAAAAATAGCCACAGCCGATTCAGCCTCTCCCTATAACTCAAACTTTCCATTCCTGGCAACATCCTTGTAATTCTTACACAACATTTTTCCTATAGCAGGGAGACCAGAATTGAATGCAATATTCCAGAAGAGGTCTAATCAATATCCTGTCGAGTTTTGCAAAATTCGGTAAAGTACTTGTGGATTGGGTGGCAGGAATTTAGAATTTGGTGTTTGTAAAATGCAAGGGCGGGATAAGCATTGTGTGGTTCCTTTAAAAGATGATGTGCTTTTTCTGTGCTTAGTGAGTTAAAATGGATAACTATGAGCAGCACCTTGAATGTTTGCAAGTACAAAGAGAGCACCCGAATTGAAACATTTGCATTTAAAGGCCGTGCAGTTAGCAGGCCAAGCAGCAGTTTTTGTCAAGACAATAGGCTTTTGAATTTCGCCAGTCAATTTGAACCAGACACGTGGATCCCAAAAACCAATTAAATTTAAATCCTCTCTGATGAAGGGTCTAGGCCCGAAACGTCAGCTTTTGTGCTCCTGAGAGGCTGCTTGGCCTGCTGTGTTCATCCAGCCTCACATTTTATTATCCTAAATTTAAATCTGACAGTTTCGACAACATAGGACCAATTCTATTGTAAGAAATATTGATATGTCATCAAAAGTATAAAAGAAGAGGGCAGTTTACGAAGCCACAAAGCTAAGTGCCATCTGACAGAGCTAATGACTGACAGCTCTCAAGAAAGAATTACTGGCTGTCACAGCTTCCTCAATGTCTTAGAGAAAGCACCATCTAAATAACAACGATATCCACAGCATGACTAGTTAATATTCCTGACAGAAGAATTGACAGAGAAGGCACAGAATACTCTACACAATGTAACCTAGCTGTAATTTCGAGAGACCAAATTCTATCTTTTTTTATAAAAGTGGGACATGTATTTATTACAACAACCTACCATTAGAATCTTGCTTTATTTGGGAACAGTTAGTAGTACACCTAAGTTCACCTAACATCTCATAGAAAAAAATGTTCTGCTCAATATTTCCAGCACTTCATGCTTTTTTTTCACATTTCCAGCATCAATAGCATTTCGCTTTCGTGGCAACTGAACAAAGTCAACTACATAAAGACAGAGAAAAGGACACAAAGCAAGTAGGACACCCATATAAATAGAACCACACACAGGAAGCTTACTAATGACTTGGTTTCTTTATTAGTAACTTATTGAGCTGACAGCATACATGAGATTGCAATATTTAAAAAATTCTAACCCTATTACTAAATAGAGAGCAAACAAAATGCAACATGATTATATGTATGGCATCATTTTACATTGAAGACTAAATAGGCTCAGTCATCGCAACTGCAATAAAAAGAATAGTCCATCAGAATATCCTATAGAAACAGCCGGATTAAAATTTATTACTCACTGATTATAAATATTCTGTCATTCTGTTTGGGTTGATGAACAGGGCTTGTTTCCTTAGTTTACTAACCTAATAAAATTAGTCACAATGCACACACGATATAAACAGTCGTGGTCTAAAGTTACATATCATAGTTTGCACAGAGCGGACTCACGGCTAACCTATAATGTGTTTGAGGTGATTTCCCAAGTTCTGAATGGAATTTCTTGTGTACTTCCCATTACTTTCCAATCATTAAGTTTAACATTCCATTCATTAAGGTTCTCTGACTTTGAGCCAACTGCATGACCTCAGGAAACTAGGTTTTATGTTTCAAGCGAGAAAACAAGAACTTGCATTTATATGGAGATAGTAGGAACTGACGATGCTGGAGAGTCTGAGATAACACAGAGTAGAGCTGGATGAACACAGCAGGCCAAGCAGCATCAGAGGAGCAGGAAAGCTGAGGTTTCAGGTCTAGACCCTTCTTCAGAAAATTTACAAAACCAGTCTCTACCTCTACCATCCCAAGTAACCTTACAGTTCTTAAATGTGTTGCCCACATACAGTTTAAAATCGGTTTTGGGAGTGCAAAATGTTAAAAGGTGCATACCATCCCAATTACAGCTGGTCGAACTGGAGTCGAGGCTGTACTTCCTGTTCCCAAGGTTCCTGCTTCTTGCTCCTTCCTCTGAAGAAGGTTCTAGACCTGAACTGTCAGCTTTCCTGCTCTTCTGATGCTGTTTGGCCCGCTGTGTTCATCCAGCTCTATATCTTGCATTTATATAGTGCCTTTCATCATCTCAAGATTGCTTCAAAACTCTTAAAAGCCAACAAAATAGTGCAATGCCGTCACTGTTGCCGTGCAGGAGACACGGTGACCAACTTGTATATAGCAAAACCCTATAAAAAGCAGAGTAAGACAGAATGAAACAGGTACGTCAGGATTTTGTTACTTCTGCAAACTCCTTTAACAATTGTAATTAGTATCAAAATAACTAAGACAAGGTGGTATAGCTTTAAGAAATTGTTGACTCTAATTAAGGTAGGAAACAGTGAAATAGTTACTCAGAATGAAAAGGTTTAGGCTAGAAAGTAATCCTATTACTACTATACTTTCTAATCAATCCGCTACGAGATGTTATTATACACAGGCAAAATCAGAAATTGCTGGAAAAACAGCGGTTTAGGCAGCTCCTGTAGAGAGAAAACAAAGTTAACATTTCGGATCTAATGACCTTTCTTCAGTATAGTGCAATTAGCAGCACATTTTCTTCAGAACCATATCACTGGACCCAAAGCATCAACTAGGCTCTCTCTCCACAGATGCTGGCTAACCTGCAAACTTTTTGCAGCAATTTCTGATTTCCAGCATTCATAGTTTGCTTTTAATGTTATTGTACATCTCTGGAGTAGTTTGGTCCTGAACCTGGGTCTATTGGCTTAAAGTCAGGGAAACTGCCTCTGTGCCACAACAGCCCCTTTCTTATTGTTATTGTCATTCTATTTAAAAGCACAATGCCTTGAAGGAATAAACTTGTTCCAAGTGCAATACTGGATGTCTCATTGATCACTTTGTCTTGGGCTTGCTTCATCCTATTACACCCGATAGTCGGGATAAGTGGCATTGATTTAAGAAATCTGTGCAGGTAGTAGAATTCCCCTCTGAGTAAAATAACAGCTCTTCTGGGGACATTGGAAGCAATATTGGCCAACTAAATGGCATGCTGGGAAAACTGGCCAAACGAACAGCATGCAAGGAATTGGATCAGGCCGGACAGACTGGTATGCAAACCAGTTACCATGATTGATTATATTGCGTAGATGTTAATGAAACAGTGGAACTGGGATATTAAGCCAAGAAGCTTGCAGAATTCACTGTCAAATAGAATCAAGCCAGACAGATATGCAAGTCATTCGCCTTGAGTGGTTGTCGATGAGATAATGCTGTAAGATTACAGGTGGAACAATAAATCTGAGCTTTAGTTGAACTCTTTTTGAGACAGCTCTTCTCCTAGGGTCAGCTCAATCCACACAGGAAATTATAATATTTAACACTATCTTTGTTAACACTCTTCCTGAGATGAAAACTCAATTTAAATGACCGCTAAGCCACTGTACGCGGAAATAACACAAATAACTGGTTAAATGAAGCCACTCAAATCAGAGGGGTCTCTCGCATGCTCCAGAAAACACCAGGAGCAAGAAGCAGGAACCTTGGGAGCAGGAAGTACAGCCTTGACTCCAGTTCGACAAGCTGTAATTGGGATGGTATGCACCTTTTAATATCTTGCACTCCCAAAACTGATTTTAAACTGCGTGTGGGCATTGACATTTAAGACCTGTAAGGTTACCTGGTTTTATAACATTTTGCATATGTGTATGTGTGTATATATATATAAATATACACATATATGTGTGTGTGTGTGTGTGTATATGTGTATATATATAGTGTTTCAATGACAATAAACCACGTCTTATGATAAACCACATCTCATTATTAGAGTCCCACTAAGTAAGTGAGTAGAGCAAACCATACGAAATTGAAGCCTATGATAACAAAGTGTGGAGCTGGATGGACACAGCAGGCCAAGCAGCATCTCAGGAGCACAAAATCTGACATTTTGGGCCTAGACCCTTCATCAGAGAGATGGTCTAGGCCCGAAACGTCATCTTTTGTGTTCCTGAGATGCTGCTTGGCCTGCTGTGTCCATCCAGCCCCACACTTTGTTATTTGGATTCTCCAGCATCTGCAGTTCCCATTATCACGAAATTGAAGCCTACTTCTGGTAATAACTTTCCTGCTTCTCTTTGAAATCATGCTATATGGTCTTTGTTGTGGATGAACAGTCAGAACCTCAATCTACCATCTTCTCTGAAAGATGTTACCTCTTCAGTGCAGGATTATTTAACCTGATGGTTTGAAAAGCCTAATTCATCAAAGAAGGCCAATGTAAACTGTTTACCTTATTTTCCTCGTTAATAACACGCATAAAGGAGTCTCCATATGTCATCCACTGGTAGCATTGCAATATCTGCTAAATTGGAAAAAAAAGCCTATGAAGATTGAAAGCAATCACTAATTTTGACACCATTTGATAGGGAAATTTCCCTGCTCTCTGTGTCGAGAATAATGGTGAGAAGAATACGAGAGAGTGAAAAAATCCAACTTATGAAGTTGATAAAACTTGCCAGATTTAGCCCTCAGGCTTTAGATGGTCAGATCAGAATTTCACATTTGCATCCCATTAATACCCCGACTCACTGCATTATTGTCACACGTCCAGTCTTTCTGTCCTCCATTGCAAAACTAGATTGTGTATAAACTTGACAGTTAAAGTAGAATGGATATCTGGCAGTTTGTCTCCTCAGTATCTGTTACAGCTCGCAAAATGCTTGGCCAGGCCATTTCTGTACACGCAGTCCCTTCTTCTGCACAAGGTGCCCACATGGTCAGTGGGCACTCTCCTCCTGGATCCTCCATCCATGCAACTTGGCATCAGCAAAGCACAAGGTTTACAACATCATCACAGCTGCTGTCACCAGCTCCCACAAGCGACCTGGCCGCAGCCGCCATCAGATCACCTTTCTTAGAACGATGACATTGATGACTGTAGCCAAGACTCAGGTATCATTGGCTGCAGATTGCCATGTCATGTTGGTCCTACAGTCTCCTCATGTAGAGGCCAGTGTAATTGTCACTTGTGAAAACTCCCCCTCCTAGAGCTCCCCATCCCCTTGTACACTCTTGGAGATCGTCTAACTTTAATTTTCCCCTTTCACTGCAGTCATTTCCCTTAGTAGCCCAGTCCAAAGAATGCCATTCCCAATCATGAGCATCCCACTTTTCTCAGGATTGCCCCTGACAAGGCCCCTGGCTGTTATTGATCAGAAGCCAGTACTGACTGCAGCCTACCCCCTCGGACTGATTTGTGAGGACATTGCTGGCTGAGCACAGATGTCGCCACTACTCCATGACTGACGTACCTGGAATGCGCAGACTGCTCACACCTGACTATAAGATTGATAGTGGCCCAGTTCTCAAGCTGCAAAGATACAGATCCCCCGACTCTGGCAGGAACAAGTCTGCTTGACTGTAGTCAACTGGCTGGAATTGGATGAACTCCTCGACTTACTGTGACGATACTGCCCAAACCTCAGGGGAGTATCGTCTTCACCCCACTGCTCATCTTTCACTTTCAGAAATGGCTATTTAGAACATAACATAGTATATAGAACTGTACAGCACAGAAATGGGCCCTTCAGTCCACGATGTTGTGCCAAACATAATGTCAAATTAAACTACTCCTTTCTGCCTGCCCTTGGTCCATACCCCTCCATTCCTTATATATTAATGTGCTTATCTAAAAATCCCTTAAATACCCCTATCGTATCTTACTCCACCACACATGTTCCAGACTCCTATCAACTCCAAATCAAAAAAACTTGCCTCACACATATTCCTTGAACTTAACCCCTCTCACCTGAAATGCATGCCCCCTATTATTAGACATATCAACTCTGGGAATTTGATTCTGATAGTCAACCCTATCTATTCATCTCATAATTTTATAGACTTCTGTAATGTCTCCCCTCAGCCTCTGCCATTCCAAAGAAAACAATCTGAGTTTTTCAAGCCTCTCCTTATAGCTCATGCTCTGAAACCCAATCCTGATAAGCCTCTTCTTCACCTGCTCCAAAGCCTCAGCATCCTTTTTGTAATGCAGCGATCAGAGTTGAATGCAATTTTTGGTCTAACCAAAGTCTTATAAAGCTGTAACATTACATTCTAACTTTTGTACTCAATTCCCCGATCAATAAAGACAAGCATGCCATTCGTCTTCTTTACCACCCTATCTACTTGCATGGCCACTTTCAGGGAGCTTTGGATATGAACCCCAAGATCGCTCTGTACAATTAATATTGTTCAGGAGCCTGCCATTAACTTTTCCTTAACATTTGATCTCCAAAAGTGCAGCACATCACACTTCCTGTGTCAAACTTCATCTTCCATTCCTCGACCCATATCTGCAACTGATCTGTATCCGGCTGTATCCTTTGACAGCCCTCTACGCTATCCACAGGTCCACCGGTCTTTGTGTTATCTGCAAACTAACTGACCCACCCATCTCCATTTTCATCCAAGTCATTTATATTTATATCACAGACAGCAGTGATCCTGGTACAGATCCCTGCAAACACCTCTAGTTATGGACCTCCAGCTGTAAAAACAATCTTCCACCTCTACCCTCTGCCTTCATGAGCAAACCAAGTCTGAAGCCAAGTAGCCAAGTCATTGTGGATCCCACACATCTTAATCTTCTGGATGAACCTACCATGAGGGACCTTGTTGAAAGCCTTACTAAAATCCACGTAGACAACACCCAATGCTCTTTCCTCATCGATCACCTTTGCCATCTTCTTGAAAAATTCAGTCAAGGCAGAAATGACTGTTACAAGGGGGCATTATTTTAAGGTGATTGGAGGAAGGTATAGGGGAGATGTCAGTGGTAGGTTCATTACACAGAGAGTGGTGGGCGTGTGGAATGCGCTGCCGGCAATGGTAGTGGAGTCAGATACTTTAGAGACTTCTAAGTGACTTGTGGATAGGCACATGGAGGGTAGTAAAATGTAGGGTATGCAGGGTAGTTTGATCTTAGTAGGATAATAGGTCGGCGCAACATTGTGGGCCGAAGGGCCTGCACTGTGCTGTACTGTTCTATGTTCTATGTTAAGTTAGTAAGACATGACCTGCCCTTCACAAAGCCATGCTGAGTGTATCTAATTAGGCCATTTGTTAATGCATATACAGTGTGTTTCCCACACACACTGTCTGCATCTTCACTAGAAAGCAATACATACCACAGCATCTGATAGCCTGTAACTTAGTATTGAAGACCCTGGGCACCAATCAGCAATGCAAGAGGCTGACAGACTCATCGTAAGCACAAAGACAGTGAGCTTGAAAAATGAGTCTAAGAGCCGAGATGCATCCAGTGTAAAAGCATGGAGAGTGTCTGCATGTTCCTGTGTGCTAAACAACCTGGAAGAAGCTTGCAAAGTTGTATGTAAAGTCCTGTTGGGCTGAAGTGGTGTGTGAGTTAGTCTGAGAGCAGGCTGGGTAATGAGGTAAGGCTGGGGCTTTGCCAATGTTGATTTGTTGAATGAAGGAACAGGCAGCGAGCTGCTGCCTACCAGGTAACCACTCATTTCGTTTCGAGCTTCAGGGCCATCTTGTTGCTTGGGGCAGGACAGGAGAATTAGACGTTGCATATAAATGAGGAGTGTTGGATTATTAATGAGAGGCAAATGCGGCGAAATAATGCAGCTGCCATTGATTAGTGAGATTCAGAACTCACCCTTTAAAGCTTAAGCGTAAATTTGGAAAAAACAATTCAGCGACAGAGTTCTGGCTTGTCCGCTTTCACCATGTTTTCAAACATTTGCCATCATCCACAGTGTTGAAGGGAATTTTAAATCTTCAACAAAAATCTGAACCAGTCTTCACTGGATTTAGCACTCTAAGATTGCTGGAAAAATGGCACTGTGTAAGAACAAAATGGGGTAAAACCTTTTACTGAGTTTTGAACTTTCATAGCAGATGAATTTCCTCTGTGTAATGTGAATTCTGGCTGGTTTTGAAGCAAATGAGCCACTGCACATTGCATGGAAATGAGGGCCAGTGACCCAGGCACTCAGATTTCCACCACCAAGAGTAATCTAGGAACAAATTCATTTTCAATGAAACCTTTAAGCTGTGCTTCTTCGGGAGCTTGAAGTTCAATGTCGCTATCGTCAAGAAAGTTTTGTTAAGCTGTTTGAATAAAAATGATTTTTTTCAACTTAAGAACTATGAAAAGATTGCTTGCTAAATCAGCAACCATGCCCATCCTTGGTTGCCTTTGGGAGCCATTTTCTAATACTGCTGTTGGAGGCAGGAGAGAAGACCAACTATGTGTACATTTTGATGATTGGTTCCTTTCTCCTTTCCATATACATCCCATATAAAATACAGTGAATTCTCACAGTCAAACCATCACTCCTGTTCCCCAGTCTTGAGTATGCATTCTTACATTACAACAGGGATTAAATTCCAAGTGGTCTTAATTGGATATAACAAATTGGGATGTGGGAAATGTGCTCCAGTATATAAATATCAGTTTTTCCTTTCTCATTTTTTAAAAAGAAAGCTTATTGGAACAGTGATCCAGCCTCCTGTATCCACTGCGGCAGGATTGTAGGGGAGGAGCTATGTCCTGAAAACTGATGTGAATGGATTTCCACAGAACCCCATGTCTCGGAAACTAGTCTGATTGTCTGCTTATCAAGTGAGAAGAGTAATTGTTGTCAGATAAGAAGAATAGTTATTGTGGGTCAAGGAGAGGATGAGTAGCCCATGACTGAGCATCCTAGATTATTGTAGGAGGTCAAAGATCACAGGGGGATATATTAGCCATGGTAGGAGTCAGAAAGTGTTCAAAGAGGCAAAGGAGATTGGGGGATTGATTTAAATCTGGTATACAGACAACTGATTCTAGCAAGTTCCCCATTTGGGGAAGAACTGTGAGATCAATAATGTTGCTGAAAATGTCAAGCTCACATTTTGCACATGTCATCATGAAACTGCAGAATGGAACTTTGTTACTTTAGGAAGAATATTTGCCATCATCAGAAAATGTGGAAAACAACACCTAGCATTTTGGACTGGGGAGTGCTCATTCACACTTTATGGTAGTTCAATGAGATTTGTGTAAGCTCAACATAAGCTGAGTTAGTTCACTAATATCATCTAAGGAAGGAAACCGCCATCCTTACCTGGTCTAGCTTATGTGTGACTCCAGACCCACAGCAATGCGGTTGACTCTCAGCTTCTCTCTGGGCTATTAGGGATGGGCAATAAATCCTGGCCTAACCAGCAACGCCTACATGCTGTGAATTAATTTTTAAAAATTCTTTTGTCTGAGTGTAATGAACTTCCTCATTGATTAATGGTCAACAAAGTCTTCCCCCTCCTGAACACCTTATACAGAGTGATAAATAACCTCGATTTTAGAAAATTTAAAATTCCTTTCCAAAGCAGACCTTTCACTGGGTGATACACAGACATACATACGTCAATAATGAATAGTAACATTTGGTGTTCTTGCAGATGTTCACCCATACTCATTGTAAGATATTGTGTCAACAGGTCAAGAATAAAGGACAAGGGACAGTTTAATCCAGACCCTGATAAGGGCTGAACATGATTGACTCCAATTTGTTGAAAACTTACTAATGATTCATCCAGGGAATATGCTATGATGATGGAAGTTTAAGAAAATTCTAGGAAACAATGATATGAGTGTCTTATACCATGCCATAATTTTCTTGAGCTTTATGCAGCTCCAAAGGAATGTTCATTGAAAATATTGAACAAGTATTTGTCGTAGCATGCACTCCTGTTAAAATCGGCAACATACTGGAGTTGTAGAATGAAAATCCCTGTGATCTGCATAGCTACTTAGTTTATCGCAAAATGGGCTCAGTATGCTTTGTATAATCACAGAATCATGGTTGGCTATTTATGTTAAGATATTGATGTTATATTCCTTATTAGGATTTTTTAAGACAATATGCACTGGGGTAGCGTTTAGGGCTACCTAATGCAAAGTCCAAAACAACAGGAATGTAATTACAGGAACATATTGCTGACATTTAACCTTAAACCCATGTTGATGTAATTATAAAAGATTCACTGTCAGTCCAAAAATTATGTCTCTTTTACACTTTTGCAAAAACCTAAGTTGCAATTAAGTAAAACTAGGAATATGCACGAAATAACCGAATATTAAAATGGCGTGATCGCTTTGTTGTGTTCCATAATTTCAGTGAAAATAAGAAACAATTCCCTTTTACATCTACCTCACAGATACAAAAGCAAGCTTTAAGATGTATTCATTCCCTAATTTGAATTTTTACTTACTTCTTCACATCAGTTCATGTGTAAATCTGTACTGAAAATGTCTGATACGGGAGCATAGGATTAAGGAGCAGGAGTTAACCATTTGGCCCCTCAAGCCTGCTCTGCCTTTGATAAGATCATGACTGATCCTGTTGTGGTCTTAACTTTAGTTTAAACTTCCATTTCCTGCTATCAGAAAATACCTGTCTAACTCAGCACCCGAGACTGAGCAGCACCACATTGCAATGGGTGTTTATTTTAAGCATGTCACTGCTGATCCTTGAGCTCGTTGTGATCTATTCAAATTAATTTTCCACGAAGTCATGGATTAGCTTTGCCAATGGAGGTTGGAGAAGCTCGATCGTGAATCATGCTTCTTGTCATCGATATCGCCATGGCAATGGATTTCTAGGTCATTGGGTGTTCGAGCCTTAGTTCCTGATTTTCCTGGAGATACTCTTTTTCCAGCACAAGGTCATAGAAACAGCATTGAACTGTAGAAACTTGATTGAGACATCGAAGCAGGTTTGTAGCCAGTACAATAGTTCATCTACCATGATGGCATCATGATTCTAGCCTGTTTTTGCAAGTTTAACACGGTGTACAGCTGAACAAGGCACCTTAAACCAACTAAATACACTGTTTTGTACACAGTGATGTTGCATTTAACATGTTACAAAATAACATATCATTGAAGTTGGCAAAAAGAGAGATCACGAATGTTGAACTAAAGAACTAGAAGCTGAGGGTCCAGAATGCTTAACAGCTATTTGTTACAAATGTGCAAATCACCATATCCTGAAGACAGAATCCAGATCTTTTATCACATTTCCTCCAATAGCTCTTCTTTTGTCAATGGATTCCAATTATTCATGTATATCCGCCTATTCAACATGGATATTGAGGAATTTCTACATTCAGAGGATAGTGATCCTTAGGGATTCTCTGCTCTAGAGGGCCATAGAGGCTTGGTCATTGAGTACATTCAAGACTAAGATGGAGAGATATTAGGAACTGCTGATGCTGGAGAATCTGAGGTAACAAGGTATAGAGCTGGATGAACACAGCAGGCCAAGCAGCATCAGAGGAGCAGGAAAGCTGATGTTTTGGATCTGGACCCTTCTTCAGAAATGGAGAAGTAGTTCTGAGGAAGGGTCACCGGACGCGAAATGTTAGCTCTGTTTTCTCCTTCACAGATGCTGCCAGATCAGCTGAGCTTTTCCAGCAACTTTGTCTTTGTTCCTGATTTAAAGCATCCGCAGTTCTTTCGGTTTTTATTTAATTCTGAACTATGATTGGGTCATGTGAGGAGGTCTGCTCTGCTCAGGTTTGGGTTTGGGTTTGGAGGGGTGGGGGGGACTATACTTTGCTCAGGGTGAGGCCTGAGCCAGATTAGGAGCAGCAGCATGGCCTGTGTACCCCCCACCTGTGTCTCCCACTGTTAAAATTATTACACTCTCCCTATACTTAAACAACCCCCTGATATTTACATAAACTCTCATGTGAAGGGGAGTCAGTGGCATAGTGCTATTGCCGTGGAATAATAATCCAAAGACCCAGGCTAATGATCTAGTAGATGCTGCCATTTGGAGTCAATTAATACATCTGGGATGATTAAAAAAATCTAGTCTGCAGTGGTCTACGTAAACATTGTCAATTATTTTAAAGCCCATGTAGTCCGTACCATCTTTACCTGGTCTGGCCTACTTGTGTCTCCAAACTCACAGCAATGTAGTTGTCTCTTAATATGCCCTCTGAAATGGCAGATCAGGCCATTTAATTAGACATGAGCAATAAATGCTGGCCTTTCCAGTGATGTCCCATTCCAAACACATAATAAAGAAATTAAGAACAGCCGTCTAAATGAATTACCAGATGGCTGTTGACATCCTAGAAAATATAGGGAATACTCAGAAAAGGTAAAACCTCTGATCAATGGGATTATAGGGACTACTTAAGGATGAACAACCACCAAGATGGTTAATACAGACTAAATCTTTGTACCAGGTTTGTATAGTTATTTTAATCTTATCCGTATAACAAGGTACTTCAACGGTAACTTTGTTTAATGGTATTCAAATGTCCTGAAAATTAATTACTAGAACTTAAAGCATAATTTTATTTATTCATTTGTGGGATGTGGGTGTTGCTAGCTGGTCAGCATTTATTGCCCATCCCTAGTTAGGCAATAGACAATAGACAATAGGTGCTGGACTAGGCCATTCAGCCCTTCGAGCCAGCACCAAGTTGCCCTTGAGAAGGTGGTGGTGAGCTGCCTTCTTGAACCACTGGGGTTCACCTGCTGTAAGTTGATTCACAATACCATTAGGGAGGGAATTCCAGGATTTGGACCCAGTGACAGCGAGGGAGCGATGGTATATTTCCAAGTCAGGATGGTGAGTGACTTGGAGGGTACTTGAAGGTGATAATATTCCCTATGTCTGCTGGCCTTGTCCTTCTAAATGGAAATGTTCATGTGTTTGGAAGGTGCTGTCTGAGGATCTTTGGTAAATTTCTGCAGTGCATCTTGTAGATGGTACACGCTGCTGGCACTGAGCATCGGTGGTGGAGCGAGTGTATCTTTGTGGATGTAGTGTCAATGAAGTGGGCTGCTTTGTCCTGGATGGTGTCAAGCTCCTTGAGTGTTGTTGGGGCTGCACTCATCCAGGCAAGTGGGGAATATTCCATCACACTCCTGACTTGTACCTTGTAGACAGTGGACAGGCTTTGAGGAGTCAGGAGGTGAGTTACTTGCCACAGTATTCCCAGCTTCTGGACTGGTCTTGTAGCCACTGTGTTTATGTGGTGAGTCCAGTTGGCTGAAAATGAAGCACAATGTGTGAACACTATTGCATATCAAGGACAGTTAATCTGCCAAGTGTTGATATCTGGAGTGACAACAATTTCCAACTAATAAAAATGGAAAAGTATTAATATTATAAGTAAAAATAAGTATCCAGATGACAATGATGTATGTTAATCTCAAGCGTCAGATGGCAGTTATAAAGAACTGAGCTTTTTGATCTCCAAGATGCTGTTGTCACTTGAACTGTCGATTAGGTATATCTTTAATCAGTGTGTTATATTATTCTGTTTGCTCATTTAGACATTATACATACATCAACAAAAATTACTAATAGAAGTGGCTCTTATACACGTTTGATTGACCATGAGACCATAAGGGCATAAGAAATAAGAACAAGACTTGGCCATTTGGCCCCTTAAGCCTGCTCTGCCATTCAATAGGATCATGGTTAACCAAACATTCCTCTTTCCACTTTTCCATCTGCTCCCCATAATCCTTCGTCCCCCTACTGATCAAGAACATTTCCATGTCAGCCTTAAAAATATGCAGCTTTTCCACCCCCCACCACCAAACCACCCCAGCTCACTGTGGCAAAGAGTTCCAAAACCTCACAAACCTCTGACAGGAGAAATTCCTTTCCATCTCAGTCTTAAATTGATGCCCTTTACTCTAAGACTGTGCCCACTGGTCCTAGACTCTCCTTTGAGGGGAAACATCCTCTCAGCATTTACTTTGTCAAGCCCTTTAAGAATCCTATGTGCTTCAATGAGATCACTTTTCATCCTTCTAAACCCCAGTGAGTAAATTGCTCGGTTTCAAGCATTTGCACAATTGCTATGAACATATTGTACATTACAATGTATCCTGAGATAATGAACATAACTACTGTGATAAATTAAAACAACTGTGTAGTCTACCAGCTTGAAGCAAGATAGTCTTTGGAAAAAAATATCCACTAAAGGCACTAATATCCACTCCTTATTTCTAAGTTTGGATTCTTTAATCAGCCCTTTAGATTTTCTTTCTAGATCACTCAATCAATGCCTAGTAGATACTGCTTTGATTTTTGTAATTTACTACTTGGGATCTGTTCCATTTTCTTAGGAAAATTACATGTGGTGCTTTCATCGAAAGCAATACCATAAAACATCAGCAACAGAACTCTAGGCCAAAAGAAAAGTCCAACCTCTCCAATTGATCAGACCTGTCCAGTTTTGAGCAGAGTCTTTTTCAATCTTGCCTGAATTTACAAGTTCATACATTTGTTTTCAGATCTCTCCAGAGTGTTGCTTCTTTCTGCTTCTGGATCTACTTCCAGACCTAAACCTTTCTTGTGATCTCTATGCTTTTCCATTTCTGGCCTCTTAGAAATTCTCAAAAGCCATTGCTTTGCCATTGGTGGTCATGCCTTCAGCTTTCCAGTACTTAAACCTAAGATTTTATTTCCTGAACATCTCCAATGCTGCTTTGATCTGCTAAGTATTTCTAGCATTTTCTGTTTTCATCTCTCCTCCTCTATATCTCCATCTTCCTTTTAGGCACTCAATACAATCTTACCCTTAATGTCTCTTCAAAGGAGATGCCAGATTTCTTCAATAACTGTCCTGCAAAGTGTTTTGGGATATTTTTACAATGTTGAGGGCATAAACTCGAACGAGGGAAGAGAGTTTAAAAACATTCTCATTTAAAATGGAGATGAAGAGAAACTTTTTTCTCTCTGAGGCTATAGAATTGTTTGGATCTTCCCACCCCACAGAACAGGGGAGATGAGAGGATTAACTATTTTAAGTTGATGGTTTTAGATTCTTGATAAACAAGGGAGTCAAATGTTACTGGAGGAAGGTGAGGATGTGGATTTAAGGCCACAACCTGATATAATCTTGTGGAATAGTGGAGTGAGCCACGGGGACCGAATGGACTACTCATGTTCTGAGGAAGCGTCACTGGACCTGAAACATTAATTCTGATTTCTCTCCACAGATTCTGCCAGACCTGTTGAGATTTTTCAGCAATTTCTGTTTTCGTTTGGGGCTACTCATGTTCCGAATTTATTTACTGGATCCGCGGTTCTTTTGGTTTTTATTTTCCTAATTTATATGTCCATCTGTACGTTGATACATCAAATAAATGGACGTTATTATTACCATACTTATCACATCTTAATAAGCTCCTCAACACCTGTATTATATATTGTCACTTAAGTTTCCTCTTTAGCTCAGCTCCTGATCTCTTTCTTTGAAGCAGCTAAGGATTTTATAAACAAGCTGAAAAGTTGGATTCCAAAGGACATGAAGCACTGAAGATCTACACTAGTAGAATGAAAGCAAGACTTGAGGTCTTTAGATAAGATAATCACCAATAAACTGAACAGGGATTCAGTATAAACTTCTTTACCAAGAACCCAATTTGAATGTGGAATTTGCAACCACAGGGAGTAGAAGTTGAGGTGAACAGAATGTGAACATGTAAGGAGGAGTGAGGTGAGTATGTCTATCTTTCCAAATCAATCCCACAATGGAACAAGCTGCCAAAGGAAATGTTCACAGTTTCAGCACTTCAAATCTTCAATAACCATCTTCAGATTGTGCACATTTAAGAAATTTCAGCATCAGGACTGATATCTTTGCAGGTTCTGCCTGGTTGAGGTAGCAGTGCCCATATTAATGGTGGGGGAATATTGACATTAGTGTGTCATGTCAACACAACTAAAATTAATATGAGCGAGAAGGGTCAGAGGGTAATACTGAGGAAATTAGATGTGGAAAGATGGGAGGCTTGAGAGAAACATAGACTCTTAGGTTAAATAGCTTGTTTCTGTGCCATAAAATCAATTTATTTCAATATAATATAGAGATTATACAGAAACATAAACAAACAGAGGCAATTTTTACATTCTGTAAAGTTCACTTCCTAAGGATGTTGACTGCTATCTGCCTTTAGATATGGTTCGTAGTTTTCCTAAAACCGTACAATGCACCAGTTAGACTATACCAAGAATACTGGGACAAAAACAGAAGTTGCTGGAAAAGCTCAGCAGGTCTGGCAGCATCTGTGAAGAAAAAAGTCAGTTAATGTTTCGGGTCTGGTGACCCTTCCTCAGAACAAGGATACTGGGAATAGTTCTGGTTCTCTTATCGAGGGACTGGAGGCAGTCCAGGAAAAGTGTTAGGAAAAAAGGTTGAGTAGAGTGGGCCATTGCTCATTGGAATTTTGTTTTTAAATGAGTGGCAATCATAATGAAATGTACTAGATTCTTAGGGGGTTGATAACGTAGGTGTGGAAATGTTGTTTCCCCTTGTGGAAGAGTCTTGTGCAAGACGGCATAAATTCAGATTAAGGGGGATTACGCATTTCAGATAGAGATGAGAAAGAGTTTCTTCTCTCAGAGGGTAGTGATTCTGTGGCTATTGAGGCTGGATTGCAAACCCAACCATATTGCTGCCCTGGCACTATCTCAGGTCAAACAGCCAGTAACTGCACTCAGTCCTCCCTGTCTATTCACTTCACGGGCCCAGCTGAACAGCCAAACCCACACTTGTCCTCAGCCTACTGCCTTCTCATATCTCATGCCTCGGTGTCACCATACATGAATATTATCCTTCGCTCCACTGAATACAAGCCGTTATTAAGATTTACACATTTCTGTTCTCTCTCCTTGCAGCAGCAGAAATCATGGCGGATTATATGAATCAGTCAGGGTTATAGGAGGCAGAGTGTGATAAAGCAGTAAAATAACTTTCCAAATTCTCTTACAGCACAAGGGTGAACATGTCAGAAGGGAGCTGTGACAGACAGAGCCTCAGAAAGCAGTATCAGAATAGCTAGTCATCTGCATGTGAATCTTCTATTGGGTATCTCATCATTACTAACCTCCATCTCACAGTTGGAAATTAGGGTACCCTTTCAAACAATGTTCTCTTGATGTTCAATATATAATAATTCCCACGTAGCATAAGACCTCAACTAGCTGTGTTACAGTACTAACAGTCCTCTACAACTGCAAAGAAAAGATTTATCAGGTACCATATTACCCTATCACAAATGCAGTGTTTTGGAAAATAAGATGGATGTTTTGTTCTTAGAAGGACTGATGTTTAACCTTGAATGAAGGCTGTTATTTGTCGTTGGCCAAAAGGCTTTAGTCAGGTGACCGACACAGTGTAGATTGCCAGTATCCAAAATAAGGTAAAACAAAATAAAGAACTGCAGATGCTGGAAATCTGAAACAAAAAGAGAAAGAGCTGGGGAAACTCAGCAGGTCTGGCAGTATCTATTGATAGAGTCAACATTTCTGGACATGTGACCTTTCATCTGATAGGTCGCTAGTCTGATACTGTCTCAGGTCGAAACATTAATTCTGTTTCTCTCTCTACAGACGCTGCCAGACCGACTGAACATTTCCAACACTTTCTGTTTTGGTCTCAAAATAAGTTCTATCAACAGGAGTAGGGGGAATAAGGGAAAGAGACTGAGAGAGATAGAGGATCCAGGGGAATGAGATACTATTTTAGTCATAGTCATAGAAATGAACAGCACAGAAACAGGCCCTTCGGTGCAACTATCCATGCTGATGAGATATCCTCAATTAATCTAGTCGTATTTGCCAGCATTTGGCTCATATCTCTCTAAATCCTTCCCATTCATATACACATCCAGATGCCTATTAGATGTTGTAATTGTACCAGCCTCAACCATCTCCTCTGGCAGCTCATTACATACATGCACCACCCCCTGCTTGAAAACGTTGTCTCTTAAGTCCCTTTCATATCTTTCCCTCTCTGCTTAAACCTGTGCCTTCTAGTTTTGGACTTCCCTACCCTGAAGAAAAGATATTGTGTATTCACACTATCCCTGCCCCTCATGATTTTATAAACCGATATGAGGTCATTTCCTTAACCTTGAAGCTCCAGGGAAGATGGGTCCTATCTATTCAGCCTCTGTCTATAGCTCAAACCCTCCATTCCTGACAATATCCTTGTAAATCTCTTCTGAACCTTCTCATGTTTCCTATAGCAGGGAGACCAGAATTGAAGGCAGAGTCAAACGTCCTGTATAGCCGCAAAAAAATGACCCTCCCAACTTCTACACTCAGTGAAAACTAAAAGAACTGCAGATGCTGTAAATCAGGAACAAAAACAAAGTTGCTGGAAAAGCTCAGCATGTCTGGCAGCATCTGTGAAGGAGAAAACAAAGTTAACATTTCGGGTCCGGTGACCCTTCTGAGGAAATGCTAACTCTGTTTTTTCCTTCACAGATGCTGCCAGACATGCTGAGCTTTTCCAGCAACTTTGTTTTTGTTCTACACTCAGTGCATTGACTGTTGAAGGCAAGTGTATCAAACGCTTTCTTTACCACTCTCTCTACCTGCAACTTCACTTTCAAGGAACTATGAACCTGCACGCCAAGGTCTCATTGCTCAGCAACATTCTCCAGGGCCTTACCATTAACTGTATAAGTCCTGCCCATTAGCCCATCTGATCAAGGTCTTACTGTATTCTGAGGTAACCTTCTTCACTGTCCACTACATCATCAATTTTGGTGTCATCTGCAAACTTACTAACCGTACTTTGTATATTCATATCCAATTCATTTATATAAATGTTAAAAAGCAGTGGACTCAGCACCAATCCTTGTGGTACACCACTGGTCATGGCCTCCAATCTGAAAAACAACTCACTACCAGTACTCTCTGTCTCCTGTCTTCTATCCAATTTGCTAGCTTTCCCTGTATTCCATGTGAGCTAACCTTGCTGACCAATCTACCATGTGGAACCGTGTTGAATGCTTTACTGAAATCTTAATAGACCACATCCACTGCTCTGTCTTCATTCATCTTTTTCATGACTTCTTCAAAAAAAGTCAATTAAGTTGGTGGGACACAATGTCCCACTGACAAAGCTATGTTGACTATCACTATTGAGTCTTTGTCTTTCCAAAATACATGTAAATCCTGTCCCTCAGAATCCTCTCCAACACTGTACCCACCATTGATGTCAGGCTCACCAGTGTATAGTTCCCTAGCTTTTCCTTACCATCTACTTATATAATCATGTTAGCCAACCTCTGGTCTTCGGGCAACTCACCTTTGGCTAGCAAAGATATAAATATCTCGGCAAGGGGCCCAGCAATCACTTCCCTAGCCTCCCACAAAGTTCTGGGGAGCACCTGGTAAGGTCCCAGGGATTTATCCACGTTAACGCGTTTTAATATACCTCCTCCTATGTAATATGTACGCTTCTCAAGATATCACTACTTATTTCCCATTGTTCTCTAGCTTCCCTATCCTCTTCGGAGAAGACCAGGATCCGCTGGAGGGAAGAACAGATATCGTAGCTACCAAAAACCTACCACAAAAGACTGCACAACATCAGGGACAAACACTCCATATCTTCAAGGTTACCACTTCTGCTCCTCCATTCTACAGAACAGCTTCAGGGTCAGTGAAGTTGTATACTTTCTTGGTCTAATTAACAAATGCATTGTGTCAAAACTGCTGCTTCTTAACAAATTCAATAAACTAACAGAAAATTGCTACAAATTGTCGACCACCTTTATTAGGTAGCTGTGATCATGAATTTGCACCTACATGCACACGCACACTCAACATCATTGGCCATTCCTTCTGTTCTATGAGTCTGCAAGATATCACTTGTGCTGCTGCAAGTGTTATGGTGCAATGAAAAGCCCTTGCCCAGTTGTGTTGCTCGAGTTTGAAAGAGTAGTGTTTACTTATGGGAGCCTTGCAGAACCCTAGCAGCTGGAACAGTAAGCACATGGACACAGGGTATTAATGAAAGGACTATATTGTTATTAAATTCTTCCCCGTCTCAGCTTGTTTCAATTCCCAAGAACCTCCATGCCATAGACCCTATGGAAAGTGGGAGAAAGTAGCTGCATAAACTTTGAAGGCTTGCAGCAGGGATATGTTATTGAGAGATAATGGGAACTGCAGATGCTGGAGATTCCAAGATAATAAAATGTGAGGCTGGATGAACACAGCAGGCCAAGCAGCATCTCAGGAGCACAAAAGCTGACGTTTCGGGCCTAGACCCTTCATCAGAGAGGGGGATGGGGGGAGGGAACTGGAATAAATAGGGAGAGAGGGGGAGGCGGACCGAAGATGGAGAGTAAAGAAGATAGGTGGAGAGGGTGTGGGTGGGGAGGTAGGGAGGGGATAGGTCGGTCCAGGGAAGACGGACAGGTCAAGGAGGTGGGATGAGGTTAGTAGGTAGCTGGGGGTGCGGCTTGGGGTGGGAGGAAGGGATGGGTGAGAGGAAGAACCGGTTAGGGAGGCAGAGACAGGTTGGACTGGTTTTGGGATGCAGTGGGTGGGGGGGAAGAGCTGGGCTGGTTGTGTGGTGCAGTGGGGGGAGGGGATGAACTGGGCTGGTTGAGGGATGCAGTGGGGGAAGGGGAGATTTTGAAACTGGTGAAGTCCACATTGATACCATATGGCTGCAGGGTTCCCAGGCGGAATATGAGTTGCTGTTCCTGCAACCTTCGGGTGGCATCATTGTGGCAGTGCAGGAGGCCCATGATGGACATGTCGTCAAGAGAATGGGAGGGGGAGTGGAAATGGTTTGCGACTGGGAGGTGCAGTTGTTTGTTGCGAACTGAGCGGAGGTGTTCTGCAAAGCGGTCCCCAAGCCTCCGCTTGGTTTCCCCAATGTAGAGAAAACCGCACCGGGTACAGTGGATGCAGTATACCACATTGGCAGATGTGCAGGTGAACCTCTGCTTAATGTGGAATGTCATCTTGGGGCCTGGGATGGGGGTGAGGGAGGAGGTGTGGGGACAAGTGTAGCATTTCCTGCGGTTGCAGGGTTATTGAAGCGGGTGAAATACTGGTCTGATGAGGTGCCTTGCAGGCAGCTGGCACTCATTTCAAGCTGTGGTGGCATTCTTGGCAAGAGTTCTTTGCAGGATTGCCCCTGGGCCTGAGTAAATCTGCAGCTGGTAGCTGATCAAAGCTTTCACAGATTAAGTGCAACTGACAAAGAATTCCTTCTACTGCACTCTCATTTTCTCTTGACTGCCAGGTTGAAATCTTAGAAAGAGGGAAAATCTCTTTTAATCGCCTCCTTAATAACTTAAATTGTGGCCTAAACTGCAGAAGTCTCCAATTTCTCCACCACCCTGTCCTGGGAATATAGGCCAGAAGTAGCAACTCATCAGCAAACCAGAGGCAACTTTTTTTTCTATTTCTCTGAAAATCCCCCTCACCTCTACAAACTGCTCCAAGAAGTCTGGGAAAACTCTCCTCCTATTATCAACTCAGAGACATTGACATTATTTAGTAAGAAAAGGTTAAATAAAAATAAATCAACATCTTGAACCTGGAAAAAAATTCTCAAACATCAGTTGAAAGAAGAAAGCGGATGAGAAAGCAGATTTTAGTGTCCGATCAACAGATGGGTTGAGATTACATCAGGAAAATCTTCACCTCAGTAAATGAGAAATCTTCACTCAGTTTCCATAAAACAAGGAATTTAACTACTTTGCAAAAGATTTTGTGGATTTTATTTTGTTCAAGAAAGTGAGGTGAAGGGTCCAAGTCATGTAACCCTGGACAATTCAATGCTGAAGGGATAAAAAAAGAGATAAATCAGAAAATGTTGATTGTGCTTTCAGTAATAAATTGGAGCAGCAGGATTATGGTTAAAGGATGTCAAAAACCCCAGGAAACCGAAACATTTTTGTAGTATTGACCTCAATGTAATTGCATTTGAAGCAGACCAACAGTATTCCCTGTCTATTGATACGCTCGCCTAATACTGGCAGAGTCCTGCACTGCCCTCAAATGTCATGACAATCCCATCTCTATCAAAAGGTAAGATCTGATCAACCTAAGAAAATTGACCCTGAAAGAGAGACATGAATAAATACGACATTGCCAATAAAGTTTCTTTTTTGGTTGCATTGTAAAATATCCACTTGCTGATTTATTTAATGTGTCCGTTAATATGCCCTTAGATAACTTCTTGTTTTCGCACCTCTCTTCTGAGCCACACCTTTGATAACTTATTTCTACAAAGTTCTACCATAATCACTTTATAATGTGTAATGAGATTAAATATTAACATCTTCTATTTGCTGTGGCTTGGTTTAATCCTCTTTTAATTCATTCCCATCCCTCTCTATCAACTCTTAGATCATATTTCATGCACATAAAGTTAATGTTCTCCTACAATGCTAGTTTATTTTTGTGTTTGCTAATGGCTCATTCTGACCTGGAATGGGACCAACACCCTTGTGCGAGGTTTGCTAGTGTCATTGGTGAGGGTTTAAACTAATTTGATGGAGGATGGTACACAGAATCAAGGAATAGTAGGGGATGATACACAGACAAAGCTAGAAGAAGAATCAAGTCAGTATAGAAGGCAGAGCAAACATAGGCACAGGGGAGTATGGCAAGGCTGAGAGGCATTTATCTTAATGCAAGAAGCCTTGCAAAAAGACTGATGAGTTGAGAGTGTTGATTAAAGCACAGGGATGGGATATCAATGCTATCACAGAGACAACGCTGATTGAGAAACTGGCAGCTCAATATTGGGTGTATAGAATCCTTAGGCAAGACAGGCAAGAGGATGTGGTGTCGCAATATTGATGAAGGTGTCAACTACTTCAGTAAAAAGGGATGATATCTTTGATGTTGTTCTAAAGAGTCATACCAGTCTCAAAATGTTAGCACTGTTTCTTGCTGCAGAGACACTGCCAGAGCTGCTGAATTTCTCCAACATTCTTTGTGTTTGTTTTTGATATCTTAAAAGGTACGGTTTCAACCCCCAAACAGTGAGGGAAATGCAGAAAGATAGTAGGATAAAAAGGAATTTCAACTTTTTCTATCGCTGTTAATATTGTTGAAACAAGTTGAATAAGTTGAAATTCCCCTTTATTATTACCTTCCCATATCTATGAAAGTGTGAAAGGCTTACAGGGGGTTGTAATTCTTAAAATGTGTCCTTTTTAAGCCAGCATGAAGAAATTCCTTCAAGAGAAGAAGGAATTTTGGGGAACAAAGTCAGGCAAATGGTAGATGCGGCATTAGGGGAGCATTGAGGGTCATGCAGTCATAGAGATATACAGCACAGAAACAGGCCCTTTTAAATGCCACTTCCTCTGGCAGTTCATTCCATACATGAGTCAGAATCTGAGAAAATTTGTCCTTTAGGTCCGTTTTGAATCTTACCCCTCTCACCTGAAATCTATGCCCTCTAATTTTAGACTCTCCAACCTTGGGGAAAAGACCTGGTCTATTTACCCGATCCATGCCCCTCATGATTTTATAAACTTCTATAGGGTCACCACTCAGCCCTTGATGGGGGGGTTTGCAATAAACAACTGCACCTCCCAGTCGCGAACCATTTCCACTCCCCCTCCCATTCTTTAGATGACATGTCCATCATGGGCCTCCTGCAGTGCCACAATAATGTCACTCGAAGGTTGCAGGAACAGCAACTCATATTCTGCTTGGGAACCCTGCAGCCCAATGGTATCAATGTGGACTTCGCCAGCTTCAAAATCTCCCCTTCCCCACCGCATCCCAAAACCAGCCCAGTTCGTCCCCTTCCTCCACTGCATCACACAACCAGCCCAGCTCATCCGCTCCCCCCACTGCATCCCAAAACCAGCCCAGCCTATTTCTGCCTCCCTAACCTGTTCTCCCTCTCACCCATCCCTTCCTCCCACCCCAAGCCGCACCTCCATTTCCTACCTACTAACCTCATCCCACCTCCTTGACCTGTCCGTCTTCCCTGGACTGACCTATCCCCTCCCTACCTCCCCACCTATACTCTCCTCTCCACCTATCTTCTTTTCTCTCCATCTTCGGTCCGCCTCCCCCTCTCTCCCTATTTATTCCAGAACCCTCTCCCCATCCCCCTCTCTGATGAAGGGTCTAGGCCCGAAACGTTAGCTTTTGTGCTCCTGAGATGCTGCTTGGCCTGCTGTGTTCATCCAGCTTCATACTTTATTATCACCAATATCCTTTACATGCACAACATGACCTCCCAAATCCTATACTCGATGCATCAACCAACAAAGGCCATCATGCCAAGCACCCTGTTCACTATACTGTCCACATGCAACTCCACTTTCAAGGAACTATGGAACTGCATTCCAAAGTGTTTTTGTTCAGCAACACTTCCCAGGACCTTACCATTAATTGTATAAGTCCTGTCCTGGTTTGCCTTACCAAAATGCAACACCTCACATTTATCCATATTAAACTCCATCTGCCACTCCTCTGCCCACTGACCCATTTGATGGAGATTCTGTTATACTCTGAGGTAACCTTCCTCGCCGACCAATACACCGTCAATTTTGATGTCATCTGCAAACTTACCGTGATCACATCCAAATCATTTATATAAATGACGAACAACAGTGGGCCTAGCAGCGATCCTTGAAGCACATTGGTGGTCACAGGCTCCAGTGTAAAATGCAACCCCTGACCACCCTCCTCTGTCTTTGAGCCAGCTCTGTATCCAAATAGGTAGTTCTCTCTCTACTCCGTGTGATCTAATCTTGCTAACTAGTACACCACAAGGAACCTTGTTGAATGCCTTACTTAAGCCCATATGGATCACATGTACTGCTCTGGTAGTCAATCCTCTTAGTTACTTCTTCAAAAAACTCAATCAATTTCATCAGACATGATTTCCCACACACAAAGCCATATTGACTATCTCCAATCAGTCCTTGTTTTTCCAAATGGATGCATATCTAGCCCTCAGGATACTCTCCAACAACTTACGCACCACCAATGCCATTTGATGATAGTGACCATAATTTAGGACAATTTATGATACTTTTTGAAAAGAAAAAATATAGAAGGGTTCTGAATTGGGGGAAGGCCAATTTTTACAAGATAGGACGGGGTCTGGTCAAAATGGACTCAAAGCAGCTACTTTCAGAAAATTCCACATTGGAGAAGGGGGAGACATTCAAAATGATAATAGTAAAAATGCAGTATCAACATGTTCCTTAAAGGTGAAGGGTGGGATTGACAAGTCCAGAGAACCCTGGATGCTGTAGGATATACAGAATTGGTTAAGGTAAGGAAATGAAGCTTTTGGTAGATACCAAAGGCTCAAAACAGTAGATTCTCGAGAGGGGTATAGAAAATGAAGAGGTTGCTTTAAGAGAGCAAAATGGAGTCATGAAAAAATACTGGTGGGTACCATTAAGGAATATCCACAGGTGTTTTATAAGTACTTTATGGCCAAGAGAATAACCAGGGAAATGGTCGGGACCACTAGATATCAAAATAACAATCTGTGTGTGGAGCCAGAAGTCAAAGCTGAGGTTTTAATGATTAGTTTGCCTCTGTATTCATAGTAGGTAAGGATCATGTAAGTCTAGAGATCAGGAAAGGGGTCTATGGTAGGTGTGAAGGAATTAGCACTGAGAAAGAGGTTGTCTTCGTGGTTTTAACAGGCTTGTAAGTGGGTAAACTCCCAGACCCAGATGATATGTATCCAAGGCTGCGATGGGCGGTAGTGAACGAGATTTCAGGGGCTATAACAATAATTTTCAAATTCTCTCCGTTATTCAAAAAAGTTCTGAGGAACAGAATTAATCTCCAATAAGAGAGGTCAGGATTTTTCAAGGATCATCAGTATGGCTTTGTAAGGGTGAGTTGATGTCTAGTAAGTTTTTCGAGGAAGTGACTCAGCCTATAGATAAGATTAGGGCAGTTTATGTAGCCTACACATTAAGAGCCCATAGAATCCAGGGAAATTTGGCAAACTGGATCCAAACTTGGCTGAGTGGCAAGGGGCAGAGGGAGATGGTTGAATGATGTTTTTGTGACTAGAAGCCTATGTCCCGTGGCATACAACAGGTTCAATGCTAGATGTCTTGATGTTTGTTGTGTCTCATCTAGACATGAATGTAGAAGATACGATTAGTAGGCTCAGAGATGACACAAAATTGGAGGTGTGGTAAATAGAAAGAAGAAAAGCATTTTCTCTAGGACCACATAGACAGGCTGGTCAGATGGGTTCAAAAGCGGCAAATGCAATTTAATTCTAACAAGTGTGAGTTATTGCATTTTGGGAAGACTAACAAGGCAAGGGATCACACATCGAATGTGAAACTTAAGAGAAACAGAGGATCAGAGAGACTTTGGCATGTATGTTCATAGATCTTTGAAGACAGGGCAGAGAGATAAGGTTGTTAAGAAGGCATATGGAATACTTGCCTTCATTAGTCAAGGCATTGAATACAAGAGCAAGGAAGTTATGATGGAGCTGTTTATAATATTAGTTAGGCCACAACTGGAAACTTTTGTGCAGTTCTGGTGTCCATAAGACCATAAGATATAGGAGAAGAATTAGGCCATTCAGCCCATCAAGTCTGCTCTGCCATTCAATCATGGCTGATATGTTTCTCAACCCCATTCTCCTGCCTTCCCCCCACCTTGGATCCCCTAACTTAACAAGGATCTATTTACCTCTATCTTAAATATAGCCTGTGCCTTGGCCTCCACAGTCTTCAACAACAATGATTTCCACAGATTCACCACTCTCTGGCTGAAAAAAATCCTCATCATCTCAGTTCAAAGGGGTCATCCATTAACTCTGAGGCTGCACTCTGAGTTCCTAGTCTCTCCTATTAGTGGAAACACCTTCTCCATGTCCACTCTATCCAGACCTCTCAGTATTCAGTAAGTTTCAATCAGATCCTCCTTCTTCCATCTAAACTCCATTGAGTACAAATCCAGAGTCCTCAGCAGCTCCTCATTTGACAAACCCTTCATCCTGGAATCATTCTTGTAAACCTCATGTAGACCCTTCTCCAATGCCAATACATCCTTCCTTAGCTATGAGGTCTAAAACTGCTCACAATATTCCAAATGCAGTCTGACCAGAGCCTTATACAGCCTCAGCAGTACATACCTTCTCTTATATCCTGGCCAACTTGAAATGAATGTTAACATTGCATTTGGCCTTCCTAACTCCCAACTAAATATCCATGTTAACCTTAAGAGAATCCTGAGACAAGACTCCCAAGTTCCTTTGTGCTTCATATTTCTGAAGCTTCTCCCCTTTTTAGAAAATAATCTACGCCTGTACTCTCTCTAACAAAGTGCATAACCTTACAATTACACACATTGTATTCTATCTGCCACATCTTTACCCACTCTCATAGCCTGTCCAAGTCCTTCTGCAATCGTCATTGCATGCAAACCCAGGGAAATTGTGCACAAATTTGGTAGGCGACAGTATGTTTAAAGGTTTAAAACCATAAAATGCTGGAAATGCTCAGCAACGTTTGCGGACAGCAAAGCAGAGTTCATAATATGGGTTGATGGCCCTCCATCAAAGATGGTCATCAGGCAAAAGCCCTAAAGGAAGGGTGGTGAGCCACTGGGCCTGGAAGGTGAAGTGATTGTAACCTGATCAGCCTGGTGGACCTCAGAACATAAGTACCCTGATTGGGCTGTTAACTTGGTTCTATCAGGGAGCCCTGGCTAACAGATAAGAACAGGAGTTCAGACATTCTGACACTCTGAGAGCTGGCTCTGAGGAAGCTGGATCAGCCTCAAACATTTTCCATGTGTAAATAAAGGGTGACTTGGTGACGGGAAACTGGTCCCTGTAGAGTTATTTCGGAGGCACCAGTAATGAAGCCACTTTGGGAGAATGGGCGGACACCAAACACAAAGAGCATTCAAAGGGAAGGGGCACCCCAATAAGTATCACTCAGAGACAGTAAGAAATACCGATGCTCAAGTCAGAGATAACACAGTGTGGAGCTGGAGGAACTCAGCAGGCCAGGCAGCATCAGAGGAGCAGGAAAGCTGACATTTTGGGTCAGGACCCTTCATTTCTGCTTAAGCTTAACCTTAAAGCTTTAAATCGCCTTAAATCTTCCCATTGTTTCTGGATATTCCCGGATGGCAGTCGACACAACAAGGATGTTGTGCATGAATGGGTTGGGAATGTAATTATGCTAATTAATCAGCCAATATGGAGTAATTGTATAGAGCTTTCAGAGCTTTAGAAACAGCAGATGGGAACCAGGAGGCTTCCCAGCATCACCCTGTTAAAAAAAAGAGGTGGCAAGTGAGTGGACTTAGTGCAAGCAATCTAGCTATCTGTTCCACAGAATGCCAGAAAAGAAGGGAAAGTGGGAAGAGGATCAAAAGGGTGATGAGTGAGAGAAACTGCCGAGGCTTCAACAGGCCCCCAAGGGAGGATGTTGGGCAGCAGAGTGGGTTAAGACATCCAGCTCTAGGACATGTGTCAACAGCAACGTCAGGGTCAAGCAGATGGCATGTGTCAAGGTGTTGGGCACAGGGAAAGCGCACAGAGGAGTATGTGCCTAGCCTTCTAAATGAAGAAGACACCACCTTTCCTCGTTCGCACTGCTCCTAGTGTGGAGCTCCATTTGTCCAGTAGTGGATACGTGAACAGTATCCCTTGGGTTCTCTGTGCGTTCCTTCTGCCTCCCTTCATTCAGACATTTAATCCGTTATCTGTTATCAGCAATTCCTGTAGCTCTCACACTGTCCTGTATGCCCTACCATGTCCTCCTCCATGTGGGTCAGGATGGCCGGGGATGGAACTCCTAACCAAGTCTTCACCCTTTCCAGACATTCTGGGCTGCCTTCTGCTTCAAACTGAAAGGTGAGCATCTCCCAGTGAAAACTGACACAATACCAATGCAATGTGGCTGCCAGCAGCCTGTGATGGGGTTTAAGAATGTCTCCAGCTTGCAGACACTCTTGAGGAGCCTTGCTGGAGGTCAGCAATGATTTGCCATTGAGGTGTAGCTGTACCTCTGACAGGCCATACCACTGACTGATCTTGTCTGCCAATATCTGGGATGGTCACTCACTCCCTCTCCACTATTCAAACCCACTTGATTTGCTCAGACCAAAGGGATAAGAAGATGGTGTTCTCACTTTGGCGGAAGGAATATGGCTGTTGTCAGGTTTGCAGCACTGGATCCCGGTTATGTGGATGTCCCTGTGGCTGTTGACTTCCTCAGTGACTCCTGTTCCAGTTTGCTGAGTGAGTCACCTCCTCCAAGCACCTGAGGGAGGGGATCTGCTGCCTTGGCCTTGGATTTTGGAGGTGCGCTCGCAGGGAGGCACTGCTGAACTAGCAAAAGGTCTAGCCAAGATCTTCCTTATGCTGTTATTATTATCTCTTTCCTCCTTTTCTAAGTTTTTCCAGACGGTCACTCATACTTTTGGTCCTGACAGCCCTTAACAATATGATGCCAGTGCCTACTGATAAACAACCCGATGCCACTTCTGCCCATCAGTGATAGGTGTTCCAATACGTAAATGTCTGGCCTCTGGAAGGTCATGCAAGTGGTGAGTTTCCACCCAACACTCACTTTCAGCCCTAGTGGTGAGATGTAGCTGAAACATCCACTGTCAAAGTTTGTTTTGTGTAGATTCTTATCTATCACACCAGCTGAGCTCAATATGTCCTTACTTCAGGCATCTGCACTTTATCTCAGCGCCATAATCACTTACTTTCATGTGTCAAATATTGAGTAAAAAATCATTATTAAAATACCAATAACAAGCTGAATAAACGACTAATCTGACTCTGCAAATGTTGCATAATTTTCTACTTTATTTTATTTATGAGCCAATTAGACACCAGTTGCAAGTTTCTTAGGAAAGTAAATTATCGTTCTTAGTTCTTGCAATCATGACTGTTCCATACGATTAGCTGTGAACTTTTCTACTTCTCACACTGACCAAACAGATTCTAAATCTGCTTCCAACCACATCATCTAACTGCCAGGCTCCCAGTTTCTTTTGCATCTTTTGTTATTTATTTTTCCTGAGCTTGCCCTTTGTGATCAAGGTGATTTTTTTTCTCAGAACGTTGCTGCTACATATCTTTTACAATCCAAATTTTGACATTAAAAGCCCCTTTTTTGGACCCTGAATGCACTCAGAAGTTTGAAACTACGAACAAGAAGTAACAGTCAGTGCTTTCTATAATATCATACACAGCAGCATCATTCATAATACTAATTCCAGCAACCTCAAAAATAGAGAGAAAATCTGGAGCTAATTTCTGGAAAAACATCCACATTTCAGGCAAAATACAAACAAGCCAGAAAGGCAATGAAGTTAACTTATTTAATGCATTGAATCTGGAATTATTTGAATATGTTTAATGGACCCCAAAAACACAAGCTGTTATTATTTTGAGGCAATGCGAGGGAACATCATTGGAGACAAAATCAAAAATAGAAATTGCTGGAAAAGTTCAGTTGGTCTGGCAGCATCTCTAGAGAGAAATCAGAGTTAATGTTTCAGGTTTTGTGACCCTTCCTCAGACCTGTCAGACCTGCTGAGCTTTTCCAGCAATTTCTATTTTTGTTTCTGATTTACAGCATCTGCAGTTCTTTCAGTTTTTATTTAACATTAATGGAAGCCTTGCTTTTGACAATAGTTGGGTGATCTTTTGTCAGAAAATGCTATGTGTGGACACTAGGATGATATATACAAGCAAGTTCAACTTAGTTCCCTCCATTAAGCGAGTAGCTTGCTGGCAGTCAGGCCAGATCATTGTAATATGTGTCAGGAGTCACATCTGAGATCCTGTGAGATGTTGGCATGAGAAATTTACATGACCTTTCTTCACTTTGTGAATGGAGCTGCATGCCAATCATGTGAAGGCAAATAGGGCTGCCAACTAAATCTGCCTCAATCCAGAAACACTGGAAAACAGCCCAGTCAGAGCAGATTTAGTTCAGTCAAACCTAATGCCTGCAGGTTTCAACATACAGCCTGTCAGAGACAGCAGGTTTCTGGGAATTGTCAGATGGCCTTTCCATGAGTAAGTCCCTGGTTATTAGCAAAGCAGCAGCCAAGATTTACTCATCATGAAATAACTATTCCTATGCTTCCCATTGTTATGATTTCCTTTGATTTATTGCATCTGTTTGTGAACAGCTCACTATTGCCCATTCTTGATCAGATGTCTGTCTGGACTGATATCACGTCTTCTACAGTGCACAGGCTTTCAAAGTATCTGTCACCCAGTGGAACTGAAGAATATTTATTCTTCTGGCTTACTGAAGCACTCCTGTGCATCTACATAGTGAAGACCCAATTCAAATCCCAAGCTATCTGAGTTAGTTGTGGACTTCAAAATTGTACTAAAGCAGAACTTCATTAAAGGCAGAGTTAGGAGGAAAGTGGACTCTGTCTGCCTCCTGGCAAGGTGGAGAGAAAAGTTTGCTCCAATATGTCAGTTTCCTTCAACCAAATATCAGGAAATGTTGCACAAAATAAAATACTCCAAATATATTGATTTTTGTTCTTACAATAAACGTCACCTTAAATACATTTCCCTAACTTCCTCACTCAAGCTGGGCCAAGCCAAGAGAACCATTGCCATTCTGCTCAGATATGAGCTTCCATGCACACACATTATTCCAACAGGAGACCTCAAAGCTCTGCAGTGCTCTTCCCACTCCATGTTGAAAACTGGGAACATTTCCAATACCTGAGGTCAGCATGCATGTAGGATGTGTCTCCAGCTACAGCTCCTGGAAGCCTGGGCTTCAGAACTGGAGCAGTGCTTGGTGACACTGTGGAGTATCCTTGAGGTGGAGAGTGCTGTGGAAAGCACATACAGAGAGGTGGCCACACCACAGGCTCAGAATCCACAAGCAGGCAGGGAATGGTGACCATTAGACAGAGCAAGAGGCCTAAGCAGGCAGTGCAGAAGTCTCGTGTGGCTATTACGGCTTTGGGAATGGTCACTCAGGGAAAAGCATTAACAGCCAAATTGTTGCACATGATTGACTCTGCTGCACAGGGATAGAGTAAAAAGTGCAGAAATTCAACATTATAGAGGATTTAATTGTAAGGGGAAAGACAGGCATTTCTGTGCCTGCTAACGAGACTTCAGGATGGTGTGTTGCCTCCCTGGTGCTAGGATCAAGGACGTCTCAGAACGGCTACAGGAAATTCTGGAGGGGGAGGTTTAGCAATGTACACATTGGTATAGATGACATAGGTAAAGCAAGGAATGAGATCCTAAAAGCAGAATACAGGGAGTTAGGAAGTAAGTTGAAAAGTAGAACCTCAACGGTAGTGATCTCAAGGTTACTATCAGTGCCACATGCTAATCAGAATAGAAATCCAGGATTTATCAGATGAGTATGTGACTGAAGAGATGGTGGCTGAAGGAGGAGAGTTTCAGTTTCCTGGGGCTTTGGTCCCGGACCTGGCGTTGGTGGGACCAGTATAAACTGGATGCGTTACCCCTGGGTAGGACCAGGACTGATACCAGTGGATGAATTAATTGGGCAAATTGACGAAAAACAGTTGCAATATAGTCAGAATTATGGAGCCATGACTGCAGGGGGAAAATGAACACTCTGGAGTATTCAGTATTTAGGAAAGACAAACAAAAAGGAAAAGGTAGAGGAGTTGTGTTACTGGTTAAGGAGGAAACTAACGCCACAGTGAGGAAGGATATTCGCTCCAACAGTATGGAATCTGTATGTGTAGGGCTGAAAAATATCAAGGGGCAATCCATACTTTAGTGGGGATTGTATATAGACCCCCAAACTATAGGGGTAATGTTGGCAATAGAAATAAATGAGTAATTACAACATATGTAATAAAGGAGCATCTATGATTATGAGTGACTTTAATCTGCATATAGATTGAGCTAATCAGGCTAGTAACAATATCATGGAGGAGGAATTCCAGGAGTGTTTCCTGTGCCAATACTTTGAGAAACCAACCAAAGAACAGGCCAATAAACTGAAACAGCTGGAGAAACGCAGTAGGTCTGGTAGCATGTTCGGAGTTGATATTTTGAGTTCAATGACTCTTCTTCAGAAAGTTCTTCTGTTCTAAAGAAGGATCACTGTTAACTCTGTTTCTCTCTCCACTGATGCCACCAGATGGTGAATTTCTCCAGTAACGTCTGTTTTTGTTTATTTCAGATTGCCAGGATCCACAGTTCTTCATTTGATTTAGAGAACACGCCATCCTAAATTGTGCGTTGTGTAATAAGAAAGGAATAAGATTGTCAATCTAATTGTGTGAGGCACCTTGGGGATAAGCAACCAAAAAATGATAGAATTCCTCATCAAAATGGAGAGTGACGGAGTTGATTCTGAGATGAGGGTCATGAATCTAAAAAGAGGAAAATATGATGGTATGAGCTGTGGGAATGAATAGATTGGAAATGTTACTTAAAGGCATGATGTTAGAAAGGCATTGGCAGGCACTCAACAAACGTATGGGTAAGCTGTAACAATTGATCATTCCTGCCTGGCATGAAAGCAAATTGAGTAAGGTGGCCAAAACACAGCTTACAGGGGAAATTAGAGATAATATTAGATCCAAGGCGGAGGCATACACATTGTTGGGAAAGAATAACAGACCTGAGGGGTGGGCGCAGTTTAAAATTCAGGAATGGAAGACGAAGTGATTGATTAAGAAAAGGAAAATAGAGTACAAGAGTAAGCTCATGGGGAATGATAAGGACTGTAAAAGTTTTTATAGTTGTGTGAAGAGGAAAAGATTGGCGAAGACAAATGTAGGTCTCTTTCAGTCAGAAACAGGGAAATTTCTAATGGGGAGCAAAGAAATGGTTGACTAACTCAATAACTACTTTGGTTCTGTGTTCACAAAGGAGGACAGAACTAACATACCAGAGATAAAAAGCAAAGAACTGCAGATGCTGAAGATCACACATGATGGAGTACACAGGGTTTGGTGACAGCAAGGAACTGAAAGAAATCAGTATTAGTTGTAGAAAAATGGTTGTGGGAAATTGATGGGATAGAAGACCAGTAAATCTCCACGCCCTGATACTAACATCCCAGAGTAGTTAAGGGAGTGGCCACAGAAATTGTGGATGTATTGGTGGTCATCTTCAAGATTCTTCAGGTTCTGGAACAGTTCCTACAGATTGAAGGCTAGCTAATATAACCCCATTATTTAAAAGGGAGATAGAGAGCAAACAAAGAATTAGACACCAATTAGCCTGATGTCATTAGTATCATAGTCATAGAGTCATATAGTCAAACAGCATGGAAACAGAACCTTTCAGTACAACCAGTCCAGGCCATCCAAGTTTCCTAAACTAATCTAGTCCCACTTGTCTGCTTTTGGCCCATATCCCTCTAAACCTTTCCGATTCATGTACCTGTCCAAATGTCATTCAAATGTTGAGTCTGGTGTCGGTGGTGGGGAACATGCTAGAGTCCATTATCAAAGATTTTACAGCCGATCACTTAGAAAATAGTGACAAAATCAACCACAGTCAGCATGGATCTGCAAAAGGGAAATCATGATTGACAAATCTGCTGGAATTGTTTGAGGATGTAACCAGTAGAGTTAATGAAGGGGAGTCAGTGGATTTGGTTTATTTAGTCTTTCAAAGAACTTTGAACAAAGTCCCATCTTACAGACCAGTGTGTAAAATTAAAGCTCACAGGATTGGGGTTGGGATACTGAGCTGGACAGAAACCTGGTTAGCACAAATAATTGGAATAAATGGCTCTTCTTCCAAATGGCAGGCAGTGACTAGTGGAGTACCAGAGAGATCAGTGCTAGAAACCCAGCTATTCACAATATGTATTAATGAGAAAGAAACTAAATGTAATATCTCCAAATTTGTAGGTGACCCAAAGCTGGGTGGAAAGGTAAGCTGGGAGGAGGTTGCAGTGATGTTGCAGTGTGATTTGGACAGACTTGAGTGGACAAATTCATTGCAGATGCAGTCTATTGTGAATGAATGTGCGGTGATCCGCTTTGGTAGCAAAAACAGAAAGGCAGACTATTATCTGATTGGCTGTAAATTGAGAGAGGGGATTGTGCAACAAGACCTGGGTGACCTTGCACACCTGTTGCTGAAGTAAGCATACAGGATCAGCAGGCAGTAAAGCAGGCAAATGGTATGTGGGCTTTCTTAGTGAGAGGATTTGAGTCCAGGAGCAGGGAGATCTTGCTGCCATTATACAAAGCCTTGATGAGACCACCCCTAGAATATTGAGTGCAGTTTTGGTTCCCTTATCTGAGGAAGCATGTTCTCACTAAAGAGGGAGGACAGTAAGTTTACTAGACTGATTTCTGGGATGGCAGGACTGGATGAGAAGAGTTTGTTCAGAAGAATGAGAGTTATCTGATAGAAACCTGTGAAATTCTAACAGGACTAGACAGGTTAGGTACAGGAAGAATGTTCCTGATGGTGGGGAAGTCCAGAACCAGTGGTATTGTTTAAGGATAAATGGTCAACCTTTTAGGACTGAGATGAGGACAGGTTTCCTTACCCAGAGAATAGTGAGCCTGTGGAATTCACTACCATAGAATGCACACTTAGGAAAAAGCCCATTCATTCCAACTATTCGATTCCTGTCTGCCTAACCAGGTTTCTATCGGTCTCAAATCCCACCCCCAATCTCATGAGTGATAATGGGAACTGCAGATGCTGGAGAATCCAAGATAACAAAGTGTGGAGCTGGATGAACACAGCAGGCCAAGCAGCATCTCAGGAGCACAAAAGCTGACGTTTCAAAACTAGACCCTTCATCAGAGCATGCTTTAATTTTACACATTAGTCCATAATGTCAGATTTTGTTGCAAGTCTTTTGAAACACCAAATAAGCCACATCTACTGGCTCTTCCTCATCAACTCAACTGGTTACAGCCTTGAAGAATTCCAGTAGATTTGTCAATCATGATTTCCCTTATGTAAATACATGCCTTTAAATAAAAAAGCCTCAAGCGAGCTCACGGCTAACTCTTAAGGCTGTCCCAAATCTATTCGGCTAATGTATGGTCTCACTAGCATGTCTGATTCTATCACTGTTTTCTAAGTGATCTGCTTTAAAATCCTCAATAATGAACTCTAGCATCTTTGCCACAACTGACACCAGACTTGCTGGTCAATTATTCCCCGGTTGTTTCTTTATCTTCCTTTTCAAATAGTGGGGTTACATTAGCTACCCTACAAACTCGGTTCCAGAGCCTGAAAAATCTTGGAGGATGATCACCAGTGCATCCAATATTTCTAGTGCCACTTCCTTTGGTACTCTGGGATGTAGATTATCAGGGTCCTGAGGTTTATTGGCCTTCAATCTCATCAATTTCCCATTACCCAATTCTCTAATAATATGGATTTCTTTCAGTTCTTCCCTCTCAGTGAACCATGTTCCCTGTCATTTCTGATCTTCAGCATCAGCAGTTCTTTGTTTTGTGCCTGCAATTCTTTTCCTCTTCTTCTCCACTGATTTCATTCTGTTAAAACATTTTCTCAAAACTCACCTTTAGCTGAGCTTTCATCCTCCCATACTTATACCCTCTACCCCCTTGCCACGTGCGAAACAATTGGGATTTCGTTTCTCCAGTGAAAGTATTCAGATACAATGTTATGAAACCAAGTGCTATGACAATGTTCTCTTGCAAAACATTAATGTAGAAGTTTAAAAATATAAATATAATTAATGAACGGTACAAGAAAGTCTGTTGTTCCACTTCAAAACATCCTAAAAAAAATTACCTTTAATCCTGCACTCTGTTCCTACTATTGTATCAGTGTTGCACACTGTGTGGAATCGCATTACAGGCTGTAACTCTCAGCAAAGACTTATTTTTTGCCTGCCAAAATAATGCAATGTGGACACAAGGACGAAGTATCACCTTTAATTGTTAGGTATTTAAGACAGCATGCCATTCACTTGACGTTTAACACAGAGAGCTCTGGAGAAGATATAGCCTCTCAAACAGAGGTTACTACAGCATTTAATGCTAGTGAGACCATACATTAGCCGAATAGATTTGGGACAGCCTTAAGAGTTAGCCGTGAGCTCGCTTGAGGCTTTTTTATTTAAAGGCATAAACGTAGAACGTTTTATATAATGCGCAGATTATTGTTTCTGATACTGCCTCAGCTGTTAGCAACTGGTACATGTGATACAAGCCTAGGTCCTCAACAAGAAGGAAAGCATGAAGGTAAGACGATTTGTTGCTTCGACAGGAAATGTTTCATTTCGATTGATTTGAAAAATCTTACCATGGGGAACAAATTGATCTCCTGTATTTGTTACTGCTATCTCAGAAATGTGCTTTCAGCAAATAGTTGTTAACAATGTGAAAGTCTTTTTGATAAGGCAAGGAATGAAAGATTAGTGTAAATTTAAATTATAAAATGGGATTTTCCTTAAATTTTAACAAGGATGCATAGAACTCGGTTACCGGGCTACCCAGTTGAATACCTTTTTAAAGCATGAAACAGTCTGACTCGATCTTCGTATACAGTTTCTGTACAGTGCAATCATTTCAGTTTGTGAAGCCTCAAGACATGCTCTGGAATTTAAAATGACTGTGTAAGTGTGAATGTGTTTATTCGCGTCTAATAGATCATTTGTTTGTTAGAATTTAACGTTACTAATTGTTTCCTGACATATACAACATGTTCGAATGTTCCATGTAATCATTTTTCTTCACTGGTCGCTTTATCTATTCGGTGGTCCCTGTAATGACCTGCGCAAATAATAATCTATTCAATACTTGAAATAGACATTTCAGAGAGCTTAGCAGATGGGAGGTCATGTTGCTGCTGTGCAGGACATTAGTTATGCCACTTTTGAAATACTTGTTCAATTTTGGTCTCCTTCCAGGAAAGATGTTGCTAAAGTTGAAAGGTGCAGAAAAAACTTGCAGGGTTGGAGGGTTTGAGCTATAGGGAGAGACTGAATAGGCCAGGGCTATTTTCCCTGGAGCCTCCGAAGCTGAGGGGTGACCTTCTTTTCTGGAGGTTTATAAAATCATGAGGGGCATAGATAGGGTGAATGGCCAAGGTGTTTTTCCCCAGGTGGGGGAGTCCAAAATGAGGGGGCATAAGTTTAAGGTAAGAGGGGAAAGATTTAAAAGGGACTGAAGGGGCAATTTTTTTTCAGAGGGTGGTGAGTGTACGGAATGAGTTGCCAGAGGAAGTGGTGAAGTCTGGTACAACAACAATCAAAAGGCATCTATATGAATAAGAAGGGCTTAGAGGGATATAGGCCAAATGCTGGCAAATGGAACTAGATTAATGGAGGATATCTGATCAGTATGTAGGAAGTGGACTGAAGGGTCTGTTTCCTTGCTGTATGACTCTGACTTTGTGTAAGTTTGCAAAAAGTAGTAAGCTGAAGCACATACAGTGGGAATAAACTTTTTTAAGCTTTGGAAAATAATGTAGATAATCACCTGGCTTTGTCCTTCAAGATATTGGCAACTATATTTTTTTTAAAAAAAGGAACAGGCCTGCAGTTATATAGTGCAAAACTTTGGATGGGGTACCGCCTTATGAATGAGAAAGCAGCATTTTGCCATCTCAGGTGGACCTAGAAGATCCCACTGTGTTATTTAGAGAAGAGCAATAGAATTCTCCTGGTATCCTGGCCAACATCTCTAAATCAGACTTCCCAGTTATTTGTCTTATTGCCATTTGTGAGATCTTACTGCACTTGCATAATCTGACATGTTCCTTACATTGTCACAATAAGAGTACTGTACAGTAATAACTAGTTGTGGATCATTTTGAGGTAATGAAAATGCTGTATAAATATATCAATGAGATCTAACTATGTCTGTATGTATTATATACAACTATTTTCTCTTTAAGCTCGCATTCATCCTTTAATGCTGCTTTTTTTCACTTTGTCTGTGGTGTAATCTCTTTTTCTTCTACTCCTCTCTCTGTTCTTCCTTCCTTGTTTGGATCTGACTTCAATTCAAGGCCCAAAATTTGGTTAGGATAAGGTCATAATTTTTAAAAATTAAAATAACCACTAAATGTTTTGGTGAATCTGTAAGCTTTTTGATATTGCGCGCTCTCAGTAGGTGTTTTGAAACCTGATAGGATGGTAACTCAAGCATTGGTGGATTTTTTTCCACTTCACTTTCCTCACTTGTCTTTCCTCATTTACCTTGCATTGATAGTCAAATGCTGGCGTATTAGCATGGAGTAGTTAAATTTAAATGGGCGCATCTAGCTGGAGGCAGAGCTGAAATGCAGGATAGAAACTGCTGAGCGGAGCTCAGCATAAGGTAGGGCCATTTTACCTTGTATCTCGTGTCGCATTTGAATAAGCAGGACAGATTCCTGTGTGCTCCTGTAAGGAGTGACATCAAGGGAGGCAGACAGGGAAAGAATTCTGGGCATGCAAGGGAATGGTTTTTGCTACAAAATGCACACTAGAGTGGGCAGTTGACAGCTGATCCACTTCCATACTTCTGTGATGCCATTGCCAGGAGAGAAGACCAGGTGCCGGAAGATCTGAGGATAACTTGCAAAACCAGGTGGACCTTTCCAGCTTTTCTCCTATTCCAGCTACCACCAAAAATTAAATGCAGTTCACTAATTTTTCTGTCTCTGACTCCTGCCATGGGTCACCTGTCCTAGTTGACCCCTCAGTGGGCCTTCTAAATTCTTAATGTCAAAAACCTGTGGCAGTGCTCATTGTAAAAGGGTTTCCAGATTCGCCAAAGGGCCTAGTCCTCTTTCCTGGAATCCAGTTTATTAAGAAAGTTGTGACGTGGGGGATTAGAGCCAATGGTTGGGAGCTGTGAGAGCTATCAGGAAAAGGAATGTAATCACAGACCACGTTCATCATTGCTGCATTTTAAGGCAGATCCTAAAATCTACTTTTGAGTTTCAAAGTATAAAGAGTAACTGCAAACTTAATATGCTGCAAAAATTAAAAACCTCAAAGTTTGTAACAGATTTTGCCCAGACCTAGCCTAAGACCACAAGACAAGAGCAGAATAGACCATTCAGCCCAATAAATCTTCTCCACCACTCAGTGAGATCATGGCTGATTTAACGATCCTCAACTCCACCTTCCTGCCTTGTCCCCATAACCCCCTTGACGCCCTTATTGATTAAAAATCTGTCAATATCAGCCTTGAATCTAATTAACAGCCTGGCTTCTAGAGGCTTCTGCAGTAATAAACTCCACAGATTGACTGACTTAAAAACTGAAAGAACTGCAGTTGCTGTAAATCAGGAATAAAAACAGAAGCTATTGGAAAAGCTCAGCAGGTCTGGCAGCATCTGTAGAGGAAAAAAATCAGTTATGTTTTGGGTCTGGTGACCCTTCCACGGAACTGATAGTAGCTGGGAAAATAGGGACTTATACAGATTCACTACCCACAGAACAGAAGAAATTTCTGTCTGTCTTAAATAGGTGACCTTTACAGTTACATTGTCCTTGCACTTATAGTGACTCTTCATAAGGAATCGCTTGATTCTTCAGAACAACCTGGGCTTATAGCATCAAAATTTCATACAATAATCCCATCATGGTTATTGTACTGCACCAGGTAGTTACATCCGTCAGATCAGAGGTACCATACCAGCAGCAGACTGCAGCATTTCATTGGCTGCACAGTGCTATGAGAATATCAAAGTTATGGAGGGCTATAAATAAATGCAAATTTATATCTCCCCTCTGTTTTTCCCTGAAACTGTAGGCACTGAGTGACCAGTGATGGTTCCACTTGCCCACACTGGAAAATGCCAGTGGCTTTGGGCAGAAAAGGGCCTGCTTTTTAGGAAAGTTATAGGGTGCTTAATGGTGGCATCTCCATGAAAACCTGCGTGAGATCAGCCTTGGAGTGGCTAATCGCATCCATAATCTGCCAATGGTTGTACAGCGGCAGTTTCTGACTCCTTATTCTGTAACTAAGCCCAAAGGCAATGTTCAGGCCTGCTCTGCCTCAGACCACCTATAGTACAAAAGATTATTACCCAGTACTGATACTCAGCATAGCACCCCTGCCAGCTGGCCCGCCCTTTGGTACCAGAATGGGAAGGTGACTTTGAACATTTGCATAAGGTAAGGGTGATGAAGCCTCTGGTGCCTTACACAGTGGAGGTTAGATTGGTTTGCTAGTTGCTTTGGCACGTGCCAGGCTGGCTTACTCCTGGAGTAAAAATGGGCTTTATCCTATCAATGCAAATTAGAATAAATCATGCCCCCCACTCATAATTAAAGGCTGTGCCAACTATGCATTGACCCACGAATTCACTGAGCCAATTATAAAACAACAGCAGAAAATGCTGAAACAAAAACAGAAATTGCTGGAAAAGCTCAGCAAGTCTGGTAGCATCAGAGTTAACGTTTCGGGTCCAGTGACCTTCCCTCAATCCAGCAGAAAATGTTGGATACACTCAATAGGCCTTCATCACCTGTGGCAAAAGAAGAGCAAATTATTAAAATTGGAACTTCTTTTAAGCAAGTGAGGAAGGGAAGGGGGAGCAGAAGATCCACTGGTAATCTGTGGTATTTATGGAATGATTGACCCTTATTTTTGCACCATCACTTAAGAGACAACAATATCTAGTGCAGTGTAAATGTAATATGCAGAGTTACCATCAAGAGTTGCCAGGGATAGAGATTATGATCTGAAATTGTTGAACTCAGTGCTGACTCTGGAAGGCTGTAAAATGCCCATTTAAAAGATCTGGTGCTATTCCTTGATCTTGGGTTGAGCTTCATTATGACGGCTTAGAAAGCCATGTTCAGAAAGATCAGACTGATAGTGGAGTGAAGAATAAAAATGATAGGCCAAAAAACGCTTTGAGTTTTGCTTGAAGACTGACTGAATGGAGCTGTTCTGTCAAGCAGTCACTCAATCTACATTAAGACTCTCCAGCACAGTTAGCAGTAGTGTAAATTGAAAGACCGATAACTAACTAAATCACTGTTTAACGTGGAAGGTATATTTGGGACCTCAGATGGTGAGTGGGGAGGAGGTAAAAGAGCAGATGTTGCATCTCCTGTGTTAGCATGGAAGAATGCTGAGGGGAAGTGTTGATGGGAGAATGCTGATAGCTGACATGTAGAAAATGGAACTGATACAGCTGAGGGCTCCACCAAACTCGGTGAGGATAATCCTCTGTTAAGAAAAGGGATTTTTTTTTGTAGTAAGCTGCATGATCAAAGGAACTGGGAGAACGGAGTGCACTCCTTTGTCAGGAAGCCAGGCAGAAGGATGATTGAAAAATGAGAAGGAAAACCAAACATGATCTGAAATGTTATTGCATATTTTATGACAAGTGCATTTTATTATAGCGTGATTTGAGACCAAGCACAGGATTTGTCTTTTATCCGTACACGCATGATTTAGCAGCAGGCCTACAAGCTACAATTTAGGAACAAATTTTGACCTAAAGGAGGTGAGAGATGTAGAAAGACAAAGATTTTTAAGTAGGGAATTCCAGAGTTTGGTGCCTCAGCAGCTGGTTAACAAGAAAAACATAGCCATGTGCCAGGAAAATGAAATGTGAGGCTGGATGAACACAGCAGGCTAAGCAGCATCTCAGGAGCACAAAAGCTGACGTTTCAGGCCTAGACCCTTCATCAGAGATCCATATGCCAGGAACTCTGGTTCTACAACTAATACTTGAGCTTTCAAACCTTTTGTACAGATGCAGGCTTATAAGCACCATTCTCTGGTGATTTTAAAAAGGCTTGACAGACAGGAAAAGGTATGTGAAGTGTCATAACTTTGATTTGATTGGACCCTTTTAGATTACAGGATGTTGCCCTGGAGCTGCATAAACAGCAAGCAATGCAGCACAGGAACAGGCCCATCAGCCTTTCAAGCCTGCGCTGAGACATTTTGCCTTTCCAAACTAAAACCACCTTTACTTACAGGATCTATATTCTCTATTCCCTTTCTATTCATGTATTCGTCCAGATGTTTCTTGAATGTTGCTATTGTGCCTGGTCCATCACCTCCTCTGGCAGGGTCTTCAGGCACTCACCACCCTTTTGTGTTTTTAAAACACACATTTCTCTCAAACTATACCACCCCCCCACCCCCCGCACCTTGATCCTGTGTCCCCCATGGTAACTGCCGTCTCTGTTCTGGGGGGAAAAAGCCTCATACTACCCACTCTATCCATGCCATTCACAATCTTTTAAACTTCTATCAAGTTGCCCCTCTACCTCCTGTGTTCCAGTGAAAACACAGCCAATTTTTCTTTATAGCTGAAATCCCCCATACCAGGCAACATCCTGGTAAACCTATTCTGTACCCTCTACAAAGCATCGACATCCTTCTGGTAGTGTGGTAACAAGAAGCATGAAGTTTACAACTCTAACTCAATATAGTTGTGTTTTACAGTAACTATTACTGTTAATGGTTACTGGGCCTTGTATAATGAATTCTTCAAAATTCATTATTGAATCCTTAGACTCCCTATCGTGTGGAAGCAGGTATATGGCCCAACAAGTCCACACCGACTTTATGCAAAATATCCCACCCAGACTCTCACCCTGCCCTATCCCTGTAACCCTACACTTCACATGGCCAATCCACCCAACCTCTTTGGACTGTGGAAGGAAGCCCATGCAGACACTAGGAGAATGTGCAAACTCCACACAGACAGTCTGAAGCTGGAATTGAACCTAGGTCCCTGGCACTATGCTGCAGCAGCAGTGCTAACCACTGAGTCACAGCTCTGCCCATTTATCTTCAGGTCATTATTCGTCAATAGTGAGGATTAAAATCCTATATCAAAGATCCTAATTTAAGATTTTTCGGCATTTAGCAGTTCAAACATGACTGCAACAAAAACAGTAGATCTTCTTGTTTTGCTCCATCTATGGGTATCTGACAATGGTCGGAGGGAATAACCAGCTGTCACTTGACCTGTTGACTACAACAGATGGAACTGACCAAAGCAGCCTGTTCACGTTGTTGTCCTCTTTTTCTGGAATTTTTTTAAACTTGTGAAATGGTGGCTAACCTTCACAAAGCTATGTGCATAAAGTGACAAGAATACAGAATGTGCTACCACATGGAGTGGTTGAAGCGATTTGGGCACCAGGTCATTTAGGATGCAGCTTGATGAAATGAGAGGGAGAAGAGGCTACAGGAGAGGTCATTTGAGACCGAAGACAGGAAATTTCCACTCGTGCCTTGCATAACTCCTGACCCAAGTCCATTGCCACAGGACCTGGCAGCTTCCTTATGGCAGACTTTGTGGCAGTTTCCAGGATCAGTGTGAAGCCCTCCCTCTCCTCACACCCAGCCCCAGCCCCACTTCCTGCGGGCACCATACCAACATAGCTGCAGCTGCATGCCACCCTCCCCCTTCACAGTAGTGGTCTGGCAGCCCTAACCATATTTGTTTTTACTCGTTTTATTTGTTGGCACTGAGGTGAATCTTTCTCTTGCCTGCCTCACCAGGCTGTCATAGTCTCAGTACTACAGAACCTTCTATTGCCACTCCTCATTCAGGATGAGCTAAGTCGTCTATAATTGCTCAGTGACTACACCCTCCAACCATTTGTACAATTGTACAAAAATTGGGTGCAAGACCATTTCTGACATTGTGCAGTCAGGAAATGTACTTGGTTCCAATATTGGGACCTAGTCTAAGAACAAAAGTGCTGACCATAGCATCTTTATAACATTAAATCTTCCAAACTGTAACATCGGCTTAACCTCAATTCATTGATACAAATTGGCACCACATCCATACAATATTTTGTGAATCCCGCGAGTTTGGAGTGTGGCCTTCTAAAATTTTATGATAGAATTATACGACTGGAAGCAACTTCAATGTTTGGAATTTGTTCATTAAAACTTTGGTAACAAGTGATGAGGTCTGTCCCAAGATTACCCATGTGCTAATCTCTTAATCATAGTCCATATTCCTGTGGGGGAAACCCAGAATGAGGGAAAGGTGCTTTAGGGCAGCACAGTGGTTCAGTGGTTAGCACTGCTGCCTCACTGTACCAGGGACCCAGGTTCAATTCTACCCTTGTGCGACTGTCTGTGTGGAGTTTGCACGTTCTCACCACGTCAACATGGGTTTCCTCTGGGTGCTCCGGTTTCCTCCCAAAGTCCAAAGATATGCAGCTCTGATGGATTGGCCGTGCTAAATTTCCCCCATAGTGCCTGAGGATATACAGGCTAGATGTGTTAGCTGTGGAAAATGCAGAGTTACAGGGATAGGATAGGGAGGTGGGTCTGGATGGGATGGTGTTTGGAGGGTCAGTGTGGACTCAATGGGCCAAATGGCTTACTTCCACACTTGGGGATTTTATTGTTCTACAAGTGGTCTCTTCCAGGTGGAAAGGTAAAAGAGCAAGAAACTATTGTTTGTGCTGGAATAGTGAAAAGTTTTCAGTGTAGTGTTATGGGGAGAAAGTCGTCTACCTAGTTTCTCCTTTACTTTCTGAAAACTCTAAAGGAGAAATGATGCTAAATAGAATCTCCCCAAATATCACACCAGAATTGTTAACATGCATAGCATAGGAACGTAGAAGATAGGAACAGGAGGAGGCTATTCGGCCGTTTGAGCTTGCTCTGCCATTCTTCATGATCATGGCTGATCATCCAATTCAATTGATAACGAGGTGTAGAGCTGGATGAACACAGCAGGCCAAGCAGTATCAGACGAGCAAGAAGGCTGATATTTTGGGCCTAGACCCTTCGTCAGAAAATTTTCTAAAATTTTGTTATCTCAAGTTCTCCAGCATCTGCAGTTGCTATTATCTCATCCAATTCAATAGCCTGCTTTCTCCCCATAACCTTTGATCCCATTCACCCCAAGTACTTTCTCTAGCTGCTTCTTGAATACATTCAATGTGTTGACATCAATTACTTCCAGCGGTATAGGAACATAAGAACAACTTTTAAAGTCTCTTGAGTTGATTGAGTCTATTACTGTTAGAGATAGTAAGAACTGCAGATGCTGGAGTCAGACTAAAGGGTGTGGACTTGGACAGCAGGTCAGAAAAGGGTCCCGACCCGAAACGTCAACTTCCCTGTTCCTCTGCTGTCTGATCAGCTGTGTTTCTTTAGCTCCACATTTTATTACTGTTCCTGCCATTCATGCTAAGCATTATTCCTTTATTACCCTTTAAGCATGCTAGTGAATGTAAGGCTTACATGCATTGAAAATGCCACAAGAAAGGGTAAAGAACATTTGCCTCATAATGAAGAACATGTTTCTGAATATTGGAACTTAATCATCTAAAAAATATGTCCCTTTATTTAGACCTTAAGACCATTAGACATAGGAACATAAATTAGGCCATTCAGCCCATCAAGTTTGCTTCTCCAGTCAATAAAGACTGACCAGTTTCTCAACCCCATTCTCCCGCTTTCTCCCCATAACCCTTGATCCCCTTAACGATCAAGGGCCTATCCATCTCAATCTTAAATGTACTCAGTGACCTGGCCCCCAGCCTTCTGTGGCATAATTCCATAGATTCACCACTCTCTAGCTAAAGAAGTTTCTCCGTATCTCTGTTCTAAAAGGCCTTCCCTTTAGGACCTGAAGGCACAGCCTTAGAGTAGTCTCTCTTATCAATGGAAACCTCTCCCCAATATCCACTCTGTCCAGGCCTTTCAGTATTCTGTAAGTTTCAATTGGATCCTCCCTCATCCTTCTAAACTCTGAGTATAGACCCGGAGTCCTCAAATGTTCGTCATGTTAAGCTTTTCATTGCTGGGACCATTCTTCACAAGATATATGGGGCCCAAAACTCCACAAAATACTCCAAATGCAGCCTGACCAGATCCTCCTACAGCCTCAGTAGTAAATCCCTGTTTTTATATTCAAGTCCTCTCAAAATAAATGCCAAAGTTGCATGTGCCTTCCTGACTACTGACTCACCCTCAGGTTCACCTTGAAAGAATCCTGGACTAGAACTCAAGTTTCTTTGTACTTCAGACTTCTGAATTTTCTCCCCATTTTTAAAAAAAATAGTCTGTGCTTCTAATTCTTCTTACCAAAGTGTTTGACCTCTCTCTTTCCCACATTGTACTCTATCTGCCACTTCTTTGCTCACTCTCCTAACCTGTCCAAATCCTTCTGTAGTCCCCTGCATCCTCAATACTACCTGTCCCTCTACCTATCTCTATTTCATCTGCAAACTTAGCCAGAATGCCCACAGTTCCTTCATTTAGATCATTAATGTATAAAGTGAAAAGTTGTGGTCCCAACTCTGGCCCTTGTGGAACACCACTTGTCACCGGCTACCATCCTGAGAAAAACCCTTTTAATCCCACTGTCTGCTTTCTGCCAGACAGCCAATCTTCTATCCATGCTAGCACCTTGCCTTTAACGCCATGAGACCTTATCTTACTCAGCAGCCTCCTGTGTGGCATCTTTGTCAAAGGCCTGCTGGAATTCCAGGTAGATTACATCCATTGGCTGTCCTTGGTCGAACCTGCTCATTACTTCCTCAAGGAATTCTAACAGATTTGTTAGGCATGACGTCCCCTTGGTGAAACCATGCTGACTTTGCCTTATTTTACCATGCACTTCCAAGTATTAAGAAATCTCGTCCTTCACAAGTGACTCTAAAATCTTAGCCACGATTGAGGTTAGGTTAAAATAAAAACTGAAAGAACTGTGGTTACTGTAAATCGGGAACAAAGAGTTGGTGGAAAAGCTCAGCAGGTCTGGTAGCATCTGTGAAGAAGAAAAACAGTTAACATTTTGGGTCCGGTGACCCTTCCTCAAAACTGAGGAACCGAGGTTAGGCTAATTTGGTCTGTAATTTTCTGTCTTTTGTTTTACTCCCTTTTTAAACAAGGGTGTCACATTAGCGATTTTTCAGTCCTCTGGGACCCTCCCTGACTGTGGCGATTCCTGAAAGATCACCACTAACACCTCTTTAGCTATCTCTTCAAGAACTGGGGTGTAGTCCATCTGGTCCTGGTGGTTTATCTGCTTTCAGGCCAAGCATAAAACTGTAAAGTTGTGAAAAATTGCCAGTTCTGCACACTTAAATTTATTTCAGGGATAAGGGCATTACTCTCCTTGAGAAGGTGGTGGTGGGCTCCCTTCTTGAACTGATGAATTCCATCGGGGTTAGGTAGACCCATGATGCTTTTGGGGAGGGATTCTGATCCAGTGACAATGAGGAATGGCAATATGTTTCACATTAGGATGCTGAGTGGTTTTTTGGGAGCCTGCAGCTGGTGATTATCTTATTTATTATGCTGTTTTTATCCTTGCAGAGGATATAGGTTTAGAAGGTATTTAGGCAGGACTGGGGTGGGGGGGGCGGTGGCGGTGAAGGCATGGTGAGTTACTGCAGTATCTTCTGTGGATGTTAAGTGCTACTGGCACCATACATTGGTAGAGGGAGTGATTGTTGAAAGTGAGCAATGGAGCTCTGTCCCGAATGGTTTTAAGTTGCTTGAATTTTGTTGAAGGTGTAAATGAAGAGTATTCCACGACACTCCTGACTTGTGCTTCGTAGATGGTAGTCAGGGACTGGAAACTGAGGTGAGTTTTAATGTAACTTCTATGTTTAATCACAAAGCTTAGAATTGTGAAGAAAGTATTTATTGCATGAAATAGAACACATTTTAGTCTTAAAAATTGTCCTAAGCATCAGACTAATTTTATTCCCTGTGGCAGAGTTATTTCTTTTTCATTTCACATTTTTGTTGAATTAGCATGAATGAGTGAGCAATTCGGTATTCTGCAAACAGACAATGCACAGAAATCAGCAATTAATTTGCAATACGCAATGACTAACAGAACATATCATTTGTACTTCAATTTTCATTGGGAGCAAATAGTCAATACACCAATCTCTATGCTTACTTGTGGTGTGATCCACAGCGATCATTATGAATTGGCCTCCTACAAGAATCTAATGTGCGAATGAAACATATCAATTCAAGTGCTTCCAAACGGAAGAGGAAAAAAAACTTGTAGTTATGTTGCATTTTCATGGCATCAGGCCAACATAAAATGTTTACATGTAAATGATTTACTTTAAGAGCAGTCTGTGTTGTCATGCAAGGCAATTAAAACCACTCCAAATTTGCTTTAAACAACATCCCACAAGAAGTAATGAAAGACATGAGTTGATGATCTGTTTTAGTTGTTGATTTTAAGGGATAAATGTTAGCACGACAACTTAGCTATTCTTCAAATAGCAGCTTGGAATGTTGTTTTATATCTGTCTGTTAGCTGAGATTGCAAGTGCGTTTTTCGTGGGGAGGGAGAGTGATATGGTTAGGAAGAAAGTGGTCAGAAAAATAATGACAGCAAAAATAAATGCATTGGATTGGCTCTCCAATTAGTTCCAACCTGAATTCTTTTTAAACCAGACATTGCTCCAAATTGGTGACTTCAACCCACCTGTAGGTGGCTGGAATCCAGTTAAGTGGAGGCAGTTTAACCTCCAGTCTCCCAATGTGAGGGAAGGTGAGAGCAGCAGTCCTGAGGCTGTCTGTAGACAAATACTTGCAATTGTTTGCTCATTGCCCACAGAGAGAAACCCTCAGGATCATATGGCGCAAGAGGAATTGGCTGCCATTCTTAGGTCCTTCAGTATGATCTGAACAGGTTGGCTGAGTGGGCAAATCAATGGCAGATGAAGTATAATTTGGATAAATGTGAGTTTATCCACTTTGGAAGCAAAAACAAGGCAGTTTATGACCCAAATGGCTATAAGTTGGAGAGGGGAGTGTGCAGTGGGACCTGGGTGTTCTTGTGCACCTGTCGCTGAATGTAAACCTGCAGGTGCACCAGGCAGTAAAGAAGGATAATGGTATGTTGGCCTTCATTGTGCGAGGTTTTGAGTACAGGAGCAGGGATGTGTTGTTGCAGTTGTACAGGGCCTTGGTGAAAATGCACCTGGAATGATGTGTGCAGTTTTGGTCTCCATCCCTGAGGAAAGATGCTCTTGCTCTTCAGGGAATGCAGTGAAGGCTTACCAGGCTGATTCTGGGGATGGCGAGACTGACGTATGAGGAGAGATTAACTGACTAGGTTCAGATTGTCTCAACTCCAGTGAAAACAAATAAGTGGGGAATCTCCAGAGACTTATATAGTTCTAACAGGACTGGACAGGGTAGATGCAGGGGTGATGTTCCTGATGGTGGGAGTGTCCAGAACCAGGGTCACAACCTGAGGATTTGGGGTAGACGGTTTAGGACGGAGATGAGAAGACATTTCTTCACCCAAAGAGTGGTGAGCCTGTGGAATTCATTACCATAGGAAATAGTTGATGCTGAAACATTGAACGTATTCAAGAGGTGACTAGACATAGCACTTGGGGTGAACAAGATCAAAGGTTATGAGGAGAAAGCAGCATTAGGTTATTGAGTTGGATGATCAGCTATGATCGTGAAGTATGGTGGAGCAGACTTGAAGGGCTGAATGGCCTCCTCCTGCTCCTAGCTTCTATGTTTCTACCAGCAGTGTGGCAGCTCTGCTTGTGCCTCTTCTCTTTTCACCTCAGCAGTAAATAACTTTCACAATGGGTCTGTCAGCCGCCCAGACATTCTGCTTTGGCCCTGCCCACGGTCTCCAATCGCTCAGCTTCCCGAGCACTGGTAGATGCAGCTTCTTTAATAGCCTCTTCCAGATGAAATCATACCCGATGTCCCCTCTCATTCAAACTCAGTTTGTGAATTGAAAAGGAAAGCTCAGACCTATGGTCTCTGTTCAACATCTCTCCAAAAGGCATAATTTCCGATAGTGCAACATTTCCTCAGCACAGCTCTGAAATGCCAGTCAGATTTATGTTCTCGGTTTTCAAGAGTGGGACTTGAATGCACTTCTGCTGAGGTGGGAGTGCCACTCCAAGCCAGAGCATACCTTTTCCAGCCTAGCGTAGAGCTAGATTGGAATAAAATTTGGTTATAGTTTTGTAATTGAATGCAATACTCTATCAGGTCAATTAGGTGAAAATTGAGGTGTTTAGCTGCTGAGCATTGCAAAACTGAAATTGCATTATGAAGCACATTAGTATGAAAGCGTTTAGTTCCCTAGTTTGACAAAAGATTGATTAATGTGTTAATGCCTTTTGTTAATATGTACAAAGGAATTCCAACCTGATGCCTTGGATGTATGTTTTATTAATAGCCCAGAGCAAGATTTCAACACCATGTTGACAAATAGATGTAGTCAGGAAATTACTAGCACATAAAGTAAGCCAATAATATTAATGTTTGAACAATTTGTTCCACAAAGATTAATTCTGAAACTCTGCACATTGCAGGTAGGCATATAGCCAGTGGTGAGAGTTTTAAGAAATTCCCACCCACATAATGGATTCAGGAATCCAAATGACCATATCCAAAACAATTTTGTTTCAAATTTTCTCAGTTTCATGTTCAGCTGCATTTATGGTCGTAAACCTTTTTTTTTTGCTGATAGTCCGAGACTTATGTCATTTAAGGATAGTTGCATACGATTCCCATGGATTGTGATACCAATCAAAGTGGTCTACGTCTACAATTATTGACTGGTTTTCATTGGACCATTAAAAATCATGTTTTCAATTTTTACTAAAACATCTTAAAATGAGTTTTTTAAAATGCACTGACTGGAGAGAGGAAAAGAAATAACCAGCACAGAAACTCAACATGGGTGACCTTTGCACCAGTACAATAGTGTAGTTGTTGGAAATGCATTGAGATCTAACTCTCAAGCATTACTGTAATTGAAAGACAAGCCAACAATGTTTTGTATAAAAAGTGAGTTTGTTTGCAGTAACCAATCTGTTCCCTGAAAGAAATATTCAGTAACTCCAATTCAAAAACTGAAATTAGAAAACAAATCTACCTGGTTTAGCTTTAAATAAAATTTGGAAGTTAACTATAAGTTAGCGTCTCATCAATGCATTCTGTATGGCACATATCTACCAGTCAATCTGCTTTGCGACAAATAAGCACTGTCCTCATACAGTACAAAAACGCTGTTTTCCCCTATGATGTTGATGTCACTTGTCCCTCTTCAAAGATAACCATTGTAATCCTTGGTAAGCTATAACACCACCAGCTAGGTACACTTTTGGACACAATTATGCAGTTACTTGTTCAGCTTCTGATTTAGATCTAATTTGGAAGTTAATCTGTCTATCAAAACTTGTTTTGCCTAAGATGACCAATTCTATTTGGTTTCTCTCTGAAATTAAGTCTTCCTGCCAATATTGTTGATGGTGCCACATCTGGATGTGATCCTAGTTTTTGAGAAAACAAATCTCATTTTCAATAACTGCAGCTGTTTCACTTTGACACCATGGACAGTGTAGCCGCTACCTTGAAGGTGAATGAACCATTTCTGTTCTTGACAGCTAAAATGTAGGATTGCCACCTTTTCACAACTTCAGTGTATGAATTCCATTGTTTGCAGCTTTAATAAACAGTTCCGACATTGATCATAGCTTTACCGAATGGTTCTTATTCCTCATGACTTAAAAGAATGTTACCTTTCATTGCAGCTTCAATGAAGGATCACACTCTCTTTCTCTTTCCAAAGGCTGAATAGTCTCCCAAATTTTCTGTTCCAGTTATACCAGGTCCGTTTAAGCTTTTAATCTGCCCAGCGTTGCATTAAAATCTAAAGAACCAGGTAATGTTCAGGGGACTTGGGTTCAAATCTAATTACAGCAGGTGGTGAAACATTTTTAAACAAAATCTAATGGTCACGATGAAATCATTGCAGCATATATACCAACCGTTTCCTAGCTACAATCTGTTCTGAAAAACAGTCATTGGACCTGAAACATTAACACTTATTTTTCTCTAGACTATGCTGCCAGACTTGCTGAGTATCCACAGCAACTTCTATGTTTTGGTTTTATGAAACACTGTTGCAAAAGATAATCTGGTAATGTCCATTAGGGAAGGATTTCTGCCATCTTTCCCTGGCCTGGCATACATGTGATTCCAGTCCCACAGCAGTGTGGTTGACTCTTAACTGCCCTTAGAATTTCCCGAGCAAGCCACTCAATTGTACAAAGTGCTTAAAATTTTTCAAAAAAAAATTAAAGCAAATGGAACAACTAGCAATGATTAAGGCACCAGAAATGAGTATGACAAACAATTTTGTGGACCCAGCATCCATCTGGGGGTTTGAACCAAAGTTTGGAGAGCAATCTCTCAGACTAGTCAAGTAACAAGGTCAGAAGTCATATGATACCAGGTTATAATACAACAGATTTATTTGGAATCACCAAGCTTTCAGAGCTCTGCTCCTTTGTCAGGTGAGGTGAGGAGAAACACACAGGCACAGAATTTGTAGGCAGACAGATCAAAACGTTGTACAAATGGTGTGAGTGCAGGCTGAACAATAAGTCTCTCCTGGTGATCAAAAATGTCAGATGGTGTGAGTAAAGTGTCAACAACTGAATAAAAATAAATGAAGGGATGACCTATAATTTGATTAATTGACGCAGATAGATAATTACAAAAATTAAAAATCAGGTGCTGCTGGAAACAAGCTAAATGGCTGCAAAAACATGATGGGTATAAATGTCGCTGGTCAAGTTGTAAAGGGTATTGGTGCTAGATTGTTTATAAAAACACTGCCTATTCTGATCTCAAGCAAAGATTAGGATCAAATCTAACCAGTAAGATGCAAGCACATTTTTAAATGAGAGTTCACAGGAAACCTTCTTCACAGGTCTCTCCACTGTGTAATGTAAAAGACACTTAGATGAATAATACTGACCAATCTCCTCCTTTCCCACCATTACTAATACTTTATCTTTCAACCAACTTAATCCCTAGATTTTATCCTTCTCTGCTCATCTCAATCAACTCACCAACCATTCTTTTCCACCCACCCCACCCTGCACCCCCCCCCCCCGATGAAATTTCTGCTCCCTTAAGTCAGAGAATATGGCAGTAACTGTGTCTTAGCTTTCAGTGAGCATTTCACAGGTAATGGGTGGAATGACAGTGCTGGGAGTCCTCACCAGGTGTCTGAGCTATTTTAATCCTGGGCTTTCATTTTACGAAGGTTTGGTGAGCTATGAAAGCTGATGCACCATTCACCAATAGCTTGCTGATGAAGGCTTGTGTGGAAAATCTCTTTCCATCCCTTCCTTAAATCATTCACACTTCCCTACAACTCCCTTTATTTATCCTCATCACATCTGTGATGCAGTGAGTTTCATGTAAATCATGATACTGTATCTGATCCTATGGCTCCAACATCAGTAAAAGTAAAGTCGCCATTGTCCTTCCAGATCAGAGAGCTGCTTTCTCATCACAAAGTGGTGACTGGCGGTGGTTTAAAGCTGAAGGTGAAGGGAAGAGGTTCGGAAGGAGAATTGAGCCTATGCTGTTGATATTAATCTTCATAACAAATCAGCCAGCTGAGCGAATCGACCCCGAACAGCATCAGTAAGAGAAGACATCACTCTAGAATGAATATGAAGAGTGGGGCCTTCAGCATTGCATTTGAGAACCCATTATGAAGAAATATAAAAGTAGTGCTATTGTATATGGGAGTTGAAGGGCCTTACTTACTGATAAGGAGCAAAGAGCCTCAAGATAAAGCAATATCTTCTGTCACTTTATCTTCTCTTTATCTCCTTCCTTTCCTAACATTCCTTTCCCACCACCACTTATCTTTCAACCACCACTTAATCGCTAGATTTTTCCCTTCTCAACTCATCTCAATCAACTCACCAACCATTCTTTTCCAACCACTGCCCCCTTCCCAGATTAAAATTTCTGAACCCTCTCACAGGGGATGTCTCCTCTTCAACCCTTTTCTCCCCCTTTTTATGTTCTCTTCGTCTGGTTCCTCCAAAGAATCTTGACCAAGCAGTTGAGGTTCAAGCTGGGAGTGCAGATAAAAGACAGTGAGAATCAAGATATTATGTATACTCATGCTAAATCAAAAAGCTAGTAAAGCTATGCAAATCTTTTCAAGACATTGCTGAGGTTGTGATTGCAATATATGGGCTGATATATTGCAATAAGCTGATGTATTAGATTATTATCCAAACCAATGAAAAGATACCACAAAGATATTGACCATAGAATGCTTGCAGTTTTGTGCAGCTACCAAAGATCAATTTTAATCTGGAACCTAGAAGGCAGAGACAACAATTTTTTTTCTAACGAAGTATAAAAGGATAATGATGAGAATGGGACTATTCTAACATATTTGAGAGGGACCATATTTGTGCACAAATTATTTGAATGGGTGAACTGAAATGAATTGCATGGAAGCTATGATTGGTCTCTTTTGCCTCAAGCGCACCTCATTGGACTTTTTGTTTAAATATACACTTATTTTTATATTAAACAAAAGTAAAGTTAGGGAAACAGCATTAATTTGTGTACAAGTATGGTTCACTGTGGCTCACCATGGTGCTAGCATGGATAGAAGCTGCCTGGAAGGCCGGCACGGTGGCTCAGTGGTTAGCACTGCAACCTCACAGTTCAAGGGACCTGGGTTCCATTCCAGCCTTGGGCAACTGTCTGTGGAGTTTGCACATTCTCCACATGTCTGCGTGGGTTTCCTCCAGGTGCTCCGGTTTCCTCTCACAGTCCAAAGATGTGCAGGCTAGGTGGATCAGCCATGCTAAATTGCCCGTAGTGTATAGGAGTTTGGTTCGGCCACATTTGGAGTACTGTCACCACATTACCAAAAGGATGTGGATGCTTTGGAGAGGGTGCAGAGGAGGTTCACCAGGATGTTGCCTGGTATGGAGGGTGCTAGCTATGAAGAGAGGTCCAGTAGATTAGGATTATTTTCATTAGAAAGATGGAGATTGAGGGGGGACCTGATTGAGGTCTACAAAATCATGAGGGGTATAGACAGGATGGATAGCAAAATGCTTTTCCCCAGAGTGGGGGATTCAATTACTTCGGGTCATGAGTTCAAAGTGAGAGGAGGAAAGTTTTTAAGGGAGATATGCGTGGAAAGTTCTCTACACAGGGTGGTGGGTGCCTGGAACACGCTGCCAGCAGAGGTGGTAGATGCAGACACGCTAGCGTCTTTTAAGATATATTTGGACGGGTACATGGATGGGCAGGGAGCAAATGGACACTGACTGTTAGAAAATAGATGACAGGTTAGATAGAGGATCTTGATTGGCGCAGGCTTGGAGGGCCAAAGGGCCTGTTCCTGTGCTGTAATTTTCTTTGTTCTTTGTGTTCAGGGGTGTGTGGGTTATAGGGGGATGGGTCTGGGTGGGATGCTTCAAGGGGCAGTGTGGACTTGTTGGGCCAAAGGGCCTGTTTCAACACTGTAGGTTATCTAATCTAATCAAAGAAAACCTCAGTATGATTCAGGTTGCAGTGGGACAACTGTGAAACTTCCTATTTAGCTGAGATTGCAGATGTGACGTGCGCTCAAATAGAATCCCAAATCCACCTGCAGATTTACTGTGTCCTGGCTCCACTATGGGGGCAGCATGTTAAATTTCTTCAAGGCTAAGTTTAGATTTCTGATAGATAATAGTGGGGTTGAGGGGGAGCAGACAGCAAAGTGAAGTTGGGACCACTGGTCAGCTGAAATCTTTTATTAAATGGTGGAAGGATCTCAAAGGGCCAGATGGTTTACTCTGCTTCTACGTTCTGTTTTGAGCAATAACAAAGTTAGTGTCATGCTAACCTTGCTGACCCCACATTGCAAATTTGCTTTAACTATTCTTGATGCAAATGGTACCAGGCTCCGAAATTGATCTCTGCTGACCAGCTGTGTCCTTTGTAATTCCCCCTAGTCTCTGTGGGTTTTGTGTTTTCTCAGGACCTTGCTCCAGGGGCTGAGAACAAAGGTTCATGACATTGCCACACTAGCCTGTTTCTCTATGGAGTTACATGGACATAAGGGCTTTCAAAATATTTTTATAACTTCTTCTCACAAGCTCTAAATAAATCTCAAAATAGTTGAACAAGAGAAGCACTTAGATGGTCAAGATATTAGTGAAGGGAATTGCAAATTGATAACATAGAGGCACGATACAGCAGATGCTAGAGATCTGGAATTAAAGCAAAAGCTTGCCAGGTCTAGCAGCATTGGGGAAGACTATTGAGTCCTATGACACTGCTTCAGAACTGGCCTCTTGCCAGACCTGCTGAGTTTCTCCAGCACTTTCTGTATATTGGTAAGAGAAATATTTACCAATCCAGGTATCCCAACCTATAAATATGCAGGAATTTGGATTGTGCACAGACCACTTGTCCCTCAGGCCTGTGTTTCCATTCAGTGGCTGGTGTCCTGCATCACCTTGCTTTCTAACCAGTTTCCTACATCCCTTGATTTTCTGAGACTCAATCTGTCTAATTCCACTTTAATTTTGCTCCCTGATGGTCTGCCACAATCTGCTGGGGTAGAGAATTCCAGAGATTCACACCCTCTGGTGAACTTCTTCCCCCTCAGCCCAAAATGGGCCACCATTTGTCCTGAGACTCTGTTTGTTTGTCTGTTTCCCTGAATTTTAGACACCCAGACAGGGGAGCAACATTTCAGTAATCACTATGCCAAGTTTATTCCAAATCTTAGTTCAATGATAACAACTGACTCTTTTTCTAAACTACTGAGAGAATGCATCTAATTTATTAAGCCTTTCTTCTTAGAGCAGTCCTGTCTTTACATGAGTCAACTAAAACTAACCTTCGCTTTATTGACTACAAGGCAGATCTTTTCCTTTTTTAGATGTGGAAACTGTATACAAAATTTTGACATTTGGAAGATACTGCACTAAGTTATGCACACAGTTTCCACATCTAAAAAGGAAAATACCTGCCTTGTAGGCAATAGAGCAAAGGTTAATTTCAGTTGGCTCCCATGAAGACAGGACTGTTCTATGAAAGGCTGAGTATATTAGTACTACTGTGGGCAATGGCAGATGCCTGTGCACCCATGCAAAGCCAAGGATCATCATTCGATCATGGTTTGCTTATTATGCTTCCTGCATGTTGAACCCCTTGCTACTGCCTGATACATACCAATGACAATGTGATGAGGCATCAAATTGGTGTTCATCGCCTTTTTAAAGGCCATCAGGTGACAGTGGTGAGTGGCCTTCCCTCCCCTGATATTAATTTTAATTCATTCATGGAATGTGGGTGTCACAGGCTGGCTCAGCATACACTGCACACCTTTATACCCTAGAAGGTGGTAGGAGCTGCCTTCTTGAAATGCTGCAGTCCATGTGTTGTAGATCGATCCAGAATACTGTCAGAGATGGATCTCCAGCAACACTGAAGGAACAGTGATATATTTCAAAGTCAGGGTGGTGAATATATTGGAGAGGTATTTGCAAGTAGTGGTGTTCCTATGTATCTGCTGCTCTTTTGGATTGTGGAAGTTGCAGGTTTGAAACATTACATGCTTGGCCAGCATTAAGTCTCACTGGGGGTGGAATAGTACAAGATTGAGCTCATGTGGACAGCTTAATGCCTTGATTGACAAGATGCTGACAGATGGAGTACAATGTGGGAAAGTGTGCAGTTTTTCACTTTGGGAATAAGAATAGAAAAGCAGAATGAATAGACTTGAAACTGGTAAATGATGCTGTCCAGAGAGACTGCTATGTGTACAATGTTAGCATACAGGTACAGAAAACAATTGGGAAGGCAAATAACAGATAGGTACTTATTGCAAGGAGATTTCAACAGAAAAATAAAAGTAGCCTTGTATAGTATGGCATCGTCCAAGTGTCTGTACATGCCTACCTTCCTTTCTGTTCAAGATAGAACATAGAACGTAGAAAAGTACAGCACAGTACAGGCCCTTCGGCCCACTATGTTGTGCCGTGGAATAATCCTAATCCAAAAATAAAATAACCTAACCTACGTTCCCCTCCATTCACTGCTGTCCTGTGCATGTCCAGCAGTCGCTTAAATGTCACTAATGACTCCGCTTCCACGACTACCACTGGTAAAATATTCCGTGCGCTCGCAACTCTCTGGGTGAAGAACTTCCCTCTTACGTCTCCTCTATGCCTTCCTACACCTTAAAACTATGACCCCTCATGGCAGTCAATCCTGCCCTGTGGAAAAGTCTTGGGCTATCGAAGTTCCCCTGCAATAACGGCCTACCTGCCATTTACCTTCCCAATTGTTCCACAGAGCTGTCAAACTGCCTGTCAGAAGCTGTCAGCTGGCAGAATCTTGACTTCCGCCCTCCCCCACCCTTGGTTTAAGTTTTGACCATTCAGAAAGTTGGATTCATTAGCTTTGGTACTTTCAACTAAGTCATATAGATTGTAACTGGCTGATTCCAACCTGAATTATGAAGCACTTCACTGGTCACAGCCTTACTTTTTCTTTGAAAATTTGCCTCTACTGTCTGCTACTATCTACTATCTCATTATCTCTTTATTCATTCACGGGATGTAAGCATTGCTGGCTGACAAGCATTTATTGACTGTCCCTCGTTGCCCTGGAGAAGGGCAACTTCACCAGTTGCCCTGGTGAACTACTTTCTTAAACTGTATGTTTGGTGAAGGTATACCCATAATGTTTGTAGAGAGGGAGTTCCAGGATTTTAACCCAGAGACTGTGAATGTTTCCAACAGGATGATGAGTGGCTTGGAGGGGAACCTGCTGATGGTGGTGGTGGTGTTCCTATGTATCTGCTGTCCCTGTCCTTGTCCTTTTTAGATAGAAGTGGTCGTGGGTTTAAAAGGTGCAGTCTAAGGAGTCTCGGTGAATTTCTGCAGTGCATCGTGTAGCTAGTATATGCTGCTGGTATTGGTGGTGGATGTGGTGCCAGACAAGCTGGCTGCTTTGTCCTGGATGGTGTCAAGCTTCCTGAGTGTTGGGGCTGCACTCATCCAGGCACATGTGGAGAATTCCATCACACTCATGATTTGTGTTGAAGAGTCATACAGCATAGACCCTTCTGTCCAATTAGCCCACAACAGTCAAGTTTCTTAAACTAAACTCGTCCCACTTGCCCGTGTTTAGCTGCTATCCCTCTAAACCTTGCCTATTCATGAACCTGTCCAAATGTCTTTTAAATGTTGTTGCAACTGCACCTGGATCTACCACTTCCTCAGCGTAGATAATGGACAGGCTTTGGGGAGTCAGGTAGTGAGTTGCTCAATGCAGGGTTCCTAGCCTCTGACCTTGTTGGCAGAAATGGCTAATTCAACTCAGTTTCTGGTCAGTGAAACCCCAGGATGTTGCATGGATCCTTATTCCCTATGAACTCTTTGTATTACACCTTACCGAATGGATCTTCAAAAGCCAAGAATATTGCCTCTACAAGCTGCATTTATTTCTACCAGTGATCAAAATACACAGTGCAGTGGATGAATTCACCTGACAGTTCCCAAAAAGATTGGAGTGACCAACCAGAGGAGAGTTGCCCTGTGATAGAATCTGAGGTGTTGCTCCTCCAACCACAGGGTGATTCTCTCATGCTTCCTGCTGATCGACTCATTGCATGAGGAAGACAGGAAGGCTGCAATGGCTGTGGACATAAAAAAGATGATGGCGATGGGAGAGGGAGTTTACAAAGAAGAGAACTGTTTTAAAGCTGTCAAAGAAATCAACTATCTAAGAACTAGAAAATATAATCCCCTCTAGTAATGAATTCGTTAAAAATTAGTGTGGAATTTCTGCCTTAAGGTACTGTACATTCAGGAGCTACTGTATAGGGGAAAGGATGTACAGGATGCTGTTGGAATAATCAGTGTGTTGATTTGTTATATTTAACCCTGAGATTGAGTTTCAGGAAGCTGTAAAAGGGGGTAGATAACTATATCTGGTTCAATCTTCCAGCTTTGTGCATGTGTGATTAAATATGCATAAGCTATGACTTCGCCTGCCTAGAGATTTTCTTTTTGGATGTAGGGCTATGCATCAAAGGTTGGCAGGGGGGCGGGAAACATAGCGACATAGCCCTGTGACAATTTAAATACTGTGGTGCATAGGAAATTAACAGTTTTGTGCATTGTGGCTTCAGGTTTAATGGAGTGTTGATAACTATTGAGGGTATTGGTGAATTCTTCTACTTCTGCTTTCGTGAGAATCAGCAAAAAATATAGATAATCCTGGAAACACTGTCTCAAAAGAACTTATTTTTGTGCTAAGGACTACCTGTTAGTTACATGCCTCAACTCAAATTTGTCAATGATTTAACTTAAGTAGTAACATACTATTTATGAACTTCGAAGCATCACTGACAGCAGTAGCACCACAGAATCTAATCTGAATGATGAAATTTCAATTCCCACCATCCAAATGTAACAAAGTGTCCATTAATACGAGTCGAATGCCATCAGGATTTTGATGGCAACAATCAGCCATGTAAATACTGTAGCTGCAGAGCAAGTCAACAGAGGATGAGATATAATGGGAACTGCAAATGCTAGAGAATCCAAGAGAACAAAGCGTGAAGCTGGATGAACACAGCAGGCCAAGCAGCATCTCAGGAGCACAAAAGCTGACGTTTCGGGGCCCGAAACATCAGCTTTTGTGCTCCTGAAATGCTGCTTGGCCTGCTGTGTTCATCCAGCTTCACGCTTTGTTATCAACAGAGGATGAGAATTGTGTGAAACATAGCACAACTTCTGACTCCCCAAATCTCCTCAATCATCCACAAGGTACATAATGGGAATGTGATGGAATACACCCCCTTTGCCTGGATAAGTGTTGTTCCAACAACCCCAGAAAACAGTTAACATTTTGGGTCCGGTGAACCTTCCTTCTGAGGTCAGAAATGTTAACTCTTTCTTTTCTCCTCCACAGATGCTGCCAGACCTGCTGAGCTTTCCCAGCAACTTTGTTTTGTTCTTGATTTACAGCATCTGCAGTTCTTTTGGTTTTTAACATAAGAAGCTTGATGCCATTGATAGTGGTAGAGTAGTAGGTTGATAGTAGTACAGTAGAAATGCCGTGAGGCTAGCAGTCAGTGGGCCCAGGCAGCTCTGGGAGCATTGGTTCAAATCTCATCAGGGTAGCTGTGGTGTTATTCATTGATGGCACGGTTAGCACTGCTACCTCACAGTGCCAGGGGCCCGGGTTTGATTCCACCCTCGGTCCATGTGGAATTTGCACATTCTCCTCATTTTTGTGTGCGTTTCCTCTGCGTGCTCCGGCTTCCTCCCACAACCTAAAGATGCGCAGGTTGGGTGGATTGGCCGTGCTAAATTGCCAGTAGTGTTCAGGGGTGTGTAGATCAGGTGGGTTATACTGGGATGGGTCTGGGTGATCTGACGGTTGGTGTGGACTTGTTGGGCTGAATGGCCTGTTTCCACACTGTAGGGATTGTATGATTCCAGGAAAAGCACCCAGTTTAATTAGCAATCCATCCATCCCATTAAACCAAAATGCTGTGCCGCCAGTACATACTATGTACAAGATGTATCACGGTAGCTTTGGCAAGGCTCCTTTTCATGGTAATGTCCAAAACCTGCTGACCCCTACCACCTAGAGCAACAGAATTCCACTACCTGCAATTTCCCCTTCTAAGCCATTCCGCATCTTGAGTCAAATCTATATGAAACCTGTACAGACCAAAAACCCATTGCTCAGGAATATTAAATGCCCAGATATTTCTTGAGCAGACCCTGGCAATGTACAGCATCATTTTTCATGCTTTTGGGAGCAGAACATTCAGTATTTGGATAACTAAAACTATGTTCATTACTGCCTTATTGTATTTTTATCACTGTTGGATGCTGCAGGAAATCTATTTTCTGCTTCAAACTTTTGAGTCATTCTTACATCCTTCTATAATCCAAACATTTGCAAAATTGCGATGATCAATCCCAAGAATTTCAGACTGGAAAAAGTTCCAGAGTGTCCCAAAGTCATGGGGCTGGTGGGTAAACTTGCCACTGAAGTAATTCTGGGATGCAAAATTGCAGAAAAGTTACCGTGTGGAAGAGCCAGCAACTGTTGCTCCAATCACAAGCGGCTTTGCTCCTCATCTGATTTGATTGGATCACAGTGAGAAACAGCGTGTGATTGGAGGAGCAGCCAACAGTTGGGAAGCTAAATGGTAATGGTCAGTAGATGACTAAGGGCTTTGCACTGTGTGCTGAAAGGGTATGGAGAGGCTGTGGCTGGGCAGAGGGTGCTGTTGTCTTGGATTGGGGTTTGTGGGTGATGAAATTGTCTGTCTGGCTGGCTGGCTGGCCGGCTGGCCATCATGGCTGAGGTGTGAGGTATTGAGAACTGCCATGTTCCAGGGCTGGTGAAACTGACCACAGAGCTGCCTGCCAGGGAACAGTCTTCTGATCCAGAGGGTTCTGCCTGCTTTGGCCAATGGAGTTTGCTGCTGGATTTAAGGTGGATGGAGGCTGCAGTGGTAGGAGAGGAAGCCTCCAAGGTGGATTTAGAGGTGGGGGGGAAGGGGTCATGAGGAGAAAGAGACTCAAATAATCCATAAACAAGGGAATACTGCCTTCCTCCAACCAAGGCTAACTGTGAACCAAGAAAACATGATTTCACTGGAGTGATAAATTCCTTGAGAATGCATGTAAGAATCTCTAGCTCAAGGCTGCCTAGGTTCAGGAACTAGAATTTGAAGGAAGAGTAGCAGTGCTTTGGAATAGAGTACAGCTAATTGTTCAATTTAAAACTGATACTAGGATCTGAGATGTAGTAAAAAGTGTAGTCACTACGTAAATAAAATCCTGCAGCTTTGTGCAGAAATGATGCAAGGCATTAGTTGTGATGTAGTCAGTCTCCAAAAGGGATGTTCAGGAGACTTATTTTTAGTGAAGTGTATCAGTTTGTTTTAATACAGATTTTTTTTTTGTTGGTAACCTCAACTGGTGCCACAGTAGTAAATTCTGTGCTGGTGAGGAAATTATTGCTTTCCTCCTGTGTCTGGCTTTGCGTTTAATGGAGGATTTATTATTAAAGATATTGGTTTTTTCCTATTTCTGCTTATAAGCCCATAAATAAAGGGATGTTGTGAGATGACTGCATGTTTAATAAATGAGTTACTTAGAGGGGGGATAAAAGGAATCCTTGAATCCCAAAAGGTTGCCCCTAAGAATCTCAAGAGGATCCCTCTGAAAATTATTTTTGACCCCAATGTATGGCCATTTGTCCTACGTCACAAAGTCAAAGTTGTGAAACTGTAACCATGACAGTACTTGAGGGTGCACCTGAACCACCACCTCCAAAGCATTATCTGACCAACAGTCCTGTTGTTGTCTAATGGCTTTGCTGTGAATTCTTGATTCAGCTCCAAAGCTAATGAATTGACTCTGCCCAGGAGCTGGATTGTTTACTCAGCTGCAAAGACAGGGTCTAGCTGTTTGATTGACAGCTTTGAGCTTGCAATAAATTTTCTGACTCCGTTTTAAAGCTGTTTTTCAATGTCTTATTGTGTTTACTTGCACAGAATTAAGAGGAGTTAGTTGGATTTTAAAAGTTCTTCAATGGGACATGCAAAAGGGACTCCCCCACCCCAAGAGAATGTTAACTCCTTTCTCCTCACACCTCACCAGCATTTTAAGGTTTGTTTCTGAGCCTGGTGGGTATGGAGGTTGCAAGGGATGTAGAGAGGAGGAAGTGGAGGACCCATGGGAGATAGAAGAAAATATAGGTGCAGAAACAAAATAATGTGCAAAGATTATGGAGATGGCTGAGATGAGAGCTACAGGTCCAGAAGAGCATGGATGAATAAATAGAATTGGGCCTTTTTACTTCACTGGCCGCACTATCTGCCTCCCTGCATTGCAGACTTAGGAAGCAGTAGCCCTGACTCAAGCCTGCAACAATTCTGAGACCAAAATTGGTGTGTCAGATAAATTTTAGAAATCTGTAAAGGGACACCAAGAAGCAGCCTGCCCGTAGTATTGGAGCTGAGGACAAAATGTTTCTGAAATTAACCTGAATTTCGAACTATGGATTTCTAGCTTGATTTCAGGAACACCACATGTATAGTTTTTCTTGGTACTGTGAAAAAAATTGTTGTCAAATACTAACACTTATGTAACATATGAGCCATAAGAGGTAAGTTGAAGGGAATGATTTCTCCTGACCTGAAATGATTTCTTTTGGAACCACAGCATCCTAAACTTGCAATTCCCTTTAATGAAATCAGAAGTACATTGACCTTTGTCATTGACTTTGAATTCCTGACTTTGAAGTAGAAATAAACTAGGGAGCAAATATAACTTTGGAGTTCTGTGGTATATTTACAGAATCATTTTCCTAAAAGCTTTCGTTTATTACTTCATGGTAAATTCTTTGAGTCAGAAATCCTGCAGTGCCATTACACCACTCGTGAGATACCAGAGGAGAACCTCCTGTTCCCATGACTTTAAAAGATGGGGTTATTTAAACAGTTGCATTGAAAGCCCATACCTATAGTGGTGCCCCAGAAGGGGAGGTCCATCCCACTGAGACTATAATAATTTGAGGCAAATGACCCTTCTAAAATTGTTTTCTCTCTTGCCTTCTTAAATTAGAGGCTTCAATGTAAATCCAATTGGAACCAAGTCCGCTTTCAGCAGCTGCAGATCAGAGGATTTTATGGGAAAATTCACTGCATAGTCTGTAAATTACATCTGAGACCTCCTGAACTAGCAGCATAAATAATAGTGTATGGAGGGACATGACGGAAATGTTTTACTCTGTAAGGTAGTTTGAATGGTATGAAAAGGAGCAGAAATCATCAATGAATTTTCTTTGTTTTTGGACTCTGTTGCATTAGATCATCCCACAAAGAGTAGCAAATGTGCGCTTAATGATTAGAATCGATTACACACACACTCAGCGGCAGGTCTTTTCTCAAGTCCTAAATGTTTATCCCAAAGAAATTAATGCATAATCAAAAAAGACTAGTGTGGTAATAAGGAATAATAGAAACGGCTTATTCGGAGAATCCGAGATAACAAGGTGTAGAGCTGGATGAACACAACAGGCCTGAAGAAGGGTCTAGGCCTGAAACGTCAGCCTTCCTGCTCCTATGACGCTGCTTGGCCTGCTGTATTCATCCAGCTCTATACCTTTGTTATCTAGGGTGGTGATAACATTCGTTTTAGTGTAAAATGGCCTGTCTTAGCCCAATGGGTTTTACCACTAAATGCTAATAAGTATTTTAAAAATGGTTATTTGTAACTACTCTTCAAATTATTGTTCTTGGTAAATGACTATTGACATGTCAATAATTCTTTTTCTGTTTTTCTTCCCCAAGGTGAAATGTTGTCCCATTGGAGTTATGAAGGTAATAATAGCTGTTTGGATATCCAACATGATTCAATGTTGATCTTAGCAATTAAATCAAAGATTAATAATTGGACAGCAGTTACTTGTTTAACATGCGCTTATGTGGGACTTCAACTTTCCAGATATTGACTGGGAACACTATATAGTTCGAGTACTATAGATGAGTCAGTTTTTGTCCAGTGTGTGCAGGAGGGCTTCCTGACACAGTATGTAGATAGGTCAACAAGGGGCGAAGCCACATTAGATTTGGTACTGGGTAATGAGCCTGGCCAGGTGTTAGATTTGGAAATAGGTGAGCACTTTGGTGATAGCGATCACAATTCTGTTACGTTTACTTTAGTGATGGAAAGGGATAGGCGTATAGCACTGGGCAAGAGTTATAGCTGGGGGAAAGGCAATTACGATGAGATTAGGCAAGATTTAGGTAGCATAGAATGGGGAAGGAAACTGCAGGGGATGGGCACACTAGAAATGTGGAGGTTATTCAAGGAAAAGCTCCTGTGTCCTAGATAAATATTTACCTGTCAGGCAGGGAGGCAGCTGTAGAGTGCAAGAGCCGTGGTTTACAAAGGAGGTGGAGTCTCTCTTCAAGAGGAAGAAGAAGGCTTATGTTAGGATGAGATGTGAAGGCTCAGTTAGGGCACTTGAGGGCTACGAGGTAGCCAGGAAAGACCTAAAGAGAGCTCAGAAGAGCCAGGAGGAGACATGAGAAGTTGTTGGCGGACAGGATCAGGGTAAACCCTAAGGCTTTCTATAGGTATTTAAGGAATAAAAGAATGACAAAAGTAAGATTAGGCCCAATCAAGGATAGTAGTGGTAAGTTGTGTGGAGTCAGATGAGATAGGGGAAGCGCTAAATGAATATTTTTCAACAGTATTCACTCTAGAAAACGACAATGTTGTCGAGGAGAATACTGAGATACAGGCTACTAGACTGGGTGGGATTGAGGTTCACAAGGAAGAGGTATTAGAAATCCTTCAAAGGGTGAAGATAGATAAGTCCCCTGGGCCGGATGGGATTTATCCTCGGATCCTCTGGGACACCAGGGAGGAGATTGCCGAGCCTTTGGCATTGATCTTTAACTCGTCATTGTCTGCAGGAGTAGTGTCAGATGACTGGAATATAGCAAATGTGGTTCCCCTGTTCAAGAAGGGGATTAGAGACAACCCTGGTAATTATAGACCAGTGAGCCTTACCTCAGTTGTTGGTAAAGTGTTGGGAAAGGTTATAAGGGATAGGATTTATAATCATCTAGAAAAGAATAAATTGATTAGGGATAGTCAGCACGGTTTTGTGAAGGGAAGGTCGTGCCTCACAAACCTTATTGAGTTCTTTGAGAAGGTGACCAAACAGGTAGATGAGACTAAACCGGTTGATGTGGTGTATATGGATTTCAGCAAGGCGTTCGATAAGGTTCCCCACAATAGGCTATTGTAGAAAATGCGGAGGAATGGAATTGTGGGAGATATAGCAGTTTGGATCGGAAATTGGCTTGCTGAAAGAAGACAGAGGGTGGTAGTTGATGGGAAATGTTCATCCTGGAGACCAGTTACTAGTGGTGTACCGCAAGGGTCGGTGTTGGGTCCACTGCTGTTTGTCATTCTTATAAATGACCTGGATGAGGGCTTAGAAGGATGGGTTAGTAAATTTGCAGATGACACTAAGGTCAGTGGAGTTGTGGATAGTGACGAAGGATGCTGTAGGTTGCAGAGAGACATAGATAAGCTGCAGAGCTGGGCTGAGAGGTGGCAAATGGAGTTTAATGCAGACAAGTGTGAGGTGATGCACTTTGGTAGGAGTAACCAGAAGGCAAAGTACTGGGCTACTGGTAAGATTCTTAGCAGTGTAGATGAGCAGAGAGATCTTGGTGTCCACGTACACAGATCCTTGAAAGTTGCCACCCAGGTTGACAGGGCTGTTAAGAAGGCATACAGTGTTTTAGCTTTTATTAATAGAGGGATCAAGTTCCGGAACCAAGAGGTTATGGTGAAGCTGTACAAAACTCTGATGTGGCCGCACTTGGAGTATTGTGTCCAGTTCTGGTCACTGCATTATAAGAAGGATGTGGATGCTTTGGAGAGGGTGCAGAGGAGGTTCACCAGGATGTTGCCTGGTATGGAGGGTGCTAGCTATGAAGAGAGGTTGAATCGATTAGGTTTATTTTCATTAGAAAGATGGAGATTGAGGGGTGACCTGATTGAGGTCTACAAAATCATAAGGGGTATAGACAAGGTGGATGGTAAGAAGCTTATTCCCAGAGTGGGGGACTCAATTACTAGGGGTCATGAGTTCAAAGTGAGAGGAGGAAAGTTCTTTACACAGAGGGTGGTGGGTGCTTGGAACGTGTTGCCAGCGGAGGTGGTAGACACAGACACGTTAGCGTCTTTTAAGATATATTTGGGCAGGGAGCAAATGGACACAGACCGTTAGAAAATAGATGACAGGTTAGGCAGAGGATCTTGATCGGCACAGGCTTGGAGGGCCAAAGGGCCTGTTCTTGTGCTGTAATTTTCTTTGTTCTTTGTTTAAGCTCTAGCTGTCTGTAGTTGTGTGTAGTCCAATCTACTGAGCAAGTACAACTGCATACCATTCAACCCAGAAAGGTCCCAGAATTGATCCGTGTTCTGTTCTGACTGAGCTGATCTTAGCTGAAATTGATTTTACTTTATTTGATCTTAGTGCCCCTAGTTTAGGGAAGGGAACTCTTCCTATTTAGATCTGCTAGCCCAATTGGAAGTTTGGAGATGTGGATATCAGATGAGAGTTTAAACTTGTTCATCTGTGATGGTCTGTCTCTGTATTCCTGTTGTATTAAAGAATCACAAACCATGTAGAGAATGTACCATTTGTACGTGGAGTCAGAGGGCACCCATGTGATAATTTTGCAAAATGTTGGTTAAGAGCTTGTATTGCAAAAAATACTCCTTCAGCCTGCAATTTCCCGCCCATTAACTTAACTTTAACTGAGGAGTTGTTATAACATTTTCTTTATGGACATGAAGGGCATCACAGTATAATTTTATTTCTATATTCCAGTTGAGTCAATACTTTCATGGTGGGAAAGAAGGGGAATGTTTGTGATGGTAAAATTCCTAGAATATAATAGGAGAAATTCTTCCTTTTTTCAGTAATATCAACCAATTGACTTGTCAAAGTTGTTAAAAATTAGTAATATAATTTTTTAAGTGTAACCTTGTCTACTGTTTAATGAAGTAAGAGTCACAATGATCTATGTGATGTAAATAGCTCTTAATTGGGAGTATGGGTGGTCATAATGTGCCAATTGTTAATTTATTTCTTAATTGGAAAGGAATATTAGCCATGTAGTTAGAAATTGTTCAACTATATTAATAGCTATGTCAACTAGAATGTAGTGTAGATGTGTTAATCTTTTTGGATAAAAGTTGCTCCAATTGGAACTTTTACTCTGAATTCATTATTTACACTGTAACCTCCCAAAATATGATTGATAGCAATAATACGCTTGCAGTCACTCTGTTAATTCAAGGGATCATACCTAACAGTGGTGTATGTTTTGTTTCCATTCAGATCAAAACTGGGGCAAAGACTATCCACTTTGTAATGGGAATGCACAGTCTCCTATCAATATTGACACAGGAAAAGCCACAGTCGACAAAGAACTACCTTCAATCACTTTTGAAGGATATAATCTAAAGGAAACTGAACAGCTTGATTTATCTAATAATGGGCACACAGGTAAGTGTGAAATTGGGGTTTTCATCTTTGCGTAGCATTTTAATTCATCATAGAATATGGGCAGTAAAGAAGTTTGGGATACATAAAAGGCATTGAAGTTTTTGATCAGCTTGATCGTATTGAGTGGTGGGGCAGCCTCCACAATTTGAATAGTCTATTTCTGTATTAAATTTTTAGATGTGGACAATAAAATCTAAATCCAAAATCTAATACTTCCCTGTGTCTGTTCCACTATTCAATGGGATCAACTCAACTCCAATTCCCAGCCAATAGGAGGAAACAAAGCGTAGATCGGGTGACTGATTCACAGAACATTTTATGTTCTATCCCACAAAAAAGACCCTGAGCTTCCAGTTGTCTGCCACCCCAACACACCATCCTGTTCCCTGGCCGCCATTTCTGTCTCCGGGTTGCTGTAGTGTTCCAGCGAAGCTCAGCGAATGCTGGAAGAACAACTTCTCATTTCCCACTTGGGAACCCTACAGCCCTCTGGACTCAATATAGAGCTCAATATTTTTAGGACCTGAACTCTGCCGTGTTCCAGCCCCCTGCCTCACATACCAGGCCTTGTTATCACACAGGGAGAGGGGGAGGCAGGCTGAAGATGGATAGAGGAGAAGATAGGTGGAGAGGAGAGTATAGGTAGGGAGGGGATAGGTCAGTCCGGGGAGGAGGGACAGGTCAAGGGGTGGGAATGAGGTTAGTAGGTAGGAAATGGAGGTGTGGCTTGAGGTGGGAGGAGGGGATACGTGATAGGAAGAGCAGGTTAGGGAGGCGGGGATGAGCTGGGCTGATTTTGGGATGCAGTGGGGGGGAGGGGAGACTTTGAAGCTGGTGAAGTAAGGGCCGCAACTACCACCCCACCCCCCCCCCCCCCATGACCGCAGTGGTCGAGAATGTCCTCGACCGTGTCTCCCACATTTCCCGCACCTCATCCCTCTCACCCCGCCCTCGCAATAACCGCCCTAAGAGAATCCCCCTCGCCCTCCAACACTTCCGCCATCTACAATCCGATCCCACCACCCAAGACAATTTTCCATCCCCACCCATCTCCCTTCTGGAGAGACCACTCTCTGCAACTCCCTTGTCCGCTCCACACTCCCCTCCAACTCCACCACACCCAGCACTTTCCCCTGCAACCACAGGAGGTGCTACACTTGCCCCCCCACACCACCTCCCTCACCCCCATCCCAGGCCCCAAGATGACTTTCCACATCAAGCAGATGTTCACCTGCACATCTGCCAATGTGGTATACTGCATCAACTGTACACGGTGTGGCTTCCTCTACATTGGCGAAACCAAGTGGAGGCTTGGGGTCCGCTTTGCAGAACACCTATGCTCAGTTCGCAGTAAACAACTGCACCTCCCAGTCACGAACCACTTCAACTCCACCTCCCATTCCTTAGACGACATGTCCATCCTGGGCCGCCTGCAGTGTCATAATGATGCCACCCATAGGTTGCAGGAACAGCAACTCATATTCCGCTTGGGAACCCTGCAGCCCAATGGTATCAATGTGGATTTCACCAGCTTCAAAATCTCCCCTCCTGTCTCCTCCTCTATCTACCTTCAGTCCGCCTCCCCCTCTCTCCCTATTTATTTTAGAATCCTCTCCCCATCCCCCTTTTCTGATGAAGGGCCTAGGCCCAAAACGTCAGCTTTTGTGCTCATAAGATGCTGCTTGGCCTGCTGTGTTCAACCAGCCCTACACTTTGGTCTTGAATGCTCCAGCATCTGCCGTTGCCATTATCTCTGGGCTGATAGAACTGTTGCCTAGTTCCTCCTTAAAGCAAGTCTGATAACTCCAATCAGTGTATTTATGAATGAATTTACCCCGTTATCCTACAATACTGAAGTGGTCAAATCAATACAAACACTAACCCAGTACTGATGCAAAACAGTCCCAACTTGATAAGGAAGCAAGTTACAATTGCTGTCTGGTGTGTGGGTTTTGTGACTTCAGAGTTTTACTTGGCCAATGTACCCAGCATTCCTTGCTGTTTGGTCAAGTTTCTTTCTATTTTGTTTTGTCACAGGTTTCCAGCAAAGCCAATTACTGCTGGCCACAGTATCAAATGGACACTGCTTTAAAAAATATACTTGTTCTATAAGCCATTTATTGAGGTCTCATCATTGAATTGAATAGTTCTGAAATTAGTCATTTTATGTCGACCCTCAATTTTTCTCATTTATTCTCCCCTACCACCACCATGTTCCACAGCCATGTCATATTTGTATCTTATTTACTTTGCGCTTAGGACAGATTCTCTTCTTTACACCCTTTTCACTTTTCTGTACTTTTAACAATCCCTTTGCCTTTTGCATTGGGCCTCCATACTGTCTTGCCCTCTTGGTCTTCCTCTGCCTCTGTTAAACATAGACAAAAGAATTCATTTTTCAGCATCTTTCCATCCTGAAGAGGAGTCATACCAGACTTGAGAAATTAACTTATTTCTTTCCACAAATGCTGCTAGACTTGCTGAGTTTCTCCAGCATTGTCTGTTTCAGATTTCCATCATGTGCAGTATTTTGCTTGATATACTTGTCCTGTTGAGATAGATAGTGTGTTCTACTGGACCCTAAACTCTATGAATTTGTTAATGGCTGTAAACATAATGAATTGTTTGTGAATACTTTTCTAAGTTTTGTGTAATATCCTTTATTTGAACACAGCAATTCCGTTGTTCATTCTTTTTTTGCTGATTACAAAGATTCTCTCTATCCTAAGCTGAACCTTAGGTGTGAGAAATGTAACTGTAGGCACCAATTTGTGTTGCTTTGTAATGTTGATTGAACTTGTGTAAGACAACACTCATGATTCCATCCTGTTTGGTATAAAAGGATCATAACACTGTGCTTTTTTGTTTTTCCTCAAGTTCAACTTTCACTCCCGGATTCCATGAGCATAAGCCGTGGCTTCAAGCAGAAGTATCTAGCGTCTCAGCTGCATTTTCACTGGGGATCAGACACCAGCCCTGGAGCTGAGCATACAGTGGATGGTACCCAGTATGCTGCTGAGGTAATACTGTCAGCCTTTGTTTATTTACTATTGCAAATGTTGGTGATTTTTTTTATGTTATTAATGCATTACAATTTCAGTAACTATATTTTGCATTTGGATTTTTTTTAAGTGACTGTTACTTGAATATAATTTTTAGTAATGGGTATACCACCACTAGATCAATGAAAGCCAATACAATGAAACAAAGCATTGCAACGTGATGTTATCTTAGAATGACAGAATCCCTACAGTGTGATATTGGGCATTTGGTTCATTGACTCGACACCAACTCCCCCCAAAGAGCATCCCACTCCTACCCTATCCCTGTAACCCCATATTACCCATAATTATCCTGGATGCTATATGGGCAATTTAGTATGGTTAACCCACCTAATCCCACTATGTGGGAGGAAATTGGAACACCCAGAGAAAACCCACGCAGACACGGGGAGAATGTACAAATGCTGTGCAGACGGTTTCCTGAGGCTGGAGTCAAATCTGGGTCCCTGGCGCTGAGGCAGCAGTGGTTGGTCTTTGAAAGGTACTTCTGTGTCTACGCTCTTTGCCAACTGTAAGATGCACCATGGTTGCTAACATGGCCAGTGGTCATTGATGATTCACAGTTAATATTGGAATAATTTTCCATTGATAATTTTAACAGATGCTAAAAGTTTGGAATATATCTGACAATTTTCATTCAGCCTGGCTTTAGCTAAAAGGCATGCTACAGCACAATTCACACTAGCCTGAAGCCAACATTATACAGAACATTTAGGGATTTTTTGGGGAAATCTGAATTCCCTGTTCTTGCCCTGTGTGACGTGAATTGCTAAGAGAACACTGTCACAAGCAAGGAGAATATTGATATTGTCTTCCTTTTGATAGTGAGAGTTCATTCTCAAAATGGTTATGCAGGAGGAATGGTTTGTTTACATTCCTTGTTGTAAATGCATCTGTGCATGTGTAAACTCTAATTTAAGAAACTGACCTATAACTAAAATTGTCATTTCAGTGAAGTATTGTTTACCATTTTATGCTGAATGCCATCAGAGTTCTTTGAATTTAGGATTTTTTTGAAATTTGTTTGTCCTGCAATGATTCAAGACCATTCACAAGAATACCAGATGTACATTTATTTAATATTGAATAAGAAGAACATGTTAATGAACTGCAGGCTGATTCTGATTGGCAGAGGTATTGCCATAGAGAATGGTTGTATTTTGATTCTGCAACTAGAGTCCTCAATCTAGATTGAGGAAATGACAATGGTATAGGACACAAGTTTGCTTTATTAGATTGGGAAGTGTTACTGAAAGGGATGACCATGGAAAGCCAATGCAAACATTCAGAGTGCTGAAATTAACCACAAAAATTGTTCAGTCCTAATGGTGCAAAAGTTAAAATGGAAAAGGTAGCGAATTTGAGGCTTAGAGAAATTAGGGTATTAGCTCTAAGGGGGGGTGGGGGGAGGCATACAAATTGGCCAGAAAAAAAAACTAACAGACAGGAGGAGTGGGAGCAGTTTCTGAGGTGAATGTTATGTTGACCTTCAGTATGAGGAAAGATTGACTGACTAAGTTAGGATTGTTTTTGCTGGAGTTGAAATGAATGAGGGGGGAAATTGCAAAATTCTAACAGGACAGGATGGGGTTAATGCAGGGAGGATGCTCCCGGTGGTGGGTGGGTACCAAACCAGGGGGTCACAACATGAGGATTCGGGGTAGACCACTTAGGACGGGGATGAGGAAACATTTCTTCACCCAAAGAGTATTGAGCCTGTGGAATTCATGACCACAGGAAGTAGTCGATGCCAAAACACTGAATGTACTCGAGGCCACTAGATATAGCACTTGGGGAAAATCTAATCAAAGGTTACAGTGAGAAAGCAAGATTAGGCTTTTGAGTTGGATGATCATGAAGCCGTGATCATGAAGAGTGGTGGAGCAGGCTTGAAGAGCTGAATGGCCTCCTCCTGCTCCTCTCTTCTGTATTTCTGTGAATTCAGGAGAGAATGACAAAGAAATGGATTGAGAGAGGGAAAGTAGAGTGAGAGTAAGCTAGTGGCGAACAAAAAAATTTGCCTGTAAAAATGGCTGACCAACTAAGTACATTTTTGGTTCTGTGTTCACAAAGGATTATACAAATAACATGCCAGCAATGTTGGAGAACACAGGATTTAGTGAGAGGGAGGTACTGAAGGAAATCGGGGGTCAGTAGGGAAATGATGTTGGGGAAACAGAACACAGAACAATACAGTGCAGAACAGGCCCTTCGGCCCTCGATGTTGCACCGACCTGTGAACTAATCTAAGCCCTTCCCCCTACACTATCCCATCATTATCCATCTGCTTATCCAAGGACTGTTTAAATGCCCCTAGTGTGGCTGAGTTCATTACATTGGCAGGCAGGGGATTCCACACCCTTACCACTCTGAGTAAAGAACCTGCCTCAAAATTGAAGACTAAATCCCCAGGTTGTGATAATCTATACCTCAGCATGTTTAAGGAAGTGGTCTTAGAAATAGTGGATACATTGTTCATCTTTTAAGATTCTATAAACCCTGGAAAAGTTTGTAGAGTTTGGAGGGTAGCTAATGCAACCCTACTCCTTTAAAAAGGGAAGTAGAGAGAACTGGGAACTACAGACTACAGGGTTTGACATTGATAGTGGGAAAACTGTCAGTGTCTATTTTAAAAGATTTAATAGCAGAGCTATTAAAATGGCAGGATCAGACTGAGTTGGCATGGATTTGTGCAAGGGAAATCATGTTTGACAAATCTACTGGCACCCTTGAAGGATATAACTAGTAGGGTTGATAAGGGGGTATTGGTGGGTATAGTTTATTTGAACTGTCAAAAGGCTTTTGACAAAGTCCCACATATCAGAGTAATGTATAAAATTTAAAACACATGACTGACGATGGTATATTGAGATGGATAGAAAACTGGCAAACAGGAGACAGTGTAGGAATAAATGGTTCTTCTTCAAGTGGCAGGCAGTGACTGCGGGGTTACTGTGGGAATTGGGATAAGGACCCCAGCTATTTGCAATATATATATACTAATGATTTAGATGAGGGAACTAAATGTAATATTTTAACTTGTAGATGATAACAAAGCTGGGTGGAAGGCTAACCTGTGAGGATAGGGCAGAGGTGAGTTTAATGTGATTTAGATAAGCTTAGCAAGTGGGGAAATACATGACAGATGCCCAATAATGTGATAAATATGAAGTTATCCACTTTGGTAGCAGGCAGGCAGACTATCGGAGAAAGGGAAATGTGCTGGTTGTCCTCATACACCAGTCATTGAAGATAAGCATGCAGGTACAGCAGGCAGTAAAGAAGGCAAATAGTATGTTGGTCTTCATAGCAATAAGATACAGGGATACCTTCTGCAATTTGTACGGGGCCTTGGTGCGATCACATCCAGAACATTGTGTGCAAGTTTGGCCTCCTTAACTGAGGAAGGATATTCTTGCTTTGGAGGCTGTGCAGCAGAGATATGTGAGCACCTGGAGAAAACCCACACAGACACTGAGCATTGTTTTAAGTTTGAAGCCAGTGTGTTGACCCTGTTGGCTTAAGGAATTGCCCCGAAGAATCAGGGAGCATGGCTGCCAACTTTTTTCCTCGTGCCTATTCCGATTGGAAAAGTGGACACATTTTTCTTTGTCTGCAAAGAGCAGAGTATTCTGCCTGTACAGGAAACTATGATGTGTGTCAGAGTAACAATCATGAGCAGGTTATCAGCATAATTCTGGGCAATCAGGACTTTTTAGCAATTGTTGTTCAATCCTTTTTTGGCAATTGTCGAGTTTTATACAACCAAAACAACTATTCATTTATAAATATATTATGCTTAACTGTACTGACAGTTTAGCATTTTACTGAATTTGAATAAAATATTAGAATGATGGACATTGGCAAGGCAGTTTCTGAAACCTAGGTGTTCTGCTGAGTATTAAGCTAGCACACTTGCTGCATAATATAACCTTAAGCTGTGACTTCCAAATTTCCAGCATTACTTAGGTGAAAGAAGAAACAAGATAATGCAGATATCAGAAATCTAAAGTAAGAGCACAATATATTGGAAACACATAGTCGCGTCTGTGAACAGAGAAACATTGTGAATGCTGCCTCACTGTTTAAAGTATTTTCTGCTTGATTCATAGCTGTGATATGCAGAGTCCAAAGCTACAACTCAGATTTTCAAAATTAATTCTTTGTATTAATGTGTATCTAGAAGAATTTGAGAACTTGCTGACAAATAGATGAATTCAGATGCTGCAGCTTCAATTTTTTAGCAGCAACATGTGTTAACTAGGTAACTTTCTATATATTTTATTTGAAGGCAATTTCCACAGCGTTCTTAAATAATGACTTTCTAAAGCTGTGAAAACAGGAAGCTGCTGTACTCCTTGAACAAGATAAGATGTTTAGTTTAAGACCCCATGTTAATTCTCTCTCCCCGAAAATCAGGTGAAGGAATAAATAAACATGAAGTTATACACTTCAGTGTGAAAGCATACCAGGTATTATTTTAAGTGGTGAAATATTGGGAATTGTCAATGTACAAAGGGATCTCATACATAAGTTTTGAAAGTAGCTGGGCAGGTACTGCAAGTGATTCAGAAGAAAAATAGCACTTTGGCCTTCATTGCAAGTGCAGTTAGCTGTCACACAGGCATTATATAACTGATTCATAGAATGAGAAAATAGGACCAGGAATAGGCCCTTCAAATCTCTGCCATTATGGGCATGGCTAATCGTCCAATTCAATAACCTGTTCCTGCATTTCTCTCTCATCATTGCAAGCAGATTTAAGTTCAGAAATTGAGACATCTTACGACAGCTATACAGGGCCTCGCTGAGACTACACCTGGAGTATGCCATGCAGTTTTGGCCTCCCTACCTAAGAAAGGATATACCTGTCATTGAGGGAGTGCAGCAGAGGTTCACTAGGCTGATACCAGGAATGGCAGAACTGTCCTTCTTTAATAGAATCCCTGCAGTGTGGAAACAGGCCCTTCGGCCCAACAAGTCCACACTGGCCCTCAGCATCCCACCCAGACCCATCCCCCCAATAACCCATCTAGTCTACACATCCCCGAAAACTACGGGCAATTTTAGCATGGCGACTCCACCTAGCTGCACATCTTTGGATTGTGGGAGGAAACCTACAGTCAGTCACCTGAGGGTGGAATCAAACCTGGGTCCCAGCTGCTGTGAGGCAGCAGTGCTAACCACTGTGTATCCTATGAGGAGAGATTGGAAGTGCAGGCAAAACATTCGTTAGAGTTTAGAGGATCCATTTGAAACATATAAAAGTTGTAACCAGCTGGGTAGCAGGGCATACAGTCAGAGGATAAGGGTTACGTAATTTGGAACAGGAATAGTGAAGCATTTCTTCACGCACATGCACGGAATTCTCTATCACAAGGCTATGGAGGCCAAGTTACATGAGTACATTCAAAAAAGAGGCATTTTTAGGGTTTGAGAGAAAAAGGGAATATGGCATTGAGACAGAGAATTGATGATCATGCTCCTGAATGGCAGAGCAGGCTTCGTGGGTCTCACAGCTTACCTATAGTTGTAGTTTCTGAAATTCTGTGAAATGCCCTGGGTCAAACTCTTGTAAAGGCAATGGCTGGAATCATTATATTTGGGGATGAATTGCCTAATCCTGTTCCTTGCACTGGTGTTCCTTATGTGCTGCTTATTTCTGCAGATGCACATTGTTCACTTTGCTGCCAAGTATGAAAGTTTGGCCAATGCAGCGCAGGAAGCAGATGGTCTCGCTGTTCTGGCAATACTCTTTCAGGTAAAGTGCTATCAAGCCTTTATTTGATCTTCTGTAGGAGATCACTTAAGAAATAACCCTTAAAGTCCAATTATTATCAGTTTCTTCAATGTATACTGCCTCCTTTTCTTCCTGCAATGTTTCAGACCTATGTTTGATACTCTTTCCTACACAATTTCCCACTTTATTACGCATTTTTTCTTTCCACATTATCAGCTTGAAATACCACCTAAGTTTAACTATTTTTATTCTGCGGCATACCTTTATAAAGTGTCACAATTTTGCTTCTTGAAGATTTATAAAGGTTTTCAAACCATTCCTACATCCTTAAATAGCACCCCTCCCATAATTTGGCAATGTTTTTCATGTCTCCTCGGCCAATACTGCATCCCCTCCCCACCACAGACAGTATATACTTTGTAATTGCCCAACCAACAGATCAGATCAGACATAAACTCCAGAGTCGTGAACGATGGCGGATAATTAAGCAACTAAACAGGGGAATAGTCACAGATATCCCCATCATCCAATGATAAAAGGAATCTAGCACATCAGTACAAATGGTGAGGCTGAAGCACACTCAAACCTCTTCTAACTGAGGTGCAAAATGGATGATCCATCTCAGTGTGTTCCTTCACTTGCCACCATTACAGTTGTCCACCTCAAGTCAATTCAATTCTGTTCACTCTGTGAAATTTAAGGAATGCCATCTCTGTTCTCTCAATTCAATGTGTGTGTAATTTTTCAAAGAACTCAGCATTCTGTTGCCTTTCTGCATTTCTTTCTTTTAAAATGTTCCTTTTTAAAGCAATCTTTTAGCCAACCTAAAATCCTTTCAGAGATAGTAGGAACTGCAGACGCTGGAGAATCTGACATGAGGTGTAAAGCTGGGTGACATCATCCTTAACTGCTTTCTGGAGGGACCACTGTCTCCGTGACTCCCTTGTCTGCTCCACACTCCCCTCCAGCCCCACCACACCTGGCACTTTGCCTGCAACTGCAGGAAGTGCTACACCTACCCCCACACCTCCCCCCTCACCCCTATCCCAGGCTCCAAGAAGGCTTTCCACATCAAGCAGATATTCACCTGCACACCTGCTAATTTGGCTAACTGTATCTGCTGTTCCTGTTGTGGCCTCCTCTACATTGGGGAAACCAAGCAGCGGCTTGGGGACAGCTTTGCAGAACACCTACGCTTGGTTCGCACTAAACAACTGCACCTCCCAGTTACGAACCATTTCAACTCCCCCTCCCATTCCTCAGACAATATATCCATCTTTGGCCTCCTGCAGTGCCACAATGACGCCACCCGAAGATTGCAGGAACAGCAACTCCTATTCTGCCCTTGAAACCCTGCAGCCCAACAGTATCAATCTGGACTTCACAAGCTTCAAAATCTCCCCTCCCCCTACCGCATCCCAAAACTAGCCCAGCTTGTCCCTGCCTCCTAACCTGTCCTTCCCCTCACCTATCCCCTCCTCCCACCTCCATCTCCTACCTACTAACCTCATTCCGCCCCCTTGACCTGTCTGTCCTCCCTGGACTGACCTATCTCCTCCCTACCTCCCCACCTACATTCATCTTTACTGGCTCCATCCCTGCCTCTTTGACCAGTCTGTCTCCTCTCCACCTATCTTCTCCTGTATCCATAGAACATGGAACATGGAACATAGAAACATACAGCACAGTACAGGCCCTTCAGCCCACGATGTTGTGCTGTGGAATAATCCTAATCCAAAAATAACCTAACCTACATTCCCCTCAATTCACTGCTGTCCAGGAGCCTGTCCAGCAGGCATTTAAATGTCACTAATGACTCCGCTTCCATGACTACCACTGGTAAACTATTCCATGCGCTCACAACTCTCTGGGTGAAGAACCTCCCTCTGACATCTCCTCTATACCTTCCTCCTAACACCTTAAAACTATGAGCCCTCGTGGCAGTCAATCCTGCCCTGGGGAAAAGTCTCTGGCTATCGACTCTATCTGTGCCTCTCATTACCTTGTACACCTCGATCAGGTCACCTTTCTTCCTCCTTCTCTCCAGAGAAAAATCTGAGCTCAGTCAACCTCTCCTCTTAAGACAAGCCCTCCAGTCCAGGCAGCATCCTGGTCAACCTCCTTTGCACCCTCTCCAAAGCCTCCACATCTTCCCTATAATAGGGTGACCAGAACTGGACACAATATTCCAAGTGTGGTCTCACCAGGGTTTTGTAGAGCTGCAGCATAACCTAGCAGCTCTTAAGCTCGATCCCCCTGTTAATGAAAGCCAAAACACCATATGCTTTCTTAACCTTATCCACTTGGGTGGCAACTTTGAGGGAGCTATGCACTTGAACACCAAGATCCTGCTGTTCCTCCACACTGCCAAGAATCCTGCCTTTAATCCTATATTCAGCATTTAAGTTCAACTTCCCAAAATGCATCACCTCACATTTATCCAGGTTGAACTCCATCTGCCGTTTCTCAGCCCAGCTCTGCATTCTGTCAATGTCTCACTGAAGCCTGCAATAGCCCTCGATACTATCAATGGCACCTCTAACCTTTGTGTCATCAGCAAACATACTAACCCACCCCTCAACCTCCTCATCCAAGTCATTTATAAAAACTACCAAGAGCAGAGGCCCAAGAACAGAGCCCTGCGGGACATCACTCAGCACTGACCTCCAGGCAGAATACTTACCATCTACAACCACTCTCTGCCTCCTGTCAGCCAACCAATTCTGAATCCAGACAGCCAAATCACCCTGTATCCCATACCTCCTGACTTTATGAATGAGCCTGCCATGGGGAACCTTATCAAATGCCTTGCTGAAGTCCATGTACACCACATCCACTGCTCGACCCTCGTCAACCTGTCTCGTGGCCTCCTCAAAGAACTCAAGATTTGTGAGGCATGACCTGCCCCTCTCAAAGCCATGCTGACTCCCTTTTAATCATGCTGTGCTTTTCCAAATAGTCATAAATCCTATCCCTCAGAATTCTTTCCAAAACCTTGCTGACCAGAGACGTAAGACTGACTGGTCTGTAATTTCCAGGGATTTCCCTATTCCCTTTCTTGAAAAGAGGAACAATATTTGCCTCCCTCCAATCTTCAGTTATGACTCCCGTGGAGAGTGAGGAAGCAAAGATCTTCGCCAGCAGCTTAGCAACCTCCTTTCTCGCTTCCCGGAGCAACCTAGGATATGGTCTGGCCCTGGGGACTTATCAATCTTAATGTTCACTAAAATTTCCAGCACATCAACTTCCTCAATCTCAATCTGTTCAAGCCTGTTTTCCTGCTCCTCAAAGTTCTCATTTACAACAAGGTCCCTTTCCTTAGTGAAAACCGAAGCAAAAAACTCATTCATTTAGGGCTTCCCCTATCTGCTCAGACACCACGCACTAGTTCCCTACACTATTCCTGATTGGCCCTACCTTCTCCCTGATCATTCTCTTATTCCTCATGTATGAGTAAAATGCCTTCGGGTTCTCCCTAATCCTTCCTGCCAAGTCTTTCTCGTGCCCCCTCCTGGCCCTCCTCAGTCCATCTTTGATCCGCCTCCCCATTTCTCCCTGTTTATTTCAGAGCCTCCTTCCCCTCCCCCATTTCTGAAGAAGAGCCTAGGCACAAAACGTCAGCCTTCCTGCTCCTCTCATGCTGCTTGGCCTGCTGTGTTTATCCAGCTCTGCACCTCGTTATGCCCCGAAATACCTTTGGTCTGGTGTCAAATTTGATTTGATGTTTCTAAAAAGGTTGTTTGGTGATGTTTTACCAGTAAGAATCTGTATAACAACAAGTTATTGCTGTTGTGCCATGGCTGTGTGCTATTGGTATAGGGTATTCTGTAAGAAGGGTAGTTTTAAAGATAATTGAAGCACCCAACCCTATCTTGACTCCTGACTGAAATTTTTGGTAAGTTCTTTTTTAATGAGTTATTTGAAAGTGAGTGACGTTCATTGCAATATAAGTGACAATATTCTAGCTCACATTCTAGTTCATTCTCCGGGTGGTGGAAATATTGATGGGTGCTGCCAGAGGAGGCAGCGAAGGCTGGCTAAAAATATATCATTCAAAAGGTATCTGATGGGTACACGAATAGGAAGGGTTTAAAGGGGTGTGGGCCAAATGCCAGCAATTGGAATAGATCAGTTTAGGATATCTGGTAGGAATGGACGCGTTGGACCAAAAGTCCTGTTTCCTTGCTGCATAACTATGACTGTAAGTCACATTAATTCCTCATGCAGCCTGCACTTAATGGGTATTTTCTCATCCTTACCAGAAGTTTAAATTAACTTTATTAATAATGTCCTTCCTGAATTGAAACCACTTTTCAAGATGAATAAATATCAAAAAATGAGTTCAAAAACAAAATCATTACAAAATGTGCAATTTCAAGGTAAAGAAATTGTTGCAGGTTCTTCCTGCTGGCATCTCACAATGGATCTTTTCTGTAATATCAGTAGTTGATGTTTATTTGATTACAGCAAGAAGAATATTTCCAGTGTCCTGTCTCTCAGGGCCTGATGATCGTGTTAGGTAGTGAGCTGACAGCCCACAGCCATGTGGATTGGAGGCCAGGGGAGATTATCTTGTGTTGCCTGATGGAAAACAATCCTGTTCTCCTGGGTTACAAGCACAGCTGTGAAGATATTTCACGCTTAATGAAAACTTCCTTGCTTTCATTCAGCTGATGACCCAGAAAAATCGGCCACCTGTGCTTAAAATTGGACTGACTATCAAAACAGACAGATGACCAAAATGAAAGAGGACACCTTCTTAGAAATAATTAGCCAAGCTAGTCCCAGGATCAGGTTCAGTATGGACTGTGTGTAGCACTTCAGACTGGAAATGAGTAGGTTCAAGGCGAGTATGGTTTAGTTTTTCTTTTACCTCCGACATTTTCCTAACCCTATGTTAATCTTGCAGGTTGGAGCACAAGACAATAAAAACTACAAGCACATATTTGATAAACTTCAAGATGCTGTTGAAGGTAATTGATCCATGCAAGATTACAACTGGCCTGCCATCTGTGCAATCAAAAGTATTTGTCTTTTTATTTCAAGGAAAGACGTTGCAATTATTGCTATATTGTTGTCAAATTAACTCATCACATTGAGCTGATGTTGAATTTAAGCAATCCTAAGGCCACAAAACAAATGCCATCCTTGAACATTTTGTCACTACCTGGATTCTGAAGATAAGAGCCCAATTCAGATTTCCCTTAGCCAGCAGTGCTCCTGTCAGCAGCTTGTTACCTCCCCACAGTGCATCCATGTTTTGACTGATCACCACACAACTTTCTAGCTCTGTATACATTCAAAATGTAAAGTATTGCAGATGTTGGAAATGTCGAAGCACTTTGCAGGTAAGTCAACTTCAGCAGGTTGAACAGTCAGTTTCAAAGTTATTCCTTCAGGTTTGGAGCCTTACTGCGAGCTGGAAGATATTTTGGATGAACAGTGTTGTAAAAAAGAACAGCGCAATTGGAACGAGATTCTTCTGGCACTTAAGCACCCCTAACATTGCTGCTTGCTGTCTTGCGACTATTTACTTTTAGTCTTCATTTCCCACATTCACTTGCATTTCCCCCCCGCCTTGTATCTCTGGTGTTTCTATCTGCACGGCTGTAGCCAAGGCTTTTGGCGCTAACACTGATCATATCAGTTAATTGTGGAATTAGTTAGCAATATCTTATCGGAGGCATGTGATAGAGGTGTGGGGGACCACTTAGTGCCATCATAAAACTTTAGAACTGAAGTTCTGTAATGTTAGTGAGGGGAGGGAACACAGCCAAATTCGGTTTTAAAATGTCGGCCCAAGTTGGAAATACAAATAGTGTTGTTTGACTGAAAGTGCTGCAAACAGTTTTAGTTTTCCATTGTTAGTCTTTAGGCCTTGCATTTTTGTACTGGAACAAAACAATGGTTTTTCTTCTGATCTGAAAGATTAGAATGAAACACCAATTATCTGATGCCCCGTTTTGCTTGCTAAATTACACAATAGTTTTTTGAAAATGTTGTAGATGGGACATTAAACATCAGACTTTTCCACTCATTTCATGGTCTCCTATACTAACTGGGATGAACTGGTTTATCTGTGTGTATTAACGGTCATTCAGGGATTCTGTATTGCTGTGACAAGAGCACTTTGTACACGTTTTAGTGTGGACTGCTGAATAGTGATTTTCCTAGAGGCTTTTCCATTGTTTTCCATCATATGTCTGACGAGGGATCTTCCTCTGTGCTTACAACCTGCCTTTGGCACCTGGTGGATGCATTTACCTGCTTGGCCACATCACTTTAGTTGTCAAGTCCTGGAGTGAAACTTGTATGTGGAGCCTCTGGCTCAGGCAAGGATGCCATCCACTGTTCCACAAGACCATCTGATGAGCTACATTGAGAACAAAATTGACTTTCTAAAGGGAAGAATAGTGGCTAATATTATGATTCTAATATATTGTGATACAGAAGTTTACGTACAGTTAGCCAGTCCAGTTAAGGATGGTGGATTGACGTTCTGATTTTAGTGTGGGGAAAACCCTTTAACAGATACAGTTGGGCTCTTGAGTTCACTTTGAGCCAGTGGGTGTGTAAACAGACGAATCCCATCAGCTGTGATTTATTGGAGAAGACCACAGACAACCACCATGAGACACTCTCTGAAGAGTAATGGAGATCACAACCCAACCAGGCTACACCACTCCAGAAGCACAATTGTCTTCTCGTTGGTTGGTTTACTGAAAGTAGAGTTGGCTGAATTGCCTCTGTCTTGCCCTTTCTCTAAGGGGGTGAGTAACACTTTAGGAAGCATCCACTCCTTCTGAAGATTGAAGTGAAGATCTGAGGAAGTGTAGGCTGCTGTGAGGTGAAGGAATCTCAGAAGGTGAACACATCCAAAATTGTAGTTGGAGAGGAGTTGTGGTTTGGAACTCTTTCTTGTTTATGGATCTCATTACCAGATGCAGTGCCTCAATTGGTTACATCAGTACAATTTCTCCATGTGGGGCGGGCCATCAATGGTGGCCAAATGTGCCTTGGGTGGCACGGTGGCTCAGTGGTTAGCACTGCAGCCTCACAGCACCAGGGACCCGGGTTCGATCCCAACCTCTAGCGACTGTCTGTGTGGAGTTTGCACATTCTCCCTGTGTCTGTGTGGGTTTCCTCTGGGTGCTTCGGTTTCCTCTCAGCCCAAAGATGTGCAGGCTAGGTGGATCAGCCATGCAAAACTGTCCATAGTGTTCAGGGGTGTGTCGGTTATGGGGGATGGGTCTGGGTAGGATGATTCAAGGGGCAGTGTGGACATGAAGGGCCTGTTTCCACACTGTAGAGAATCTAATCTTTATGTTCACGTCTGTCTTAATTTGAATGTGTTGTCCAACTCTGACAAAAGTTGTTGCCCAGTGAGATGCAAGATAACGTGCAGCTGTGGGCAAGGTGTGCACCTGATGGTTGGAAAGTGCTAGAAATAAAGAAGGTGCAAGCGGTAATGAGCTGGAGGGCTGTAAGCTGTGGATGGTGAGGACGTGTGATGAGGGCACTGATGGCTGCTGTCATCCACCAGGGCACTTACGGTCGATGGAATCTGGTGGCAGTGGGGATGTTGGTCACCAGCAGGAGAAACCAGTGAGATCCCATGTTAGCTGTTTATGGGACGGCCCACATCCTGAGGGCCCTTGCCAGGCTAGTGACAGGCTTCCCTCCATGGATCAAGGACCCTGCAGAAAGAGGTCCTGCCCTCCAAGAGCCACTGGCCAATCAAAAGTTAACTGCCCTCCTGTATTCAGCAAGGGGAGGACTGTGTGGAATATGAATTACACACTGCTTAGCTAGTAGTTTTGAATGGGGGCATCTATAAGCAATCCCTCCAAGACTGCTGCTTCTTCTCCCCATAGACTGAGTTCCTCCAGCCACCTCTGGGCTAATGCTGGCAGCAGTTTGATGGGGCCCCTGTGGTCATTTATAGCCCACTTCAGCTCATCAATTGGCAATAGGTTAGGAAAGCTATACAAATGGGAATGCGGTGGGGCAACCCTTGAGCCTGATCAGATGCCCTTTCCCCAGCACCACCACCATCATTAAACTCCTCAAAGGGAAAGGGTCAAGATTCCTCTGACAGTCTCCTGTAGCACTGGGCCATGATTATCTCCCAACCAGCTCCACCTTTACCAGTGGATACCAGGTCAAGGATATGACCTCCAGATGCCTCCTAGCAACCTTCTATCATGGCTCTTGCCCCTCCTATGTGGGGGCATGATCCCTTGTTACCACTAGGTCCAAGTGTCTGGCGTTTGTTACATATAGTCTTTTTTGGACAGATTGCGATTGTGATTGGTGGCCGTTTTCCCCATACACTACTGCCACTTGTAAATCCATAGTGTTCATGACTCCATTCAGTTTCAATTTACTAAAGGCCCATTTTCCCTGTCAACTTGTGTAGCACCGAGCTCTCCTCTTCCCAAGGTCTGGAATGCTGCCGTCTAATGTCTTAAGGGTTCCTGCCTCTACCACCCTTTTCAAGTTGAGAGTTCCAGATGCCCACAACTCTCTGGGTCTTAAAACATTACTGCAAACGTAGGCAGCACAATGGCTCAGTGGTTAGCACTGCTGCTACACAGCACCAGGGACACGGGTTCGATTCCACCCTTGGGCGACTGTGGAGTTTGCACATCCTCCTAGTGTCTGCGAGGGTTTCCTCCCGTGTTCCAAAGATATGCAGGATAGGTGATTGGCCATGCTAAATTGCCTGTAGCATTCAGCGATGTGCAAATTAAGGTGGGTTACAGGGGGATGGGTCTAGCTAGGATGCTCTGAGGGTTGGTGTAGACTTGTTGGGCTGAAGGGCCTTTTTCCACACAATCCCTAGTTTTTAAAAAAAAAAATCTCCTCCAAACATCCTGCTCCTTAGCTTTAAAACTGTGATCCATTGGGATTAGCTTCTCCCTATCTACCCAGCCCATGCATCTCAGAACTTTTGTACGCCTCAGTCAGATCTCCCAATAGGCTTCTCTGTGCTGTGCAAAACGACCACCATCTATCCAGTTTCTCCCCAGGATTCTTTTTTTCGTAATTGCAATTGCGTCAAATTGTATTTCCATTAATCACTATATAAAGTTATTATGAGAATTCAAGACCACTAAATTATTTTTCAGCTATTGATGCTAATTCCCCTGGAGTTTCTGATGATCTTTCATGAACTTAACCCAGGGATCTGTAGAAACCCCCATGGAAATTCAGGGCCATTATTCTGCAGTAATTTTTGGCAAGGCCTGCACACTTCTGCAACAGTGCTTCAACCTGTTTTGGTGTGTTTGCAGTTCATTCCCACAGTCTGAGTCATTTGTGTGAATGGTGGAAAGATTCCCTTCCTGCTGATAATGATTAAGAGACAAATCTTTTTCTGAGGCCTTAAATAAGCAGGAGGGTAAAATTACATCTAGAGGTTATAGAGTAGGACCGTGCACTCCAAAAACAGAATTTCTTCTCTCAAACTCTGGCCAACGAACAGACTGGGAGATCCTGCCCATAAAAGCACAGTTTCCTAATTGGTTGAAGAATCAAGGGATACTTTGTGCTAGAGATAATGGGAACTGCAGATGCTGGAGAATCTGAAATAACAAGCTGTGGAGCTGGATGAAAACAGCAGGCCAAGCAGCATCTTAGGAGCACAGATATTTTCTGCTGTCAAAGTGGACAGGATGTCTGATAAAGGAACAGCTGGGAGAAGGGGAACTGAACTTGCTGTTTTGCTTATGTGCCAATACACTGATACAGATTCTGAGTCAAACATATTATTTTGCTAGTGTTACTCATGCACCATTGCCAGTGTGTCTCAGCAGTTTGATGTTAAGAACACTGTTGTTGGGAATGCGGATAGTAAATGCCAGCATGCAGTGATAATATGACAGATAACACATTAACGTGCACATAAACTCTTCAGATAAGGGCATTGAGTTTCCATAATGATCAACCTGTTTCTTTTTCCCTTGTTCAGATGCTTGCTGTTTGCTCTGTTGATTCCCAGAGAAGAATTCCCACTCAGACTTCTGCTAAATATAATTCTATTCAAAATTTACAAGCACTGCTGCATGCTGTCCATCACAGCATCGTAAAACAGGTTATGTTTCTATAAGTACACCTAGTTTGATGCCACCACCACTTCCACTCCTAACCTCCCCAATTATCTGTAAATCATCAGCCATCATCTTCAGTTTTCCAAACTTCCTCCAGTTCTCTAAAGAAACTTTTCCACAGCTATTGACTCCATCTGTCCCCTTGGCAATTCTGAGACTGAATCAGTCTGTTTCCTGCTATGTTAATGGTCTAAGAATCCAATGTTTATCAAGGATTGACTAACTCTGGATTAGTTTATCTATGACATTAAAACAAATTACAAGTTCAGCGAAATCACTTGGTTTGTGCGTGCAGCTTGCAGACTGACAGGAAAATGCACAAGATTGTATATAAACACCTAAGTTCTAGAGTCCTTTATTAGAAGAACTTCTTTAAAGGCAAAGTATACAGATCTAACATTTCATATTAGGTTTGACTGAAATGATCATCTAGCCTAATACCCACACCACTATCGAGACTACCCATTTGCACCTTTGTAACATCACTCAACTATACCCTTGTCTCAGGTGGCACGGTGGCTCAGTGTTTAGCACCATTGCTTCTCATTGGCAGGGACCCAGGTTCAATTCCACCCTTGGGCAACTGTCTGTATGGAGTTTGCACATTCTCTCCATATTGCCTCTGCATGTTCTAGTTTCCACCCACAGTCCAAAGATGTGAAGCCTAGGTGGATTGGCCATGCTAAAATTACCATAGTATCCAGGGATTGTTTAGGCTAGGTGGGTTAGCCGTGGGAAATCTAGGGTTACTAGAATAGGTAGGAAAGTTGGGACTGGGTGGGATGCCGTTCAGAGGGTAACTGGACTAGGTGGGCCAAATGGCCTCTTTCCACATTGTAGGGATTCTATTATGATCTTCTCAATTCATTTCATTTGCTCAAGCCCTCATCTGTACGCTCATCACATCTAAAGATGAAAATTCCAATAGACACTCTCAGCCTAAGTTTTACCCTCAGTAAATTTGACATTATCCAAACTCAGCTGCACATGTCCCAAATTGCAGCTAGTTCCATTTAATCATATGCCTGTAGATCTAGACAGGTTAAGAAATGCCTCAATTTTAAGTCTCAAATTTGTTGCCAATTCCTTCCATGCCACCTTTCCTATCTCCATTAATCCCCATTAGACCTGTGACCCTCGGAAATTCACCCTCCTCTCATTGTGACCTGTTGAGCCAGTTATTAGCTATACTTCAGTTGGCAAAGCTCTGATATCTGGAATTGTCTGTATAGACCTGTCTGCTGCTTTAAGATGCTCCTTAACGCTGTTTCCAACCAGACTTTTTTGCTCATTATTTTTCTGATTTCTCCTTGTGTATTGGTGTCATAAAAGCAAAGAGTGAAAATAAGTGGGTGTCTTTCTGATTCACGATCAGTGGCTAGTGATGTGCCTCAGGGCTCGGTGTTGGCAACGTAATTGTTTACAATTTTACATGAATAATTTGGAGCTGGGTACCATGTGTAGTGTGTCAGTTCAGATGACGCGAAGATAAGTGTGCAGAGAACACAAAGTTTGCAGACGATATAGATAGAATGAGTGGCAAAGGTCTGGCAGATGGAGTACAATGTTGTAAATATGAGGTCATCCATTTTGGTAGGAGACACAGCAAAATGGATTATTATTTAAATGGTTTTTAAAAAATTGCAACATGCTGCAATACAGAGGCACTGGAGTGTCCTTGTGCATGAATCACAAAAATGTTGGTTTGCAGGTGCAGCAGGTATTTAAGAAGGCAAATGGAATTTGTAGGGAGTGAACGATAGGCTGGGAGGGTGAGTAGTTGTTAATGGGGACTGTTAATGACTAACAATAGGGGGTGTGTAATGGCAGGCTGTGGTAACAACAAGGCCTGGTGTGTGGGATGGGGGGCTGGGACATGGGAGAACTTAGGCACTAAAATGATTGAACTTGCTATTGGGTCCAGGGAGCTGCAGGATGGTGTTCTTCTGGCTTGTGCTGAGCTTTGCTGGAACACTGCAGCAAGCTGGAGACAGACAGTTGGTCAGGGAACAGGTTGGTACGTTAAAGTGGCAGGCAATGGTAGTTCGGGGTCTTCTTTGCAAGCAGAATGTAGATGCTCTGCGAAGCAGTCATCCAGCCTATGCTTTGTTTCCCCAATGTAGATGAGACCATATTGTGAGTAGTGAATGCAGTCGACTAGATTCTGGGACGTGCAGGTGAGGTGTTGCTTCACCTGGAAGGTATATTTGGGTCCTCGGATATTGGGGAGGGAGAAGGTAAATGGGCAGGTGTTGCAGCTTCACTGGTTACAGGGGAAGGTGCCATAGGGCTGTTGGTGGGAGGGGGGGAGCGGTGTTGGGGGTGGACCAAGGTGTCCTGGAGGGAACAGTCTGCGGAAAGCGGACAAGGGATAGAATGGGGAATGTGTCTGGTGGTGGCATCTCACTGGAGGTGGCAGAAATGGCATCTGATGATCTTCTAGATGTGGATGCTGGTGGGATGATAGGTGAGGAAAAGGGGAACCCTATTGCTGTTGCAGGAGGGAAGCGAGGGGATGAGGGCAGAAATGTGCGAGATGGATTGGACCCGGTTGAGGGCCCTGTCGACCACGGAGCTGGAGAATCCTCCGAGGCAGAAGGTGGACATTTCGGAGGCTCCCTTGTCGAAGTTGGCCTCCTCTGAACATGACGGAGACAGAGGAACTGAGAGAAGGGAATGGGATCTTTATAGGAAGCAGGGTGTGAGGATGTGTAGCCCAGGTAGCTGTGGGAGTCGGTGGGTTTATAGTGGATATTAGTGGCCAGTCTATCCCCAGAAATGGAAACAGATGTCAAGGAAGGGATAGAAGGAGTCAGTTAGACCAGGTGAAAGTGAGGGCAGGGTGGAAATTGGAGACAAAATTGAAGTTTTTCCAATTCCAGACAGCGTGGTTTGGATAAAAGATATAATGACGTTGGCCCAGTGTAGTGTACTTCTTTTTAGCCCTTTTTTACAGATTTATTTCTCACTTTTTAAAATGTGGCTGAGGTGGCATTCATTTAAAATAGCATTTTGAATCTCTTCAAACAGATTAAGTTAATTTGATTTGAGTAACTTAATAACCATTCTTAACATGAATTAATTTTGAGGTTGAAGTAATCATTTTAAAGTGCTTAAAGCAATTACTGTAATAAAATGTTCATCTTTGATTTGTTCTCAGATTTTTATTGACAGTTTCTGATATTTAGATTTTTCTAGTGGTGCTCTCTACACAAAACCCACTGTTTTTGCTTTGATTCCATTGTAGGTGCTACTATAAAAATTCCTGGTTTTGACATAAACACATTGTTACCCAGTCAGCTATACCGCTTTTTCCGCTATAATGGATCTTTGACAACACCACCCTGCTTTCAGACAGTTACCTGGACAGTATTCAACGAGACCGTCCTCATTTCTCAAGTACAGGTACTTCTGCAACTACCACAGTTTAGCTTACAGTGAAATATAGCACAAAAGTCAAAGTGTCAGCCAATGCCTCTTATCTTCGGGTAATAATGAGTGGAAAGTATGTGCACGGTATGCATTGAGGGATCTGATACAGGTTTCTGCCTAATGGTTACAGATTGAAAATGTCACCATGGAATAGACTGAGGGACCATATTAGCTTACTCCCGTTTCTTATTGCTTCAGTAATATGTGCTTTCTTCTTTATTATCTGTCAATGTTGTACAGTTCTCTTTTACAATTCTCATTTAGCAATAAGTAATGTTAATGTAACTATAGCATCGGCGGGTGAGGGGGAGTGAACATGAGCAATGTTTTATGTTTTCATGTTTATTCTTAAACTTTTGAGCACAGCACTGAAGCCCTGAGACTTCCTGCCAGACCAACCTGACTGTCTTCCTCAAGTCACCAGGTCCTAATCCAGCCTGCCCTCTCACCCAGACAAAATGTCTGGGCCGATGAAGAAAATTGGGGCTGACGCATGTCCATGTAGCTCTACCTTGTGCTGAATTATCAGTTGTTTTAAGCTGGGGACAAATCACCATGATGGGGTGGATTTTTCATGGAGACAGATCAGCCTCCAACAACCTCAGAGTTGGTTGGGTCATTGCCAACCAGTTATCTCTAAGGTCTTTTGTAGATCTGTAGCTCGGTTTGTGGATATTGTGTTTGGTTGGCTCACCGAACTGGCTCGTTAGTTCAGACATTTCATTATCCCACTGGGAAACGTCATCAGTGCAGCCTCCAATGAAGCAGTGTTGTGTTTTACTGTCTAGTATTTAAACTCTGGGGTCCATTGGACTTGATTACCTCCTTTCCAATTTTTCTTCGCAGTGGTGTATGTACAAGGTCTAGTTCTGTGTTTAAGGGCCTTCTTGGTGGAGAACCAGACCTCTAGGAATTCCTGCACTTGTCTCTGTTTGGACTATCCTAGGATCCTGGTGTTGTCCCATTGGAACAGGTGGCTCTCCTTATCCGTGTGAATGGAGACGAGTGAGTATCGGTCACGTCTTTTTGTTGCTGGTTGGTGTTCATGTATTCTTGTGGCCAGTTTTCTTCCTGCCTGTCCAATGTAATGTTTGCCGCAGTCCCAGCATGGAATCTGGTGCGCATCACACAAACAACAACTACTGCACACCCTGACAGACTCCTCATGCTACCATACATCAAGGACACATCTGAACTGACTACAAGACTCCTACGACATTGGGCATCAGGGTAGCACACAAACCGATGTCAACCCTATGCCAACTGTTAACTCGAACCAAAAGACGCTTTACCCACTACAGACAGACCAATGTGATATACAAAATTCCACGCAAGGACTGCAGCAAACATTACATTGGACGGACAGGAAGGAAACTGGCCACAAGATTACATGAACACCAACCAGCAACAAAAAGACAACCCAATACTCACTCATCTCCATTCGCACAGATAAGGAGAACCATCTGTTCAAATGGGACAGTATCAGGATTCTGGAACAGGCCAAGCAAAAACAAGCATGAGAATTCCTCGGTCTGGTTCTCCACCAAGAAGGCCATCAATAAACATAGAAATAGACTCTACATATACACCACTGTGTAGGAAAACCGGAAATGAGATAATCAACCCCAACAGGGCCCAGAGTTTAAATAACAGCCAGGGGGAAAAAAACAGTGCTTCATCGGAGGCTGCGTTGATGACATTACCCAACAGGGCAATGAAATGTCTCCGAACTAACAGATCAGCTCAGCGAGCAAACCAACTACAGTACCCAGTAATCTGGATGCCCCACTATTATCTCTCTCACACGTGGCTCTCATGGCGCAGTAGCAGTGTCCCTACCTCTGAACGTGGAGGTCCAAGTTCAAATCCCACCTACTCTAGAGATGTGTAATAACATCTCTGAACAGGCTGTTTAAAAATGCCTACACTTGTGGCAGTCTTAATTGGCTCAAAATGGGCCTTGTGCCCCCAACAAGGAACAAAGTCCTGCCCTAGACAGCTGCCAGTCAGTCTGATTGGCTGGAAGGCTTTGAAAGCCCAATAGTGCCAAAACAGCACAGTGGTCACTGCTGGGACTACAACAAAATTGCAAAGAAGATAAAAGATTAAGTGATTCGCGCAATTTTGGGCAGACCTGTTGGGAGGCCACAATGATGGAGTGGCATGAGGGGATCAGTTTGGAGATCTGGCAGGGTGGAGGGTGTACGATTAGAAGGAGGTATAAACTGGGGGCGTGAGCCTCCTGATGGGCGAATATATCTTGCTTCATATCTCCCCATTGTCTTAAAAAGTTGCAGCAGAGATGGATTAAATTTCTCACAGGCAAACTAATTGCCCTCTTAAAGGCCTCAATAGGCCCAAGAATGATGAGCTATGGAATTAAGCCATAGGATTTGTAGCTGGATTGATATCTTCTCAATTACAAATGCTTATTTCCAATAAGCAGAAGTTATGATCCAAACGCCAGGGCTGAATTCTAGCCCATGACCCCACTGGAGCCAAATTCTCAAGAAAACTTAGAATAATTAGACTCACCAGCACTGTCTAAAATGCTGAAGGGAGGAGCCATTGCAGCATTATCATTCTTAGAAGGTTACAACACAAAGGGGCCATTTGGCTGATCACGTCTGCCTCAGCTCAGTACAAAAGCAATTCAGCTAATGTCGCTCCCCTAGCCTGAAAAAAAATCTTTAGTTCATTATCATAGAATCCCTACCATGTGGAAACAGGCTGTTTGGCCCAACAAGTCCTCTCAACTCTCAGAGCATCGCGCATGACCCAGTTAATCCACCCATCCCTGAACACGATGGGCAATTTAGCACGGCCAAACCACCTAACCCGCACATCTTTGGACTGTGGGAGGAAACCAAAGCAAACCCACGCAGACGTGGGGAGAATGTGCAAGCTCCACACACAGACAGTCACCTGAGGGTGGAATCAAACCTGGGTCCCTGGTGCTGTGAGGCAGCAGTGCTAGCCACGGTGCCGCCCTTCTCTTGGATAGTGATGATCCCCTAATCGCTCACCATGTGAAAAATGGGTATAATTTTAATGTGAGAGAAGGATTTAAAAGGGATTGAGGGGCAATTTTCTGAGTGGTTCATATGTGGAATGAACTGCCAGGGAAGGTGGTAAATGCAGGTACATTTTTAACATTTTAAAAGACATCTAGACAGGTACATGAATAGGAATTGCTTAGAGGATTGTGGACCAATCACAGGAAAACGGATTAGTTTAATTTGGGAAACTTATTCAGTGTGGACGAGTTGGACTTAAGGGCCTGATCCCGTGCCCTGACTCTGGCACCTACCATCAGCTGCCAAGTTTCTCAAAGGGCCCAAAAACTCAAACTCAATTGGCCAGTCCTAAAAAAGGATTTATCTAAACTGCACCATACGCCTTCGACTACTAGGGGTGGGGAGGCCATGGCAACTAGCAATCCAGCAACCCAGATCAATGTTCTGAGGACATGGCTCCAAAATATAAAACTAGCTTAATAATAAGTGTTGGAAAAAATACCATTTGCCATTTGAAATGGCTTGGGAAGGCCCTGAGTTGGGTCAAACCACTACAAAGTCTAAAGAAAGCGACAAAATTTGAACTAGGTATTGGAAATGACATTGGCAAAAATAGCCTTACCATGCCTGCAAAATCCTCCATACAAACATATAGGTGCTGGTGCCAAAATTGAAATAGCTTTCTCTCAGACTAGTCAAGCAACAACCTGACTCAACTAAATTATACTTTCTAAACAATGTCCCTCACGCCACCCACAGGACCTTTCTTGGGTATATCAGCCCCAGCAGAGATGGTGGCACTATGGTTTACAATCGGGAGGGCTTTGCCCTGGGAGTCTTCAACCATTTGACTCTGGATCCCATGAAATCTCACAGCACCAGGTCAAATTTGGGCAAGGAGACCTCCTACTGATTGCTACTTACCACTCTCCTTCAGCTGATTAATCAGAATTCCTCCACATTGGATGAATCACTGAGGGTGACAAGGCGTAGAGAATACCCTGGATGGGAGAGATTTCAGTCCACCATTAGGAGTGGCTCAGCAGCAGCACTACTGGCAAAGCTGGTCACATCCTTAAGGACATAGCAGCTGGACCATGTCTGCAGCAGTTGATGAGGGAAACAACATCAAAAACATATTTCACTTGCTCTCACCACTGAGTGCTGCAGATTATCAAGTGGTTTATCTATGACAGTGTAGGCAAGGGTGGCCATAGCCAAACATCTTGTGGACTCTTCTCTACATATTGTGTAGTGCTATCAGCATGGTAGATGGAACTGACTTCAAGCAGATCTAGCAACTCAAAATTGGGCATCTGATAGCTGTGGGTTATCAAAAGATTATGTTCAACCGCAATTTAACAGGTCAACTCACGGCCCGGAATGTATACCCCTACTGCACAACCGAGGGTCAGCAGCAGGCATACGTTCAACCTGGTGAAGATATGACAAAGGGCCTCTCAGCAGAACTAGCATACAATAGGTAAGACTAAGCAATCTTGCAAGCAATGCATCAGATTTAAGCTGTACTGTCCTGCCACCTCTAGTGATGAAAAGCAGGAGGAGGAAGCTCCACCTGCAACCATGGGAGAGCCCAACACATCAGTTCAAAAGACAAGGCTGAAGCATTTGCATTCATCTTCAGCCAGAGATGCCAAGTGGATGATCGGCCAGACCACCACCTGAAAAATAGTACTGTAAAACTCCCTTCTAAAAACACCACCCATGTGTGTCCCTAGGCCCAGCTGCAGTGGTTCACACAGGCAGCTCACTACCATTTTCTCTAGGGCAAACTGGGGAAAGGCAATAAATGCTGGCCTAGCCAGTGATGTTCACATCCTTTGAACAAAATGTTTAAAGCTTACATGTGAAACTCTGTACTGCCTTCATTAAACTCAAGTGGTTGAACATGGGTGAGATTGGGTTCGAGATTTTAAAATTTCTATCTCATCTGACCGCAATTAAATTGCCTTTTGATGTTAAAATGATCCCTGTGTAATCCATAATAAGACAATGTATTCTTTCTGTTCTATAAATTTTAAAGACTATGATATTGGAGCATTTTGCATAAGTTTCCCTATGAACAATTATAGGGATAATTGTAATAGCTGATTTGAAATCTTTATCGAATCAATGAATTTTATGTCAATTAATCTGAGTGGTTACTGAAAGTCTTCCCTGTCCTTTCTTCAGCTGGACAAATTGAAGACCAGCTTAAAGACTGGCCATCGCACATTGGATTCGAATTTTAGGCAGGTTCAGCCACTCAACAGAAGGATTGTATTTGCTTCCTTTTCATCACTAACATCATCACGAAGAATAGGTAAATGAGTAACTAGTTGATGATTACATCTTGTGCTTTTCAGCTCTTTTTATTTGCTTTTCAGTTCAGATTTCCAGGTCAGTTGAAACCTACTCATTAGTTTCAGGTATGATCTGAAAAATATGAGATGGAAATTAGTCACTTCTGATAAAGAATCCCAAAGGATTTCCTCCTAACTGCCGTTTTACAATTATTTCTGACTGGGTTGGCGGGGGGGAAGAGAGAATGTGTTCTGACTCCAATAATTTAGACGTGGACTTAAATGGCTAGCACTTCTTTGATTAACATTTTTGCCTCAATTACAGAATGAGAAAAATAGGGATCAATGGATTGTATTTGTTGAGTATTTATCTGAACACCTCTGCAATTATATACTGTGTGAGGAAATTCTGAACCTTGCAACCTATATTTTCATATTAAGTTATAGGTGTAGTTTGTGTACTTGTGTTACTGTTTTAAAAGAATTGTAACAATCCCCAAAAAGAATCTTTTTTAACACCTTTTTTAAAAAAAGAAATTTGAACTTCCAGTTTGAAAAGATGACATGACAAGATTTAATTTTTAAGACTTTACGGTAGCAATCACTTAAACATTATATATTTTTTAAACTATTGATCAGAACTTTCCCCTTTTCACTCTTCACTTTTTAACACAACCAAAAATCCTATCCTACATGTGTACTCTCCTCCACATCCTTTACATAGTATTCAATTTTCCCAGAACCAATTGAAGTAATTGCAGGACAGTAGGTACATGGGAACACCACTACCTACAAGTTCCCCTCCAAGCCACTCACCATCCTGACTTAAAAATATATCGCCATTCCTTCACTGTCACTGGATCCAAATCCTGGAATTCCCTCCCTAATGGCATTGTGGGTCAACCCACAGCAGGTGGACTGCAGCGATTCAAGAAGGCAGCTCACCACCAGCTTCTCAAGGGCACCTAGGGATGGGCAATTAAATGCTGGCCAGCTGGTGATGTCCATGTCTCTCAACTGAATTTTTTTTTAAACAAATGATTCTTAGGTCCTACAAGTTGATTTCTCTTGTTTTGTTTTTATAAACATTAACTCCAGAAGGCACTGTCACCAGTGAGGTAAGGATTTTCCCCAGAATTTGTCTTTCTCAATCTGGGTGAATGTTCCAGCCTCCTCTTCTTTGATAAAGTTTAACTTAATTTGATCTTTTCACTCTGAGCATGAGCTCTCAACCATATTCCAGCATAGCTTCCCCCCCCCACAACCACCACCACCAACGCTGGCCAAATCTAGTTATCTTTGTAGTTGTTATATTAGGCATTTTCAGATTTTATCATTTTACATCTCAATTCTGTTTGAATGCTCATGTTAGTCATTCACAGTCTGATGTTGAGCAGTAGACATCGTTTGTTCATTTGGATTTTAGTAAAGCCTTTGACCAGGCTCTGCATGGTAGGCTAATTAGTAAAGTGAAGTCACATGGGATTCAGGGTGATCTTGCCAATTGGATACATAATTGGCTTAACAGTTGGAGACAGAAAATAATGGTGGAGGGTTGCTTTTCGGACAGGAGGCCTGTGACCAGCAGTGTTCCATAGGGATTGGTTTTGGGACTTTTGCTTGTCATTTATATAACTGATTTTGGATGAGAGTATAGGAGGCATGGTTAGTAAGTTTATGGACAACACCAAAATTGGTGGCACAGTAGACAGGGAAGAAGGTTTTCCAAGATTACGAAGGGATCTTGATCAAATGGGTCAATAGGTTTAAAAAATAGCAGATGGAGTTCAGTCTGCATAAATGTGAGGTATTGCATTTTGGTACAACAAACAAGCATATGGCTTTATACACCTAATGGTAGTGTTATAGAACAGAAGGACCCAGGGGTGCAGTAACATAATTCTTTGAAGTTTGCGTCACATAAAGACCGGGTGGTTAAGGTGTTTGGCGCGCTTGCCTTCATTGCTCAGTCCTTTTGAGTATAGGAGTTGGGAATTTATGTTGAGGTTGTACAGCACATTTTGGGGATGCTTTTTCTGGAATACTGTCTAGTTCTGGTTGCCTAGTTATAGGAAGGATATTATCAAATAGGAGAGGGTTCATAAGAAGAGGTTTGTTAGGATGTTGCTGGGTATGGAAGGTGTGAGTTATAAAGAACAGCTGGATAGGCTTGCTCTTTTTTTCACTGGCAGGTAGGAGTTTGAGAGGCAACCTGATAGCGGTTCACAAACTGAAGAGAGGTATAGGTAGAGTTAATGGTACTTGTCTTTTCCTTTAGGATGGGGGATTTCAAGACAAAGACACCATTTTTAAGGTGACAGGAGATAGATTTCTTTTTTAAACAAAGAAATGAGGCAAATATTTTAGAGGGCGGTTCATGTGTGGAATGACCTTTGAGAAAATGGTGGAAGCGGGACAGTTACAACATTTAAAAGACATTTGGATAAGTACATGAATAGAAAAGTTTTGAAGGGACATGGGCCAGGAGGAGCAAGCAGGTGGGACTTGTTTAATTTGGGATTATGTTTATGAATCAACAGGTCTGTTTCCATCCTCTATATCCCTTTTATATCTTATCCAGTAACTGAGGAAACAATGTCGTGCACAGTCAGTCAAACAAATTTCTACGTAGAAACAACCTAAAACATGGTACCTAATAAAGAAGACTAGGCCAGCAGCCGCAAGTATGAAATAAGCATTAAATACTTGCATGTCTTTTCATCAGTTGGCGCCATGCGTTTTTAGGCACGTATGTGCTCAGATGCCACTGATCCAAATACAGCCCTCTCCCCTTCACTGTGGCCTGCTATATGAGACATGAGGCCTCTTTTCGTTGTTTCATGAGTTTTGACACTGATTGGATTGGAACTTAATATTATTGCAGTTTCATCTCTTGCTCTCCAGAAGTTACCAACGGGCGGAACTCCAAGTTCTCATAAGAAAAAGCAAGTGCTCTTCGAAGGCTGAAGTATTCATGGTGCTTCCTTGCTTAAATGAGGAAGGACCCCTTTTCACTAACTTTGACAAATATCAGCATTTAATTCCCTATAAAAGATAATGACATTTTTTGATTTGTCCCAGAGGATTTCACAGCCAAATTATCTCAGGTGTAGTTATATGCAGCTACTATTTTAGTTGGCTGGGCAGGGCCTCAGGATAAAGTTCAGAATTCTGGCCTGAAAGCCTGGCTAGATTTTCCTTCCTGATCTCAGGGCCAATGAAACTAATTATAGCATCTTGTTTATCGTTGTGGTTGAGTTCAGCTGGTTTTCAACCAAGAACTGGACTTTGCTCACAAGGCCCCTCTGATTTAAGCCACTAGTTTCCCTTGGACCATGAGTTCATAATAATGAATCATACAATGGTTACAGCCAGGAGGAGACTCTTAACACAGTTTAAAATTAGCCCATTTATGGAATGCTGGTTAATGCCTCTTAATCTGAGTATCAATGTGACTGTTTCTACTGTTTTATAGCTGAGAGTAACTTCAGTTTAGTCACTGGCCACTTTTCATTTTTAATACGTTATAGACAATTAGTAATACTGCCATTGCTCAATCAGTAGCTAAAAATGATAACTTCATTGATTTATAGCAGCAGTAGTAGAGGAGAATTGATAAGTTTACAGTTAAACTTCTAAGTACTGCTCAAAACGACACTTTGACAAAACAGTGACTTGCAGTCATCTAAATAATTCACAAGAAATAGCAAAATAGAGGGAAAATACACTTTTTACAGTACATGAGATGAGTAGCAACCTTTCCTTTCCATATTAAGGCACAATATTATTTCCACACCCTGAAAATCCTTGACTTACGAACACCACTTAAGGTATAAATGAGAATGACCCATTGATTCCTTTACAAACCTATGACTCAGAATCTATAATTTTTATAGTGCTTATAAGGAACCTGACCTTCAACTTGAAATAGCAGGGTGTGTTGCCTGATTTATATACTGAGGCAACAGACTGAGTAAACTCCCAACCCATGCATTTTGCCCTAGCTCCTAACCATGAAAGGAAAAAGTGACGCTGCATCGATTTTGTTAGTTTAATTATTACCTGCTCATACAGCATTTGCCAGGTTTTTTGGGATTTTTTTCATCATCGTTTACAGGAAATTTCTTTTGCTTTCCTTTTGTATCACTCCAGTATATCCCTCCATACTTGGTTGCCTGTAGCCATAAAGAAATTATACATGCCTTCCTGGCCCTTCATGGCAAACCTAGTGCCAGTTACACCAGACCATAGAACCATAAAAATGATACAGCACAGAAGGCGGCCATTGGCCTGTCTTGTCTATGCTAACCCAAAGACACCCAGATGCCCTTTCTCAGCCCACCTTTTTGCACACAGCCCATAGCCCTGCAGTTACAACACTTAATGTGCAGATCTAGCTACTTTTTGAGGATCTCTGCCTCTACCACCAACTCAGGAAGTGAATTCCAGATACCCACCACCCTCTGTGTAAAAACACTTTCCTCCTGTCCCCTCTAATCCTTCTGCCATTTAGTTTGAATCTTTGACCCCTGGGCAAAACTCTCTGCCAGGAGATAAAGGCTGCTCCTATCTGTTCTCTCTACTCTTCACAATTTTGTATTCCTCAACAATGTCATTCTTCAGCCTTTTCTGTTCCGATGAAAGCGACTCCAACCTCTCTAATCTGTCATCATTGCTACAGTTCTCCAGCCCTGGCAACATTCGAGTGAATCTGCTGTGTTATCTCCTGAACAATTTTGTTCCTTCTGTGATATGGTAACCAAAACTGCACACAATACTCCAGTTATGTTCTCACCAGTGTCTTAAACAGTTTCATCAGTTTTCTATACCTCTGCCAAGGAAGGAGAGCATTCCATATGCTGCCTTTACAACTTTATCTACCTGTACTGCTATCTGTTAGTGACCTGTGCTCTTGCATGCCAAGAATTCTCACTTTATCTACTCCTCTCAGTATATTTCTGTTTTCTATGTATTCCCTTTTACTTCGTGACCTCGCTTAATCATCAGAGTTGAATTCCATCTGCCACTTTCCTGTCCACTCCACCCCATTTATTTCATTTTGGAGCTTACAGCTGTCCTTGACAACTTTCCCAATTTTGCCCCCCCGCTCCCACATGCAATCCATATAAACGTATCAAACAAACAGCCAGGGTCCCAACACCTAGCCCTGCAAAACACCACTTGAACCAGCTTTCTCTTTAGAAGGTCAGCCATCAGTCATTACCCTTTGTTTCCAACTTAAGCCAACTTTGGATCCAACACAACATATTGCCCTATATCCCAGGGGTTTTTGTTTTTGACCAATCTGTCATGTGGGACCTTGTCTACATGGATTTTACTAAGGTATTTGACAATAGAACTCTCATTGATTCTCCTTGTCACTTCCTTAAAGAATACAATCAGATTGTTAAGGCATGACATTCCCTGTGCAAGGCTGATGCACTGTTAAATTAGAATCAGAGCCTGATTAACACCTGACATTCAACACTCAGTGAGACCCTTGGTTTTGAGAAATGTCTCTGCTGGCTGGACAAACATGCTTTCCAAAATCATCATGTGGTACTCTGTGTATTTGCACACTGCCAACATTTTAATAAGCCATTTCCATGAGCACTCTGAGATGAAATTAGGTCCGATGTTTTTGGACATTTACACTAGATATTCCAAGAACAAGGCATTCTAGATCCAGAAATGCTCTTATCTGCCTCTCTCCTCAAGGAAAACACAGTGACCCCCAGTGGTTGGACAGATATCCTCTGTTACTGTATTCTTGCCTAGAGATTACTGGCATGTCAGTAGGTTCCTCCATCTCCACTAGGGAGTTGAACCAGACAGGGATGGGGCTTCTGCAACTAGGCAAAAATGATATAATTTACACTAAAACGAAGCTGCGTTGTCTCCAGCATTAATGTTAAGTGCTGAAGCATATCTGGCAAAATGCAGCACTGACTATGATGAATTGAACCAGTCTAGTTGTAACTCTACAATTTCTAAACTGCAGAATGTTCAGAGAAAACTTCCTATTCACAGTCCTATACAGATGGGATCTTTTGACCAGGAAAAGGTGTCGAACAAAGTCATAACTGACACTTAAATGAGAGTAGAAAATGAATGTATCTTTGAGACTCCTTGAAATGTTCCAGGCCTTTTTCCAGCTGTCACATTTTCGCTCACAACAGTTGAAAATTTCACGGCCACGTTGTCCATCCCACACCCTATTTATTTAGTGCCTGTATAATTAAACAAGTTTCAAAATGATTCACTGTTACAGTTTTATGCTATGATTTATAATAGGCTATTCACCTTGAAAATGCGCTACACATTGCATGTACTGTATATGATCATTACAGCTACTGTGTCTCAGTAAATTATTGTTCTTAAAATTGATAGATTCTAGAGAGGAAAGCAACTAACAGACTTGTTCAATGCCTTTGTTTGGTTTGGTTAGAATTTTGAAATGCAATTATAAAATTTTTAAGCAGGTTGGCTTTTAAACTATTGATAGTAACCTGCACTTTAAAAATGTTTATAATTAAATTTGAAGATGACCATTCATCCCCATTTAGTTTTAAAACTTGCTGTGAGATTTTATTTACACCATTTTGTTTTAGTATATTTTGGAATATATTTATAACCCCTGAGGTAACATGTATTCAAATTATCACAACAAGAATTTAAAATGTCACTCAAAAGTACAATTCTTATAACCGCTGTCTTGGGGGAGGGGGCTATATTCTTTTTATTAAAATCAAATAAACAGATTTTATCAATGATAAAAATTGTCAGTGTTTCTGTGTCAGGCACAGTGGTCTTTACCTGGTGTTTTTTATTTTATTTTCCATTCTCCTCTCGCATAACACAGTGCAGTGCAGTTCAGTCACTTCCAAAATTACTATTGAAGAGGAGAGCGAGAACATTGGGGTACATTTTGAGTCTCATTGAGTGATTTGGCACAGTCCACTGGAAAATGTATTGCCCATCCATTGTGAAGGAAGCTCCCAAACATTTAACAGGCCATGCTTCATTAACAGGGTGCCACTTGATTCCCTGTTAGAAAATTTACTGGAGTTGGCAGTCCCTTAAAAGCTTTGGAGACGAAGTTAGTGGGGTGGTAGGGATCTGCATGAATGGGTCTCGGAAAGGAATGGAATGTCCAGGATAGGAGACACCCAAACTTGTTGTGAGTACTAGGGAACCACTCTTACACCTTCGGTTCATCAAGCAAAGCCCAGACCATACTACTTTGGAAGCCTTTCCTATCTTCCAGCAGGTTATGGCCGGTGTTCACCTGGTGGGAAAGCTGTCTGCTCACGTTGGAGTTAAATTTAATTGGTACCTAACTGATTTCTGCATCGCTGTATTCCAGGAAGGCCCTATTTTGGTTTTGGGTGGAAGCTAAAAGTCAAAGTAGAAGTCACAGCTGGTAGGATCATGATGGCTTTCTGGTGTAAATGGGCTCGGGCAGGCTTAAACACATTCATTTTCTGCTTTCCAACATGATTTTTAGTGCAGTTTTTACACAATCAGCATTGTAAGTTGTTCAATGCTAGGCAGGGCAGCAATAATGCCAAATACATGTGGATCCACGTCAAGGACTAACTTTGATTAAATATAGAAAAAGAGCAAAGAACATTAGCAAATAATGCAATTTTTTTGAGTTTTTGATACTTTCTGCTCTCAAACTGTGCACCATTGTTTTAAAAAGTCTGACTAGCCACAAGAAGTAAAGATTAGGATCTCATCTGGGACATTACTCTTTGGTGATACCTGTTATAAGGTTAGCAATGGTGAACTTCGCTCCATGCCCACTGGCTCTGCTCTATGCGGCAGTCCTGGATGCAAGCTTATTAATATGTCCCATGCAGCAGATTTATGTGCAGTGACGTTAGTCAGACTGGCAGCAACAGAAAACTGATTTTAAACTTGTTAAATGGGCAACAAATGCAGAATGCTGGAGAAATTTAGCAGCATCTCTGGAGAGAAATACAGTAAATGTTTCAAGTCTGATATGACATGTCTTCAGAACGCAATGGACTAAATGGGCAAAGTTCCAGGGGCAATGTGATCTTGAAAGTGTCACACCAGCCCAACACTTTCAGAACCACAATTAGTCTAATGGGACGGCTATATGGTGGGAGGTCAGAGCAGCATGAAATCACCACAAAGCAGTCTGACCGTGCAAAGGTGCAAACACTGTGAGCATCCACAAGCAGAAGCTCACTACTGCCAAGAGCAGCTCCTGGGCACTGCCAACAGTTGCTGTAAGCACAGATTATTATATGGGGAAGTATGTTTTCCACCCCCCCCCCCAAAGGAGAGCCTGTGACTGCAGCTTTGTGCCATTGACTCCTGCCATACTGGGATGGTGGGATTGGATTTAATGGAGGCCAGGCTAGGCCCCTCCACTGACACTGAGCTCCAGTATCCTGCAGGACTCCAGCTTCACCAGGGAACCCATCACCATCAGGGAAATCACAATAGTGTCATCAATATACCCCCAGGTAAACCCTCTAATACCTGTTTGGGCTGGTACCTGATGCCTGTCTGGCCTCACCTTTTACTGACACGCATTTCATTAAATTCACCATCTTCCCATCTCCATGTGACTTACTGAGATTCTACCACGTCTGGAAAATTTAGCCCCTAGTTTCACACTTGCTGACCAATTTTAATGTTTCCAAGTTTATTTGGATTAGTAAATTTGTGACCACCATCACTTCAGGCACAAAATCTCCATCGTGGCTTTATCAATTCTTCCAGTTTATCTTGTACCACTACCTGTCCTAGAACCAGTACAAAGCTGGAGCCAAAAACACCAGAATGTGTTTGTTGTGGTCTTTTGGAAAGGGTCAATTGACTTTTTTGTTTCATGCTTTCTAAATTCCATTCCGGACAGTCTCGACTGTGATAGAGAAATTCATCTTTATTAAATTTATGTTTTAAGTCAAATGCATGGGGGTCATAAAGTTAAAATGCAAATCTTCTACCATTCTCCAAGTTTGCTTCAATTATTTTAACTGGTTGATTATAGGCCCTGAAGACTCAGCTAATACTTAATCAAAAGAAAACACGTCAATAACCAGCCTGCGCTTAAAAAAAATTGGTGATTAATGACATTATGAATGTTTTTTGGATTGCATATTCAGCCTACTTGATCAGAATTTACTAATCCAGCACAAAATTTGGGAGACCCATCCAGCATTTTGAATAATGCAGTATCTTGCATCCACAGTTCCGAAAGCTGGTTTTTCTGAATCTGATGGAACTGACAATTCAGGTAGGTAATTTCTTGATTTATGGGTCAGGCGAACAGAAATTGTTCTACTTAAAATGTGCATCCCTTGGATCTTTTTTCTGGGAGCTATTTTGTGTTAACATAACCTGTAAGAAAGATGTTTCCGAGAATGGTCTAGGCCCGAAACGTCAGCTTTTCTGCTCCTATGATGCTGCTTGGCCTGCTGTGTTCATCCAGCTCTGCACCTTCTTATCTCTAAGAAAGATGCATTGCAATCCAATATCATCGTGGCCATTTTGTTTCACACCTCCAATCAGCTCTGAAGTAAAGCAAGCAGATTTTTAAAGCTGGCTACTGTCAATTTGTAGAGTAATCAAGAGAGACAAACTCCATCAGCACAGAAACAGACCCGTCAGACCAACCAGGCCATGCAGACCATAATCTCAAACTGAACAAGTTCTGCCATGTGGCCATATCCCTCCAAACATTTTCCATTCATGAATTTATCTAAATGTCTTTTAAACATTTTAACTGTACCTGTATCCACTACTTCCTCTAGAAGTTCATTCCACACGTGAGCTATTCTGTTTTTAAAAAAAGTTGTTTTTGTTCTGCTCTGTTACGTCTGTTTCTCATCTTCCACCTGTCACTTCATGTTTGTTAGCTTCAAGATGACCGGAGGTCAAACTTCTATTTCTTTTTTTTTAAAAAACGTTCACTGAGTTTAACCGAACTGGAATCCTGATGTCACTTTGCATGCCCTTTGCTGACTGGGAACATATTTTTGAGAAAAATGTGCTCCTTGAGCAAAGTCCAATAGAACAGCATGAATCCACTCAGCTGCCCAGGGTTCCAGTTTTGAAGTGGGATCTGTGAGAATAACTTCCCAGGCAGGAAAATAATAAAGAATTATACAGCAATATGTTTTAGAAGGAAAACAGTGAGGATCTACAAGGATGTGTGAGATTGCAAGATATGTGCCGCCTTTCGAATAATAACATCAACTTATTGTTTTGACTTTTGACAAAATGTTGTTTATTTGTATAAAACATTAGAATTGTTAGAAAACAGCTATTTTATTAAAATAAAAAGGGGAAGAAGACACTGGTGGGAGATACAATAGCCTAACTGTAGCTGTTGCATAGGATAGATAATAAATTAGAAGATAATGAGGGCCCTTTTTTTCCTAAACAAAAGGCAGCGCATTAATCATGGGTGACTTTTAATCTTCTAATAGATTGGGAAAATCGAATTGACAGATTGTCACAAGGGGAGCCAATGGCTACGGCGTATTTTCACAAGACTATTAATACAGAAACTCTGCTAATGATCTCAGGAGAGATAATGGGAACTGCAGATGCTGGAGACTCCAAGATAATAAAATGTGAGGCTGGATGAACACAGCAGGCCAAGCAGCATCCCAGGAGCACAAAAGCTGACGTTTCGGGCCTAGACCCTTCATCAGAGAGGGGGATGGGGGGAGGGAACTGGAATAAATAGGGAGAGAGGGGGAGGCGGACCGAAGATGGAGAGCAAAGAAGATAGGTGGAGAGGGTGTAGGTGGGGAGGTAGGGAGGGGATAGGTCAGTCCAGGGAAGACGGACAGGTCAAGGAGGTGGGATGAGGTTAGTAGGTAGCTGGGGGTGCGGCTGGGGGTGGGAGGAAGGGATGGGTGAGAGGAAGAACCGGTTAGGGAGGCAGAGACAGGTTGGACTGGTTTTGGGATGCAGTGGGTGGGGGGGAAGAGCTGGGCTGGTTGTGTGGTGCAGTGGGGGGAGGGGATGAACTGGGCTGGTTTAGGGATGCAGTGGGGGAAGGGGAGATTTTGAAACTGGTGAAGTCCACATTGATACCATATGGCTGCAGGGTTCCCAGGCGGAATATGAGTTGCTGTTCCTGCAACCTTCGGGTGGCATCATTGTGGCAGTGCAGGAGGCCCATGATGGACATGTCATCAAGAGAATGGGAGGGGGAGTGGAAATGGTTTGCGACTGGGAGGTGCAGTTGTTTGTTGCGGACTGAGCGGAGGTGTTCTGCAAAGCGGTCCCCAAGCCTCCGCTTGGTTTCCCCAATGTAGAGAAAGCCGCACCGGGTACAGTGGATGCAGTATACCACATTGGCAGATGTGCAGGTGAACCTCTGCTTAATGTGGAATGTCATCTTGGGGCCTGGGATGGGGGTGAGGGAGGAGGTGTGGGGACAAGTGTAGCATTTCCTGCGGTTGCAGGGGAAGGTGCCGGGTGTGGTGGGGTTGGAGGGCAGTGTGGAGCGAACAAGGGAGTCACGGAGAGAGTGGTCTCTCCGGAAAGCAGACAGGGGTGGGGATGGAAAAATGTCTTGGGTGGTGGGGTCGGATTGTAAATGGCGGAAGTGTCGGAGGATAATGCGTTGTATCCGGAGGTTGGTAGGGTGGTGTGTGAGAACGAGGGGGATCCTCTTGGGGCGGTTGTGGCGGGGGCGGGGTGTGAGGGATGTGTCGCGGGAAATGCGGGAGACGCGGTCAAGGGCGTTCTCAATCACCGTGGGGGGGAAGTTGCGGTCCTTAAAGAACTAGATGACATTCCACATTAAGCAGAGGTTCACCTGCACATCTGCCAATGTGGTATACTGCATCCACTGTACCCGGTGCGGCTTTCTCTACATTGGGGAAACCAAGCGGAGGCTTGGGGACCGCTTTGCAGAACACCTCCGCTCAGTCCGCAACAAACAACTGCACCTCCCAGTCGCAAACCATTTCCACTCCCCCTCCCATTCTCTTGATGACATGTCCATCATGGGCCTCCTGCACTGCCACAATGATGCCACCCGAAGGTTGCAGGAACAGCAACTCATATTCCGCCTGGGAACCCTGCAGCCATATGGTATCAATGTGGACTTCACCAGTTTCAAAATCTCCCCTTCCCCCACTGCATCCCTAAACCAGCCCAGTTCATCCCCTCCCCCCACTGCACCACACAACCAGCCCAGCTCTTCCCCCCCACCCACTGCATCCCAAAACCAGTCCAACCTGTCTCTGCCTCCCTAACCGGTTCTTCCTCTCACCCATCCCTTCCTCCCACCCCCAGCCGCACCCCCAGCTACCTACTAACCTCATCCCACCTCCTTGACCTGTCCGTCTTCCCTGGACTGACCTATCCCCTCCCTACCTCCCCACCTACACCCTCTCCACCTATCTTCTTTGCTCTCCATCTTCGGTCCGCCTCCCCCTCTCTCCCTATTTATTCCAGTTCCCTCCCCCCATCCCCCTCTCTGATGAAGGGTCTAGGCCCGAAACGTCAGCTTTTGTGCTCCTGGGATGCTGCTTGGCCTGCTGTGTTCATCCAGCCTCACATTTTATTATCAATGATCTCAGGACCCAGGTTTGAATCCCACCACAGCAGATGGTGGAATTTGAATCTGACAATGACCATGAAGCAGTTATTGATTGTCAGGTCAAACCCATCTGGGTCATTAATGTCCTAGCCTGGTCTGGCCTACATGTGATGCCAGACCCATAGCAGTGTGGTTGACTCACAACTGTCCTCTGAAACGGCCTAGCAAGCCACTCAACTGTATCAATTGACTGCAGTTGTTCAAGAAGATGGCACAATACCACGTTCTCAAGGGCAACTAGGGTTGAGCAATAAATGCTGACCAGCCAGCATGTCCCATAAATGAATTTTTATTTATATGAATATCAAGCTTCTCTGAGCAAACAGTGACCATGACATGCTTGAATTTAGCACTTGGTTTGAGAGTGAGTAACTTGGTCAGAAACAACCACTAAACTTAAATAGGGGTTATTACATAGGAATGAAAGTAGAGTGGACTGGGAAAAGAGTTTAGCAGAAAAAATGGTTGAATGATGGCAGACGTTTTTAAAAAATAAAGTTCAGGACTCACCGCAAAGATCTATCCTGGTGAGGAAAGAGTATTGTAGGAAAGGGAAATAAATCAATTGGTTAACCAGGGAATTAAAGGACAACATCAAATGGGAGAAAAAAGCATACAATGTGACAAAGATTGGTGGTAAATCAGAATATTGTTAAAGTTTTAAACATAAGCCAAAAAAATGAGAGAAAGTAAGCTGAGGGCAAACTAGCAAGTAAGGAAGAAGATAATAAGGCCTTCTTTAAATATATGAAAAGGAAGAGAAAGGCAATGGTGACATAGCTTTTAGAGAATGTGGGTGGGAACAAATGATGGGGAGCCAAGAAATGAGTTGAACAAATACTGTCTACACGGTAGAGGATACCAAAAGCATTCCAAACATACCAAAAGGGCTAATGAGAAGGAGAAAATAAACACAATAATTACCACTAGAGAGAAAGTACTAGGGAAACTAATGGTATTAAAATCCAACAAGCCTTCTGGATCAGTTCTCTCCTAGGGTTTTAAAAGTAGTGAATGAACCGGTAGCAATCTTACAAAAAGAAATTCATTAGAATTTGGAGAAATCCCAGAGGACTGGAAAACTGCCAATATAACATCCTCCATTTATAAAGGGAGAGGGACAATATTATTGAAAAAATGTTAGTGTCTGTTATAAGTATATCATAGCAAAGCATTTAGAAAACCACAATATAATCAAGTAGAGTCAGTCTGACTTGATGAAGGGGAGATCATGCTTAGAGGGTGGTGGAGGCACATTCAATCACAGTTTTCAAAAGGGAATTGAACAGGAACCTGAAGAGAACATTTTGGAGATCTGTGTGGAGCAAAGTGGAACTAGATAGTGGGATTTTTGTTTTTTTTTTAAAAGAAGAATTGACGTAGGTGTGATGGACAGATTGCCCTCTGCCCTCTTGTGCTGTACAATCCTAATGAGGCTCCTCTTTTATTTCTTGGCTCAATCACCCCAAGAATGACTTAGCACCTAAAACCATCTCATTTTGAGATGTCGTCTGTTGCTGCCTTGGGAAATAAGGCAGCCGTTTGTGCACACTGGTTGGTTGAATGACCTTCCCTCCACATCAAGGCTTAACAGGGAAAAATATCAACCGGAGTACCCAGGAGAATTCTCCACTTGTACGCAGACCATCAGAACCACAAAAGCAACAAATTTGAACCTATTGTCTCTGAGTTCGACGTGAATATATTAGAGTCAAACTAAAAGCAGATTTTAAGATCCTAATATGTGTTGTAATTTTAATTTACAGCAATAAATAGTCTTGTAGAGCTGTAAGTATCTCTTTCAAAAATATACATTGAACAGGGAGGTGGCAATCCATTGTTGAAATATTTATTGTTCTTCCGAGTCATGTGTTTACTCAGATTCTCCCGTACAAGGCCAAAGGTTTGAGGACAGAACAGAGCAAGAGACTGTTTTTTTTGACATGAAAGCAAATGAATTTATTTAGTTTGCTCGCTACACCATAGGCTGACATGAGTTGGATGTCATATAAATTAACTATGGCAGTAAAACTCGCATTGGACTTTGCCTCAAGCCCAAACAAGAGGATAAAAATGTTTATTGTGTTAAACCCGCTGTGGTTCACTGTAGCCTTTTTTCTCTGGTTTAGTTTTGAGGGCAGTTCATCAAGTCAAAGTTAATTAGCCGAGACAGAGAAATTGGTGAGCAAGGGTGAGTGGTTGGTTGAGCAAGATTTTCCATACAGGTGGGGAAGGGCTAAAGAGTGATCTGCTGGATGCTGAGGATCAGGTACCATTCCAAAATAAAATATTTCCACCCCTATTTGGTTGGACTGATTTATAAATGATGATGTATTTATGGCATTAAGCATTGCTAGGACAACGCACCAGGTAAAGCATGGCTCTAAAAATATGTCACTGCAACTCTGCCAGTCACATGACCAAAACCAGACATGGACCTTTTCCTCCATCTCAAAGACAGGCTATCCTGTATAGTTTGGAATACTGTCAGCAAAATATCTCCATTATATACACGAATTATGACTCTGTGATATGGATAGGCGTGGCCTGTAATATGTGGTATTCAGACTGGATGAGAAAACCTAGCCATTTCAGTTATTTTAATCTGCGGTAGAATTGTAATGAGTGGGGAGCAGCTTTTAATGTTGAAACTCAGCTTTCAAAGCTCCGTTCTTGGTCTGTGTATTCCCTAACACCTTTTTGATAATGTCTGTTTTCACAAACTGAGACTGGTGAATCAGTAGTAGTTCATGAAGACTGTTTTAATATTTATCAAGGAATCAATCTAAAGCACAATACTAATTATAGTTGAACTGCAATATCCATGTTTGTCTTACTAACAAAAGGATGTTTTTTAAAAAAAGTGTATGGGGACCAAGGTTCCATTGACTGCTCTACTGGACTTCAGCGATTAAAGGGTTCAGAAAACATTTACAAGGATGTTGTCAGGGTTGGAGGGTTTGAGCTAAAGGGTGAGGCTGAATAGACTGGGACTATTTTCCCCAGAGCATCAGAGGCTGAGGGGTGACCTTTTATATAGGTTTATAAAATCATTCGGGGCATGGATACGATGAATAGACAAGGTCTTTTTCCCAGGGTGCAGGAAGTCCAAAACTAGAGGGTCTAGGTTTAAGGTGAGAGGGGAAAGATTTAAAATGGTCCTAAGGGGCGACAGTTTCACAGAGGGTGGCGTGTGTATGGAGTGGTGGAGGCTAGTATATTTACAACATTTAAAAGGCATTTGGATAACTACATGAGTAGGAAGGGTTTAGAGGGAGATGGGCCAAATGCTAGCGAATGGGACTAGATTTATTTAGGATACCTGGTCTGCATGGATGAGTTGGACCAAAGGATCTGCTTCCATGCTATACATATCTATGACTCTATATGACACCAAATTGGCGCCATTGTAGATAGTAAGTAGAATTGTCAAAAGATGCAGCAGGATATTGATTGCAGATTTGGGTAGAGAAAAGGCAGATAGAATTGAATCCAGTCAAATGCGAGGTAGTCCATTTTAGAAGATCAAATGAGATAATAAATGGCAGAACCCTTAGGAGCATTGACAAACAGAGCCATCTGGGTATACAGATCCACAGATCAGAGAAAGTGGCAACACAGGTGGATAAGGTGGTCAGGAAGGAATATAGCATGTTTGCCTTCATCGGCCAAGGCATTGCATATAAAAATTGGCAAGCTGTTTACAACTGTATAAAATTTTAGTTCGGCAACATTTGGAGTATTGTGTACAGTTCTGGTCACTACACTACCAGAAGAATATGGATGCTTTGGAGAGGTGCACAGAAGGTTTCCCAGGATGCTGCCTGCTCTGGAGGGTTTTAGTTAGGAGGAACACCTTTGGATAAACGTTATTTTCTCTGGAAAGATGAAAGCTGAGGAATGACCTGATAGAGGTCAACAAAATTAGGAGGGACATAGATTAGGTGGATAGACTGAGACCCTTTCCCAGGGTGGAAAGGTCAACTTCAAGAGGGCACAGGTTCAAGATGAGAGGGGCAAAGTTTAGGAGAGAAGTGCAGGGAGAATGCTTCGCATAGAGGGTGGTGGGTGCCTGGAACACACTGCCAGTAGAGGTGGTGGAAGCAGGCACATGAGTAATGTTTAAGGCATATCTTCCTAGACATATGAGAGTTGAACAGAGGGATAGGAACTGCTTATGGGCAATAAGTAGCAGATTTAAAGGAGATTAGGAACCAGGCAGGCTTGGTGGGCCAAAGGGCTTGTTTATTGTTCTTTGTTGTTCTCTTAAACTGCAGTGGGAGTTTAGCAGAGCGGCTTGAATAAACATTGAAGCCTGGATAAGTCACATTCTATCCTTGGTTGAGAGAAGTTTGGCCCTTAGAACGACGGATATGAATAGGATGGGGTTGGATGTGGGGCTTCCCACTTCTTCAGGCTTCGAGAAGGCTGGAGTAGCATTGGAGGACAGCAGGGCTAGAGAAAGTCATGTCTGAGGATGTGGAAGCTTTGGAAAGGGTGCAGAGGAGATTTACTAGGATGTTGCCTGGTATGGAGGGAAGGTCTTACGAGGAAAGGCTGAGGGACTTGAGGCTGTTTTCATGAGAGAGAAGAAGGCTGAGAGGTGACTTAATTGAAACATATAAAATAATCAGAGGGTTAGATAGGGTGGATAGGGAGAGCCTTTTTCCTAGGATGGTGATGGCGAGCACGAGGGGGCATAGCTTTAAATTTGAGGGGTGAAAGATATAGGACAAATGTCAGAGGTAGTTTCTTTACTCAGAGTAGTAAGGGAATGGAACGCTTTGCCTGCAATGGTAGTAGATTCACCAACGTTAGGTACATTTAAGTTGTCATTGGATAAGCATATGGACGTACATGGAATAGTGTAGGTTAGATGGGCTTGAGATCGGTATGACAGGTCGGCAACATCGAGGGCCAAAGGGCCTGTACTGTACTGTGCTGTTATGTTCTATGTAACTCAAGGTGCATTGGGCAGTGGACTCAAGTTTAGAAACTTGTTTCCTTCAATTTTATGGGTATTAGACAAATTCTAGCAAGCACTAGAATGTGCAAATCTGGCATAACTGCCCACACTTTTTTTCAGAAACATGTTAATTTATTTATCCAATGTATCTCTCCACTTAGACAGCTATATTTTATAAACTGAGAAACTGACTTTGCCACCGCTGGGGGGAGGTGGTGGGAGGTGATGTATATCTTAGCAAATTTTCTCCTCTAACCCATTTAAGGGCAAATAGCATCCAAAATAAATCAGAAAACCCAGTGCTCAGTACAGGTAATGGATTGAAGTTGGAGTCACTTTGTCAAAATGGTTTAGGAAAACTCCAGGTAGTGTCTTAAAAAAAATTCTGACTGGAAAACCTGATTCTTAATTCAACGAGACCTTCATAACTAAAATCTAAATACACTCGGGTAATTTAGGTAGTGAACATCACTGTTAAAGCAATTAGCAAACATTAAGTTGGGTGAGCTGAATAAAGTAGTATACCTATTAATATCAGGTGAGGAAATGAAGCAAAATGTTGGTGGGATTTTGGTGACTTGGTGTCGGCTTTCTGGAATGATTATTATCCCTGTAAGTAGTTTTATTGTGGTAGCTGTTATCAGGCTGGGTGCAGCTTTATAACCATTTCAAACAGGAACTTTGAGAGTCATGCATGCTGTTGTTTCTGATTAGATCATCTCAATATCAGGTCATGAGATGAGATGATTTCATTTCAATGACCCTCAACTGAATGTATTTGATTGAATGTTTTGCAACTGATAGATGACCTGAAATACTCTGTAATTACAGCAGAATGTTTCCCGAAGCTTCCCTCTGGCCACTGCCTGACTAAACCTTCAGATAGGTAGATTGGATTCGCAACATTTTTACTTCTGGTTTTGACTTCAAATTTCTCCTTTTACATGTCTCTTTCTTTCGATTAGTCAACTCTTGCTGTAGTATACTTACATAAATGGAGATGATTACACAGGACCTCACCCAGTTTAGTTTGGACAGTGAAATATACATATTCTGCCATCGCTACAGAAATGATTTGAAATGTGTTAGACTGAGGCCATTTCGCCTACAAAGATCATTTTGTTGTCAGAATTTTGCACAACCTCACGTGCAAATTTTCATACGTAAAGTAAGGTAAAAGTAGCCCATAAGTGGGATTCAAGGAATGTAAGCAAAATCAAACAGATTGATGTTAATCCCATTGAGTTAGGAGTTCAATCTGTATGAACAATAAATGTCAACATCATGACGCTGCCCTTTTTTTTCTTACACACCTATTCATTGAAGCTGACTTTATTTGTATTCCTACCTTGTATCAATGCTCCCTGTAACGTATTTTGCTGCTGGCCTGATTTCAGGGCTGTGAACAGAAACTGGTTCTGGAAGTGGAAGCTATTCAACATTGCTCTGACCAATATGTGTGGAGCTTCCCAACCACTATGCAGCCACACAACTTAGAGGGAACATTGCGTGGGATGTGGCCATCGCTGGCGAGACCACCATTTGTTGCCCATTTCTAATGCTGTCGAACCAAATGGCTTGCTGGGCATTCCAGAGGGCAGCTCCGAGTCAATACATTACTGTGGGGAAGGATGGCAGATTTCCTTCCCTAAAGGACATAAGTGAACCAGATACATTTTTACGAGATAACAAGGTGTAGAGCTGGATGAAGACAGCAGGCCAAGCAACATCAGAAGAGCAGGAAAGCTGACGTTTTGGGCCTAGACCCTTCTTCAGAAACTTTTTTTTTCAGCTTTCCTGCTCTTCTGATGCTGCTTGGCCTGCTGCCTTCATCCAGCTCTACACCTTGCTATCTCAGATTCTCCAGCATCTGCAGATCCTACTATCTCTGAAATATTTTTACAACAATGTCTAATGGGCATTATTAGACCAGCTTGAATTTCAGATTTTTATTTGAATTCAGATATTACCACTCTGCTAGCTTACTCCAGATTTGAAATCTCAAACTCCTGCAAAGCCCTCAGTGAATGAAATAGTTGAGCGGTCAGTTACGGAATTCGCTCACCTGGAGGCACAGAACTGGAGTGACTCATCACACTGTGCATCAAAGAAACTAGTTTCCAAGTGCCTGACAACAGTGGAACAAAGACCATCTCTGAAACCACACCATTTCCTCGGACCCCACCCCATCCCACCCTTACTGGAGTCATTGTAGAGGGTTGCAGGAAGGTGTTAAACATGATTGTAAGACAGCAGCATCTGGGCCTGCTTCTTGCAGCCATTTGTACTGGGCACAGACTCTGAGTTGCCATGTGCTTTGGAAGGATAGCTGATGGTGGTGCTTTGCTCATGATCTCTAATGCCATGCACCTAGCTGCTATTTAATGAATCTGTTATAGTCAGTCATCTTGATTCTGCAACAAATTCACTGCCAGTCAGAGTCCAGAATGTGGTGCTGCTGCTGCTTCTGCCTTGTCAAAAAGTAATTCTGCTCGTGACTGCCAGCTCTGCAAGGCTAGCCCTCAGTTGTAAATGTCCTCCTTCATACTAACAAGTCAATGTCTTGTTTCCACTATGGCTTTGAAGAATTAGAATTGGAATATCCTTTTATTGTCACGTGTACTCGAGTGCAGTGAAAAGTTTACAATGTCACTCCAAATGGTGTCATCTTAGGTACAAAGTAGTTGGGTACAGATCTTAGATACAAAATACGGAAATGAAGGGAAAAGGGGGAGAAGTTACACTTCTTACAGTTCATAGTATAAGTTAGAAAAATGGGAGTTAAAAATATAAGCATTACAACTTTCAGATTGGTGCAGGGCGCTTCCACACCATGGGCTCACGAACGACTGACTGCCCACACCAGTCCCCAGTCCAACGACTGTCCAGTCTGCGTGAGCCTTCGGGCTACTGGCCATCCCTGCTCCGCACCATGCCTCCAGCCCACTCTACCTCAGCAGAGAACCCCAAGAGGGAGAAAATGAAGAAAATGGACAATTAAACAGTAGGAGCAGAGGAGCTCCAGTTGGAGTGCCCTACTCTATCACCATCTTGACTAAACTTGTTGCAAGTTAGTGACTGCTTCATATTGACAGTTGTTTGAGTGATTTGGTTCGAGACCAATGATGATGTTCGTGTCACTCAGCAGGGATGCAATGTTGCTGCATGGGTTAGTTGGAAATTGACAGGCTTCATCCTGTTTGGCATCATCCTTATTAGTCAACATTGAATGTCTGTCTAATGGACATAAAGCTCCTATTGTGAAGCCTGACCAACAGTCCTTTTATTGGTCTTCTATTTCCAAACATCTCCAATTAGGAAATTCCCCACTAGGAAACCTAGTGCAGTGCATTGAGACTTCAGGCATAAATATGCCTTATAACCATTGAGACAAAGATTTGTAATAATAAAGTGCTCAAAGCAAAAAAGCAACGTTTTTAAAAAAGAAAAAAAAGTACCACTCGAGCCAATTGTGTTTGAATTATATGAACATTTCATTATTCAACAAGCTTCGGTTAAAAATAATTATTTATTATTATTATTGGACCCTATTATTATTGAATAATAATTTATATTATTTGGAGAGGAAATGGCCTATTGGTAATGTCGCTGGTCTGTGAATCCAGAGACTCGGGTAATGTTCTGGGGCCCCCTGGGTTCGAATCCCACCATGGCAGATGGTGGAACCTGAATTCAATAACTATCTGGAATTAACAGTCTAATTATGAACATGGATCCATTATTGATTGTCAGAAAAACCCATCTCGTTCACTAACGCCCTTTAGGAAAGGAAATCTGCCATTCTTACCTGTTCTGGCCTACATATGACTCCAGATGTACAGCAACATGGTTGATTCTTAATATGCCCTCTGGGCAATCAGGGACAGAGAATAAATGCTTCCTGGCCAGTAAAGCCTTTATTCCATGAATGAATAAAGGAGTGAAATGTCTCACATCTTCAACTGCAGTGAGCAACCTAACTTAGTTTTCCCACTTGCCTGGATGAGTACAGCCCCAACAACACTCATGAAGCTTGACGCCATCCAGGACAAAGCAGCCCATTTGATTGGCATCATATCGACTCTCTCCACCACCAACTCTCAGCGACAGTGTATACTATCTACAGGATGCACTGTAGAAATTGGCCAAAATCCTCAGTTGGCACCTTCCAAACCCAGACCACTTCTGTCTAGAAGGATGTGGGCAGCAGATACATAGGAACATTGTCACCTGCAAGTTCCCCTCCAAGTCATGGGCCATTCTGGCTTGGAAATATATCTCTATGACTGCAGTGTTGATGGGTTAAAATCCTGGAACTTCCACCCTAAGGACATTGTGGGTCCACCTGCATGTGGACTGCGGTGGTTTTAGAAGGCAAATTGCCACTAGCTTCTCAAGGGCAACTAGGGATGAGCTATTTTTTTTAAAAAAATACTGGCCAGCCAGTAACACCCATGTTCCATGAGTGAACATTTTATTTCCTTTATTCATTCACAGGATGAGGGCATTGCTGGCTAGGCTGTATTTATTGCCCAGACGTCAGTTAATAATCAACCACATTGCTATGGGTCTGGAGTCACATGTAGGCCATATCAGGTAAGGTTGGCAGTTTCCTTCCCTAAAGGGCATTAGTGAACTAAGATGGGCTTTTCCCCCAACAATTGACAATGGATTCATCATCATTAGATCCTTAATTCCAGATATTTATTGAATTCACATTCCACCATCTGCCATGGTGGGATTTGAACCAGCATCCCCTAGGTCTCTGGTTTAACAGTCCAGCAATTTAATACCACTAGGCCATCGCCTCCCCGTGTTCTTGCATCACTAAATTATTGGAAACCCTGCATTTGAAGTAATCTTTAAATTGAATGTCCACCTTCTGAGAAGAGTGTCTGTCTGCCATGGGGAAATTATGCATGTTACAGTGAGTAGAGATCTGACACATTTCCACATACTACTCTGATCAGGACCATTCGATTTCTCATGAAATCCCAATCAGAAAATCTGAGATGGAATATCAGTGGCCCATGAAAGAAGAGTCAAAGCTATCCTCATCCAAGATTATCAATACTTTCTTTCTTTATAAAGGAATACTGGAACAGAGAGCCTGAATGTTTTTTTAAGTGCTATCACAGTGTTAATATCCTCAAGGCCTCACTGAAGTGCAGCATTCCCACAGACAGACACTGCAAAGTGGAAGAGGAGGGTCTGGGAATATGTCAGGCACCTCGAGATTTGTCACTGGGAGAAAATGGAAGCCAGACGGAAACAGCGCAAGGAGCGTGCTGCCACACCATTTCCCCGCTCTCCCTTTCCCATGACCAACACCTGCCCCAAGTGTAACAGAGCCTGTAGTAGCTGCATCAGTCTGTACAGTCTCCCCCTGAGAGTCATCCTCATCTGCAAGGGACTGCCAATGATGATGATGATGAATATCCCCATCAGCTTTGGTTGGGAATAAATAGCTCAACATAGGCCAACTAGAGAAGCTGGGGCTGCTTTCTTATGTAAAAGTGTGGGCTTAGCTATACAAATCTGTTCAGTGGTGTCAGTTACATAAATGTATGCATTTATTTGTAAAATAACAGCCCAATTCTCAGATAATTTGCAGATCTCAATATTGCTATTAATATCTGACAACTTGATAAAGCAACTGGAAAATTTACCTTTTTAAGGGTTTCAAATTACATATCTAACCTGGGAGTTGTCAGCTTGGACAGAAAACTGCTTATTTTTCACTGATCCCTGACAGATATGGGACTTTAAGCTTGGTACTGGATTCTGTCATTTGCTGGATCTACAATGTACTCAGTTCAAAAGTACTTCAGTTATTTATAATCTGTCATTAACTGACAGGATCCAGATATTTTTCTTTCTTTGCCAGAAATTTGTGTATTAAAAGGGTATTTCATTTTCAAAGGTAAAAGCTTGACAACTTATCTCTTGGCAGTCTTCATTGTTAAGTGGTGTATTATCATGCTTCTATTTGTACTCTTGTAAAATTTGAGTTTCTAAACTTGTATTTTGGTCAAAATGCAAGATGTGGCTTATGGACGGATTGAAATCTACTCTGTCCCATTACTATTGTAGAATATTTCTGCCAACCTCACCCTCAAAAATAGTACAAGAGCCAAAATATTTTTACTCTTGACTGAACAGCCATTGTCAATGGTCTACTATTCTATGATTTCATCAGCTAGAGGTTGACAGCAGGGGTGTGTTTGACTTAATCACTGAGTTGACGGTCACTACAAAGTGTTTTGAATTTAAAAATTGGGGTTTGAATTATTGTATACTAGAATGACCATTTTTCGTGTGTCTATACAGTTATTCAATCATGTACAACTTCTGTTTCTTCCTCTTTCCATTCAGCAAATGGCATCCATTTTACTTTAGGTAAGTATTTTGAAATCCAGTGCTTTTTATTCCGAAGAATTTTTGGATAGTAAATCCTTTTTCTAACTGATAATTCTAACTCCATGGTGCAGGTTCTGATTTTACTAAATGCTTCATTGTTAACAGATGTCTCTATTTCCTGTTAGGACAGATAATATTTACTTGGTGAAATATTAACTAAAGGATCCAAATTTCACATTTCATTAGAAGTGTGTGCAGTCTTTTAAGCTTAGAACAACAAAAAAAAATTAGAATCAAATGAAAACCTTTTTGTTCCAACAGCCGAATATGAATGAGCATTTTCAACTTCATCCAATAACAAAATATTACACATAAAAAAATTCTTCTGCATCTTTTAAAATAAAGTATCTCAATGCAATTCAAAATTGGAATCAACATCAAACCACTGGGGGGAGAAGCTCGGGAGACAGCTGGTCTAATCTAAAAGATGGGTTTAGTGGAGTTTGAAAACAGAAGTTAGGGAGAAAAATGTGAAGAGAATCATCTCCAGTGAAGTTGGAATCATTGTTTCAGGATGCCAACTATGGGTGCCATGGTTGTTATGACGAAGCCTGTGTTCTGACTCACACCTACATGCCCCTGCTTGCTAAGACTAGAACTGTCCTTGTTTGCCTTGAGATGCTTCCAGTGATTGCTTCACCACCCCTCAGATACAATCTATTCTGCAAGTTAATGTCTGCAGCATGTTCCTCCTTTTTTAGTTCGAAGGTGGAAATGACTGTACAAACTCCTGTCCTAATGTTATTGTCATTATTTTCTTTGGCTTGAATGTCAGATTTGTGATTTCCTTTTATTCTTAATTCATTCACGGAATGAGGTCTTTGCTGGCCAAGCCAGTATTTATCACTAATCCCCTAATTGCCCAGAGGGCAGATAAGAGTCAGCCACGTTGCCGAGTCTGGAGTCGCTTGTAGGCCAGACCAGGTAAGGATGGCAGTTTCCTTCCCTTAACTCTGGGTTAGCAGCCCAGCAAGAATACCACTAGGCCATGACTTGGCCTTTTGTTGAGTTAGGAAATAAAGATACCAATATGGAGAAAGTAGTTGCCAATCTCGGATCACTAAAAATGAGAATCCAGAAAAACCACAAAATTATCTGCCATCGAACTCCATCCTACTAAATTTCACTTGTAAATAAGAAAGGAACAGGCTTTGTGGTTTGGAAGTGGATCCATGGCAACTCTACCAGTGATATCAGAAACTCCATCCGGAGTGTTTTTTTTTAGATTAGATTAGATTCCCAACAGTGCAGAAACAGGCCCTTTGGACCAATAAGTCCACACCGCTCCCTGAAGCATCCCACCCGGACCCATCCTCCCCGCCCCCCCCCCCCCCCCCCCCCCCCCAACAACCGACACACTGAACACTACGAGCAATTTAGCATGGCCAATCCACCTAGCCTACTCATTTTTGGACTGTAGGAGGAAACTGGAGCACCCGGAGGAAACCCACGCAGGCACAGCGAGAATGTGCAAACTCCACACAGACAGTCGCCTGAGGCTGGAATTGAACCTGGGTCCCTGGGCGCTGAGGCTGCAGTGCTAACCACTGAGCCACCGTACCTCCCAAAGTTGGCTAGCCTGGCTCTTTGCCAGATAACACCATGAAAAACGGTGACCCATGACTCCATTACAAAAAGACACTTCCCTAAAAAGTAGCTTTGACTCTCTGTTTCTCATCCTTGCCTTAGGGTACTCAATCCATATCTTGAGTCTCTAAATAGGCTTTACCACAGCAGTTTTAACAAAGCGCAAACCTATGCCACCACAATCCTGCATACTGACTGAACAGCTAGAATAGGAGCTCCTGACCTAGAGAATCTCCCACTGCACCATCCCTTATCGAGTGTGGGTTCCAGCCTGGGATCTCTTCCCAGAATGCATATCCACTTCCAGGTCAAATGCAGCCAGTGCAGAACTTGTTGTTTGTGGTGTACATTAATAATTTAACGGAAATGTCTGTGGTATAGTCAAGCAGTTTGCAGATGACACAAATTAGTGGATTGGTAAATAGTGAGGATAGACATAAACAGCAGGAGGAAAGTAACAGACTCGTCAGCTGGACAGATCACTGGCAAATGGAATTCAACCCAAAAAAGGTGTCAGGAAATGCACCTTGTGAGGGCTAATGAGGCAAAGGATTACACTATGAATATTGGGACCTTGAAAATACTGAAGATCAGTGTGACCATGGTGTACATACTCACAGGTCCCTGAAGGTAACAGTAGAGATGGATGACATAGTTCAGAAGATGTGGGATCCTTGCCTTTATTAGCTGAGGCATAGAATACAAGAGCAAGGAGGTACGAAAACCTGTGTGAAACTGAATGAAACATTGGTTAGGCTATAACTGGAGTGCAGTTCTGGTCACCACATTATAAGATGGATTGTGATTGCACAACAGAGAGGGTTCAGACGAGATTTGCAAGGGAGCAGCAAGGGTTGAGAGGACCTGATGGAGATTAAAGACATTATAAGGCACATCGCTAGGGTGGATAGGAAGACAATCTTTCCATTTATAGAGAGATCAATAACCAGGGTAGACAGATCTAAGGCATGAGTTGAAGGCTAAGAGGAGTGGTGAGGAGAAACCTTTTTCACTCAGAAGTGGTAGGAATCTAGAACTCCCTGTCAGAAAGTGTAGTTGAGTCAGAAACCCTTGTAAGATTTAAGCCATATCTACACATGCAGCTGTATTCCTAAAGTCTCCATGGCTTTGGACAAAAGGCTGAAAAATTGAATCAGTGTAGTCAGATTTTCGTTAAAGGGCACAGACATGATGAGTCACCTGTGAGACTCCTGGAATGGGTCTGTTTGAATGATCAACTCATCCTGGGAGTTAAATCCTTAGAGAGCTCACTACGTCTGCTCACTGGATATTGATCTGTGCCAGACCTGTGCAATAGTCCATTGTGAAATAAAGGTATCCATGCATTTGAAGGAAGCTCCACTTGGCCTTCAGATATTCCATTCTGTCACACATGATGGCCATGTAGAAACTGGTGACTACTGATGAGCAAGGAATCTAGGCCCAGCTGCTGGAGTTTTCATAGTCAGGGTGGAACAGATTAAATCCATAAATTGCCTGTTTCAATATTTGGGATTTTTGAATAGTGTTAGAGGGGCAAGGAGAAAAAGACAGAGTTTAAAGCTGACAGGTCTGACTGGAAAAAAAAAGACAATATCCAATTGTACTACTTGTGGTGTGACCTTTATTGTTTGTTATCATCAGGAGTGTTCCAGGCCATCAGAGCCAGCAGCAGGCCTCTGAGCCTCACCTACTCTGTTGTACTGAAGGGGGTGTGGAGCCCTTGCTGCTGTCCTGCTTTCTCGTGGTTAGAAGGCAGACACAGCAGCTGAGGGAGAACATCCATCCAAACGGTTCCCCGTCAACACCCACCAGCCCTGATCCAAGATCCATTGTCTCCAAGGAAGGTCAGGGCCTTTTGTCTTGAAATAGGAGTTCTGATCCATTCTGTCTGTTTTTACTGTGTAGGTGATACCCTGGCTGTTATATTTGGGACCTTGTTTGGATGTACTGCTTTGGCCTTTGCGATTTATGTGCTGAAACAAAAAAGACAAAGGTGAGGAGAACGTTGGAAGCTTTTTTGAGTTTCAGAAATATGTAGAGAGACTTAGTACCACCATTTAATCTATTTAAAAGTATACAAAACATTTTTGTTATGTGTATAAAGAGGCAATGAGAATGAAAAAGATTGCCTACAACTGGCTGCTTTAATGAAAAGGAGTAAGGCACTGCATTGTCGGGCAGTTGTGATCCCAGTTATTGGTAATACTGGACAAGTCTGATCCCAAAGACAAACCTGGCTTGGTGGATGGTAAGTTTTTTTTAAAATTCTTTTGCAATTTCCTTGTTGCAGTGTACAGTCACTATACATGCAAAGATGCCAATATACATTTAACAAAAGAACTCTAGTTTATCGTACAAATAGCCAATTTTGAAAAACTTATCATAAACCGCATAATAACAAAGATTTAATGCTTTTTTTCTAAGAAATGTCCTGTATTGAAGTATCAATATGAAAAATTGATACTTTCCTTTGGCATTTCCTTTGGCAACTGTCTACATGGCCACCAGATGTGACTCTCTCCAGCTGTCCATGAGACACACAGATAAGCCAATACTTTGATCTTTTCATCCCTAGAATCTAAAAGAAACTCTTGTCTTTTTCTAGTCCCACCTAATTTAAAATTTTACTTACTCATGGGTTGTGGCCATTGCTGGCTGGGTCTAGGCCTGAAACGTCAGTCTTCCTACTCCTCTGATGCTGCTTGGCCTGCTGTGTTCATCCAGCTCTACACCGTTTATCTCATTGCCTGTCCCTAGTTGCCATTGAGAAGTTGCCACCTTGAATCACAGCAGCCTACATGCTGTGGGTTGACCTACAATGCCCATAGAGAGGCAATTCCAGAATTTTGATCCAGCAACAGTGAAGGAACGGTGATATACTTGCGTGTCAGCATGGTGAGTGGTTTGGAGTGGAACTTGAAGATGGTACTGTTCCCATATATCTGTGACCCTTGTCCTTCTAGATAGAAGTGGCTGAGAGTTTGGAAGGTGCTTTCTGAGGATCTTTGAATTTCTACAGAGAATCTTGTGTACAGTACACACTACAGCTACTGAATGTCAGTGGTGGAAGGAATAGATACTTGTGGATGTGGTGCCAATTCAATGGGTTGATTTGACCTGGAGGGTGGAAATTTTGTTGTGTTGTCGGAGCTGCACCCATCCAGATATGTGGAGAGTATTCCATCACATTCCTGATTTGTGCCTTGCAGATGGTGGACAGGATTTAGGGAGTTCCTCCTCACTGCATTCCTAGCCTCTGACCAGCTGTTGTATCCACTCTTTATGTTGCACATCTGGTTGAATTTCTGGTCATTGGTAACCCCCAGGATATTGATAGTGGGGCATTTAGTAATGGTAACACCATTAAATTTCAAGGGAAGGTGGTTTGATTTGCCTCTTATTGGAAGCGATCATTTGTGTGGCATGAAGGTTACTTGCCACTTGTCATCTCAGGCCTAGATATTGTCCAGATCCTGTGCATTTGAACATGGACTGCTTCAGTATCTGAGGAGTCACCAATAGTATTAAAGCAGCTTAGGACTTCTTCCCAGCTTTGGCAACAGAGATGCCAAAATGAACACTGCCCTTCTGCTAATGTTTCTTTTCCTTTTACACTGAACTGAACCTGCTTGTAGACTTTAGTCTCTACTTCCACAGGCTGTAAAAACTCGATTTAGTAAACACTTCAGCCACTGTCTCCCCAAGTAACTTACCGAGTCATTTAGCTTAATTACCTGTTTTCTTGGAAATTCTGTTTGAATTCATTGTTCAACATTTACTTTTTTACCTATTTTTCTTTTAAAAGACAAGTCACCTTCACAGAACTAAAATTTAAAAGCTCATTAGTCTCCACTTTGTAAACAAAATCCCAAATAACGATGTAACATTATATACCTTCATCTCACTATGCAATTCAGGCTTTACTATTAGTTGAGTTCATTAACTGAAATAAAGCCATAAAGTATCTCACAGGACTTTTTTTTAATCTGCTTGCTGAGGAGCATTCTTAGACTCGCACTTAATCTGCTTCCAATCCCTGAAACATTTTCACAACATTTTAGGTTGAATTGCACAAATCATGTTGGAGGGGTTAGGGGAGGTGCTAATTGATGCTTTGAGGGCAGAATTGGGGGTGATTTCTTTACTGCCATTACCACCCACACCCCCTCTATGATTGCCAACAGCTTAGTGGAAGTCACTTCCCTGATGATCCACTCCTCCCAAAGAAGGAGGCCCAGGCATCAGTAGAAACTGCCAGTGCCCCGAGGTGAGGATTTTCTAAGTATCTGTCTATCTCCCAGTGGAACTGCTGAGGTGGCAGCTGCTGGATCTCTGTGTGATCCAGAAACATTGCGGTGTCTCTCGCACTACCTGTTTTATTGAATGTATTATTCAGAGAAAGCTGACTTGGAGACCGCATCCACATGTATATTAGTATGATGATCTGACTTCTGGCAAATGAGACCACCACTGGGTCCAGATGAGTCTCAAAATCTGCAGAAAAATTCATTTGAGAGTTTTGAAATTCACCTGCATCACATGGAATCATTTCCTTTCAACATGATGACGTAGAAAGCTGACTAAATGAAATGAATGAAATATCCCCAGAGCAGCTGCCCACACATTTTAATGCTCTGAGTTGGAGGTCTGCTTCCAAGTACAGCTTGTTCTCCATTTTATTAGGTCAGGTTAAAGACAAAACATTTCAGGTCAAAACTTAATGCTGAGACAACTGTCTTCCTTTCTGGAAGGCCAACCAAAATAGATAGCAATTTTTATCTTCTTTCTTTAGTAACCACCTAGATTTTCAAAAACCTATTGCATTTGACCAAGCAAGCTCTGTTTTGAAACCGTTAGTACAATTATTCCCTTCTGGGCCAATATTCCTTATCTGCCCAAGCCATATGCTATCCTCAGGCCAAACACACAGGCATTGTTTTCAGGCATATACTAGGAGTTACATTTTAACAATCGTAGTTCATAATCTTATGCAGAATAGAAGCCACCACTTTTACAGTGTGCAACAGAATGGACCTTTCTATCGGTCCCAACTCACAGCACATCCTATGGCATTAATTCAATCGACGAAATAAATCTGGAATTGAAAGTAGTGGCAGAAATAAAACTATCATCAATTCTCATGAAATCCCACCTGCCTCACTGTCATTTCAAAAGGAAATCTGCTGCCCTTACCCAATGTAACAGCTATGCGGTTGACTCTTAAATTGTTTCTGAAGAGCGGTGGACATGATTTATATGGACCTCAGCAGTAACGTGCTTGACAAGGTTACGCATGGTAGACTGGTGAGCAAGGATAGATTGTATGGAATGAAGGGAGAATGATCCAATAGGACACAGAACTGGCTTGAAGGCGGAAGACAGAGGGTGATGGTAGAGGTTGTTTTTCAGACTGAAGGGCTGTGAACAGCAGTGTGCAACAAGCATCAGCGCTGTGTCCATTGCTTTTAGTCATTTGTACAAATGATTGATATCAACAGAGGAGGTATGGTTAGTATGTTTGCTAATGACGCCAAAACTGGAGGTGTAGTGTGAGTAAAATGGGACCTTGATCAGATGGAACAATGGGCTGAGGAGTGGTAAATGGTGTTTAATTTGGATGAATGTGAGGTGTCGCATTTTGAAAAGGCGAACCAGGGCAGGACTTATACACTTAATGGTAAGATCCTGGGGAGTGTTGCTGAACAAAGAGACCTTGGAGTGCAGGTTCATAGTTCCTTGAACAGATAACAGGAACTGCAGATGCTGGAGAATCCGAGATAACAAAGTGTGGAGCTGGATGAACACAGCAGGCCAAGCAGCATCAGAAGAGCAGGAAAGCTGAGGTTTTGGGCTGAGACCCTTCTTGCTCCTAAGATGCTACTTGGCCTGCTGTGTTCATCCAGCTCTACATCTTGTTATCTCATAGTTCCTTGAAAGTGGAATCTCAAGTAGGCAGGGCAGTGAAGATGATGTTTGGTATTCTTGCCTTGATTGGTCAGTACATTTAAATATACGAGTTGGGAGATCATGTTGCAGCTGTATGCAGGACACTGCTTAGGCCACTTTTGAAATACTGCGTACAATTCTGGTCTCCCTGTTGGGAAAGTTGAAAGGGTTCAGAAAAGATTTTCAAGGATATTGCCGGGGCTTGAGGGTTTGAGCTCTTGGGAGAAACTGAAATAGGCTAGTGCTATTTTCCCTGGAGCGTCAGAGGCTGAGGGGTGACCTTCAAGTTTATAAAAGCATGAGGGGCATAGACAGGGTGAACAGCCAAGGTCCTTTCCCCAGGGTGGGGGGGAGAACTCCAAAACTAGAGGGTATAGGTTTAAGGTGAGAGGGGAAAGATTTAAAAGGGCCCTGAAGGACAACTTTTTCACGCAGAGAGTGGTGCATGTATGAAATGAGCTGCCAGAGGAAGTGGTGGAGTCTGGTACAAAAAATTACAGCATTTAAAAGGCATCTGGATGGGGATATGAATAGGAACGATTTAGAGGGATAATGTGGCAAATGTTTGCAAATGGGACTAATTAAGTTAGGATATCTAGTCAGCATGAACATGTTGGACCAAAGAGTGTTTCCATGCTGTACATCCTTCTGGTTCTATGACTCTAAATGGTTCTACAAAACCACTCCATTCAGCAAATTAGGAATGGACACCAGATGGCAGCATCATTCTTAGCTCTGCAGTAAAAAATGAACTAATCCTTAAATGTCAGTAAACAGTAAAGTTCCTTCAATGAGTAGATTGTGTCTTCTGACAATGATATTTTTAACAAACCAGCGGGCTGCCACAGGGATTGGTGCGGAGACCCCAGGCAATCATCATATATAATTGATTGGGATGAGGGAACAAAATGCAACATCTCCATGCTTGCAGGTGATATGAAGTTGGATGGGAGGGTGAACTGTGGCATGGATGCAGAGATCCTTCAGCATGATCTGGAAAGTTGGGTGAGTGGGTAAATCAATGGCAATGCAGTATAATTTGGTAGATGTGAGGTTATTCACTTTGGAAGCATAAACAATAAAGCAGATTAAGACCTGAATGGCTGTAAATTGGAAGAGGGGAGTGTACAGCAGGACCTGGGCATCATTGTGCACCAGTTGCTGAAGGTAAGAATGCAGGTGCAGCAGGCGGTAAAGAAGGCAAATGGTGTGTTGGCCTTCAATGTGAGAGGTTTTGAGTACAGGAGCAGCGATATGTTGTTGCAGTTGTACAGGGCCTTGGCGAGGCCATACCTGGAATATTGTGGCAGTTTTGGCCTCCTTTCCTGAGGATGGATGCTCTTGCTCTTGTGCATGCAGCTGAGGTTTACCAGGCTAATTCCGGGGATGGCAGGACTGACATATGAGGAGAGATTGACATGGTTGAGATTGTTTTCGCTTGAGTTCAGACAAATGAAGGGGGAATCTCATAGAGACTTAAAATTCTAACAGGACAGGGTGGTTATGGGAATGATATTCCTGATGGTGGGTGTGTCCAGACCAGGGGTCACAGTCCAAGGATTTAGGGTAGATGATTTAAGATGGAGATGAGGAGTCATTTCTTCACCCAAAGAGTAGTGAGCCTGTGGAATTCATTACCACAATAAGTAGTTGATGTTAAAACACAATGTATTCCAGAGGCGATTAGATATAGCTTGGTGTGAATAGGATCAAAGGTTATGGAGAGAAAGAAGGATTAGACTATTGAATTGGATGATCAGCCATGATCATGAAGAATGGTGGAGCAGGCTCAAAGGGCCAAATGGCCTCCTCCTGCTCCTATCTTCTGTTTCTTTTTCTAACAGTAAACATTCTTCATTTGGTTAAAGCTAGCAACAAAGTCAACAAAGGAATTAAGGCCTGTATTTTCCCAGCCCTGTGAACAGTAGGATTGGTGTGCTGCCTGGGTAAAAAGGTGAATTGATGTTGGGTCAGCTCTGTGATGTACTTGAATTCTGTTTAAGGTTCCCAAGCCATGCTGGGAAGCAGGCTGCTTCAAACTCTTGAGGGTTTCCCCTCTGCTCTGTTCTGAGGGACTCACCAGATCTCATTCACATAATGCTTTATTTCTGTCCATATCTCCAATGGCAACTCAATGGAGGCATCCTCCTGATCTGCCTCATTTGGGGCCAATTCTCCTTTTAGTGCTTCAAGAGCTGAAGGCTCTAATTGGTCCTGCAATATCTAGAGCTTGCCTGTGTCCCTGTTTAATAGGACAGCCAGCATGGGAGAACAGTATCAGAGATAATGGGAACTGCAGATGCTGGAGATTCCAAGATAATAAAATGTGAGGCTGGATGAACACAGCAGGCCAAGCAGCATCTCAGGAGCACAAAAGCTGACGTTTCGGGCCTAGACCCTTCATCAGATGAAGGGTCTAGGCCCGAAACGTCAGCTTTTGTGCTCCTGAGATGCTGCTTGGCCTGCTGTGTTCATCCAGCCTCACATTTTATTATCATGGGAGAACAGTACCTGGCTGATTGCAGGTAAGTGTGGGATTGGGACCCCCAGTGTCATGGACCCAAAGTCTTTAGAAACAATCTGAATGAAACCTCAAAACTGAGTTTATTTTGTAATGCTATCTGCAATCTGAATGCTGCCACCAGGAGGCCAGTCACTGTTTTGCGTAGGTATATGGGATCATCGAATGTATCTCATCTTCATCAGCCAAATGTAGGTGTGTTGTTCCTCCAAAGCTGGCTAGGTCAAGTCTGCAGGACTGTCACAGCCAACTGTTAAAGCTGTTAATATTGATAAAAACCTTTTAAGGTCTGTCCAAAGTTTCAAGCCTAAACTGAAGTGACAGGCAGTTCTCATGCTGCCATCCCTACCCAGCACTCATTCAACATCATTATATCAACTGAATCCCGTGCAGCGCAAGGGGAAAGAAGTCTCCCTTGCTGGTTACTTGTGAAAACTACATGCGTTCAACCATGACGAATGGACTACAGGGCAGTTAGTTCAAGGGGTTTAAGGGTGATCATGTTCTAAAATTTGGTTTATAATGACTAAGATACCTTATTCACATTTCCTGGCTTTTTATTTTTGAGCTTGTTTTTATTCATTCGTGAAATGTGGGCTTTGCTGCCTTGCCCAGGAGTTGTTATTGCCCTGGAGAAAGTGTTGTTAGGGTCCAGTATCCAGTGCCTCCACCCTCTTAATATCGTGTGGAGTGAACTGAATGCTGAGGACGTTGGGAGGAGGCCACGATGGATCACGCACTTGGCACTCTGGCTGAAGGTTGTTGCTTAATCATTTGCACTGATGTGCCAGGCTCTCCTATTGTTGAGGATGGGGATGTTTGTGGACCCTCCTCCTCCAGTGAGTTGTTGAATTGTCCATCACCGTACATGACTGGATGTGGCAGGAGTGCTGAGCTTAGATCTGAGCTGCTGGTTATAGAATTGCTTAGCTCTGTCTCTTTCTGCTTATGCTGTTTGGCAAGCAGGTAGTCCTGTATCAGTGATAATGGGAACTGCAGATGCTGGAGAATCCAAGATAATAAAGTGTGAAGCTGGATGAACACAGCAGGCCAAGCAGCATCTCAGGTGCTCTTGAGATGCTGTTTGGCCTGCTGTGTTCATCCAGCTTCACACTTTATTATCAAGTAGTCCTGTATTGTAGCTTTACAAACTTGACACCTCCATTTTAGGTATGCCTGGTGCTGCTCCTGGTATGCCCTCCTGCACTCTCCATTGAACTATTGATGGCTTGATGGTGGTAATAATAGAGTGAGGAATATGCTGGGTCATGAGGTTGCAGATTGTGCTGGATTTTGACTCTGCTGTGGCTGATGACCCACAGTGCCCATGGATGCCCAGTCTTGAGTTCTTTTAGAAACAAAAACAAAAATTGCTGGAAAAGCTCAGCCGATTTGGCAGCATCTGCAGAGAGAAATCAGAGTTAAAGTTTTTGGCCCAGTGACCTTTCCTCAGAACTGAATCCTTAAGTTCTGAGGAAGGGTCACAGGACACAGAAATGTTAAATCTGGTGTTTCTCCACAGCTGCCAGACCTGCTGAGCTTTACCTGCAATTTCTGTTTTTGCTTCCGATTTCCAGGATCTGCAGTCCTTTCGGTTTTTACTGAGTTCTTTTGGATCTGTTTGAAATCTATTCAACTTGGCACACTAGTAGTGCCACACAACAAAATGGTGGGTGTCTTTACTATGAAGATGGGACTTCATCTCCACAATGTCAGCATGGTAGTCATGCCTACCAAAACTGTCATGTACAGATGCATCAGCAACAGGTAGGTTGGTGAGGATAAGGTGAAATGCGAATATTCCCTCCTGTTTCCTCACCAATTGTAGCAGACCTAGTCTACCAGTTGTATCCTTAATGTCTTGGTCTGTCGTAGAGCTATCGAGCCACTCTTGATGGACATTGAAATTCCCACTTGCATGGATGAGTGCAGCCCCAACAACACTCCAGAAGCTTGACTAACCATCCAGGACAAAGCAGCTGCTTGCTTGGCACTGTACCCACAAGCATCCACTTCATCCAGTACCAGTGCTCCTTGGCAGCAATGTGTACCAGCTAGATGATGCACAGCAGAAATTCAAGCTTCTTTGACAGCACATTCTAAACCCATGACCTCTACCCCATAGAAGGTCAGCAAATACGTGGAAACACCATCGTCTTTCTGAATCGCTTGCCACCTGATGTGGAAATGTATTGCTTTCCTTCAATGTCATCAAAATCCTGAAACTCCTTCCCTAACAACATTTGAGTGTCCTTAGGCCCCATGGTCTGCAGAACCTCTGGGAAGCCACTCCAATGGCAGTAAATGCTGGCCCAGCCAGTGAAGTTTACAACATCCTGGGAATCAGAAAAGCCCAGAGTATGTACTATACCCTTGTGATACCCGGTGTATCCTCTAATCAGTATTCAAGATGCAGGAGGATCTTCAACTGAGTGGAGCGAGGGACTGGGCAGTGATGTGGTCAGCAAGAGATTTTCTTGACCATGTTTGATCCAATGTTGAGCACTGCCCCAACTGTATACCATTGTGCCAGTCGCTCTACTGGGTCTGCCCTGTCAGTGGGTTTGGTGGTCGTGATGGCGGTGTCTGGGACATTGTTTGTAAGGTACGTTTTTTTGGACAGGACTGTGTCTAACATTTTCTTTACTAGTCTGTGAAACAGCTGTCTGAATTTTGGCACTAATCCACAGATGTTAGGAGGGAGTATTCTTTCCAGGCTCAACAGGGCAATTCAGACTTTGTAATTTCCAGTGCCTTAGTTGATGCCATGTAGGCCATTCAGTTTCATTCCTATTGCAGAGGTTCTACAGCATCTGGTACATTGACAGAATGGTCTCATTTGCATGGAAGCCTTGAAAATGAATGTCAACAGCCAGTTTTGACAATGGGCATCAGTCAATCATGTTCAAGATCTCACTATAATATCCAGTGCATGTTATCGGATAGTGAATGGAATGAAGCAAGCTGTTTACTGAATTGTCTCCTTTTCTTAGCCCAAAGGAGTAGACATTAGTTGCTCATAATGCTGATTCAGCTGTCAGAAGGTGATTTCGCACACATCAGCAATCAATGACCTTCTGATCTATGTGTCTGAGGCACTTGCGCATCAATGTCCATTGACACAGATAACTCTTATCTATTGGAAGTATTGTTAAAGTGGAAGGGCAATAAAATTAAAAGTTTGAATGTCAAACTACATTTCCAACTTGAATCTGCATAATTTGTAAAACAAAAACACTAATTTTCTATTCTACTTGATTCCTGTTACAGCAGTTTTTCACTTCTCCTTATTACAAACTTTTTTAATAGATCAAACGCTGAAAGAGGACAGAAGGTAATTTACAAACCTGCTGCTACAATGGAATCATGAGAACACAACGAATCAGTTTACCAGCAGAAAACCTGGAATTGAACCTCGATATTGGAGCAAAAGTTAATGATTCAGCGAGAACAAATTATCTGTTTATTATCTACGCTGTTCAGAACTTTAGATGTGATTCAATGCAGTTTGAAACTGTGTTTCTGAATAACAATTATTCCGTGCAGTACTAGGAAGAAGTCATGCTTTAATAAAGTACTGCATTGTAATATGTTACGGTCTGAATGCAGTACCTAAACAGCAGAGCTGTACAGCACAATAGCAATTCTACTGAGGTTGTTGATTGTTCAGCTACCAGGAGACTGGTAAACAATTTTGATCAGTTGTATAAAACAATTAACTTTAAATGAATTATTGTGTGCTTTTTTTATATGCGAAGTGTTATCTAAGGGCACAGTTTTATTTACTGTAAGACACAGGATGTCTCACACACACGTTTGGTGGTGGAGGATAATGTTGAAGTGTGCTCGGGTATATTTAATTAACACAACTTCAGAAACAGGTTGAACTGTACATCTGCCTGGTGAAGTATAATTTTGGGATGAAAAGGATGTCAACAATGTGTTTGTATTTTTTTTTAGTTTTTTGTAAAGCGTTATAAAGTCAGCAGTAATCTATACTGGAAGAAGCTGTGTGATAGTGTCGAGAAATCCTTTTAAAAGCATTATTGTGAACCATAACCGACAGCAATGACTAAACAAAGTTTTTCTTGGAGTAAAGGACAACTGTAAACACAAATCAAGGGATCACCCTCAGGATGGTAAGACTATAACTTGCATTTTCATACAATGTTTTATGACAAAGTCCCGGGGCTTTGAAAATTTGACTAATCGGGGAAATACCTTCCAAGGAAATTCAGAAAAGTTGATCACCCGCCAGATCATAAAAAATGGGCTCTCAGAGCTTTGGAAAAGGAGAAGTGGTCTAATGAATGATTTTCAGGAGGGTATGTTATTCATTCATACTGACAAGGCCAGCATTTATTGTTCATCCCTAATTCAGGACATGGTAGAGATTAAACTTCAGATACCACTGTACTCTGTATGGCTAACAGGGAGAGTTTCATGACTTTGACTCAGTAACAAAAAAGAAATCATTACGTTGTTTTAAATCAGGATGGTATGTGACTTGGATGGGTGTTGCTTGTTCCCATGTGAGGTCTTCCTAGGTGATAGAGGCCACAGTTTTGTCATGTACTGTCAAAGAAGCTTGGTGAGTTGTTGCAACGAATTTTGTAGCTAGTATAACCTACTGTCACTGTGCTGTGGTGCAGGGAGTGAATGCTGAAGATAATGAATGGGGTGGCAATCAAATAGCGACGTTGTCCAGGATGATGTCAAGCTTCCTGAGTCTTATTGGGGCTGCACTCAGCCAGGGAAATGGGGAGTATTCTATTACATTCCTAACTTGTGTCTTGTAGACGATAACCATGATGTGGAGGTGCCAGCCTTGGACTAGGCTGGGACAAAGTCTGAAGTCACATGATACCAGGTTATAGTCCAAAAGGTTGATTTGAACTCACAAGCTTCACCTGACAAAGGAGCAGCACTTTGAAAGCTTGTGATTTCAAATCAACCTGTTGAACTGGTATAACCTGGTGTCGTGACTTCTGTCTTTGTAGATTTATAGGTTTTGAGGAGTTTGGAGTTGAGTTTCTTGCCACAGAATGTCTAGCATCTGACTGGCTCAGAGCCACTGTATTTGTAAGGCTGGTTTAGTTGTTTTATTAATTATAGAACCAGGATGTTGATGGTAGGAAATTTAGTAATGATAATCCCTCTGAATGTCAAGAATAGGTTTGATTCCCTTTTATTGAAGATGGTCATTACCTGGCACTTCAGTGGCATACATGTTACCTGTTGAATTTACAAAGTTGACACAGATTACTTTCAGTAATTAGGAAGTTTTGAAAGGCGTTGAACATGATCAGTGAACATTCCTTTTTCTAACTATGTATTAGATTGTTTGAAGCAGCTGAAGATGGTTAGCCAAAGAAAAATATCTGGAGGAACTTCCAACTTTAGCCATGTGAAATGGAAGGTTTTTTGGGGCAGCACAGTAGCTCAGTGGTTAGCACTGTTGCCGTATAGTGCCATCAAACTGAGTTCAATTCTAGCCTCAGGTGCATTCAGATGGATAAATCCACTGGGCTTGATCAAGTCCATCCTTGTACATTGTGGGACTCTGGGGAAGAAATTGCAGAGATTTTTGCTTCATCTTTAGCCACTGGTGGTATTCCAGAAAACTGGAGGGTGGATAATCTTACTACACTGTTTAAGAAAGGTAGCAAAGACAAGCCAGGGAACTACAGGCCAGTGAGCCTGACATCAACATAAGACCAGTTATTGGAGAAGAGACTGAGAGACAGGATCAAATGACATTTGGATAGTCAAGATCTATTTAGGGATAGTTAGCATGGATTTATGCATGGGAAGTCATGTCAAACAAATCTTCTGGAGTTTTTCAAAGAGGTAACCAAAAGGATAGATGAAGGTAGGGAAGTGGATGTTGTCAATAGGGAATTCAGTAAGGCCTTTGACAAGGTCCTGGACAGCAGGCTAGTCACGAACTTTAGGTCGAATGGGATCCAGGGAGAGCTAGCCAATTGGATTCAAAATCCAAGTAGAGGGTGATGATTAAAAATTGTTTCTCAGACTGGAGGCCTGTGACTAGTGGTGTGCCACAGGGGTCGATGCTGGGACCTTTTGTTATGTGTTATTTACATAAATGATCTGGATGTGAATGTACAAGGCATGATTAGCAAGTACGTGGACGAAACAAAATTAGGAGGTATCATTGATAATGAGGAATATTATCAAAAATTACAGCAGGATCTTGATCAGATGGGCAAGTGGTCTGAAGACTAGCAAATGCAATTCAATACTGATAAGTGTGAGGTATTGCACTTTGGAAAGTTAAACCAAGATAGGATTTATACAGTAAATGCTAAAGTTCTGAGGAGTGTAGTAGAACAGAGGGACCTAGGAACAGTGTGTAGTTCATTGAAAACGGTGTCACAAGTGGACAGAGCAGTGAAGAAGTCACTTAGCATGTTGGCGTCCATCGGTCGAGGCAGTGATTGTAGGAGTTGGGATGTTATGTTACAGTTGTACATGTCATTGAGGCTGCACTTGAACAGTTTTGGTCACCCTGTTATAGGAAAGACATGGTTACACTGGAAATTAAGCAAAGAAGATTTATGAGGATGTTGCCAGGACTAGTAGGCCTGAGTTATAGGGAGAGGTTGGCCAGGATAGGACTTTATTCCTTAGAACATAGATGAATGAGGGGTGACCTTTACTGAGGTGCATAAAATCATGAGGGGCATAGACAGGATGAATCCATATAGTCTTTTTCCCAGGGATGGGGAATTGAAAACTAGAGGGCATAGGTTTAAGTGAGAGGGGAAAGATTTAAGAAGGACCTGAGGTGCAACTTCTTCGCACAGAGAGAGTGGTCCATATATGGAATGGGCTGCCAGAGAAAGTGGTTGCAATATTTTATAAAACATTTTGAGAGGTACATAGATTTGAAGGGTTTAGATGGATATGGACCAAATGCAAACAATTGAAACTGAGTTGGCACCATGGTCAGCATGGGACCAGTTGGAGCCAAGGGGCCTGTTTCCATGTTCTTTTATTCTATGACTGTGTGTGGAGTTTGCTTATTCTCCCCATGTCTGCATGAGTTATCTCAAAATGTTCTGGCTTCTTCCCACAGTCCAAGGATGTGTAGCTTAGGTGGATTAGCCATGGGAAATGCAGGGTTAGGGAAGGGAGGGGCATCTGGATGGGATACTCTTTGGAGAGTCAGTGTGGACTTGTTGGACTGAATGGCCTGTTTCACACTGTAGGGGTTCTAATTCTAACTCCATTTTGACCTAGCATCCTTCCCTTCTTCCTTACCTTTGATCGTCTGCATTGCCCTGAACAGGTTTTTCATGTAAATTAGTCAGCTGGAAAACATGGGTGATTTCATGAAGGAAAGAAAAATATCAGTTGTGTGTAATAGCACTTTTGGATTCAAAGAAGAAGGGGAAAAATATCCTGCAGAAAACAGAGGGCTCTTGCAGTGCTGCAGCAGTATCTATCTCTATCTCTGAATCCAGAGGTGTGGATTCACATCCCAGCCATTTCAGATATGTGCCATAACGTAGGCCATCAGGTTGATTTGGAAAACATATCTATCTTGGGAACCCACTGCAGCAATGTCCTGGGGCTGACCAATCATCTTTGGTGTTAGGTGTGACTCCAACAGGGCTCCTTGACGCGAGTCATTTGTTGTCTTAATTTCAATGGCAGCCATTCCCAACATACCTCTGGAATTTAGCTCTTTTGTCTTTGTTTGGACCAAGCATGGAATGAGATCTAAAGTCAGGTGGTTTCAAAGCTGCCAACGCAGATGCAAAAGAAACAGGAGATTCATTCAACTCTTTTGCACAGAGGGTTGAAAAAGATGTGTAGATGGATGCAAGGCTGAAAGAGGCTGCAGGGTAATGTGAGACAAGGTGTGCCAGGATACAGATAAGGAGTTTATCATTTTAATGTTTGGGTGGAGCCAGTATGGGGCAAACCAGATCAGGCTGAATTTGGAGAGCCAGTAACTAATTACAATGCTTTCATCAGAAACTACTTTAGATTTTAAGTGATTTTTTGAAGGAATTATTTTGACCTCTAATTCAGAGCTGAACAAACAAATGGTCAGCTTTTCGAAATGTGAGGTTGTTCATGCCAATGTTCAAGATCGTGGTTGAATACCTTTTTCGCACACTCACTGTCATTGCTCAGACCTTTTGAGTATAGGAGTTGGATTGTCATGTTGAGGTTGTACAACACGTTGGTGAGGCCTCTTCTGGAGTATTGTGTGCAGTTCTGGTCGCCCTCTTATAGGAAGGATATTATTAAAGGGAGAGGGTTCAGAAATGATTTACCAGGATGTTGCCAGGAATAGAAGGTTTGACATATAAAAACTATCTGGAAAGGTTGGGACAACTTTCGCTGGAGAGTAGGTGGTTGAGGGGTGACCGTATTGAAGTTTCTAAAATCATGAGGGGCATAGATAAGGGCAAGGTTCTTTTCCTTGGGGTGGGGGGGCTCAAATCTAGGGTCCATATTTTTAAGATTAGGAAAAAAATTCAAAAAGGACACAAAGGGCATCTTTTTTACACTGATTCATGTGTGAAATACACTACCAGAGAAAGTGGTGGTTGGGGATATTGTTTCAATGTTTAAAAGACATTTGGATAAGCTCATGAATAGGAAAGGCTTGAAGGGATTGAAGGGCTATGGGCCAAGTACAGACAGGTGGGTCTAACTTAGTTTGGGAACATGGTTGGTTTGGACCGAAGGGTCTGTTTCCATTTATATGACTGACTCTCTGAATAAAGATTTCAACTAATAAAGTTCAGTCAAGTGCCTTCAAGTTATTGATTTTTTTTTTTGTTTTGCAGTCTTCATTTGCCTCTACTTATAAGGGCATTCCATTGTTGGGGGAAAAGAAACAGAGTTGGGGCTGCATTTTAACCTGGCAGAAAACTTTGCTTTGGGAAAGGCTATAGGGAGGGCAGGGGTATAAAACTGAGGCAAATGGCATTACATCAGGGACTAGGGCTAGGGGGGAAATGGGGCAAGCATTTAACTCCAGTGCATTTGGCCATAAGTACACCACTGTCCTGAGAGAGCAGGATGCCGATGATTAGAGATAATGGGAACTGCAGATGCTGGAGAATCCAAGATAACAAAGTGTGAAGCTGGATGAACACAGCAGGCCAAGCAGCATCCCAGGAGCACAGAAGCTGACGTTTCGGGCCTAGACCCTTCATCAGAAAAAGCTGAAGGGTCTAGGCCCGAAACATCAGCTTCTGTGCTCCTAAGATGCTGTTTGGCCTGCTGTGTTCATCCAGCCCCACACATTGTTATCTAGGATGCCATTGATTGTTTTGCTAACCACTTCAGACTGGAATGTTTAATGGTGTATATGTTACTGGTTACTCTCGGGAGGTAGCAGCAGCTTGGTGGCCTACACTTCACCTGCTTCATGTTTACAGCGGACTCCTCCAATTTCTCAAATTGTGGTGAGTCTGCTTTTAAGGTCAACAATTCTCCTGTTTATCAACAGCCACAGGGTGCATTGTCTGTGTCCAGGGATTGAACCCCCTAATCCAGACTCTCCAGTATCTGTGGAGAGAAGGCAGAGCCAATGTTCCAAGTCCAGTGACCCTTCATCACAACTACAGAGTTCGTCCAGCAATTTCTGTTCTTTTTAATTTAAGATTTCCAGCATCCACAGTCCTTGGATTTATAATTGTGGATTCTCCAGCGTTATTCCTGTCTCCCTATTAACTCTTTCTTTCTTGTAAAGCGTGAGCCAGCAGGTTTAAAAACCTTACCAGTCCCACCAATTGTCTGACCTATATGTGCTGTGTCAGTGCATGTTCAGGACTCCACACCTTGAATCACCAGATCTGCCCATTCAAAGTAGGGTACCTACCTTGGACTCTAAGACCCCCACTTCTCTTACAAGAAAATCAAGCCCAATACCTTCCACCAGAAGGACCATTAACTTATGATTTGTTGTAGGATAGATCTACCACAAATTGTGCTGAGAAGGAAACAACCTTTGCTATATTTCAAGATATATACAGTGCATTTTTCTGGTACTGGGGTTGATGTTTGCTGTCAGGGTAAAGGGCATGGGAGCACTAGCGATCGCACTGAGTCCCAGTGTCAGCCTTTAGCAATCATGCTCACCGTCTGCTGTTACCACTGGTGCTCCCCATGGTTACTGCAACACTGTTATTCTTGCCCTGGTCAACCAAAAAAATCATTGCCCATTTAAGTTCGTAGTGAAATTATTCCAAGTGAAGGAGCACAAAATATCATCATTTTTTCTAATGGAATTTGACATTTCTTAGTTTGCATTTACTTTGAAGTTTCACAATTCTCCAAAATAAAGTTCCTTTTTTCCTAGATTTTATTATTCATAATTTTTTCTAACACTTTCTGCTCCTTCACTAGTGAAACAGAATGGTGTAGGTGGCAGTTCACAGTTGAAGCAGCAACATTGTTTGAGTTGTTGATAGCAGATTTAAAAGCTAGGGAGAATTGCTGCTTCTCTGCTTTATCTGGTATGGGCTAGAAGGTGCGAACAGATGGTGCACACTCAACCACTTGTAGATTTGCTTAATCTCCCACGGAGGACGCAGGCTGGAGATACTCTCAATATGGCTTTGCTTCCTGATTTTCACATTTTATATTGTTCCTAAATACAGGAAAGAAACGACTGTGAAATAACTTCAATCAAATATGTGTTTTCACAGATCAAAAATAAATCAGTGTGTTCATAAACCAGTAAACTTCACATTAGATTGCACTCAATGTTTGGGAATGGGACAATTGTACTGCCTCCATAAACTGTCCTCTATTTCATGGCATGAGAGGAGCATTCACCTTACATTTTATAGCTTATTAGATGCTTTACTGAAGTCACATTTGGAAACATGGCAGCCAATTTGAACACATTAAGATCCCACAAACAGCAATGGGATACATGACAAGGCGATCTTCTTTGGTGACAGATAAATGTTGGTCTGTTTACTGGAAGAATTCCTTTATCCTGTTCAAACAGCACAATGTTATTTTCACATCCATCAAGACAGCAGACCACTGCAACAATGGACAAGTGTTACCCTGGAGGGAACAGTGAAGAAAGGAGATGTAGTTGTTCAAGGAGCCTACATAGTCTGGGACACATTCTAAAGCCATCATTATGAACCCCACTCAGTTTGACACTTGCTTGATGCCAAGAAAAGGGACATCACAGACTGGATGCAGAATATCCTGCAAGGAAGAGGGAGCAAGACAAAGGTTGTGGCCCACATCAATACCAAAGTCATAGAAAGTGTAAGTGTAACAGCCCTTGGATCAGATTTGCACGACGTAGAGAGGAACTTTAAAAAGTAGACCATAAAATATCAGGGCAGAATTCGGCCAGTCAGCCAATAGAGTCTGCTCTGCCATTCAATCATGGCCAATGTGTTTTTCAACCCAATTCTCCCGCCCCCTTCCCTGAATGCTTTGATCGACTTACTAATCCAGAGGTTAAATAGGACATTAAAAGTAAAAATCTTTGGATTACTCCTAGTGCCACACGCTAGTAATAGGAGCAGTAAGAAGATAGGGAAAGTAAATGCATTACTTGGGACATTGGGGCAATTGGCACATATTTGAAAGGGGCAGGTTGCAGCCCATCAAGACTGGAACCCAGTGTTTTCATGGGAAGGTCCATTAATCTAGTTGGTGAGGGTTAAGATGAATTAGCAAGGGATTAGGAGCAACATTTAGAAAAAGAGATGAATGAAATGTATAAAGTGAGTCTGTTAGCAAGAAGAAGCTTGTAATCTTTGATCAGAACAGACAAAGAAGGCTTATGAAGAGCACAAGTTAAGGAGCTGAGCATAAAAGTAGAAAGGTTTTGCTACAACTATTTAACATATAGGTGTAACTGCACCTGGAGTACTTTATACAGTTCTGGTCAATTTACCTCGGAGGAATACACTTGCTTGGAACCAGTTCATAAAAGATTCATTTAGCTAATTCTTGGGATGAAAGGCTTGTCCTTAGATGCCGGTTAAGTGGGATGGGCTTTATATATTGGAGTTTAGAAAGACAAAAGTTAATCTTTTTGCAACACCCACAATTCTGATATTTGACAGGATGCTTCCTTTTGTGGGGGAACTGAGATATAAAAATAATGGGTCTCCCATTTAAGATGGAGAGATGGAGTTTCTTCTCTGAGGGTCATCATTCTTTGGCATTCTATCTTCACACACAGCAGTGGAGACTGAATCATTAAATATATTCAAAATAGAAAAGTAGAATTTTTTTTAAATTGACAAAGCAAAATGTTATGGATAACAGGCAGAAAAGGGACTTGCAGACTACAATTAAATCAGCTATGATTTTCATGACTGGTAGAGCAGGTCTGACAGGCCGAATGGTTTCCTGGTCCTTTTGTTTTAAAAATCGGAGAGGTCTACAAAACACGTATTCGTGTTTGCAGCTCATCAAACTTATAACGCATACAAGTGCGTGAATACGATGTTGTGGGAATGACAGAAAAGTGGTTTAAACTGTTAAGGATTGAGCAACTAATGTATGAGAAGATCAAGCATTTAAAAAAAGGTGAAGGTAGCAAAAGAGAGATAAGGTGGTAGTACTTATTAGAAAGTAAATTGTGGTGTTGGACAGAGTGATCGTCCTAAAGTAGGAAAGAACAGAATCCAGTTGTCGCGAAGAAGGAAAAATACCATCACTTTGCTGAGGTAATGAAGGTGACAGTATGAAGGTGTATAATGCATACAAGATTAATTTTTCAAGTACCTTAAATTGACCTGGGGAGCAAAGAGAAAAACTATACAGGCAAAGAGAGGGATTGAGCTCAGAATATCACTTATCATAAAAAGAAACCCAAATATCTTTTAACATGTGAGTTCAAGTACTAAGGTTGGGATGAGCCCTAATGGGGGCAAATAAGGTGATTTCTGCTTTGAGGTCACAGAATCACTGATTGGACAAAAGAGAGTGTGTTCTAGTATTTTAAAGGAAGTAGCTACAGAGATAGTTGATGCATTAGTATAATCTTCCAGGCATCCTTAGGTTCTGGAAACATTTCAGAGGATTAGAAAACTGCCAATGTAACACCATTATTCAAAAACAGACAAAAAAATAAGGTAACAGAGATAATGGGAACGGCAGATGCTGGAGAATCCAAGACAACAAAATGTGAGGCTGGATGAACACAGCAGGCCAAGCAGCATCTCAGGAGCACAAAAGCTGACGTTTCGGGCCTAGACCCTTCATCAGAGAGGGGGATGGGGTGAGGGTTCTGGAATAAATAGGGAGAGAGGGGGAGGCGGACCAAAGATGGAGAGAAAAGAAGATAGGTGGAGAGAGTATAGGTGGGGAGGTAGGGAGGGCATAGGTCAGTCCAGGGAAGACGGACAGGTCAAGGAGGTGGGATGAGGTTAGTAGGTAGATGGGGGTGCGGCTTGGGGTGGGAGGAAGGGATGGGTGAGAGGAAGAACCGGTTAGGGAGGCGGAGACATGTTGGACTGGTTTTGGGATGCAGTGGGGGGAGGGGACAAACTGGGCTGGTTTAGGGATGCAGTTGGGGAAGGGGAGATTTTGAAACTGGTGAAGTCCACATTGATACCATTAGGCTGCAGGGTTCCCAGGCGGAATATGAGTTGCTGGACTTCACCAGTTTCAAAATCTCCCCTTCCCCAACTGCATCCCTAAACCAGCCCAGTTCATCCCCTCCCCCCACTGCACCACACAACCAGCCCAGCTCTTCCCCTCCACCCACTGCATCCCAAAACCAGTCCAACCTGTCTCCACCTCCCTAACCTGTTCTTCCTCTCACCCATCCCTTCCTCCCACCCCAAGCCGCACCCCCATCTACCTACTAACCTCATCCCACCTCCTTGACCTGTCCGTCTTCCCTGGACTGACCTATCCCCTCCCTACCTCCCCACCTATACTCTCTCCACCTATCATCTTTTCTCTCCATCTTCGGTCCGCCTCCCCCTCTCTCCCTATTTATTCCAGAACCCTCACCCCATCCCCCTCTCTGATGAAGGGTCTAGGCCCGAAACGTCAGCTTTTGTGCTCCCGAGATGCTGCTTGGCCTGCTGTGTTCATCCAGCCTCACATTTTGTTGTCTTGAAACAAAAAAGGTAACTATAGGCAGTTAACATCTGCCATTGGGGAAAATAAAAGATGTAATAGCAGAGGGTTTATAAATTCACAATAAAATCAAACACAATCAGCATGGCTTCATGAAGGCGAAATCATGTCAGATAAATTTATCACACTACTTTGATGGAATAGCAAGTGGCAGAGATAAATGGAAACCAGTTGATGTAATACATTTGGATTTCCAAAAGCCCATCCAAGAAGGTAACACACATTAAGCTTTGAAGGCATGGTTTTTGATTATTTGTATGGGTAGAGGATTAAAGGGGGCATTTTCAGGAAGGCAACCTACAATTAGTGGAGCGACAGCAATCAGTGCTGGAGTCACAATTATTTACAATATATATTAATGACTAGGATAATGAGGGTAAATGAACTATTGCCAAGTTTGTGCCCAACACAAAAATAGGCATGAAGGCACGTCGTGAGGGTGACACAAAGAATCTACACAAGGGCATGGACAGTTCAAGTCAGTTGTCAAAAAACTTAGAAGATGGAATATAATGTGGTAAAATACGAAGTTACACACTTTGCAATGTTGCTAGCTTCTGACTGGTACCTAACTCTGATGGGACTTCTGTTACCGGTTGAAATCCTACTTCCAGTTTATTAACAGCGCATTGGTCAGTAAATGCGCATGGGACAGCCTATATGCCCCAAGGGTTAATCCTTACCTACCTCCCTTACTTTGTGGTCAGGAACAAGGAAGCCAGCACATCATAATTCAGCCCATTCCTCATTCTTGCGTATTTTTCTTGCTCTCATCCAAGGTAATTTCTGCCATCCTCAGTGTGATACTATTTAAACCCTTTAGCCCAAAATTGGTTCCTGACTTTACACTCAACAAATTGCAAGGTATCTATTCTTTGTCATCACACCTCTATGTTAAACTAATTTTGTTACTGTTACTTGCCTCCAATTTCATCTCGGTCCAATTAACCAAGCCATCCTCAGAGGTTTGATGAATCCAGTTACCCTATTAGCCTAATCAGCATTCACAACGTATTTGACAATTGTTTTCAATGTTGTTTGGTTTAAAGCCGAGACATGTTAGTTCATTCACTGCTGAATTGATTACTGTTGACTAAAGCAGTTCTCTGACATTCTCCATTATACCTACCAGCTCTTCGCAATTGATCACTGTTAACACAAGTTATGTGTTTGCCTGCCAAATGTTCTAGGCCTTCAAATACACCAGCATACTTCTCTTACAATGTGAATGATTTCATTATGACCAATCTTACCTAATAATATGCTCGTCCAAAGTCCAGTTGTATTCACTGGTTTAAAATTTGGTATAGTAGATATTTGGCTGTTTTATGCAATAATGCATGCTGTAAGGAGAAGCCTGGGAATTAGACCAATGACAGGTGGGTAAATTGTTGGAGGGGATTCGGAGAGATGCGATTTACATGCACTTGAAGAGGCATGGACTGATTAGGAGCAGTCAGTATGGCTTTTTATGTGGGAAACTCTGTCTCACAAATTTGATTGCATTTTCGAGGATGTAACAACCGAGTGTTGTTTTTCAGACTGGAGGCCTGTGACCAGCAGTGTTCTGCAGGGATCAGTGCCAGCTCCACTGTTTGGCATTTATATAAATGAGTTGGATGAGAATTTAGATGGCATGGTAAGTTAGTTTGTGGATGACACCAAAATTGGTGGTATAGTCATCAGTGAGGAAGATTTCACAAGATTACAAAGGAATCTTGATCAATTGCGCCAATTAGGTTAATTTGGATAAATGCAATGCATTCCATTTTGGTAAAACCAACAAGAGCAGGACTTCTACTATTAATGGTAGGGCCCTGGGTAGTGTTGGGAAACAGAGACACGTTGGGATTCAATTATACAGTTCTTTGAAAGGTGCAGCAAAAGGTAGACAGAGTGGTTAATGCATTTAGCACACTTGTCTTCATTGCTCAGACAACTGAATACCAGAGTCAGCATGTCATGTTGAGGATTTGCAGGACACTGGTGAGACCATGTTTGGAGTACTGTGTACAGTTCTGGTCGCCCTGCTATAGGAAAAATATTGTTAAAAATTGGAGACAGGGTTCAGAAAAGATTCACCAGGAGGTTTTGAGTTATAAAGAGACAGTGGATAGGCTGGGACTTTTTCCACTGGCATGTTGGAGGTTGACATATTTTTAAGGTGAGCGGAGAAAGATTTAAAAGGGATCTGAGTGGGACCCTTATCACAGAGAAGGTGATTTGTATGTGGAACAAACTCAGGAGGAAGTGGTAGATTCAGGTAGTTACAACATTTAAAAGATATTTGGAGGGGTACATGAATAGGAAAGGTTTACAGGGATATGGGCCAAATGCAGGGAAGTGGGACCAGTTTAGTTTGGGAAACTTGGTCGACATTGACAAATTGGACCGAAGGGTCTGTTTCCATGCGTCATGACAATTTTCTTGTTTCTTGATATTGTGGTCACATGCATTACCCACTTGAATTAGATCCATTCAATTTTGTACTTGGCACCAGGATATCTGAGCTGCATCCTGCTTGAAACAGTTCAGTCATTCATCTTGAAAATCACTGTTCATCATCTTCCAGGAAAATGAGAAAGAAACACTGCAAATGCTGGAAATATAATGATCAGTTGTGCCTCGTAAAAGGGGAAAGGCAGGTGGTGCTGGTTTGTGTACATATCCTTCATCATGTTGAAGGATGAGATAAGCAGTCAATCAAATGCTAAATAAAGAAACTGTATATAAAAATCACCAGTGAAGTATCAGACATAAAAATGACAAGTGAGACAGGGGAGGAATAAAAAGTATCTGCAAACCCCAGTGACAATCTATATAAAATAATGGAACTAAAAAATTCCACTTAACTTTGATTTATCCAAGCAAACTACTTTTAATGGGCATGTGTACTTCTACCCAAATATCATAGCCTGGATTTTAAGGAGGGGCTGTAAAGCAGTAAGAAAGATGGAGGACAGCACACACGGACCAACACAGTCATCAGTTAAAGGCCTCTTAACACTGGCAACACACTAAGACCTGTCTGACTGACTTGGCAAAACCCAGGCCCCACTCATCTGAATGGAAGGGCATCCTCATCTACCAGGCACAGACCCAATTCCAATGATGCTGCTGACACTGCTGAGCAAAATCCAGACTGAGGAATGTAGCATGGTATCTAAAGTTTGATAATAATGTCAGCATACAGCCAAATCACAAAATGTAAACTACTTAGGTTCCAACAGCGTTGGGCCAAAAACAAAGCTAAAATGTTCCCCCTGCCCCACGTAGCCAAATGTTTGTACTGGTTCCTGACTTTACGCTCAACAAATTACAAGGTTTCTATTCTTTGTCTTCACACCTTTATGTTAAACTAATTTTTATACTCTTACTTTCCTCCAATTTCATCTTGGTCCAATTAACCAAGCCACCCTCAGAGCTTTAAAACAGCTACAGGTAGCAAATGAACACCGATAATCATCCAGCTGAGGTCCACTCAAGGAGTAGTATTTCATAATCAGACTTTATTATTTAATGCATTGGTAAACATGACTCATGATGATGTCAAAATAAATGACTTCAAAGGAAACCATAATAAAACTCTGGTATATGATTTGTTCCAGATCCACAATACACCTTATACATTTACCCTGGGATACTGAGCACTGCATAACAATTTCCAGAGTACCATTTCCAGGTTGTATAAGAATTACATTTTTAATTTGTAAAAAGCAAAAGACCATCAGTTACCGCAAAACCTAAAATTTCCCATCCCCAATCAATGCTTTGTAATTGCAAACATTTCTGTTCAGTAAAAAAAGTTTTCTTTCAACTACCCACACACAGAAGTGTACAGGCAGTCCCACAAGTGTTGAATAGAAGAACAATGGATTCCTGTCTTCTGTTTAGAATTGTTCCCTGTAAATAAAATTTGCTGTGGTATTGCTTCGACTGTTTTCAAGGCGGCTGTTAGTATTCCAGCACTCTGCAGTTTCTGGCAAGATCTCATCCCGGAACAGTGGTATAAGTTTCTATCAGGAGCCAGCCTGTGTTGCAATATTATTTGTTTTCCTTACCTGAAGCAGAGGAGAGAAAAAGAATATTACCATATTCTTAGCAACAAAAATTTCAGCTTGCTTCAATGGCAGCACAGTCTTCAGAGTTAGAAGGTTGTTGGCTCTACCTCATGTGAACATAGTGTATTCCACTGAATATTCTTCAAAGTATCATTTTCAGATGCAATGTTTTTTAAAAAATCAAGTGCCTGTCTGTAGGTGGATGTAAATGACATGGAAGGTATTTCTGAAGAAGTGTTATTTTCCTGTGCCTTGGTCTACATTTAGTTGATATCACTAAGATGTATCGCCTGATTATTTAAATCAGTTTAACTCGTAACAGTTTCTGCCTACAAACCGAACTGGCTACCTTTCAAAAGTAATATATTGACCACAATGTCCTCAGAATTTGTAAAGTGTTATAAAAAGATTGTACTCTCTCACTTTTCTTCAATATTGAGGGGATAGCTTCTGGATTTGCACTGAACTCTTCACCGAGCTTCTATTCATACCTTCATATTCAAATGTGGAAAACAGGCCTTTCTTAACTCCATTACTTTCTTTTCAGGCATTAGCAATCAAGCTTATTGACTGGGGGCTGGGGCTTTCAGAATTGTCTGACTCATGTATTTAAATGCAATATTTTGTTCATATCTTACCTACCAAGGACAGGGTATCGTTCAAGTCTAGAGGATCTGGTGAAAGTGGGGCTGGCAGAAAAACTCACCATAATGCAGAAAGACTCCAGAGAACAAATGGATCAATTCTATTTGAGCACTGCATGTTGTAATATAATGCATTTCATTGATAACGTAATGTTAAAATTCTGTTGGCTGATTTCTTCATAGAACAGTACAGCCCTTCGGCCCACAATGTTGTGCCGTCCATTATCCGACTCCGGCATCAAACTACCCTGCATATTACTATCATCCATTTGCCTATACAAGAGTCACTTAAAAGTCTCTAAAGTATCTGACTCCACTATCACTGCCATCAGCGCATTCCACACACCTACCACACACTGCGTAAAGAACCTACCTCTGACATCTCCCCTATACCTTCCTCCAACCACCTTAAAATAGTGCCCTCTCATAACAGTCATTTCTGCCCTGGAACAAAGTCTCTGACTATCCACTCTATCTATGCCTCTCATCATCTTGTACAACGCTCATCCTTCTTCACGCCACTGTGAACAGCCCCAGCTCCATCAACCTTTCCTCATAAGACCTGACCTCCAGTCCAGGCAAGATCCTGGTAAATCTCAGATAATAAAATGTGAGGCTGGATGAACACAGCAGGCCCAGCAGCATCTCAGGAGCACAAAAGCTGACGTTTCGGGCCTAGACCCTTCATCAGAGAGGGGGATGGGGTGAGGGTTCTGGAACAAATAGGGAGAGAGGGGGAGGCGGACCGAAGATGGAGAGAAAAGAAGATAGGTGGAGAGGAGAGTATAGGCGGGGAGGTAGGGAGGAGATAGGTCAGTACAGGGAAGACGGACAGGTCAAGGAGGTGGGATGAGGTTAGTAGGTAGGAAATGGAGGTGCGGCTTGAGGTGGGAGGATGGGGTGGGTGAGAGGAAGAACAGGTTAGGGAGACAGAGACAGGCTGGGCTGGTTTTGGGATGAGCTGGGCTGGTTGTGGGATGCAGTGGGGGGAGGGGACAAAACTGGGCTGGTTTTGGGATGCGGTGGAGGAAGGGGAGATTTTGAAGCTGGTGAAGTCCACATTGATACCATTGGGCTGCAGGGTTCCCAAGCGGAATATGAGTTGCTGTTCCCCAGGCTTCGGGTGGCATCATTGTGGCACTGCAGGAGGCCCATGATGGACACGTCGTCTCAGGAATGGGAGGGGGAGTTAAAATGGTTCACGACTGGGAGGTGCAGTTGTTTATTGCGAACCGAGCGGAGGTGTTCTGCAAAGCGGTCCCCAAGCCTCCGCTTGGTTTCCCCAATGTAGAGGAAGCCACACCGGGTACAACGGATACAGTATACCACATTGGCAGACGTGCAGGTGAACCTCTGCTTAATACGAAAAGTCATCTTGGGGCCTTGGATGGGGGTGAGGGAGGAGGTGTGGGGGCAAGTGCAGCACTTCCCGCAGTTGCAGGGGAAGGTGCCGGGTGTGGTGGGGTTGGAGGGGAGTGTGGAGCGAACAAGGGAGTCGCGGAGAGAGTGGTCTCTCCGGAAGGCAGACAAGGGTGGGGATGGAAAAATGTCTTGGGTGGTGGGGTCGGATTGTAGATGGCGGAAGTGGTGTAGGATGATGCGTTGTATCCAGAGGTTGGTGGGGTGGTGTGTGAGAACAAGGGGGATCCTCTTTGGGCGGTTGTGACGGGGCGGGGTGCGAGGGACGTGTTGTGGGAAATGCGGTCAAGGGCGTTTGGACATAAGCGGTGGAAAAACTGCTCTTCGCCTCCACGCTTACTTCAACTGGGAGCCTAACCCTCCCTCCACTGACTCCTTCACCCGCCTCCAATACAAGACTTCCTCCTGGCCACCACCCCCAGGCCGCCTACCCTCCCTCGACCTCTTCATCTCCAACTGCCGTCGAGACATTAACCGCCTCAACCTCTCCACACCTTTCACCCACTCCAACATCTCCCCCACAGAACAGGCAGCCCTCCGCTCCAACGCCAACTTCACCATCAAACGCGCAGACAAGAGTGGCACAGTGGTAGTATGGCGCACTGACCTCTACATCACCGAGGCCAAACGCCAGCTCTCCGACACCTCCTCCTACCGCCCCCTTGATCATGACCCTGAGCACCAAACCATCATCTCCAACACCATTCATGACCTCATCACCTCAGGGGACCTCCCACTCACAGCCTCCAACCTTATTATTCCCCAACCCTGCACGGCCCGTTTCTATCTCCTTCCCAAAATCCATAAACCTTCCTGCCCTGGTCGACCCCTTGTCTCAGCCTGTTCCTGCCCCACCTAACTCATCTCCACCTATCTGGACTCCATTTTCTCCCCTTTGGCCCAGGAACTCCCTACCTACATCCATGACACCACCCACGCCCTCCACCTCCTCCAGAACTTCCAATTCCCTGGCCCCCAACACCTCATTTTCACCATGGACGTCCAGTCCCTATACACTTGTATTCATCATGCAGATCCCTCCGCGTGTTCCTGTCCCACAGGCCTGACCAGTCCCCCTCCACCGACACCCTCATCCGCCTTGCCGAACTCGTCCTCACCCACAACAACTTCTCTTTCAATTCCTCCCACTTCCTACAGACTAAGGAGGTGGCCATGGGCACCCGCATGGGCCCCAGCTATGCCTGCTTCTTTGTAGGTTATGTGGAACAGTCCCTCTTCCGCACCTATACAGGCCCCAAACCCCACCTCTTCCTCCGTTACATTGACGACTGTATCGGTGCCGCCTCTTGCTTCCCAGAGGAGCTCGAGCAGTTCATCCACTTCAACAACTTCCACCCCAACCTCAAGTTCACCTGGGACATCTCCAACACATCCCTCACCTTCCTGGACCCCTCAGTCTCCATCTCAGGCAACCAGCTAGTAACTGGTGTCCATTTCAAGCCCACCGACTCCCACAGCTACCTAGAATACACCTCCTCCCACCCAACCTCCTGCAAAAATTCTATTCCCTATTCCCAATTCCTCCGCCTCCGTCGCATCTGCTTCCAGGATGAGGCATTCCACTCTCACACATCCCAGATGTCCAAGTTCTTCAAGGACCGCAACTTTCCCCCCCACAGTGGTCGAGAACGACCTTGACCACATCTCCCACATTTCCCGCAACACATCCCTCACACCCCGCCCCCACCACAACCGCCTACAGAGGATCCCCGTTGTTCTCACACACCACCCCACCAACCTCCGGATACAACGCATCAGCCTCCGACACTTCCGCCATCTACAATCCGACACCACCACCCAAGACATTTTTCCACCCCCACCCTTGTCTGCTTTCCGGAGAGACCACTCTCTCCACGACTCCCTTGTTCGCTCCACACTCCCCTCCAACCCCACCACACCCGGCACCTTCCCCTGCAACCGCAGGAAGTGCTACACTTGCCCCCACACCTCCTCCCTCACCCCTATCCCAGGCCCCAAGATGATTTTCCATATTAAGCAGAGGTTCACCTGCACATCTGCCAATGTGGTATACTGTATCCATTGTACCCGGTGTGGCTTCCTCTGCATTGGGGAAACCAAGCGGAGGCTTGGGACCGCTTTGCAGAACACCTCCGCTCGGTTCGCAATAAACAACTGCACCTCCCAGTCGTGAAACATTTTAACTCCCCCTCCCATTCTTCAGATGACATATCCATCATGGGCCTCCTGCAGTGCCACAAGGATGCCACCCGAAGGTTGCAGGAACAGCAACTCATATTCCACTTGGGAACCCTGCAGCCCAATGGTATCAATGTGGACTTCACCAGCTCCAAAATCTCCCCTTCCCCCACTGCATTCCAAAACCAGTCCAGTTTGTCCCCTCCCCCCACTGCATCCCAAAACCAGCTCAGCCTGTCTCTGCCTCCCTAACCTGTTCTTCCTCTCACCCATCCCATCCTCCCACCTCAAGCCACACCTCCATTTCCTACCTACTAACCTCATCCCACCTCCTTGACCTGTCCATCTTCCCTGGACTGATCTATCCCCTCCCTACCTCCTCCACCTATACGCTCCTCTCCACCTATCTTCTTTTCTCTCCATCTTTGGTCCGCCTCCCCCCCTCTCCCTATTTATTCCAGAACCCTCTCCCCATCCCCCTCTCTGATGAAAGGTCTAGACCCGAAACGTCAGCTTTTGTGCTCCTGAGATGCTGCTTGGCCTGCTGTGTTCATCCAGCTTCACACTTTGTTATCTTGGATTCTCCAGCATCTGTAGTTCCCATTATCTCTAAAATCCATGCCCTCTTGTTCTTGATTTTTCCCCAAGCTGGAACAGGTTTTCTTAAGTTTCTCTGTCCAGATACATTGATGATTTGAATACCTATATCAAAACTCTGCTCATGTTTCTCCAATGAAAACAGTCCTAACTTCTTAAATATATCTACATAACTAAGGGTCCTTTTCCCTAGAATCATTCTTAATCTTTTCTGCAGTCTCTGTGATGCCTTCACATCTTCCCTAAAGAGCGGTGCCCAGACCTAAACAAAGCTACCATCTTTAAACTTCTGATGAAAGGTCATTGATCCGAAATCTTAACTTCATTTTTCTCTACAATTACTGCCTGCCTTACTGCGCTGCTCCAACTTTACTTGCACTTATTTCAGATTTCCAGCATCTGCAGTAATTTGTTTTTACTTTTAATCTCGACCTGCGTGTGGCTGACTCTTAGGTGCCCTCTGAAGTGCCCTAGCAAGCCACTAAAGTGGAAGGTGGCTCACCATCTTCTCAAGGGCGATTAGGAATTACAATAAATGCTAGGTGTTCCAGAGATATCCACATTTCAATAAGAGGAGGCTGAATAGATTGGGATTATATTCATTGGAATTTAGAAGAATGAGGGGAGATCTTATAGAAACATAAAATTATGAAGTGAGTAGGTAAGATAGAAGCAGGGAAGTTGTTTCCACTGGCGGGCAAAACTAGTACAGGAAGGTATAGCCTCAAAATTAGGGAGTCCAGATTTGGGACTGAAATGAGGAAGAACTTCTTTGTCCAAAGGCTTGTGAATCTGGAATTCCCTGCCCAGTGAAGTTGTTGAGGCTTCCTCATTGAATGTTTTTACAGCTAAGGTAGATAATTTTTGAATAGTACAGGAATTAAGGGTAATGGTGGATGTGTTGCTAAGTGGAACTGAAGTCATCAAAAGATCAGCGGAGCAGGCTCGAAGGGCCAGATGGTCTACTCCTGGTCCTGGTCCTTACGTTCTTAACAATGAATAAAATAAAATCCAAAAACACCAAGATGTTGCTCCTAACTCATATTTGCTGTTTCATTCCTTTCAATTTTTAATACAATCTTTCAGCCTAATTCCATATATAATAAACCTCTTTAATAATGTTATCAGTGGTAGCTTGTTCAAATCTTTCGTAATTCTTTGTACACTACATCCATCGCAGTTCCTCACCCAGCATACCTTCCACCTCAATAACTTGACCAGGCATGATCTTAATTTCTGAATTTCACATCAGTTGATTTGAATTACTTTCTCCTCAGGTATTTAGCAGCTTCATGTTTAAAGATCTCAGGCTTCTCATTACCTAGGTTAGTTGCCCTCCATTTGTAAACGGGGAATACACTGATCACTCTCTAACCCTCTGGCACATATTCATGCTGAACAATACGATTTATAGAGATTTAATTTCTCGCATTTCATTTGTATCATTCGAGTTCCAGATGCCAGTACGTTTTCTTAGCTCAACTAAAAACCTCTCATCTTGTTTGTAGCCAATTCAGGATTTACCTCCTCCATAACATCCTTGAAGCACTTCATAGGAGTATTTGTTAAGCAACCTAGTAAGTTTTATTTGTCCTTTCTTCTCAAGGACCCTTTTTCACATTTAACAGTTCTTTTTACTGACACAGATGTACAATACCTTGTTTTTGAGGTCAATCTAAACTCTCCTATAATCTCTATTATGCCTTGTTTTCTAGTTTGAAATGGATAGGATTGCAATCATAAACATGGGACCTTCTTGAATATTACTAATTGCATAGTTAATTACATATTGTTACTCTGTATCAATGCAAGCTCCTACTTTTAAAAAATGTGATCCACAATGTGACAGCTCACCTCAGCTACCTCACTACTCACCTTTCTAAAACCTGCCCTATTTAAATTTAGTCCCCAGTTATCACAACCTTCACTTCCTACTTATACGATAACCCTCATCACAGTCAATACTTAAGAATACTCATCAACATGCATCTCATTAATCGATGCATTTCACTTCTTAAATTTAGACCTGGTCACATTCTTGAATTGTAGAAGTACAAATAAATTACTTAAGGAATATACCCTACATGGATTTTAAGAATTCAATTTCTGTCCAACATTTACTCACTCCACCATCCAATCAATGAATCGATAATTAAGCTTCGCTAGAATTATTTGGTGTGTTCACTCATGTCCTCAGACAATCAACAAATTTCATTTTTTAAAAATTTCCTTCTCATGGACAGCAAAGACATGCCTGTGGGAAGGAGGACCCTAGGTAAGGGGCTAAATTATCCAAGGTTAACCAAGGAAGTTAAGGACTATGTTTTTTTCCTTCAATGTGGTACAATATGTACAGTCATTTAGCACAGAAACAGACCCTTCCCCCACTTCGGTCCAACCCACCCATGCTGACCAGGTTTCCCAAACTAAACTACTCCCACTTACCTCCCACATGCTGTAACAGCAGAGCATTTATAAATATGTAACAAAAATCAAGGACAGTCAACTTACCAACAAAAAGGGGAAACTATGACAGACAAATTTATTACAGTTGTTTGATTAGGTAATAAGCAGGACAGATGATGGGGAACCAGTAGACAACCTGTTGTACTTCCAAAGTGCTCAATAACGTACCATACATAAGGTTACTTAATAAGAGCCCATGGTGTTGCAGGCAGTGTTTTAGTACATTGCTGGAAACAGTACATAGGGGGAAGTTATTCTTGCTCTTAAAAAGAGAAAAGGTGATCATTTGGAAAGAAATGATATGCACCGTGGGGAAAGGCAAGAAATTAGAAACAAGGTAATAAAATTGGTACAGGCAAGATGAGTTGAATGCCCTCCTCTGTGCTGTAACAATTTTGATTTTCTGTAATTAACATGGATCAAAGATTGTTTAAACAACAAAAGACAAAGTTGGGATAAATGCAGCATTTTCAGGATGGCAACTGTAACTAGTGGAGTGCCACAGGGATCAGTGCTGAGGCCACAATTATTTATAATACATATTAATGACTTGTTTGTGGATGATATAAAAATAGTCAGGAAGGCATGATGACACAAAGACTCTATAGAGAGATAGAAGTAAAGTCAGTGGGCAAAAATTTGGCAAGTGAAATGTAACGTGGGAAGTGTGAGATTATGTACTTTGGCAGGAGGAATAGAAGAGCTGAATATTGCTGCAGCTTGGATGGATTTGGGGGTCCTTGTACATGAATCGTCGAAAGCTAGTGTAAAAGTTCAGCAGGTAATTTGGAAGGCAAATGAAATGTTCACTTTTATTTCCAAGGGAATGGAGTATAAAAATAGGGATATCATGTTAAAACTATACAAGGCACTAAATCAGCTCACACCAAGAATGCTGTGAACAGTTTTGACCCTTTACTTGAGGAAAGATATACTGGCAATGCAGGCAGTGCAAAGCATGTTCACTAGATTGATCCCAGGCATGAAGGAATTTCTTAGAGAAGCTGAGTAGGTTGGAACAAAAACAAAGTTACTGGAAAAGTTTAGCAGGTCTGGCAGCACCCGTGAAGGAAAAAAAAGTTAACGTTTCGGGTCCGAGGAAGGGTCACCGGACCTGAAACATTGACTGTTTTCACCTTCGCAGATGCTACCAGAGCTGCTGAGCTTTTCCAGTAACTTTGTTTTTGCTCCTGATTTACAGCATCTACAGTTCTTTCAGCTTTTACTGAGTAGGTTGGATTTGTAGTCATTGGAGTTGAGGTTCTTATGTGACTTGACTGGATTAGTGCAAAAAAGGTTCTTTCACTCGTTCAGAGAGTCTACAGCTAGAGGACATAATCTGAAAATATGGGGTCAAGACAGAGACAAATAATTTTTCTCTCTTAGCTGGTCATAAATCTGTGGAATTCTTTTCCACAAAGTGCTGCTGAGGCTGGGTTGTTTAGTATATTCGAGGCTGAGATAGACAGATTTCTAATTAAGAGAATCAAGAGTTATTGGAGAAGGTAGGAAAATGGTGTTGAGGATTATCAGATCAGCCATGATCTCACTAAAAAGGTAGAGCAGGATCGATGGGCCAAATGGCCTACTTCTAGTATCAGTATTATGGAGTACTAGTACTGCAACCCAACTAGTTTTCTGATTCCTTTTTTCAACTCTTGTCCTTTTTTGTATACACAAGTACTCTATAAACCACATATTCCCACCTTTGCTAAAATTGCTACTCCTTGTTATTTTTTTCCCCCAGATGCTGTCCCTACTGATACTCTCAGCGTCAATAATAAAGCGGCATGATTTTAAGGTGAAAGGCAGGAGGATTTGAGGAAAATGCTTTTCACCTACAGAGTGGTGGAAATGTAGAGTGCACTGCCTGGGAGGACAGTTGAGGTGGAAAATCTCACAACCTTTAAAATGTACTTAGATGAGCACTTGAAATGTCATAACATTCAAGGCTATGGGCCAAGTGCTGGTAACTGGCTCTCAAGTAGATTTAGAGTACTTTTGTCAGTACATACTAAATGGGCTAAAGGGCCTCTTCTGTACAGTATTCTATGATTCCATAAATTGATCAATTCATTTCTCATGCCTGCCAAGTTTACAATCATGTTCTAATAAAATTACAATATAATTGCTTTCTTCTACTCTGAGCACCACAATAAAAGTTCTTTATCTATTTTGTTTGTGCACAATGTCACTTCCTTTGCAATGCCTGTTCAAGCTAAAATTGAATTCCTTTATCTGTCTTTTCCCTGAAGCCCACTGCAAAGTTCCAATTGATACTAGTCTAAGATTAGAATGTTCAACAAGTTCAGAATTCAATCAGATGTATTGACCTAATAAACCGTTAGGGATATTTTAATTTTGAAAAATACTGGACACAAGACAGTAAACTTATTAGATATAGGGGGCTTCAGTAATAGGAGTAGATTGATGGAACTGAGATTGTTTTCCTTGGAGAAGACTGAAGTGTGATTTGAAAGCAGCACTAAAAGTCATGGAAGATTTTGACAGAATAGATAGACAGAAACAGCTGTTTTTGATATAAAGGATAAGAACCATTGGGCAGGGATCGGGACTTAATGTGTTATTCTTAGAGAGGGGGCATGAACACAATGGGTCAAATGGCAACCATGTTTTATAACCAATCCACCATTCCATATGCAAATGTGAAGTATTTATTACTTCACATTTGTTTTAAACTTGCAGCTAAATTACATCTTCCATTTTTCTGCCTAATTATATTTTTATCTAAAACATCTAATTTAGATCATCTACACTGAAATCTTTGACCATGTGAATTTAACTCATTTACATAAAACAATCTAGACATCACTTATTCCCAAACCCCTACCCATTATGTCATCCAACAAGTCTAGCTGCCAAGGCACCAAACTCTGGAGCTACTTCCAAGTGTTCCTCCCTTTCAACCTCCATCTTCTTTCAAAACATTCCTTAAAACCTACCTCTTCATCAGAGTCTTTGGTCAATCTATCCCAATATTTCCTTATATGTCCCAGTATTAAATTTTCTTCACAGTGCTCCTATGACCTATTCTGCTAAAGGCACTACACAAATGCAAATTCATGTTTTGTACCCTGCAGTTCATTTCTTATTTCTAGAATTTACCAAGATTCCTTAAAGTTCAGAGCTTTACAATTATCCTTTGGTGTGGAATTTCACCCAACACCTTTTCGAAATGTAAGTACATCAGCTTAGAGATCTTCTGCACCCAATTGGTCTCTCTTTACTTCAAAAAGTCGAGGAAGTATGTTCAGCTACAATCTTCCTTTCTGGAAGCCATGTAGAATACTGTTTATGAGGCTAGTTCACACAAGATCACTTCTGATTATTAGAATGGAAGCAAGACTAATGGATCTTTAGTTGTTTTGAGATTGTGTTCTTTTACTTTTGGAAGCCAACTTTCAGTCAACCAATAGCTTTCTCATATTCAGTGACAGTTTCAGAATGGTATCAATGTACCAATACCCAAGTCTCTCCCACAGCATTTCAACATTCCAAGATAAGAATATTCTATTCATGGAGACAGGGTATAAAGGTTCAGAATAAATCTAAGGCTTCAATCTCATTTATGTAACAGGGCAAACTGAGCCTGTATTCTCTAGAGTTTTGAGGAATGAGTGGCGCTCTCAATGAAACCTAGGAATACACAGGGTAGATGCAGATGAGATGTTTCTCCTGGAAGACTAGAACCAGGGAGCACAATTTCAAAATAAGGGGGATGCATTTAGGTTTGAAATGAGATTTTTTTCCACAGACAGGGTAGTGATTCTTTGGAATTTTCTAAAGCAGAGGGTTGTGGGAGCTGGGGTTTTGAGTCTATTTAAAATAGAATTTGATAAATATTGGATTATTAATGGCATAAAGGATTATGGGGATAGCCTGAGTAAAAGGCACCAAAGTGTTTGATCAGCCATGATTAGATTAAATGGCGATGCAGACTCAATGGGCGGATTGGCCTATTTCTGGTCCTGGGTAATGACTGGCTTTGTCTAGATTACATTTGTTTAGGGGTGGGATGTTGTTCATTGTGAATATTCTGAATGATTGTTTCCACCAGATATTAATTTTTGGGTTCGTCTTCATTTTCAAACACATCTGTCATTTATTCTTTTTACTTCTTCTCTAATTGTCATCTGATTGCTTTTACACATGTGGCACATTTTCATCATTTCAAATAACTGCAGCAGTTGCACTATTTCTAAATATCTCTGTCTTTCTGTTTATTCCTTTAGAAAGTTTTCATTTTCATTATCTGCAGTGGACTTATTCTTCTTCCTCTTCAGAATTTAAATACACTATACTTTGTCTTGTTGAGGCTCACGTTTACCTACTTCGACCTTAGTCATCCTAGGATCGTATTTATAATTATGCCCAGCATTATTTATTTAAAGATATTCCATACTCTTACATGAGGTATGGTGATGGATAGAAAGTTGCACATTCACCTTACACTGGAAGCATCTCAAATGAAGCTTAGTAACCAATATGCAGCTAAATGTGGTCTAACTATTAAATTATAATGGCATCAACGTAAAACTTAGAAAATCAGGTTCCACTGCTTTGGAAATATAGATCAATATTCATCTTGCAATGTTTTTAAAATTTAACAAAAAATGATAATAACTACTTGGTTTCCTCAAGTTAATTCTGTATTGCCTTCCACTTTGCAAACACCTAACATACAAATTTTTATATGTCAGCAACCCATATATTTTGCAAAAAGTTTGTTTAAATGCACAACTGGCCCACAACTTTTTACAACATGTCTTTTGCTCCTTATTTTAAATTTCTTGCTGAAAAGCTGAAACTTTTTTTCCTGTAGGCATAGACATAGAACAGTACAGCACAGTACAGGCCCTTTGGTCCATGATGTTGTGCCGAATTTATACCCTAATCCTAAGGTCTATCTAACCTCCACCCCTACCTTATACTATCATCCATATGCATATCTAATAGCTATTTAAATGCCCCTAATAAAGTCAACTCCACTACCCTCTCCAGCAATGCATTCCATGCCCCGACCACTCCCTGAGTAAAGAGCCTACCTCTGACTTCTCCGCTATATCTACCTCCACTCACTTTAAAACTATGCCCCCTCATAATAGCAACCTCCCCACTAGTAGTGTGTCTCTGGCTGTCCACTCTATCTATATCTCTGATCATTTTGTACACCTCTATCAAGTCACCTCTCATCCCTCATCATTCTAAAGAGAAAAGTCCTAGTGCTCTCAACCTTTCCTCATAAGACCTTCTCTCCCTTCCAGGCAATATCGTGCTAAACCTCCTCTGCACCTTTTCCAATGCTTCCACATCTTTCCTGTAATGAGACGACCAGAGCTGGACACAATACTCCAGACGTGGCCAAACCAGGCTTTTGTATAGCTGGAGCAAAACTTCACGGCTCTTGAACTCAATCCTTCTATTAATGGAAGGTAACACACCATACGCCTTCTTAACAACTCTATCCACCCAGGAGGCAACTTTCAGGGAAATGTGGACATGAACCCCAAGATCCCTGTGCTCCTCCACACTGCCAAGAATCTTTCTGTTAACCCTGTATTCTGCTTTCATGTTTGTCCTTCCAAAATGAATCACCTCACACTTTTCACAGTTAAACTCCATCGGCCACTTCTCGGCCCAGCTCTGCATCCTAGCAATGTCCCTTTGTAACCTAGAACAGCCCTCCACACTGTCCACAATGCAACTCACCCTCGTATTGTCCGCAAACTTGCTAACCCACCCTTCCACTCCTTCATCCAAATCATTTACAAAAATCACAAATAGAAGAGGACCAAGAACAGATCCTTGTGGTACACCACTTGTAACTGAGCACCATTTTGAATATTTTCAATTCACTACCACCCTTTGTCTTCTAAGGGTCAGCCAATTCCAAATCCAATCTGCCACATTTTCCCCTTTCCCATGCCCCCTTACCTTCTGCATGAGCCTACCATGGGGAACCTTATCAAACGCCTTACTTCAATCCACGTATACCACATCCACTGCTCTACCTTCGTCCATGTATTTGGTCATCACTTCAAAGAATTCAATAAGGTTTGAGAGGCATGATTTACCGCTCACAAAATGCTTCTAAACTGTTGCTATTATATAAAAATGAAGACTTTTATTGAAAACTAATACAGGTAATCCTTATGGAATTATAATTGTTAAAACAAAATTTAAAATAAAATAGACTTACACATGAAGAAGTGTTGAAGATTTTGCAATGATCCGCCTGCTGTAAAGTAAGCCCAAGTGGCCATAAGAGCCATGATCATATATGCTGGAATAAGGCTGCCTTCATAGATTGGATTCAGAAACGTCTGTAGGATTGCAAAGAACAAACACTGTAGTCTGATATGCCTTGTACACAATCATGAATGCCAGTTAGGCTGAAATTGTAGTGTAAAATAATAATTATATTGCTGAACAACAAACAATGTTTGGATTTATAGTTAGAGGAATATATGGTACAAACAGATCCTGAACATCTTGGAATACTTTAAAGAGAATCTCAGCAAAGCATTTTTTAAATGCAATATTGGGTGTAGGCACAAGCTGAAAAATTTGAAAACAATGGTAGCTTTAAGTTCAGCTAAAAATTTAAATTAATTTTAATTTTGCATGACTGAAGATATATTCTACATGCAACAAGGCCTTCATGAAACATTCCAGTAAAATAAACCATCCAAGCAGGGACCATTTCCTCCATGAAATGCTGTTCCACTTCTCCACTCCCAAAACCTAGACCATAAGATGTAGGAGCAGAACTAGGCCATTTGGAGCTCCACTTTGCTCGCCAGTTCTTTCTCTTTCTTTCTTTGTCATGTCTTTTACCTCCATTCTCTCTCTCCCTCTGCAGTAATTCTATCTCCAACCCCACCCCTTTCAGCTACCTACCTAAGGAGCTGGGTTGTTACCAGGAACCACGTGTCGGGAGCTGAACATGTGGGCTGCATCCTGTGGCGGCAGGGCAGGACTGGGGCAGTGAAAAGGAAAAGGTGGACTCTCAAGTTATCTTTTTATTTCTTATCGTATTCTAAGTTAATGTGAATGGCGCCACATATGTTCGGCAAAGGTACTCACTTTTCACATTGAATACAGATGACAATAAATGATTCAATTCAATCTTCCACTTCTTTGCTCACTCTCCTAGGCTGTACAGGTCTTTGAGGTTTCCCCACTTGTCAACACTACCTGTCCCACCACCTGCCTTTGTGTCATCTGCAAGCCTCTTTCTTCCTCCACACACTCCTGTTTCATCTTCCCATGCAATCACAAAATATGCAGCACCTACCTGTTTACCTACTATTTCCTCACTACCCAAGGTTCCAAACATAACTTCTAGGTGAAGCAGTGATTTACCCGCACTTCATTAAATCTAGTCTACTGTGTCCACTGCTCACAGTGTGTTCTCCTCTACATTGGGAAGAGGAAACACACACTGCTTTGTCAAACATCTATGTTTTTCTGTACAAAACGATCATAAGTTTCTAGCAGCCTGCCACTTCAACACGCTACTGCATTCTCTGGCTCAGCATCAGGCCTACTGCAGGGTCCCAGCAAACACTTATCTAAACCAACATCAAATAAATTCACTGCAGTTTGTCTTGGAGCATACAACCCCAGAAGCAATTTGCAACAGCAGCCAGATTAAGGGATATCCAGTGTCAACTGGACGAACAGCATCACAGTTTCCACCTCGGTGCCTTATAGCCCTCAGAACTCTATATTATATAGAGTTTAACGATTTCAGAGCATGAACATCTTCTTCCATGTTCGTTACGCCTCATCCCTAATGCCTGTTCTGTATGGGTCGCTCCCAACCCATTTTTAAACTATCCACAGTCCTCATTAGCAGCTATCCAGCATTTCTCTCTTTCTGGCTTATCATCAGCAATTGCTTTGTCCACCTCTTATTCCTCTCTCTCTGGGCACCATCTTCATCTATTAAACTCAATCCTTTTGCGTGACAGATGGTGGGAGATTTTCAAGAGACAAGAAGCAAGTTACTTGCTTCAGAATTTTCAATCTCTGAATTGATCTTGTAGCCACAGAACTTAACAATGGCTAGTGCAATAACACCAAGGATATTGCAAGGACTAGTGGCTTAGAAACTGAAAATTAGAATTAAACCTTTCAGGAATGAAATTTGGGAATAATTCCTATACACAAGCAGACAGATTCTAGAAATCTGCCCTGAAAACAAGAATTTAAAGACAGACGAACCTTTAACTTTTGGCAACAAAGATCTGTCAAGGTCAATATTAATATCTTAAGAAAAATAAAAAAAAAAATCACAATCTTAATGAATGATGGAACAGCTTTGAGTAGCAAAATGATCTATTCCTGTTTCCATGTTCCAATGGGAATTCTCAATTTATAAATGGCACTTCAGCATTAGCTATTCAAATTATAACATCATTTAAATTATAGGGATTCAATCCTTGATTTTAGTTGAGTTCATTAATACCAAAAAAGAATAGCAAAGGAAGAATGATCTACCTCACCATCCCATGTGACAGAGAAAGGAAGAATTCTGCTACAGTTCCCACTCAATTTAAGTGGCCCAACCCTTGTTGGACTATATGAATGCTACAATTCCACCCCAGTCAAAATTTCTGTCCAATTTCACATACACTAACTGTGCTGTAGTCTACTCTTTCTGCATTCTATTTGATATTAAGATCATTCACATGCTTCTATTATGGCATACAAATTTCTCAGGAAGATACCACCAAATGACATCATACAGAAGCAGTTCTGGCATAATTTAAGATGCACACGACCTGAAACACAAATTTTTAAAATATATTCAAGAGCAGGCATCTTACCAGTCCTGATACTAGCAAGTGTGTTCCAATAACTGATACAACAGCAAACCATCGTTTCTTCTCAAATCCATCAAAGAATAGCACACTCCAGAAAGTATGCAACAAGATGATGGCCATGGTCATAAAAGCTGTAATAAAAAACAAAGCACATTGAAACAGTGAACTGCAGAACATTCTTCAAGTGGACATCACAAATTTATAAACATATTCTGTAAACACCTTTCTGGCAATGAATAATGCAAGTAAGAATTTGCACCATTTTATAGCAGCAAAAGTATTTTATTAGGTTAAATTCAGTCACAAAACAGAAGGTGGAAAAGGGATGAAATGGAATATCTATTCCCAATGCATTAACAATGGCACCTAAAATCATTTGCTCACACGCAAACAACTTCCCTGCACATGGTATGCTTCAATCTGGCTGCTGTTGCAAAATGCTTCTGCGGTTGTACACTCCAAGAGAAACAGGTGTGAATTTGTTTGATTTCACTTTAGATCAAGTGTTTGATAGGTGCTCAGACTTGCACTTGTGATGGTTTGCCACAATCAGTACCCGATACCAATTAAAATCTAACTGTCCTAGATATTTGCCTTTGATGATTCTCTTGTGCCACTTTAAACCAAAGAACAGGGTGTGCACATATGTTGGCTTCTTCCACTGCAGCATCATACTATAAATTGCTTTAATGGTCACCCTGTTGCAAGGCTGGTGTGATCTTGCACAAGTGCACGTAGTGCTCCACCTGGTGGTGACATTGCTATGATTGCAAACAAAGTGAAATTGGGTTTGATAATGTAAAGACCATATCATTTTATTTTCCTCTATTTTTGATTGTAAACTGAAATAGAAGAAGACAGCTTTAAAAACCAAGGATCATGGAAGGGAATGATACATTTTTTAAAAAGTATGGTACCAACACACTAATTGTAAGTTCTGCTTATTCTTGTTTGTTCAACCAGTAAGCGAAGTACTGGCACCAGCAAGTGCTTCAAATGGGATTCAGCCAACAAGTAGCTGGTTGGTGTGTATAATGATGATCAATTATTGTTAGTGTGCCTGCCAACAACTATGTGATCGGCTACAAGGAGGCTAGACAGCTTATGGGTGTGAAAGAGATGGCAGAAGCCCTCACACCTCCAGACAGGAAGGTTCTGTATTTAATACCTTAGAAAGTTAATTTATTTTCCCCCACCAGTTGCTTTAAGCTGTAGCTTTTAGCCAACAAGTCAGTGAGTGACTATAAATTTGTGAACCAGTTATTCTGAACCTCCTGCAAGGAAGTAAAATGCATTTGCCTAAGAAGTGAATTAACGAGCAGCAAGTCCTGATGTGCAAGACGATGATCTCAGTGAACAGGGTGGACAGGGATTATTAAACTGCATTCCGAGATTTTCTCCCCAGTCATCGTACCAATTCCGTGTGTCTATCGACACGTGCATCAAGGAGGGGGAAATCAACATTTCATAGCTGTATATCCCTAGCTAGAATCTACTTTTTCATAACTGATAATAATTCTTGTTAAGTACAGAAACTTTGCTTGTGCTTTTTAATCAACCCAAGTCTTTTATAAAATCTTTTTGATACTATGAACAGGTTGATTTCCAGGTGAAATGTGACAGTAGTACTTGTTGGGGATAATGGGAACTGCAGATGCTGGAGATTCCAAGATAATAAAATGTGAGGCTGGATGAACACAGCAGGCCAAGCAGCATCTCAGGAGCACAAAAGCTGACGTTTCGGGCCTAGACCCTTCATCAGAGATGATGAAGGGTCTAGGCCCGAAACGTCAGCTTTTGTGCTCCTGAGATGCTGCTTGGCCTGCTGTGTTCATCCAGCCTCACATTTTATTATATAGTAGTACTTGTTGTTTGGGTGTCACAATGTCTCTCAAGGTTCTGAAATGTTTCCTATCGTGCACCCTTCACTTCTGGCATGAATCAGGCTAAATGCTGTATTAGTAAACTGTTAGATCCCAAATACCAAACATCTACCAAAAATACAAAAAAAAGTACGGATCTGGAGATACACAAGTCATACAGGAGGAGAAGTATGGCACGTTTTGGATTCCAAAGGATATTGGTGTACTAGTCTGGTTTTTAGAATAACCTAATGGATTCATGACCACCATTATGTATAATAGGTTCTTATCCCAGATATAAAATCTTCAACTACTGTGGTGAAAGATGAATTCATGACACTGGATTATTAGTCTACATCTTGCTAAACAATAATTTAAACATTATGGTACCATCCAGAACAAAGCAGCCTGTTTGATTGGCACCATATCCATCCACAAACATCGAGTCCCTCCACCACTGATGCTCTATAGCAGTGCTGAATGCTATCTACCAGATGCACTGCAGAATTTCAGAGTCATTCGATAGCGCCTTCTAAACCCAGAATCATTACCATCTAAGAGAACCAGAGCAGCAAATTCCCCTTCAAGACACACAACATCCTGACTTGGAAATATATTACCATTCCTTCAGTGTCACTGGGTCAAAATCCTGAAACTCACCTCCCTAAGGCATTGTGAGTCGACCCACAGCACATAGATTACAGTAGTTAGAGAATTCAACTCAACTTCGCAAGGGAATTTGGGGATGGACAATAAATTCTGGCCCAGTCAGCAACACCCACATCACAAGTGAATTTTGAAAAAGCTCAGTCACTATTGGTTATGTAGCTCAGTAGACGTGGGCAATGCTGCCAGATGGACTCTGAACAGTAGCCTATTGTCATAAAGTAATGATTCTGCTGCCTAAACTAATGTGAGCTTGTGCTGAGCAGGTCACAAGCATCATGTTGGCACATCATGAGCTGTACAACATTGCCATCCTGATGGAACAGCTCTTGCCATTAGGTATCAAACAAGAAGCTGAGGAAGAGCATAAGGAGGTAGCAGTGACAGAGAGGAGGCAGAAGACATGAGGAAGGATCTTTTCTGCATGGGGCTGTATGTGCACAACTAATTCAAATGCAATACCAGTAACCAGTAAAGACAACAAATGTTGATCAGCTAGCAACACTCGTAGCTCAATAATTAATGAAAAAATCCTCAATGACAATTTCTCATGCATCAACTATTCCATCCTACCTCAGGCAATCACATTATTCTCTTTGTCAAAATGTAAAGATTTAAATAATCATAAAATATGTACCCCAATACAAATTTGGAAATGAAATCATACCATCTCGTATAAAAATAAACAAATCACCATTACACATCCCCAAAAGCCTTATATCTATGTGCCGACTGCTACGCAGCATTATTCGAAAGGCAGTAGCATTTCTCGTGCAAAGTTGTTGCCTTTCATTGGAAGAAATGCCAGATGACCTTAAAAAGGACAATGTCAAGCATGTCTGGGACAAAGAAGCTGAATTTCAGACTGCACCAAATCAGCAGCAGTTTCAAGATAATAAAGTGTGAAGCTGGATGAACACAGCAGGCCAAGCAGCATCTCAGGAGCACAAAAGCTGACGTTTCGGGCCTAGACCCTTCAGCGAGGGTGATGGGGTGAGGGTTCTGGAATAAATAGCGAGAGAGGGGGAGGCGGACCGAAGATGGAGAAAAGAAGATAGGTGGAGAGGACAGTATAGGTGGGGAGGTGGGGAGTTGGGGAGTTTCAGCTGGCTGGCCTGGGGCATTAACCAAATGGGTAGGGGCCTTAGTATGACTGTTTCATCCTGAAAGTTGACAAAACTTTGGTTTCCACACAGCACTGCCCACTCTTCCAGTACATAGAACATAGAACAATATAGCACAGAACAGGTCCTCGATGTTACGCCGACCTGTGAACTAATCTAAGCCCCTCCCCTACACTATCCCGTCATCATCCATACGCTTATCCAAGGACTGTTTAAATGCCCCTAAATGTGGCTGAGTTAACTACATTGGCAGGCAGGGCGTTCCATGCCCTTACCACTCTCCGAGTAAAGAACCTGCCTCCAACACGTGTCTTAAATCTATCACCCCTCACTTTGTAGCTATGCGCCCTTGTACAAGCTGAAGTCATCATCCTCAGCAAAAGACTCTCACTGTCCATCCTATCTAATCCTCTGATCATCTTGTATGTCTCTATTAAATCCCCTCTGGTCCACATTAGCACCAATGACATAGGTAGGAAGAGAGATGGGGATTTAAGGCAGAAATTCAGGGAGCTAGGATGGAAGCTTACAGCTGGGACAAACAGAGTTGTTGTCTCTGATTTGTTGCCCGTGCCACGTGCTAGTGAGGCGAGGAATAGGGAGAGAGGGAAGTTGAACACATAGCTACAGGGATGGTGCAAGAGGGAGGGTTTTGGATTCTTGGATAATTGGGGATCTTTCTGGGGTAGGTGGAACCTCTACAAGCAGGATGGTCTTCACCTGAACCAGAGGGGTACCGATATCCTGGGGGGGAAAATTTGCTAAGGCTATTCGGGTGAGTTTAAAATAATTCAGCAGGGGGATGGGAACCGAAATTGTAGTTCGAGTACAGGAAAGGTAGAGAGCAGGGATGTCCGAAATCAAGTTTCAGGGACGCAAGATGGCACCAGCAAGCAAGAAGTTGGTTTGAAGTGTGTCTACTTCAACGCCAGGAGCGTCCGGAATAAGGTGGGTGAACTTGCAGCATGGGTTAATTCCTGGGACTTCGATGTTGTGGCCATTTCGGAAACACGGATAGAGCAGGGACAGGAATGGTTGTTGCAGGTTCCGGGATTTAGATGTTTCAGCAAGAACAGAGAAGATGGTAAAAGTGGGGGTGGGGTGGGGGGGCGGGGGAGAGGGAGAGGAAGTGTGGCATTGTTGGTCAAGAACAGTACTACAGTTGCAGAAAGGATGTTTGGGGACTCGTCAACTGAGGTAGCATGGGCTGAGATTAGAAACAGGAAAGGAGAGGTCACCCTGTTGAGAGTTTTCTATAGGCCTCCGAATAGTTCCAGAGATGTAGAGGAAAGGATAGCAAAGATGATTCTCAGTAGGAGTGAGAGAGACAGGGTAGTTGTCATGGAGGACTTCAACTTTCCAAATATTGACTGGGAACACTGTAGTTCGAGTACTATAGATGGGTCAGTTTTTATCCAGTGTGTGCAGGAGGGCTTCCTGACACAGTATGTAGATAGGCCAACAAGGGGCGAAGCCACATTAGATTTGGTACTGGGTAATGAGCCCGGCCAGGTGTTAGATTTGGAAGTAGGTGAGCACTTTGGTGATAGCGATCACAATTCTGTTATGTTTACTTTAGTGATGGAAAGGGATAGGCGTATAGCACTAGGCAAGAGTTTTGGCTGGGGGAAAGGCAATTACGATGAGATTAGGCAAGATTTAGGGACCATAGGATGGGGAAGGACACTGCAGGGGATGGACACATTAGAAACGTGTAGCCTATTCAAGGAAAAGCTCCTATGTGTCCTAGATAAGTATGTATCTGTCAGGCAGGGAGGAAGCGGTAGAGCGCGGGAGCCGTGGTTTACGAAGGGAGTGGAATCACTGGGCAAGAGGAAGAAGGCTGCTTATGTTAGGATGAGATGTGAAGGCTCAGTTAGGGCGCTTGAGGACTACGAGGTAGCCAGGAAAGACCTAAAGAGAGAGCTCAGAAGAGCCAGGAGGAGACATGAGAAGTTGTTGGCGGACAGGATCAGGGTAAACCCTAAGGCTTTCTATAGGTATTTAAGGAATAAAAGAATGACGAGAGTTAGATTAGGGCCAATAGTAGTGGGAAGCCAGGGAGGAGATTGCAGAGCCTTTGGCATTAACTCGTCATTGTCTACAGGAATAGTGCCAGACGACTGGACGATAGCAAATGTGGTTCCCCTGTTCAAGGGGAGTAGAGACAACCCTGGTAATTATAGACCAGTGAGCCTTACCTCAGTTGTTGGTAAAGCGTTGGAAAAGGTTATAGAGATAGGATTTATAATCATCTAGAAAAGAATAAATTGGATTAGGGATAGTCAGCACGGTTTTGTGAAGGGAAGGTAGTGCCTCACAAACCTTATTGAGTTCTTTGAGAAGGTGACCAAACAGGTAGATGAGAGTAAACCAGGTGATGTGGTGTATATGGATTTCAGCAAGGCGTTCGATAAGGGTCCCCACAGTAGGCTATTGTACAAAATGCGGAGGAATGGGATTGTGGGAGATATAGCAGTTTGGATCGGAAATTGGCTTGCTGAAAGAAGACAGAGGGTGGTAGTTGATGGGAAATGTTCATCCTGGAGACCAGTTACCAGTGGTGTACCGCAAGGGTCAGTGTTGGGTCCACTGCTGTTTGTCATTTTTATATAGAACATTACAGCACAGTACAGGGCTCTTGGCCCTCGATGTTGTGCCGACCTGTCATAACCGATCTCAAGCCCATCTAACCTACACTATTCCATGTATGTCCATATGCTTATCCAATGACTACTTAAATGTACCTAAAGTTGGCAAATCTACCGTTGCAGGCAAAGTGTTCCATTCCCTTACTACTCTAAGTCTCATTTTTATAAATGACCTGGATGAGGGCGTAGAAGGATGGGTTAGTAAATTTGCAGATGACACTAAGGTCGGTGGAGTTGTGGACAGTGATGAAGGACGCTGTAGGTTGCAGAGAGACATAGATAAGCTGCAGAGCTGTGCTGAGAGGTGGCAATGGATTTCAATGCGGACAAGTGTGAGGTGATGCACTTTGGTAGGAGTAACCAGAAGACAAAGTACTGGGCTAATGGTAAGATTCTTAGTAGTGTAGATGAGCAGAGAGATCTCGGTGTCCATGTACACAGATCCTTAAAAGTTACCACCCAGGTTGACAGCGCTGTTAAGAAGGCATACAGTGTTTTAGCTTTTATTAATAGAGGGATCGAGTTCTGGAACCAAGAGGTTATGGTGAAGCTGTACAAAACTCTGGTGCGGCCGCACTTGGAGTATTGCGTACAGTTCTGGTCGCCGCATTATAAGAAGGATGTGGAAGCTTTGGAAAAGGTGCAGAGGAGATTTACGAGGATGTTGCCTGGTATGGAGGGAAGGTCTTACGAGGAAAGGCTGAGGGACTTGAGGCTGTTTTCATTAGAGAGAGAAGGTGGTTGAGAGGTGACTTAATTGAGACACATAAAATAATCAGAGGGTTAGATAGGGTGGATAGGGAGAGCCTTTTTCCTAGGATGGTGACGGTGAGCACGAGGGGGCATAGCTTTAAATTGAGGGGTGAAAGATATAGGACAGATGTCAGAGGTAGTTTCTTTACTCAGAGAGTAGTAAGGGAATGGAACACTTTGCCTGCAACGGTAGATTTGCCAACTTTAGGTACATTTAAGTCGTCATTGGATAAGCATATGGACATACATGGAATAGTGTAGGTTAGATGGGCTTGAGATCGGTATGACAGGTCGGCACAACATAGAGGGCCAAGAGGCCTGTACTGTGCTGTAATGTTCTATAAAACCATTAAGTATCAGTTTCTTTATTTTTTTCCATGGTATCACTGGCAAGTGATAGAGCATTTGGAGATGTATTTACTGATGATGTCCACGTATGTTGCACATTCCCACTTGCCCTAAGCTGAGCGGTTTGAGACCGTTAAGAGTCAACAACATTGCTGTGTGTCTGGAATCACATGTCGGCTAAATCAGGTAAGGACAGCAGATTTTCTTCCTTTAGGATAGCAGTGAACCAGATGGGCTTTTACAACAATTAAAATTTCATGGTCACCATTACTGAGCATGGCTGTGTATTCTCAACTTATTAGATGAATTTAAATTCCACTTGCTGTTGATTGTGGGTCTTGACCTTGTGACCTCAGAAAATTATCCTGGACCTCTGGATTACTGGTCCAACAACATTATCTCTACACCATACACTCCTCTTGACTGATGGAGACTTTAGACAGGTGCATGATTGGTGGCATGGTAAACTAAACTGTAGCTGAGGTTAGTGGTGTTAAAGATAGAGCATTTGGAGATGTATTCACTGATGATGTCCACCTATGTGAGATCATTAAACATCCAATGGCATTGCAACAAGGTCCTCGGCGCTACACTCTAGTGTTATCCTGGTGTTAACTCTGCAAATCATCTGTATCTACAGCCTCTCATTGCATAGTTGGAGGGTCTCCTGCCCAATATATGTAGAAAGTCTCCCTTCCTTTCCACCTCTGGCATTGTGCAGCATCTCTTCATTCTCCCAACCATAATGCATCCTTTAAAAAAAAAAGAGGCCGACTAGATTTAAATGCAAATTTACAAAAGTATTGAGCTGGAAGCCAATATACAAAATAGCCGCAACTTGTGTTGAACATTCGATATTCTTTCGCCAAAAAGAGAAAGGCCCTCTAGAGACAAAAGATGAATCTGATAGCTAAAGCAATTTAGGGTTTCAGATATCTAGCATGTGAATAAAATTCTGAAAAGTAATTTAGGTAAATCAAAATATGATTTAAGGATCTCTCCTATCCTTAAGAACTATCCCTTTCCAAACTTCAAGGGGACCTGCCATATCTACAACCTTGTAACAACTTGAAGGCTGAAGGCAGCAGAGTCAGGGCAAACTCACTGGCCGCAAATTACTTTCTAAATTACAAATCATCTTGATATGGAAACAATCACGATTCCAACAACACTGCAGAGCCAAGATCCTACAATTGCACCCAAAAGAGTGCAATGGGTGTGCTACATCACTTGTACCACCAATCCTGGTAAAAATTAACGACCTAGACCTTGGTCCATTGACACAATTTCAACATTTGCAGATGATATGATCCTTTGAAGTATTATGTACCAGCTGAAAGACATAGTATAGAACTGGAATGGGAGGACAAGTGGCATATAAAATGTAATGTGGAGAAGTGTTAAGTAATTCACTTTGGTAGGAAGAACGCAGAGATGTGATATAAAAGGGTGAATGCTAAAGTGGCTACCAGAACAGATGATGCTGAGATGTATATGCAGAAATCATTGAAGATGGTAGAAAAGGTTGCAAAAGTTGTTAGTAAAGCATGCAGTATCATACATGCGGAAAACCATGAGGCTGTGTGTCTTGGCGGAGAAACTGATGTTGGCAGAATGTTTCTTAAATTATGAGGTTGGAAAGATGTAAATGTTAAAAGGGTCACGGGTGTCCTTGTCAATAGTCTCTAAAGGTGAACATACAGGTGTAGCAAGCTGTAAGGAAGGCAAATGGTGGGTCATTGCTGCTCGGAAAACTCTAGGTTGGAGATGCTGCTGCACAGTGGCAGTGACTGAAAAAAAGATGAGAATAAAAATTGAGGAGGGAGATTTTACAGTGTCCATAAGAATGGGCAATGTGGTGTGCAGGGTGATGGGATTAGGTAGGATGCAGAATGCTGATTTGCTGACAGCAGGTTAAGAAGCACAAGTAAAGTCAGTAGACAACTGACAGTCATTGGGCCTCATCCTGGCCTGCAGCAGGTTTGTATTTGTAATGCATTTGCATGTCATTATTACTCACTAACACAGAAGCTCTTCTTAACAAAGTCCTAACTTCAAGTGGGGCAAAAAATCTAATCACACTCAGTTCACATATGCACAAACAATATGGCACTAGTTGACTTCAAATATTTATTTCTAAGGTTAAGTTTCCTGGATTCATTTTACAATGCAAAAGAGGAAAGCAAGAGAATGGCA